>NC_034182.2:13374618-14066285 GCF_002021735.2 Oncorhynchus kisutch | reverse complement strand
ACGTATCAAAATGTGGAAAAAGTCAAGGGGTCTGAATACTTTCCGAATGCACTGTACGGTGAAACATAAGACATCACAGTTTTGGTAGGATAGTCTCGAACGGAGCTCATCCAGTTTATTCTCCAGTGATTACACGTTTGTCAGTAAGACAGATGGTAAAGGCGGATTATACACTCGCCAACGAGTCTCACCGAACACTCGGATCTGCGGCCCCTGTATCTGTGTCTACTCTTCATGCAAATGACGGGGATTTGGGCCTGGTCTGGGAGAATCCATAAATCTTTAGCCTCCGATTCATTATAGAAAAAAATCTTTGTCCAGTCTGAGGTGAGTAATCGCTGTTCTGATGTCATAAACCTCTTTTCAGTCATAAGAAACGGTGGCAGAAACAGTATGTACAAAAAAGGTTACAAACCCTGCGAAAAAGAATAGCACAATTGGTTAGGGGCCCATAAAACAGCAGCCACCCCCTTTGGCGCCATTAAACTTCTTAGTCTATTCATAGATTCTGTTCCTTTCTACAGTAAGACAACCCACAACACTAATTTACTCTACACTACTGGCAGGTGTGCTGGTCTGACTATCTGCCAAAACAGCTCTTGCCTCACCTGTATGCTGCCTACCACTGGTTCCAAACCCAGCAGTCATGAAAGATAATGTGTTTTTTCCAGTCCCACCACTATACAGTAGATTGAGTGCAGCCAGGCAGGGCCCCATCCTGGTCTCTGAACGGTCCCATTCATCACCCTGCTGCCCTGACTCCTAGCTCCACAGGCCCAGCCAAAGTGTTTCTCGTCTCAAAATGGATGGTAGAACTGCCAAGCACAATGAGCCAAACGTCACTTAGCCACTTTTAACATCCCACAAGCCCAAACATAAGGAGACATTTTCACAGAGACACTCCCTGCAGCAACAAAGAAGCAACACAGAGGCCTTTCAGGAAGCCCTGTTCTGTCAGATGCGTACTGTACAGACGTGGTTGGCAAGGATGTTGTCAGAGAGAGTATTATGGAGTATGATGACAGTATGTAGAATCCGTGTCAAAATAATTAACTTACTTTTTAATTTTGGGGAGATAGTGTTATGTCATGTTCATTCTTTAATAACTGACTATATTTCTGAAACATGTTGTGGTAGATTATAAGCAGTATGATGTATTAGAGATGGGGTGGCAGGGTAGCCTAGTGGTTAGAGCGTTGGACTAGTAACCGGAAGGTTGCGAGTTCAAACCCCTGAGCTGATACAGATCTGTCATTCTGCCCCTGAACAGGCAGTTAACTTACTGTTCCTAGGCTGTCATTGAAAATAAGAATGTGTTCTTAACTGACTTGCCTGGTTAAATATATATTTTTTTAAATGTAGCCATCCTCAAATACAGAAACTCCCGATAGGAGAACACTTTTTGGTTCCACATAGAACCCTTTTGGGTTCCATGTAGAACTCTCTGTGGAAATGGTCCTACATTGAACCCAAAAGGGTTCAATCTGGAACCAAAAGCATTCTACCTGGAACCAAAAATGGTTCTTAAATGGGTTCTCCTATGCGGACAGCACCTCTTTTATAGTATGTCTGCACATGTGAAAACCTATCACAAAGTAGGAATGAGAGTGTTAACACACCTGTCTCCAGGCTAGTGATTCAACTTGTAACAAAGACAGCGCCCCTCATTCTCAAAGTGCTAGTCCGGAAAGGCACTCAACACACACACACATACACACACACCTCTCTCCCATCACACACACCTCTCCTCACGAACATCCAAACTCAAGGTGAGTGAGCGAGGTACTTTCATGCTTCATCAGAGCAGTGATAACAGCACAGACATAAAGTGGGAAATGCCTGATTGGCCTGAAAATGACTCCTAAAACCCACACGCGTCAGTACATTATCATTGTGAAGGTCCGAGAGGGATCTGTGTAGGTCAATGTCTGATCATGACTAGGATAGGCTTATATAATGAGGACAACGTGAGCTGTGCGGAATGAGTGCCCTGTCTTGTAGGTTACCATTTCATGGGAACCTCAGAAACCATATTTACAGTAAAAATCACTTGGGCTTGCATGACAGTAGTTGAATCAAATAGATACAACAGTGCCCACAAACCACGTTACTGTAAACTGGTTCAACACACACACACTGATGAATTAACACACGCACGGATGCACACAAAAACACCTCCCCTCACAGCTCTAAAGCACTTCAGGAACCCTGCAACCTGTGAGCTGCCATGTACATTATAGAACTGGTTCACCCACACCATTCTGTCCATGAAGCAGAACATCCTTCAAGTCCGTTATCACATCACTAATGCCACGATAATATAGCCCTATTCATACAGTATGGATTTAACAGATATTGGTTATTACTCACCAAATAGCCCTGATGTACTTTAGTGGTTTTATGCTATTACCTGTGTGTCTAACTTTTTGCTTTCCACAGGAGACCATTCCTCATTGATTGAATTGCTGTCACTTGTGGACAATTACCGCCTCAGAGAATTGAACCATATTACAGTAATATCAATTCTCTACCGTGGTCACAGTCCTACCTTTTCATGCTCCACAGGTCTCGGTGAGCCAGGCAGTGAAATGTATTTCTCAACGTGCGCACGGGAGGTTTGTGCCGTGTTCATGCATTGCTAAACACGTGCTGTAGTGGAAAGCGAAGAGCATCTTTCGCAGGCAGCAGGGCAAGAGCAAGAGATGAGTTAAAAATAAATTGGATGCCAGGGGGGTTGAGTCTATGTGATTTTCTTTGCTGCAATATTAGTGCCGAGAGGCATCGTTTACTTGGCTTTGTCTCACCAAACAGCTCTCTATGCACCCACACACATGCAGGTACAATAGCCTAGTTTCCATGAACAAAACCATAGAAAATAACAGTAGTAAAAAAAAAAACAGACTGAAGGCACACCTGAACAATGTTTGATTCTAAGTTCAATTTGATAAAATAACTTGATATTTAATCAAACCTGTTTTTCTTCTTCCTGAACCTGACAGAAATAGCTTTGTTGTTTGATCCATTCCAGACATGCAGGGTCCTTGAAGTACACATCAAATTCAGATGAGTAGCCCCTCTTAAAAACAAGATTAATGTCAAACATGAACCATGAAATTCCTGTCGGCAAAGCTGACATATGTCAAGGGAGTTCTCTCCCGAAAGCTTATTCTGAATATTCAAACAGCAGATTTGTGATATTTGACTTCCTCCCTCGAACCCTATTAGAGGCCATGTGACAACATGATTTCTTGAACGTTTTTGTTCACAGAACTCAGAGGGAATATTGAATGGTGAATACCGAATGAGGTAATTAAGCTTGGCAAGACGTGAGGGAGTGCATTTAAATGGACTCAAGATTGAGTGTAGCCACATACAGAATTATGCAACCAATAAGATATACAAATACAAACTCAATGATTATCTGCTGTGTCATAGACTGATGAGACCGCTCACCTCTCAGGAGGTAGACCTCATATAACACCTTGCATAGATTATAACAAGCTCTGTTTTCATTGCAATTAGAGGAAACTAATCCTGGCTGTTGAAAGCGATTCACAAACAAAGCTACTGTACAACCCCAATATACCCTTCAATGTTTTGTAGGAACTTTTAATTTGAACCCAGAATATCACAAATGGCTTGGATGTGCTGTCAAACGCATTTGCACTGACACAGAACTGTCCTGAGTCATTTCAGAGCTCTTAGTGTGATTGGAGGGGACTGTGAAAACATAGAGCGAGGCGGGTGGACAGATATGGCGAGCTGTCACCATGACAACTCTCAAGAACAAACCTCCAACAGCTGTTCGGGTCCTGTATGATTAGGCATGTGTTTTAGTCATCCTCGCTTTTAGCCTGACCAAAAAAGAAGAAGATGAACCCCTTTATTGCCAATGGAGAGTTGGATACACAGGGAATAGATATGGAGAAGCATGAAAGATATGAAAGGAAACAGTAAGAGAGAAAGAGAGCGCAAGACAAGCCTGGAAGTAATAGGGATTATGAAGTCCAACCTGAACCAAACAAATATTTATTTTTTTACTTCAAATAGAATAGCATCATTATCTCATTTATATACAGTTGAAGTGGGGAAGTTTACATACACCTTAGCCAAATACATTTAAACTCTGTTTTTCACAATTCCCAGTAAAAAATCCCTGTCTTAGGTCAGCTAGGATCACCACTATATTTTAAGAATGTGAAATGCCAGAATAATAGTAGATAGAAGGATTTATTTCAGCTTTTATTTCTTTCATCACACACCCAGTGGGTCAGTGGTTTACATACACTAAATTAGTATTTGGTAGCATTGCCTTTACATTTTTTAACTTGGGTCAAACATTTCAGGTAGCCTTCCACAAGCTTCCCACAATAAGTTGGGTGAATTTTGGCCCATTCCTCCTGACAGAGCTGGTGTAACTGAATCAGGTTTGTAGGCTTCCTTGCTTGCACACACTTTTTCAGTTATGCTCACACATTTTCTACAGGATTGAGGTCAGGGCTTTGTGATGGCCACTCCAATACCTTTACTTTGTTGTCCTTAAGCCATTTTGCCACAACTTTGTAAGTATGCTTGGGGTCATTGTCCATTTAGAAGACCCATTTGCGACCAAGCTTTAACTTCCTGACTGATGTCTTGAGATATTGCTTCAATATATCCACATAATTCTCCTACCTCATGATGCCATCTATTTTGTGAAGTGCACCAGTCCCTCCTGCAGCAAAGCACCCCCACAACATGATGCTGCCACCCCCGTGCTTCACTGTTGGGATAGTGTTCTTCGGCTTGCAAGACTTTTTCCTCCAAACATAACGATGGTCATTATGGCCAAACAGTTATATTTTTGTCTCATCAGACCAGAGGACATTTCTCCAAAAAGCTAAATCTTTGTCCCCATGTGCAGTTGCAAACCGTAGTCTGGCTTTTCTTATGGCGGTTTTGGACTAGTGGCTTCTTCCTTGCTGAGCGGCCTTTCAGCTTATGTCGATATAGGACTCGGTTTACTGTGGATATAGATATTTCTGTACCTGTTTCCTCCAGCATATTCACAAGGTCCTTTGCTGTTGTTCTGGGCTTCATTTGCACTTTTCACACCAAGGTACGTTCATCTCTAGGAGACAGAATGCTTCTCCTTCCTGAGCGGTATGACGGTTGCGTGGTCCCATGGTGTATATACGTGCTTACTATTGCTTGTACAGATGAACGTGGTACTATCAGGCAGTTGGAAATTGCTCCCAAGGATGAACCAGACTTGTGGAGGTCCACAACATTTTGGAGGTCTTGGCTGGTTTCTTTTAATTTTCCCATGATGTCAAGCAAAGAAGCACTGAGTTTGAAGGTACGCTTTGAAGGACATCCACAGGTACACCTCCAATTGACTCAAATGATGTTAATTAGCCTATTAGAAGCTTCTAAAGCGATGACATCATTTTCTGGAATTTTCCAAGCTGTTTAAAGGCATAGTCAACTTAGTGTATGTAAACTTCTGACCCACTGGAATTGTGATACAGTGAATTATAAGTGAAATAATCTGTCTGTAAACAATTACTTGTGTCATGCACAAAGTAGATGTCCTAATCGACATGCCAAAACTATATTTTTTTAACAAGAAATTTGTGGAGTGGTTGAAAAACTAGTTTTAATGACTCTAACCTAAGTGTATACTTCAACTGTACAACGGTTGTTTGAATTACATTACTTCTGACTCAGGAGATGTCTGATTTATACAAAGGCATAAAAGTGCCTTTATGTATGGTTGAATAAAAACTCTGAGTGTTTAAGTTGAGAAGGGCCCAGCCCTACCGCCCATTGCTGAATGTTTTTTAAGGCTAGTGGTTATCTATCGCTCATAGTCGGCTGTTAACGTCACACGCTGTCATTATTCACCTCCATCTCTCCCCTTCCATCCCTCCATCTCTCTCCCCGCAGAACCATCATCATGCCTCATCTGCTCTAGAAGCAAAGTCATAAAACAGCCCAATGTTTATTCAGACCCTGCCATTACAGTTTTATGTTTAACCATAATGAACCAGCTCCAAAAACACATTCCGAAATATAGCCCAGAAGCACAATATTACACTTAGCAAACCAAACTTTTTCACAAAGTTTTGTGTTCATGACGGGCATGATACATCAGACAGTCCCTTGGGAACAAATTGTTCGTTCTTTGTGTCCTTTTATTAGATTGTATAGTCAGACAGTCACAGATGGGCACGGGTGCAGTGAAGTATGATGAGAGTTATAACCCTCCCCCACTCTCCCTCCCCTTCATCCCAACATCCCTCCATCACACCCCCCATGCGAGGCAGAGGGCCAGGAGGCCAGTGTTTGATAATAACATCTCAATATGTAATATACTGTGGTCATGAATCATCCGTCCACAGATGGGTCCAAGAAATACAATTTTTTCCCCCTTTCTTTGCCCCAGTTACTAATAAAGACCTCTCCAAGATTATCCAAATGTGTTCTCTCTCTTGTGGTGTGACATTGAAAATCGGGCAAATGTTAAATGCAGAGAAGCTGAGATGTTGTCATGCTGGCAAACACAGCTTAGTCATATTTGGGACTTGGATCTAAGATAAGTCACGATTAAAGATGGCATCGAAAAATCACACAGCAACAGCAAAAACAGAATCAAGTGACTCATTGGTTCACATTAAAACAAACATCAACCAATACCTGAAGCCTTCATAAAAGCCTATGGGGCTCTCGTCTTGTTGGTGGCATGAGTGAGAATAAGTACTTTGCTCTTGAATCTGTTTTGGATGGGGGTAGCATTCCCCTGAAGGGAGTGTGCTGTTAATAAGATAGCTCTCTTTACCTGATATTCAGAGAGGCAACACTGGCATCGCTACGACGACAGGTGATAACCCAGCTACGACGCAGCGGAGGGCTATCAACCGGGAGCTATGAATGCTGGGATGGCAGGATGCGGTCCGAATGACTGATAGGAGATGGTGCGATAACAGATCTGTTAAGGCTCCTCTGTGACGGAGATGTAGGAAGACACAGCCGCCGAGGCAGAAACCCTGTTCTGACTGCTGCAGCGAGAAATAGAGAGAGAGACAAAGAGAGGTAGAGGAAAAGAGAGAGATTCCCCCCCATAATTTTCTCCATAAAAAAAGGAGTACCGGCTTCCCTGTCATTTAACCATCGGATCAGTACCCAAACTGTATTTGTACCAATACCCCAACATGTAGCTTGGATCATTCAAAGGGCTCCTCTCCTCTGTTCCCTTCGTCTGTCATCACGCTGGGTGTTACGGAATAGATTTTTGCCTTTGATCTCCCCCCAAAACAATGACACGATTGGATGCAATCCCCCAATTTTAAAGTGTCATCCCGTCAGAGGAAAACCTAATCAAATTGTCAGGCTGATTCCTGAGTTCTACATCTGGAGAGACAGAGTTAATGATCACCTGGATGCTGACTGCATCTGTCACCTCTGATGTAGCTGATGTGAACACAGTGAATCCATGCAGCTCGTTCTCATTCTGACTCCACTGGTAATGATTTCAAAATGACGCTCCCCGTGTTTTTGAATGACGCTTGTGATGTTCAAAGAGAGAAGGAATAGAACAATAGAGTGTCTAAAAACAAAGACAAGTCCTACAACAGAAGGTATAATTATGCACATACTGTAGAGGAGTGTCCTTTGTATTTTAGAAAGGCCCCCTATAATATTCAGTCCTGCAGTAAATCTATCCACCCACGTCTGTAATAAACAGCCACAATTCAATTGACGTACATGCCCACTATAAATCAATGGAACGACAGAGGGTTCAAGTAAAGCATCACCAATCAATGTGCTGATAAGGGATGCATCGCAAATGACCCTCTATCCCCTATATCAGTGGTCACCAACCAGTCGATCTCCAAGGCATTACTAACATTTCTGTAAAAAAAAAAGATTTGATTTGTTTTATTCTTTTCACACTGTTGGCAGTAGGAACACTTGATTCAGTAGACAAAGTGTTCCCATTTTTAACCATTTCATGTGTCTGAAGGCAGACCAGATACCTCAGATCACTGTGTCTGCACAGTTTCGTCGAGCCATAGACTGTTAAACGAAGCCTCGAATGCACAGCAAAGTTGATACTGTGAGATTTCTTAACGTTTAAAACCATGACTAGAGAGAGACTCAACAAATACTGCAAGGAGTTTCTATTTTTATGAGTAAGCTCATTTTTAAGTTGCTATTCAGCAGCACTGTCAAAATATAAAAAGCACGTTCCCCTTACTTCCACTCACGCTTTCATCCAGCACTGTAGCTCCAATGAATGGGTATAGCAAAGTCTTCAGATAAGCTTGTGTTGTTATTATTAGTGGCTTTTTTAATATCAAGGAATATTTCCCTTTCTCTGGTCATATGAGTAACAGCATGGATTAGTGCATGAGGCAGAAATAATGCAGTGCAACTTGAGTTTCTCCATCAGCTGGAACTGTGTCCCCTTTTCTTAGAGGAGGGAGGGAGAGAGGAGGGACGGTGAGTCGGGTGAGAGGCAGCCTCACCTCTGCTCCTTCCCTCCCCTCAGACTGACCATCAGATGCAGACCATCAGTCCAGTAAACAGAAGGGTAAAAAGCCAATTATTATGCTCACTCAGCTGTGCCTCGCAAGTAACGCAACAAATTATATATTACCAGTGTGATCATATACCTAAAATTGTTTAAAATCATTTCAAAATTGTCTGAGAAGAACAACATTGGTAGGGCAATTCAGGTATAGCCAGTGATAATGTATTGGGCCTTTAGCAGTGGTGTAACGTACTTAAGTAAAAATACTTTAATGTACTTATTAAGTCGTTTTTTTGGTGTATCTGTACTTTACTTTACTATTTATATTTTTGCCAACTTTTACTTTTACTTCATGACATTCCTAAAGAAAATGATGTACTTTTTACTCCATACATTTTCCCTGACACCCAAAAGTACACGTTACATTTTGACAGGAAAATGGTCCAATTCACACACTTATCAAGAGAACATCCCTGGTCCTCCCTACTGCTTGATCTGGCGAACTCACTAAACACAAATGCTTCATTTGTAAATTATGCCTGGATGTGCCCCTGGCTATCTGCCAATAAATAAACAGAAGATTGTGCCGTCTGGTTTGATAAATATAAGGAATTTGAAATGGTTTATGCTTTTACTTATGATACTTAAGTACATTTGAGTAATTATATCTTCTTTTGATACTTAAATATATTTCAAACCAAATACTTTTAGACTTTTACTCAACTAGTATTTTACTGGGTGACTTTCATTTTTACTTGAGTAATTTTATATTAAGGTATCTTTACTTTGACACAAGTATGACAATTGAGTACTTTTCCCACCACTGGCCTATAGCCTACTGCACAGACACCATTGCTACATAGCTGTTTTTAATTGGTTAATGTTGCATAAACGTATGATTTTTTAATGTCATATTTTTTTGTTTCAATCCGAGCGGTAGATCCTGGCTTGCATTTTGACTCAGAAAGTGATCTTGACTCAGAAAAGGTTGGTGACCACTGCCCTGCATAGTGCACTACTTTTGACCAGAACTCTATAGGTCCTGGTCAAAAGTAGTGCAGCATAAAGGGAATAGTGTGCCATTTGGGACTAAGCCAAAGTGTGTGTTGCTCTAAATTACATGTTGTTTTAATCCACTCAAATATGAACACATCATATAGAGTCAGCATGAATACATGTATAATCTACATCATGTTCTCTCCCTATTTTTAGCAGATTGTGGAAGCGTTCCACTGCGCTCATGATCTGTGGGAAGAGGATCCGGGTCGAGATAGGAGTTTGTTCCCTGATCTGGGTGACACGCGCGGTGATACATCTTCATTTGGGAAAGACAGAAAGCCTTTGCTCGTTTATTAGGTGACACTGGTAAACCTTGTTAATGACGTCAACACCACCTGCAGAACAATACATCAAACAGGTTATGGAAATGCCCATTGCCACACTATATCAATTTCATTCATCAAACTTGCCAGGATTGATATTCGCTACACTTAGACAAGATCAGTCGTGCAGCTAGTGAAATATCCACCAAATAGAAAACTCCTCCTTGGATTCTATAGTGAAGTGAATACGGTCTATAGTCTATGTGGTACAGTAGTACATTCTCCCTTAAGATCTACACAGCTCAATTTGGAGAGGATTTACATGAAGTAGCCTTCATTTATCCAAAAGGCAAGGGATCTGCTAGCTCTTTTAGGATACTGCCCGGCCTGCCTGGTGCATTAAGTCAGGTTGCAGGCTAGGACTCTGCTGCAGTGTAGCAGTCTAGCCCTGCGACTCTGTAGCCAGACCTCTTTGCTCTGTCAGCCTCACAATGCTAACGGTGGAGCTTAGCAACTAAGCTTAGCTTAAGAATAATGTGGACAATAACATTGGAGGCTTTCCCAGTATGCTATCATGCTGTTCTGCTCTCAATAGGGTGTGAAGAGTGTTCTCTTCCAATACGGTGATTGTCACTATAGTAAATCTCATATATAATATTTTTTACATTTTTTATTTCACCTTTATTTAACCAGGTAGGCTAGTTGAGAACAAGTTCTCATTTACAACTGGGACCTGGCCAAGATAAAGCCAAGCAGTGCGACACAAACAACAACAACACAGAGTTACACATGGAATAAACAAGCGTTTATTAGTCTATATACAGTGTGTGCAAATGGCGTGAGGAGGTAAGGCAATAAATAGGTTATAGTAGCGAATGTGGGGTGCATTCGGGTCACAGCGCAACAGTGCTAATTGATGCGCTTGTTCTAGAGTCTGGAATCTTCTGTGCAATAGAGCTAAAGGGAGGTTGAAGAGAGGATGGTAGAGAGAGAGCGAAAGAAAGACACTTAGAGGGAGAGAGAGAGAGAGAGATTGGTAAAGAGCGGTGGACGTGGGCTCAGACAAAAGTATGTGTCACACTCCCTCCTGCCTGTTGACTGAGATAAGTATGGAAGCAGCTGCAGGAGGCGGTGTATTCTATCCAACCCCACACAAACACTTTGACATATAGGCAAGAAGAGTGTGTGTGCGTGACTGCGCACACGCATGTATTAGTGGTTCACAGAAGTTCACATCCATCTGTAGTGTTATTTTACTTCCTCTTTGCTTTAGTGCTGGCCCATGCCCTGAGGATTGTGAGTGGAAATATCTACTCTGGCTCAGAGCTCAGCAAAAATGTGTTTTAAAAAAGTGTCATAGAGACATTTTCTCCATGCAAGGACACATTATGCCACAAACTACAAGGCCCCTTTGCTTTAGGGTCGCTGTCAACCCATTTCCGAGAAAGAGAAGAAAATTATATGAAAAAGTTCATGTTTGTCATCATGATGAGAAGAAAATTCTCTGATCTGACAATGACTTAAAGAACTTCAGTTGAAGCTATTGAGGAGAGTACAGAGTGTCCCTTCAGTCAAATTCTCATTATGATTGAAAAGCATTGTTGGTGGTAAAAAAAAATTGAAGGACAAATGGATTTTCCAGGAACAACCTATTATGTACAATAACAAATTCAGGTAAAAAGAAAATGTATAAAAGGTTACACTCATTACGAACACAAAGTATCTGAGATACAGAACAAAATGTGGCCTAGCTGTACAGAAGCAACACAGTTAGACAAAGCATTGAGCAAGGAATCATTGAATTGTCAAATGAGTGCATTGGGTGCAACCAGCATCTCTTTTCCCGGTTGCTGGGATTTTATTAGGAAGCAGAGCAGCAGATAGCACTGGTAAGGCTGAAAATGCTTGTGTGTGTGTGTGTGTGTGTGTGTGTGTGTGTGTGTGTGTGTGTGTGTGTGTGTGTGTGTGTGTGTGTGTGTGTGTGTGTGTGTGTGTGTGTGTGTGTGTGTGTGTGTGTGTGTGTGTGTGTGTGTGTGTGTGTGTGTGTGTGTGTGTGTGTGTGTGTGTGTGTGTGTGTGTGTGTGTGTGTGTGTGTGTGTGTGTGTGTGTGTGTGGCTCAGGATGTTAATCCAGGCCCAGGGTTCAGCGATACGACCGACGTGGTAATATTGGGGATCCTCCTCTCTGCCCTGTCCGATTGTATTAACCTTCCCAGGGCATGATGGCCCTCGCTGAGTATGGGGCTACGGGATGAGGAGGAGACATCAGAGGAAAAACAAAACAACATACAGACAGACTCATAGGAAAATAAGAAAAAGAGGAGCTCTTCAGGATCCTTGTCCGTGGTTGACCTGTCTTTTGTTATCTTTTTATTTAAGGTGGTGTGAGGGGTGTCAGATGTTGTGTCTCGCATAGGTCAGACACTGCCTTAGGGAGAAGACACTGACGTTAGGGATCACTTGCTACCCTGGATTTTACCCAGGATGCACTCTGTGTTCCCACTATAATGATAGAGACCTAGTGTGTTATTATTTGCAACTAGACCCATGGGAAGTGGACCCGTGACAGATGGAAGGCTGTATCTGGTTTATGTGCCAGTGTATATGGACTGAAAATATAACATATATACAAAAGTATGTGGACACCCATTCAAATGAGTGGGTTCAGCAATTTCAGCCACACCCGTTGCTGACAGGTGTATATCATCGAGCACATAGCCATGCAATCTCCATAGACAAACATTGGCCTTACTCATCTGTCGTCGGTTGCAACACTCACTACCGAGTTCCAAACTGCCTCTGGATGCAACATCAGCACAAGAACTGTTCGTCAGGTTTACATTGCCGAGCAATCGCACACAAGCTTAAGATCACCATGTGCAATGCCAAGCATCGGCTGGAGTGATGTTAAGCTTGAAACCATTTGACTCTGGAGCAGTGGAAACGCGTTCTCTGGAGTGATGAATCATGCTTCACCCTATGGCAGTCTGACAGATGAATCTGGATTTGGCGGATGCCAGGAGAACGCTACCTTCCCCAAAGCATAGTGCCAACTGTAAAGTTTGGTGGACGAGGAATAATGGTTGAGGGCTGTTTTTCACGGTTCGGGCTAGGCACCTTAGTTCCAGTGAACGGAAATCTTAACGCTACAGCATATAATTACATTCTAGACAATTCTGTGCTTCCAACTTTGTGGCAACAGTTTGGGGAAGGCCCTTTCCTGTATCATCGTGACAATGCTCCTGTGCACAAAGCGAGGTCCATACAGAAGTGGTTTGTCGAGATCGGTGTGGAAGAACTTGATTGGCCTGCTCAGAGCCCTGACCTCAACCCCATCGAACACCTTTGGGATGAATTGGAACGCCGACTGCGAGCCAGGTCTAATCACCCAACACCCGCATCATTGTTCCAACATCTAGTGGAAAGCCTTCCCAGAGGAGTGGAAGCTGTTATAGCAGCAAGGGGGGGGGGGGGGCAACTCCGTATTAATGCCCATGATTTTGGAATGAGATGTTTGACGAGCAGGTGTCCGCATACTTTTGGTCATGTAGAGTATATGTCAGAACAGACATTCTCAAACACAGTCCATTTTATAACTCCTACACTTATTTTAGAACAGTTTGTTTTGCCAAGGTGATGAATCAGATAACGAAAGTTAGATTGGACATCACAACCCAGCCGTGATCATCATACAACATCAGCTAAGCCACTTGTTCCATCTCCCCCCTACTGTGCATAAAAAAAACATATTTTGTATCCCTCAAACATTTTCTGTCAGTGTCACGTTAAATCACTTCTCCCACCTTCTGCATGAGTGGATTGAGGTGGTCGGGCGCCAGCCAGCCCAGTGTTGGTGGACTGTGGCATTGGACTTGTTTATTCTGCCTCTATGTGCTGGAAAGGAACGTGCTGCAGAATTCTGGCTGCCTTCCAAGGCCACTGCTACTTCCAACAAACAAAATAAAATACTGGTCAGCTAAATATAACATTTCCCTTCATGAGCACAGCAGCTAGGCCCAGGGAGGGAGAGAGAGAGAGATAAAGAGGTAGAGAGTGGGAGGAGAGAGAGGGGAGAGAGCAAGAGGGAGAGCGAGAGAGCGAGAGAGCGAGAGAGAGAGGGAGAGAGAAGAGAAAGTGAGAAAAGAGAAGAGAGAGAGGGGGCTGGATTCTGTACACAGCCTGAGCCAACCTGAGCTGAACGCAGCAATGCCTTTCTTGAAGTGGAGCATGGCGTTAATAGCTCAGAGGTCAGGTCAGCATCCTCTCTTCCTCCCTACATATCTCTCTCACTGTCTTGCTATCTCTATCCTAGATAAAATGAGCATTAGCTCTCCTCTGATTTCCCTTTATTTATTCATGCATGATTCAGATGACCCTGTTCTCTCTTTCTCTGCCCATTTCTCTCTTTCTACACTGTAAAACATTCTTGTTGTTTTGACAGTATTAAACAATAAAACTAATAGTAAAGTACCATATTAATTATTTACAGTAAATTACCGTAAATGGCTATGCATTCTGGGTGATTTTAGGCATGAACAGTAAATTATGCCTTAAATTCCAAGTAACTTTGCTTTAACAGTACATTTTTATTTATTTTATATAACTAGGCACATCAGTTAAGAACAAATTCTTATTTACAATGAGAGCAGAACAACAGATTTTTACCTTGTCAGCTTGGGGATTCAATCTAGCAACCTTTCAGTTACTGGCCCAATGCTCTAACCACTAGGCTACCTGCAACATTACCATAACCATACAAAATTAAGGGATTGGCAACTTGCTACTTTTTTAAGCAATTCTGAACGATAGGATTGAGAGACATCATGGTCTGAAATGAATCAACCAAACAAGGTGTGTACAAAATATATATGATTTACACATTTAATTACACTGAATATTACAAGGTATGTTACTGTTGATAAATGTGTACATTTAAATGTGTACATTTATCAACAGTAAAATACTGTGGAATATTATACTGCAGCATAATGTAAATAATGGGGCATTGTGGGAAAATGTTGTGGGTTGGGAAATGTTTAATGGTATTGTAATGGTATTGTACAGTAATTCCACCCCACTGAATACATTGTTGTACCATATTTTTGGAGTGACAAAAACATTTTGGCCACTAGTGGTTGTAGTGGTTGTACCACTAGTTGTAGTATTGTTGTTCCTGGCTTATGAACATATTTTGAGGCGTGCCTTGTAAGCGGTTACATTTGTGCCACCCATTAGTGAAAGTGTTGTACCAATTTCACTGATATCTGGTAGGAGTGCCCCAACAATTAAATGTGTATTTGGAACAGATTGGAGAGGTGTTAAGTCTCAATGGTTGAGTAGTTGCCATGTCCTTTGGTCAGTGTTGTGCTGTAGTCACTGCCAGTTTGGAAGCCGTTGTTAAGTCTTCTAGAAGTGCAATTGCTATGAAATACCAAAATGTGGCATTTTATATCACTCGCACTTCTACAGGCCTTAACAAAAGCTTCCAAACGGGCATTCATTGATATTCTGTAATTTGTCAACACATTACCAAGCAGCCAACCTGCTTGCACCGATCCCACGCAAATATGGTAAAATACTGTCAAATAAAAGCCCTATCTCCCCTGAATGAATTCAATTCATTAATTAATTCATCCATTCATTCATTTGTTACAATTCCCATAAACATATTACAGTAATGCACTGCACTGTTGTTTTACGGTAACTTACAGTCAGTGGCCTGTAAAGTTACCATAATAACGACTGTAAAAAAGATTGCAGTAACAGTATTGGATACTGTAATATATGGTACAGGGATGTACGGCACTTTTTCTATGGTAATTTCCTGGCAACAGGCTACTTGTAAGATACTGTAAAAAATAACAGCTAAGGTTTTACAGTGTGTATTCCCCTCTCCCTCCCATCGTTTCTTCTCTTTCTTATCTTACAGTTTGTTTCTCTTTTTCTTCCACCACAAACATGGTGCTTGGAAATGAAATACCGCGATCAGAGAGATGGATTAATTAATTTACACTGGAGTCAACGCTCAAAGGAAACCAACAATGAACATACGTTTTTAGTCCAGGCATGAGCGGGAGGCAGCCGTGCATGGCAGGGGAGGATCGGGAGAAGAATTAACTCACACAGGCAGGCCATAATGTTTTACCACCATAGTGATAGCAATTTAAATTTGATCTACTATTATTACCAAATCAGATTAAGAAATTAGAGCAATTACTATCCAAGAAATGTTGTTGGGTAATTTTCTCCCATCGCTCCCCTTCTTTGTAGGCCGTCATTGTAAATAAGAATTTGTTCTTAACTGACTTGCCTGTTTAAATAATGGTTCAATAAACAAAAACATTTTTAAAAAGTGAGAAAGAGTGGAGGAGACGATACCGTTCCAGAAGACTACTGTTTTGCTATGAGTTGAGAGTTCTTCTAAGAAAAGAACATAGCCTGAGAGAAGGTGTCAGGCAAGTGGACATGGCTGGATGCAGGCTGAGATAGTGTACCAGTCTAGGGGGCATGACTGGACAGGCAAAACCTTGCCACCCACTGCAGACCCACACGGCTTCTGTAGAGAACCTTAAGGGATGGAGAAATCAACCTAATGACACTTCACTGAAATATGCAAACATATAACCTAGGTCTAAAGAAAAACAAGACAGGTACATGATGTTTTCCAATAGAGGTTTCCTATGCAACAATATTTTGCCTTCCCACACCATCAGAGAAATAAACACCATAATTCATGTCCATTATAAAATACACCAAAATAATAATTACCAAAAAACGTCTACCATCCAGTCCAGATCCTCAGACGGCATTCTGAAATGTGTTGAAGACAGAGTTAGAACAAGCACCGAAATATTGCCTAGCCGACTTTGCCAGGGACATAGGCCTACAGTACATTAATCAGGAAGAGAGATTCACACCTCCACGACTCTGTCATCTGGTTTCTCCTAAGACAGATACACATACAGACAGATAGACACATGCAGCCCGGCGGCCATGTGGTGTTGGGCCATACAAATTGACATTTCCGTGTAAATAATACCTCTAATGATACGTACATTACTAATGATATTTTGAGCAGTAGTCTGCGGTTGACGTGCACAGAAGAGACATGCGGTGGCTCGTTGACCTTATGGTGTGAGTGATGATATTTAGAAGGACAAAACTATCCTCGGTGGGGACACTGTGGAACAAATTGGTTAAAACTTTTTTTAAACTTTTTTTTACATACCATTAACAGACTCCAGTCTGTGGAGAGAGGGAGGATTGTAGTGGCGGGGAAGGAGGGGGAGGGGTGCTTCGAACAAACCAGACGCATGTCCGCCACACACTCAACCACAACATACAGGACTAGACAGAGCAGTATGTCTCGCATCGATACACACACTCAACAATGACACATGTTTACCCTCCCACCCACCCACTCAACACACACACACACACAAATCCCCCCGCCCACCCCACACACACTCAACCAACACATACACATCCCCACCACAGACATGCTCCAGATGCTAATGGTTTGCATCCCCACCACGGTGCAATACCGTTGATTCTACATGACTGGCTAATGAAGTGAGCTTTAACCCCCTGTGGTAGGCTGCGACTGGGCTGCAGAGTCAGCAGACGCCATACTGCAGGATGGCCAAGGGGGAAGCACCTTGGGTCATCCTGAGGGAATAATTGTATTTAATGTAATGTGATCACATTTAGAAACAGTTTTGGAGGCTTTGGATGTTTATTGATTGACTGATTTTATTTGACCATTTAAAAACACACAACCACAAATGTGTATACAACACAAAAAAATTCAAACATACTTCAGTTGTGGTTCTCTTCAAAAATATTAAACATGTTGCAGCTAAAAGCTGAATTGTAGTAAACATTACATGGCCAAAATAATTAAACTATGCAAAGACCAAAACAATAACATATTTCAATTGTCCTTCTGATGACAGTGGTTGCTCTCGTTGGGAATAGCTCGCGGAATTAGTCAGCCTGCGTCCTTCACTGTCCAAACGGCGTTGGTTGGGACGACTTACAAGTAGCCTGGCTCCGCCTTGCAAATCTTTCCACTGCCACGCCATCCTCGCTGAGTTGAGTCGGCTCTCTGCAGCTCCTCAGTCGCCAGTCCCTGCACTGAACCAGCCCGAGTAATCTCCTGTGGTGTTCTCCAGGCTAAATGGTCTCCCAGTCTCGGTGTAGCAGGTTTCCATTACACCTTCCATTAACAGCGCCCTGAATCTAGTCTCTCCAAGATACCCGACGAAACAGAGGAAATCTCCTGCATGAGCTCCCCAAGGACGGCACGTGCAAATTAAAACGGCATCGGCAAAGCTAGCAGCTAACAGTAAAGCTAGCAGCTAACAGTAAAGCTAGCAGCTAACAGTAAAGCTAGCAGCTGACAGTAAGCTAGCAGCTGACAGTAAAGCTAGCAGCTGACAGTAAAGCTAGCAGCTGACAGTAAAGCTAGCTAGCAGTCAAATCGATCTACTGTAATAATCAACTTACTGCTGCTATTGAAAATAACAGATCCCAGATCACCTCATGTAATCGCTAGCTAATTATTTTCCAAAACGAATGGCTTGTGAAAAATAATTTCACATGAAAACATGAACAATAAAACAAAATGAACAAGACATTTGCAGGAGCTAAGAGCCCAGCAGCTAGACTGTCCCTAGGGCACCATGGCAACCAATGATAGTAATGTAAGTGAAAAATATGAAAGTGATAGATGAAAGTGGAAAAAGGTTAATCATTCTCCAAGGAAGGAGGGTTGCCGGAAGTGAGGGGTACGGAGAGGTGGGAGGGTGATAGTTCCTGGCGAGTGGGTTCTTGGCGTGATGAGAGTGCGTTTGTGACAAAGCGGGCAGCTATACTGAAGGCTTGCTACCGCGACCACAGCCCAGCCGACTGCAGCTCTCTCTCCCTCGGCTGCCCACACACTGGGGAGGGAAAGGTCCTCCATCTCCTTCTCCTCTGTTTATTTCTGGAGAGCCTGTTTGAATATTACATAAAGACAGACAGCTGCAGCCAATACAGCTTGGTGAGAGACCTGTATTAACCCAGTGAACCCATATGGAATAACTGGATAAATCCAAATGGAACAGACAGTCACAACAAGTGAATAATCTGAATACGTGTGTGCCAGACTCAACAGAAACCAACAAACAAAGCCAAACAGTTGCCTTAAGACACTGTTCACCTCATGACTGGAATCCTCATATGTGCTGTATATAAATGATGAATACTTCATGTGATTTAAATGGTCTCTTCTAGCATTTTCACTGGGTTACATAAGTCAACAGAGGGGGCATACTGTGAGCCCATTAAGCCTAGCTAACAAAGACTTATAGCTTTAATATGTAATGGTATATGCATCCTGCTAAACTGTAGATCTCTGAGGCTGACTCAACCAAGATATGCAGCTTCCAAATGTAATCAGAAGCAGACTATCATCACATCCTGGCTTTCGATCTGTGAGCCAGATTCTGATTCTGTCTTCTTGCTTCCTGAGTTGGCCTTGTCCGTTGTGCTGGGAATAACTGCCTTGGCACTTGGCTCTGGTTCATATTTCATTTGGTGAAACAGGTGTCGGGGCCCAGTGTGTTAGACTTACACAATGTGGCTGAGTGCCTCTGGGGTGCTCTAAACAACATTCACCATCTCCTCTCCCTGCTCCGTTCCTCCATCGCTCCACAGCTCGCTGTGTTATCCTGGTTATCCCGACTGATAAACACATTGTAATTACTCACGATCCCGCTGAGGGAGAAACTTCATCGCAATAGATGCGTGCACCACTCAATGTAATGGCTGCGGAACATGACATGCTAAAATACACTTCAGCACGGGAGAACATATTTATATGTGATAGGATACTAAATTACTACGCTCCTATGGGGATGAAGATGGGAGTGCATCCATTTCTTTTTTCATCCATAATTGACCACAAGATGTTTTTAGGTTTCGCATCACAACATGGACACCGTGCGGATGAGAATACTCTTGTGGTGAATACTCCAGTACACAACTGCATCCTGTGGATCTCGTGTGTGTCTGTCTCTCTGAGCTGCCACTAATAGTTTAAAACACAATGTCTCCTAAGGAACACCAATGTCTGATTAGGACCAAACTCAGCAACTTCCCAAAATTGATCATTTCAGCTCTCATTGAAACAACGAGCTCCCATCCTGGGTTCCCTTTTGTTTCAACGTCTCTTGATCGGCTTTCAACTCCCCGAACAACATCACAGTAACAAGGATCAATGTACTTGTCTGACATTCCCGGATTAAGGAGTTTAGGGGAAAAGAAACCTCATGACGTTCTGGCACGCTGATACATCTTAAGGAGTTGCTGTTCGAGGGGCCGGTGGTAAAAGCTGAGAAGACAATACTACCGGTGACAAAGTGTGTTATTTCAGCCGAGCTGCAGAATCCATTTGAACGCCCACTCGGCGCCCACAGGCTCTCATCCATACCAGATTTCACACACAATCTATTACCTGCTGCTTGGGATGGGTGGCTACAGATCCACAAAGAGGTGTTCATTACTTAAGGAGTGCAGAAGAATGAAAAGACACATGCAGGAGCAAAACTTTGCCTTATCGATGTTTGGGAGATATAGACAAGCTCATAATGTCCTTGTCTACTGTATATGTAATGTACTGTTGATTGCTTGCAATTGGTTCAGCAAGAAACTCTGCATGTGAGTGCTATTTGTTTCCTATCTAAAGACTGTTAGGAGAATAGCTACTGTACGGAAGCAGGTAATGCAGTAGTGGATAGGTATGGAGCCAGCATGGTAGAACACTTAGAAATGCTAAAGTCTCATACGTGTATTCATGGCTTGATAGTCTGCTCTGATTTATTTCCATGCCTGGCACAGCCCACTCCTAGGGCATCATATAGTAAGTAAGCCACACGAAAGCCTACAGATTGTGCCCATTGGGGATGGCGTGATAGATCCTTGCCAAGCCCTCAACATGTCATGCAAGTGGGATGGAACGAGGCACAGTGGGATGAATTGGATTCGTGGAAGAAGTGGCGACATCATTGCCAGATGAGATAAGACTTCCTGTAGGGACCACACTAGGCGTGACAGCTTTGAGAGCAGAAAAGATGGCCAGGGGCCTTAGTCGCTATACTGACTTTGTGGTGGATTTAGTCCAAAAAGTGTAGAACTGTACATCTCGAGAGCTTTAGTTTCCACTATTCATTGATTTGAGGCAAACTAACTAACAACTGGGTCAATTTGCATAATAAATGAATCCAATTCATCATAAGCCGTTCTGATAATGCAACAAGGTCCAAACCCATCTAGCCTGGCGGTCCCCTAGGCTTCCACGGGTTTTAGAGGGAGATAATAGAGGCAGCAGTCTCTTCACGTTAGCCATGGTGCCCTGGCGACAGAGACGGAGCAAGCGTCTCACTTCCTCCGACCAGAGATGCCATCCCCTGTCTTTTTCTCCCAGCTCTCCATCTCTTCCCCATGACCGGCCACGTCACCTGGAATTAAAGCTCGATCAACTATCGGCTGTTTTTGCACAACAACATGACGGCGGAAGAAGAACACAACTTTTTATGTTACTGTGTCGAGCAAGCAATTTTGTCTTCCATCAAAAGGACTGAACCAACTGACTGGAATGGCTGTGAAGGATCTCACTGATTATGGAGGAAGTTTAATGAACATTATTTGACACTCTGCGAGATGTCCTCGGCCAGCGTTTCTGTCATATCATTTCGAAGGCTGCCATGCCGTCAACAACTTCAGGAATGTGACCAAATGTACTTTCAGTTCACTCGCTCGCTCACTTCTTCCTTTGACGTCTTTAGCCATGCACATTTCCAAGGCATTTCTTAGACCCTCAATGGTCAGCGAGTGCAATGGACAATGACTATTGAACAACACTTGATTCTTGAATACTGTGATTGCAAAAGCAAAATGTTCCATCTGCAGTATGTCAGTAGAACTATCTGCATGGCATTCAGATTGCTGAGCCTGTACTTGTTCTTGAAGAGTAGACAGGGGGAGAAACGCTGCCCTTTGTCATAAAACAGGCCATTGCATAGATTACCCAACACTGTTCTATAATTTAGCTTCCATTTGGCTTGGGTTAATTTCACACAAGGGCAAAGGGTTCACTACAACGACTGCTACTAATGATATACTTAGGTAACATTGCGCAATACAGTACTTCTCTTTTCCTCTTCCTTGGTTACCTTGATTGCGTGCTGAGCAAATAGGTCATCGCTGTTTGCGAGCATCACATATGTGTTATGGCCTTTGGATGTTTTTGTCTTCCCTTAAGAATATATATATATTTTTTAGGCAGAATCACCGGGATTGCCAGTTATGTTTTCATTGTAATGTCTCTGGAGTGGCTATGTGCTTCTAGTACACAGGCTTTGGCCAGATCAGGTCTAGGGAGCTTCAAAATCTGAATGAACCGACGATTGTGGCTGTGTGACACAATACAGTGCTCCAATGCATTTGTAGCTTGCATGCTCGAGTCTGACAAACAAGCTAACAATGCTTTACTATCAAAGGTTTTAAAAAAATCCTCAAACGTTTTACATAAGAAAATATCAACTTGCTTTGTCCCCTAAAGCTATCCTTGACTCCATCCAAACACACAAGCCATTGAGCAGTGCATACCCAGCAATAAGATGCACAAACAAAACATACCCTATTTGCCAGAAGAAACTCAGACAAATTCACACATACAAAATGAAATCTATGTTGTTTTGAGTGGCATGAGTCAAAGCTGCAGTGAAACTTTAAAGTTACCAAAATATCAAGCCGTTATTTTTCACTCACTAGGGTTTACAAATATGCAAACGGGAGTGTTTCAATAGAACAGCCTCAGTAATGGTGGAAATGATAGAGTGAGTTTCTGACCTCACAGGCCCTGGTACAGAAGTGATGATATAATGATGTAGAAAGAAGCTGCTAATGCTGTCCTAATTAGTTCAGACGCTTTGAATGCTTAATATCAGTGTGCAGCAATTTGAGAGGATGGCACTGCCACTGAATCACTTCATCAGCAATGTCTATTTTTTTTAAACTCCGGGATGTGCAGCTTTTAACATTCAGGGAGCTCTCTCTCTCTCTCTCTCTCTCTCTCTCTCTCTCTCTCTCTCTCTCTCTCTCTCTCTCTCTCTCTCTCTATCTCTCTCTCTCTCTCTCTCTCTCTCTCTCTCTCTCTCTCTCTCTCTTTCTGCTGCTGAATAAGATGCTTCGCCATTGATTGGCTTGGTTCAGATTATTGCCACTTTAGTACATTACTCAAAATAACAAGAGGGAAATAGAATGCGCGTTCTTATTTATTCAGCTACTGTAGTGTGACATCACAGAACTCTGGCGATGGTCCAATTTTCCATACATCACCCCACTACATTAAACATGAAATTGATGCATATTTGAATAAGATGACTCAAAAGGATTTAAGATGTTATAGTTTAGGAGTATATTAAGCAATCAAAGCTGAATATATGCTGTCAGGGAGAAAGGGGGCACGGCCCGAAGCTTGTTCAGGCCAATTCAATTACCTCTGGCAATGCACTAATAGAGAGTAGACTAACCACGCAAGGGGTTGCTTTAGGACCACTCTGCTGACTAGTGCCTCTTGTCTACATGATCTAATTTACTAAGACATGGAGCTATTGATTATGTTTGCATGCCAGAGGGAAACCTTGTTCAGATACTGCACTCCTTCAGTTGCCATCTGGCGTTGGCTTAAAATCAGCTACGCGGACGGTTCTACCTGTGTACAAGGTAAGGGGTAATTATGTTACCAGAGATAAGCCATGTAAGGTAAGATCAACTATTGGCTGTGTCTTCAAGCTCTGGGGTCAATACACAAATCAATGGCATCACTTGAGATGCTTGTGGTCTTTCATTTAATTGGGTATTTTCTGACCAGCCATTGAATGAACTGAGGTCAAAAGGGCTGCATTGACCATAAACCATATCGATGCGTTCTCTATGTAGCAGCATTTCTTTGCAATATTGTACATTTTTCTATTCCTCTCTCAACCTCTGTGGAGCTGTAGACACAACCCTCTTATCTAGAGCTTCTGTGCTGTCAGCAAGAGTAGTCTATTTTAGGCTTTATCTTGAGTAGGGCCTGGCGAAAACAGGGCCCTAAAGCTCTCGCTGCGGGAGATAAGGCAGACAGGGACACTGTAACCTGTGTGTACGGTAGACCAGGGTGGGACTGGATGGCAGGATGGCTGCTCAATGCAATCAAACAGCTTCCTACAGGATACTGGAGCTCGATGGAGGATGGATGGATCACACATGCCACTAGCCAGGTCCTTAAATGAGTCTAGATACCACCGGAGGTTGGTGGCACCAACATTGGGGAAGACGGGCTCGTGGTAATGGCTGGAGCGGAATCAGTGGAACGGTATCAAATACATTAAACACAGGGTTTCCAGGTGTTCGATGCCATTCCATTTGCTCCATTCCGGCCATTATTATGAGCCGTTCTCCCCTCAGCAGCTTCCTGTGCTAGGTACAGCCTCAAACATTAGCTACAATAGCCCTGAAATGATAATAGATTTATGCATGAATTGTCTTCTCCCCAAAACACAAACATAGAGACTTACAGTAGAATATCATGTTACATAGGAATAGCAGCAAAAACAAACAAAGAAACTGCTCTATGTTTGCTACAACCCCCAAATCGGATTTCTGAAGAGGGCAGATGAAACATTCACATAGCCAGCCTGCTCCTTGGCGGCTCCTTACGTAAGCCACAGCAACAGAACAACAGCTGAGGGAAACTAAGCCAAGTCAAAGAGAATAGTCCTTGGGGACACAGACAGTCAGACAGACAGACAGACAGACAGACAGACAGACAGACAGACAGACAGACAGACAGACAGACAGACAGACAGACAGACAGACAGACCACCTCCACCATCAAAACCCTCCTCACAATACAGAGAGCGAGAGAGAGAGAGAACCAGATGAGACCAGTCAGAAAAGCGAGAAAAGTCTCGGCCGATAGACAACATTGCCTCTGTTTGACAGTTTCATTTTGAAACCCTATTGTTACAACCAATGTGTATTATATTAATCAGCCTTGCCATTGAAATACCACTCTGCATAATCTCAAACAACAACACGGAGCGACGTTTCTCTGTGAGAAAGCAGCCAGCGAAAATAAATCCCTCCGCATTTGAGAAGAAACAAATTTACTTCAATCGATTTCCCCCTTATGTCGTTTACTTCTCTTGCATTGTCGTCCATCTATTCCACACATCTCGTACAAGCCCCTTATTCCTCACTCGTTTTCCTCTCGGTTGCTTTGACAGCCAAGCTTGACACGGAGGAGTCGTAACCTAAGCTGACATTTCTCTTTGTACGTCCAGTAAATGTACAAGTTCTTTCTAATGAGCAGGAGGGGGTATTTTTCTTTGGGAAAATGCAGGTATGATTATGTAAGATTATTGTCAGTGTTTTCGCAGAAGGTTACCTGAGTTTATGGAACGTCAGATTTACTTCAGTCGGAGATTGGACTGTCTAGGAGACTGTGTACATTCAGAGACATAGACCTGGTTGGAATACTTAAAAACATAATCCTTTCTTCCTCCCTTCCTTGAAGTAATTATTGATCAAACACGGTGTCATGGACTCAAGCAAGGGCTTTCTCTAAGGGCTCTCAGAAATGTACACAATAGAGCAGAGCCATACTGCATATAGAGATATTTATATACAGAAGGCTATACAACTTTGCAATGGAGGATTGGGAGACATGTGCATTCAGAGACCTTCCTTTTGGTTCAGAATATCCATGTACTATCCAGTCACTTTAACATTGGGGAATTTCAGATGAAGCACCACTTGAGCACGTAATCATATGGGTACACTGTAAAAGTTCATTAATTCTGCTAACAACAATTTTGGGGGTGGAAACTCGCTGCCTATAACCATCCGAGTAAACCAACCCAAAGTATGCCAATACTTAAAGTAATAAAGTGACATCAGCCATATGGTTACAAATACTTAACTGTTTCGTTTTTTTAATGAACTTTTTGACACTAAATTGCATTATGTATTCTGAACTATCGGGATTGAAGTTACTTGAACATGAATATTTCTTGTAGGAAACATACAAACGTCTTCAGTCTTCATTACATATTTTTGTCAAGTGTTAAGCAGTTCTGAATAGTAATGTTCAGTTGTCATGTCTTAATGACGACTTAGCAAGCATTGTTGAGCACGGTACTCATTCTAGTAAGTTGTAAGCATTACAGGATACTGCATTAGCCTCTGTCATTAAGAGTGGTGCACATGACCTTCTTCGTCTTCTTCCGTACTGAAGTGTGAGGCCAGTCACAGCCTGCCTACATTAAATTCTATTAATTATTCCTGTTCCTAAAATGAAAAAAGTGCACCACTTACTAACCCTACACCTTTATACCACTATTTCATAAACATAAAGGTCACCACACCATTAACTCTTCTGCAGTAAAATCTCGTACACCCAGGGACTTCTTTGCAGCTGCCACATACACTCATTAAAACCCCACCTCCCCATTCCACTACTTTGCTCCTATTTGCTCCTGCACCATGCCAATGGCCTGGGAGGACAGGATCATCACCTCTCAACACACCCTGTAACTCTTCTGATGTCAAATCTCATATACCCAAATACCTTTCTGCAGCTGCCACATCACCTTTCTGCAGCGTAACATCGTTTCTCTATGATTTAGGTTCCATTTCTACGGTACATTTGATATCCATTGCTATGAACGCTAAGAAGCCAACCTGACTGAAGCATAAAATCAGTCATTGCCCTATCCCTCTGCACTTGCACAAATCTAACTACTCACCCTTGACCCATCCTCCTCTACTTTCTTCACTGCCTCAGCATACGACACCTTCTGCAGTACTCTGACTCTGGCCACTTCAACCTGCCTCTATTGCACCGGACTCTTCCGATCCTCAGCAACATGAGGACCCCAACAGTTGACACACACAACCTTGTCCACCAAAACCACACAATCCTCTGTTTTGTTTCTATATATATTTGTATTTTATTTTACCTGGTAAGTTTACTGAGAACACATGGTCATTTACAGCAACAACCTGGGGAATAGTTACAGGGGGACGAATGAGTTTAGGATGAGGTGGTCATGATGGAATGAGGGCCAGATTGGGAATTCTGTTCCATGACCTTCACACACTTCCGACATCATGGAATCCCCCTCCTACACACTGCTACACACACAAATCCAGGCTGCATCACATCTGTCTGTGATTGGGAGTCCCATAGGGCGGTGTACAATTAGTCTGGGGTAGGCCATCATTGTAAACAAGAATTTGTTCTAAATTGACTTGCCTAGTTAAAAAATAAAATAATAATATCCTGCACATATGCTCTAACAGGTTAACTGATATATCCTAACAAGACTTTGTCTGGTAGAGACTGACTCAAAACTCAAAAGAACTGACAGTGACTCCTCTGTTTCATCATGCTCCCCACCAGGTCTGTCTTGCAACGAAACAGTGGGCATCACAAACACCAGGAATGTTCAACTTCAATTGCTTCACCTCCACACGCTGCCCCAGAAATCCCTGCTTTTAACGGTGCTCTGTTCCTAAGAGCCAAGCAAGAAACAGATCTTAACCCAGGTTGCGTGACATGGAGCACCTTCTCCCTCTGAAGGGAAACACAAACAAATATCACAAGTCCACTACATGTTACCTTCACTGATTCAACTGCACCTAACTCCTTTCTCACCACAAATGGATCCCCCAAAAGGCAAGGGTCCTCTTTCTCAAAAAAATTTATTTATCATGTCTGGCGTCATTCTTCCTCAACACACATCTTCCCAGTACACTCGGCTCTTCTTCTTTTTCTTTCTCGCTGTCCATAACCACATCTAGCCGTTCACCAAACTCTTGTTGCGCCTTCATCCGCTACATTGCTTGCAGAGCAGGCACTGATGGTGTTTCTCCAAAACCCAACTTCTATTCCTTTGCCCAATATACAAGTCTGGCTTCCTTCACCTCCACACACATCCTTTGAGCCAGTTACCCATTCCCATATTGATGGTGGAAATGGCTTGACTCATTATTGAATGTCAATTTGCTTGACGGTTTTGATATCCATTCATCATGATCAATTACACCTCATAGCACAACAAACGGCTTAATACTATTTTAGAAATATACTTTTCTTTCTTCAAACATTCATGCACCATTGTGTAAAAGTATGATAAAGTCCATTTTTATAAACTACCGACACTCCTCTAAAAACAGATTCACCTGGCACTATTAATGCTGCATTGTGTAACTTTTGGGGTGACCGACAAAATTCACAGAAATGTGAGTTATAGATCTGTCATTCTCATTGAACGTAAGTCTAAGAAGTGGTAAATCTGTTCTATGTGTGCTTTTTCTAAACTTTTTTTTTCACGTTTCGTTTTTGCATCTTTTACTTTTGGTTTTGTACACCAGCTTCAAACAGCTGAAAATACACTATTTTTGGTTATAGAAAACATATTTCGCAGCTGTTTAGATGGTACAATGATTATCTACACTATATTTGCTTGTTTTGTCACAAACTGAAATTAGACAAACTATAATGATTTTAGTAACCAGGAAATGGCAGAGCAACTTCTGCGTAATGCATCTTTAAGTATTCATAACTTTCAAAATGTAATGATTCTATATCAGCACAACACGGATAAATAAAGTGTTTTTTACTCAAATAGCAATGTTGACTACTACTTTATTATTTTAAGTAAAGACGTTAAACATAATAGAATCAAGTAAGAACTAGTTACTTAATAAATGTAAGATGGACTTCAAAATATGAAATAATCATAACTTGTAAAAACTCTACTTTGGATTAGTAGAACTCAGATAAATAAAGTTAGATTTACTCAATAACCTAATATGTGTTAAGAATACTCAAAATAATTAAATAATAGTAATCTGATTGAAATCTGAGTGAGTACCACTTCAATGATTTGAGTTCTACAGGCAGTTGAAGATGTTTGAGTAACCACTACTCAATTGCTTTAATGAGTTAGGCAATTACTTTCAGTGACCAGGTACTTATATAAATTAGGTAAGATAATATCATGTTTCCATTAGTGTATTAAAATGAGAGTTAGGATGATGTCACTCTATTTCCTTAATAATGAATCCAAGTGTTTGACATGGGTGAGGGGTCTGGTAACTTTATGATCAAACTTTGTTCTGGTTTCATCCAAATATCATCCAATTTCATGAAAAACATGGTTTTGACTGTTCGTGACCTTTAACATGTGTTGCACAGCACTATCTCACCTCAGGAGGCCGAGGACAGCTGTCACTCCATGGCTTAACATTAAAATGACTGAGATAAGCAGGGACCAGGAGTTTTTCCTCACCATGTACTATAACCTGACGAGGAAAAACTCCAGGCCCAAATTCTAGGGTATCTATCTCAATCAGGTCACATGGCCAGGAAAAACTCCTGGCTCTATGATCTTAAAGGCTGCACACACATCCCAAACTCTATTGTACTGGGCCTTTAAAGGGGAAATCTGCAGTTGCCCCTTGAACTTATAAATTAATGATATGTAACCATTGATTCTTGAAGAATATAACTTATAAATGCCTCGTGAATTTAGTTAAACTGTCAATCCCCATCAGAACACAAAACATACGTTTTTAGAAACATAAAGTAAATTTAAACATACACTATATTGCCTTAAAACATGGTTAAAACTATCATGTTGATATCATGGATTGCCAGTCCTAGCATCCATAGCAGTGTAAATTAATTTGAGAGTAAGAGTGGTGGGTACATTTTTCCAGCCCCGTCCCTCAGCTTTTTACCGAAACAGGGTTGGGGAGTTCGCTTTTTTATTGTTTAAACTGCTGATGCCACTTTAAGTTTCACAGAAGTAGAAGTAATTTGAGTGAATCAGAATCAGTGATCTAATTTGGCCATGGATTGCTCTTGACCCAAGAGATGCTGCATGCATGCAGAGCCAGGGCCACAGCCACCCTCCTTTGTTTTCAGCCATGGATGGCTCAGTTAGCGAGGGGAGGACTGACAGCAGTGAGGACGGCCTCAGAGCAAGTGTGTGTGCATCCCAAATGGCACCCGATTCCCTACACTCTTAGAACTAGTGGTGACTCGAGGAACCGTGAAGATCCTTAAGGAAACACTGGAGTTTATCAGGGAACCATTGCTAGTCAATGGTTCATATTTGCACCTTCGGTTAGTTAAGGGTTTCTTGGAGGAACCTTTAATGGTTCTTGGAAGATGGACTCTTGGAAGATTAGTCCAAATGAGGACTAAAAGAGATCCTAATAAAATCAAATGGTTCAATGTAGCAATGGGTTCCTGTAGAAAGCCTGTAGTGGAGGCGTGGCTTAGTAGTGGTGTGGATTTAAGTAGAATCTTTTTTCGGACAACCGCTAGAGTAAATGTCATTCTTATTCATGTGTTCTGTCATCACATTATAAGGTTGAACACTGAGAGTTTTATAGCTTTAATGACATCAACAGTAGGGTATGAATTCCTGTAGAGCCCAACTAAATCCCTAAATTGGAATTGTTACCACTATATCTACACTATATCTGCTCTTATCCAGAGCAGCATCCAGCAGTGAGTGCCCACATTTTCATAATTGTGAGTACTGGTCCCCTGTGGGAATCAAACCCACAACCCTAGTGTTGCAAGTGCCATGCTCTGCCAACTGAACCACACAGGACCACAAGTGATATTACGTTTGATACCGGAGCTCTGTGTCAAAATAGCTAAGCAGTTTATTTCGGACAGTATGCCGATGCTTGTATCATTTTATTAGAAGCACATGATCAATGACGTCCAAAGCTTCGTTACGTCAAACAACTACCTGATTGGTTTGGTAGAAGACAAAAAGGATACACTGCGCACGCGCTATGGCGTGTGCGACGTCATCTATAATTTGTCTGTTCTAAATTATTTGACCAGAAGCTAGTGTACACTGTGTGTTGATCAATGCCTAGCGTAATGAACCTATTCTAGACACAATTGGTTGGAAATGCTCAAAGCTTCAGGAAGCTTAATTTCATCATCAGTAGTTATTACTTTATTACTGTATGTAATTAGCAATATTAATATTATTAATACTATATTAGAATATGTAATATGCATAAATGTTCAAGAAATATTTTCAATTTGCAGTGTACAAACTAAACACGACGAACAGCAATGACATTTATGTTAACGGGTGACCAAAAAGAACTATTGGAAAGCCACGCCTCCAATAAGCCATGCATCCAATCTGATAGGCTGCCACCTCTACAATATATTATTAAAAAGGTTCAAAATGTAATTGCTCCCATCACAAAAAGGTTCTGGTTCAAACCTTTACACAGGGGTTCCTCGAAGACCCTTTTCAGAGGGGTTCCTCGAGGAACCTTTTTCAACTTGCAAGGTTCTGCCAGTGTGGCAACCCAAGAGGTTTTTCCAGGCACCTTTACTTATAAGAGTGTATATATAGGGTACTACTTTTGACCAAAGCCCTAAGGGTCCTGGTCAAAAGTAGTGCACTATGTGGGGAATAGGGTGCCATTTAAGACTCTGCCTGTGTGTTTTGAACAACACTGGATCCCGAGGTCTCACTGGCCCAGATATGGCTGACTCCTCTTACTGTTCTGCACAACTAATCTCAGAGGCTGGAGGCCAATGAACACCGCTTCTTTCCACAATAACACAACAACATATCTGTTTTTTTACGTTTTGCTTCTTCTTCTAGGGTTGCGGCCTAAGGACTGAAGTCGGTTTAGAGAAGGAAGGAGGAAATGCTTTCTCCAAATTCCCCAAACCCTGTCCTCATTCTTTATAGTTTTCTTTACTTTATTGCTCCTGATAATGAACCTGACCTTCACTCTTTTTGCTACTTGATATTTCAACACAGCACTTTGAATACACTGTCAGTATCTCAAGTACCTACCTTCAGAATTGCTGTTATGTCATTTCCAAGGCTTTTATTTTCCTTAATTCAGTGCATACATCCATATGTTCATGGAACAGTGGATATCCTGTGGACTGGGCCCTCTCTTGTCTGCTCGGTATGGCCATGATACAAACACCCACTGTTATAAAACAAGAGTTGGAGGCTTGAACACCATGGGCTGACACTGAGCTGCCAAGGAGGAAGCGGAAGACTGGCACAAACATTTACATTGTGTAACATGACATTGCTATGTGTATACAGTACATACTGAATCATGAATGAGTCTGCGATAATGATAATAAATGTTTTGTGATAAATTCAATAGGAATAATTTAAACACTACAGTCCAAAAACAATGGGGGAAAAATAAGTATACGAAGCTTGAATTCTATGGACATAACATTGATATTATTCATGTTAATAAATACAAAAACTACAAGCTATATTGCAGCGCCACCATGCAGCACTGTGCACGTAGCTTTGTGAATTCATAGCCTACAGTGGTAAGAACTGCAGGAAAACCAAATAGAGTCCGGCTCCTGCAGATACTTTCTCATGCTACACTGTGAGACGTACCAGATGAGACAGGATGTCGAATAGTGCCAGAGAGGATGGTCCGTTATCGCCACCAACAACAAGGGTGGTCAACTTAGTATGTACTAGCTAGTGTGTACTAAGCTAGCAAGTGTTGTACTAGCTAGCAAGTGTTGTACTTGCTAGCAAGTGTTGTACTTGCTAACTAGTGTGTACTAGTGTGTACTATCTAGGTAGCTGGTGTGTGCTAGCTAGTGTAGTGTGTACTAGCTGCACAAAACAACAGTGGTTGACATAACGCCCTGGGCCAGAGCTAGTGCGCCGTTTGGTATGTACGTAGCACACTGACGCCCTGGAACAAAGCTACTGACTCAAGCGATACGCGAGATCAACAAAAGTCCAGAGGTTGTGCACGCACATTTGAGAAGCAAAAATACACTCTGAGATACATTCTGATGGCTTTGACCTTTGCAGACCATGTGGCGTAAATGCGCATAATCTTCCGATGGATTCTTCTCTGAAAAACTATACATGAAACACAATCCCATAAGAGAGCAATAGGTCTTAAAGGTATCATGTTCTGGAATCAATATTAATCGTATATCATGTCTCACACGACTCCCCGCCTCACCGCACTGCATTTCAATTGGCTAAAATGTATTTGGCCTATGAGGTCGTTACATAATCTGTATTGTTTGAAAACATTTGCCAGAAACCTACAGTAATAGACTGTGTCCCATATGACACACTATTCCCTATATACTGTGTATTCACTATGGGCCCTGGTCAAAAGTATTGCACTATGAATGGAATAGGGTGGCATTTGGGATGCAGTTGATTCAGAACTCAACTGTGTGGTTTGTACTGCATGCATAGAGGAGCCATGGGCAGGATGACTCATCATGGCCCTGGTGCTTACTGCTTAGCTCCAGGGACATTGTGTTACAGACAGCAGGACTGACTGTATCACTCTCCTCCTCTCCAACATACTCATAAACAAACATGTTTTCACCAGTGTTTATGTTTTCCAATGCATAGGCAGAATTAGTTAAGGATATGCAGTACTTATCAAACATTCAGTGGTGCATCAGTGATGATAGCATGGTATGTATCCATTGTATCCAAAGCCAAAACACATATTTTTCAAGAAATGTCTATAAGTATCCAGCATCGGGTCCATAATGTAAAGCAAGTCTTGACTTCCTACAACCACGGAATAGCCCGTAAAATCAAACATTTCCTAAATAAAGTGAAGAGCATTTGCAAGCTGGTATTTTGGCTAATGTACAAACTCCAACGGAAAAGTCATAGGGCTAATGAATGTTTTGCCCTCACGAAATCCAATGCCAAAGATTGATGTGCACAATTTGCTGAAGTGCTTCTAATGATAAAAAGAGCTAGGATGCACAGAACTGCACAAAACCTCATATATCATTTCAACAGCTTTGAAAAGAGAACCAATGCTCAGCTGTGCCATAGCTCCCTATTCAGAAACAGTAGCTCCAAAAAAGGACAATAGCACTTCAAAATACAATTGCAGAATATTGCATAACAACGAACACACTGCTTGTACAAAACTCTATTCATTAGCCTTAGGCATGATTATTCCTCATCAAATATTACACAAATCCTCATTAAGGTTTTTAGTAGAGTGCAGAAAATGTTTGATTCGTTACAGCAGGTTATCTTTTTCATTAGCCAAAAAGATGAATCATTCAGTAACCACACACTTTAATAACAGAGGCTACGACACTTTCAAATAATGTAATTGCTACGACTGAACAAAACATGCACAGAGGCTAGGGTTTCACATATTCTGGTACAACAAAAAAACGTGATAGAAACGTGAGTGGCATGACAATGAATCAATGTAGGTGTCATCCTTCAATGTCAACATCAACGACAACAAGGCAAGTTGCGAAAGCTCTTCTTTTGTAATAGATAGATGACAAATATACAGTACGTTGGCATCTGTATATATTAGCTCACTTGAGTCATTTCAACTCAATTTCATGAAAATTTTCACCATTGATTGTGTTCACTTGTCAACACACATGTACAGCATATTGTTTGGGCAGAAAGACAAAGAAAGAAAGCCCTGCAAATGCTGTCTTCCACGCCAAACATCATCCAACATGATCAGCACAGTCGTTCGAGTCACATGATGTTTGATCCTGACAGCTCATCCGTATCCAGGGAGATTGGTTTAATTTCCATGCACACTCAAACATTCTAATGAGGATGTGCTGGAAGACACAGAAACAGTAGCGCTTGCTTTAGCACAGGCAGGCCTGCCAAGGAACCCCACTAATCAGCATAGCTATATACAGCTACATTCTCCCATTCACCTCTCAATGCAAGCTAGCAAGTTTCCATTCACTAATCACCTTTAGCATGACAAAGGTTGTGTGCTATAATTATGGCGAATTATGATGAAGTCACATGGTGGTAATTGTTTAATGTTAGTGTCAGTTGAGGAGGAAACAGGAAAGCTCCCAGTTCTGGTCTTTGCTAATTTCAGGAGTAGATGAGGATGGGGAGACAAGCTCAGCTGGCAGCTATAGATCCGGGCCCTAGACCCGAGCCGTGCGTGACAGGCCTGACTCGCGAAAATGAGATATTTCCCAAAACAAAAGGAGACAGAGAGAGAGAAACAGAATGTGCTGAACAAGAAGAAACTAGATTAAAAAACCCTCCAAATCCCAGTGATTCACGACAACACATGCAGAATTATCAGGATCAAAAAGCATGTTTAAACACGGATGCGTATTTTTACCACAATGTACTAGCTACTAAAAAACATCATATTACATTAGCAATAGATCCAAATCAAAATCAAGACAGTGAAGCAAACTGGATAGAATTTCTTTCTCATATAAGGCTCCCACCCTATAGAGGCCTGATAGGCCTGTGTTTTGCGGAAAAATATGCAAAAGATACGCCTGCACAAAGCAAAGAAAACCAGTATTTGCGTGAATACATACATAAATGCAGGACTATCTCTTTAATATTATAATACATTACATTTGTCCTTACAATAGATAAACTCCTGTTATGCAATATGAATGGTTTACATGTTGTAAATAGACGCGGTAATGCAGATATTTAGGCTTTTAGCATGTCACTTGCAAAGCTGGTTTTATGGAGTATGATGTTTCTCCTTCCCCAAAGTCAATAATACTTCATGGACAGGGAAAACCTCTAAATATTTCAAAAGAGTTAGATAAAATGTTTGCTGTAGTTCTTGAACTGTAGTAATGTATCTCCTTCCAGATTTGATATGTTTTCAGTACGTTAGCGACAGTGAAATAGGGAGCACGTACAGCACGTACAGCACGTACAGCACGTACACTTGTTGCTTGCAGGGAGGTTTTCTTTCACTATATAACCCACAATCAGGGATACCCATTCAATTTTCATGTGACCTAAATATTCCTTTTCATCTGCTGACTAGATATTTTCCACATTCCTCCACATTTCACACCAGCACATCTACTGTGTGCTAGACTAAATTCATCTCCGTAACCCAAGTTACGGTTAAGATGACAATCTACACAGACAGAAAGACGACTCACTGGTCTCTGGATGTTTAATCTATTGGGAAAAAAAGACAAGGCATTAGGATCTGAGTCAGAAACACATTCAGTGAAGATGATGACGATGATGACGGATGACTACGATAACAATGAGCATGACGATGGTGACATTTTGTATCAGACCCATTGATTTCCCCATCAAGATTTGGACAGCACGATGTGTATCATGGGAGACTTTAATCTAGCATGAAAGATGCAAGTAATCCTTGTGCGGATTATACCCAAACCAAGCTAAGCCAGCATTCTCCACTCATTCTAACATGCAAACCTCACCGGACACGTTGCCTGCGCAGGCTTTAGTATTTTTTTTTACACATACATGTTATTCAATCATTTCACACACACCGCTCGCACGTGTGAATGAGCGTCTGCGTAGCCAGGCGCTAAAGTACAAGAACTTGGGTCCTATTTGAGACGTGCCACGCTCTGCAGGCCTTACTGGATATCAGGAAGATACAGGCCCACGTGGATGCTTGAAACACAAACTGAGGAGAGATGAATTAAAGATAAGCAACAAAAAACTGACTAGGTTTCCCTTTTTATTTGTGGATTAATCGTCAGAGTTGAGAAACACAAGATTTTGACTGACTCCGGGTCAAAATTCTACAAAGAACCAGCTAGAAAGAGGACCACATGCGTGTCAGATAAAACAACAACCCAATGTTCATCTCCCAGGACAAACTAGCTAGGAACAGCTAGCTAGCTAAATGTCCATGTCTCGTGTGTTTCGACCAGCCCCTAAATCAATTTAAATTAATAACTGGTCTTGATATTTTAACCTGATCGTGTCTGCTACGGCCGGTGTAGTCAGCATGTAGCTTTACAACATGGTAAGACAGCATAGCCTTGTCCACCATTCTCTGACCAATATCCACCCACAATCTCAGTCTTCAGAGTCTATGATATTCTGCATACCCCTAGCCTAGTCCCAAATCTGTTTGTATTTTAGTCAACTCCTCTACCATTTGCTGACATGTCATAACCTACGACAAGGAACACAAGATTGGCTGAACCACGAGATTGATCTACCAAGCTAGCCTCCCCTTGACTGTGCCTGAGTATACACAGTACGTTTGCACCGACCATCCCCTGTGGCCAGTGGGATCATGGAGTAAGGTAAAACACCACAAAATGGTGCACAACTGGTTGAAATGGTGGCATGATAAAAAATTGTTGTAATGATGTCATTTCAACCTGTTTTGACCGCTGGGACAAGACAAGACCATAGCCCCATAGCCCCATAGCATAGCACCATAGCCCCATAGCCCCATAGCACCATAGCCCCATAGCCCCATAGCACCATAGCACCATAGCCCCATAGCCCCATAGCCCCATAGCCCCATAGCCCCATAGCACCATAGCCCCATAGCACCATAGCTCACCCCCCAAACTGATACATGGCACCCTAATCCAGCTTGCAGGTGAGGAGGACAGAGAACACCCATCAGTCACCCTGACAGTGGCATCCCTCCCCATGGTGCCATTGAAGTCCATGTCTGCACACCACCACAGCAAGTAAATAAATAACAAGCCAAGTAAATAGACAGATACACAAATACTGTGGATGAATAAATAAATAAAGTCGCCCTCCTGCCTGTCAAAGTGTTGTCAAAAAAATACAGCAACCCCAGAAATATCCTCTGCCTTTACCAGGTGAGAAGTGAGTGATTCTGCCCAGCCTAAATCCCCTGCAAGTTTGTGTCTCCTGAAAAAATTATCCTTGTGCTCCTCTAAATCCTACATTAGAGAGAGAGAGAAAAATGCTGTTTATATATGCAAGGCGAAACCTTTGAAGCATCATCCACAATTTAATCAGTTGACATTTAAAGCGGAGATATTCTTTCTTTAAGCCAGAAGCATGGTGGCATGGTGGCCTGGGGAAAATAAAGAGTGTTTGGTTGGTCATTATAGACAGATATCCTCTCTATCCATCACACCCACATGGAAATCTATTGGAAAAAAACATCTGCTTGATCATTTGTATTCAAAGGCCTGAGTCCCCCATAATAGATATCAGCGTGTTAGGCGATAAATACAGCAACACATTTTCAAGGCCGGCCCCTAGGGAATGATAATCATCATCTTGTATTTTATAGCTCACTTTCATTCCAGCATCTCCATCTACCATATTTCCCTTTCCATCAACCACCCCGCTACACATATTATACATCATATTAGACAATATGCTACATTTATATTCGACCACACATATTTTTTAGGGCCAGCATGTCTCTAAACGGATTTGAACAGCATCAGTCCAGCTGTTTTGTTATCAGATCACAACAGCTGAACTCGGCTGGTTTAATACCATAGTAGCTTTAAAAAAAAATGACAATGAATTATGAATGGACATAAAGAGCAGAAGGGACCTTACACTTTAAACCTACATTCATCTTTAGAAAGGCAGGCAAAGCCTCTGGTGTGAAACCGATGCATTATTTCCCCTTCACACAGTGTTTATAACACACACATTACACACAGTAGGATGCAATGATCCCCACATTATCCTTCACTTACACTATCGATTAGCAGTTTACACATTAGTCATACAAGACAGTAGGCTATAGGGTGCCTCCTGGTAAAGGAAAATAATAACCCTCTGGATGCTAGACCCTGGTAGAAACAGAATTACTGCAGCTCTATCCCTGGAAACATCGATAACTCTTAGACATGTATGTGATATTTTACAAAGGAGGCTGATGGAATCGGGGACGTTGAGGCCCCTGCCGTGCTTTATAGCGTGCTCTAACAGGACAGTAATGGAGTGGCCTAGCTACCTACTGCTGTACGGCCTGCGTGATGCATTGGTGAGGGTACAGTAACACAGAAAGGCCACAAAGAACAACACAATGGCACCTCTGGCTTCTAGCAGAGCCACACACGGCTGTGTGTGTGATATGTGAGGTCATGAAAAGCAGAGCCGTATTCTCCCTTCACTTTTCTGCGCCGAGTAGTTTGTCTTGTCAAGGGCTGAGTCGTCCAATGGCAGCTTTCCATTTCCGAACGCTTGTCGGCAAAGACCCTTTAACCAAGCTTTAATTAAGAGCTGGCTTACATGTTTTTTTTTTTTTAAACACTCAAGTTTGCAAAAAAAAGGCTGCCTTAGATGAATTATTCCCCACCAAAAAGCAAATGTGTCAGAGTCAACAGAGTCAGATTATCAAATGAGGATCTGGGTGAGACTATGTTTTCATATCCATCGGCAGTCCATGAAAATGATACTTAATACCACTGAGATATACAAAGACCTTGATTCTTCATTAGAAGATCACTGTCATTTTTAAGGGTAGACCCAAGAGAAGTTCGCAGATCTGAGATAAATTCCTTTCCACCATCAACAAAATCAATGGGAAAATGCTTTTCAAAGTAACATTCAATGTAAAATATAAATTCACAGTGATACATGGATAAAAGAAAGGTTTGATTGTAATATTTTATACTGGCGGTAAACACCTGGGCCAAAGTATTCTTTGTATTCTGTGCTACACAGTTTCTTGTGAAACCACCACCATATAGTAGATGTTCAGTCAATGGCAATGAATGTCCTTTTACAGAAAGGAGAAAACAAATTCAAGAAGACCCAATAGACAATGTGATGAAATAGTCCCATTACTTTCATGACCCCAAACGGCATGTTACTAAAATGAACATCATGTGATAGGTGATAACCATTGCAGTCATCCCTGGCCCATAGCTAAATGTGACTGACCGGCTGAAATCGGTCTTATGTAGCATTCTTTTTTACATTGGATAAAATTAGAGACTCAGAGCTACAAAATGGTTTAATAGTATAGTATACACTGCATTTAACGCATGTAAAATGTCCCAGTTAAAATCCCACAGCCACAGAGCAACCACTTAAATCCTAGCTCCATACAAGACAAGGTTGGGTTTTCCTCATTTTAGTCCTCCTCTCACTCCTGTCAAAATGTCATAACATTTCATTAAACACTAAACAACACAAGACTGCTGTTACTGAAAGCAAACAAACACAGTGTTAGATACAAACTAGGGCCGATGTCATTTCTGGCCACGATCTATTCCTGACAACCTCCCATTATCAACATAAAATGGTCTGTAATGATTGCATCCAGAGAAAACTGACAAATGCAAATAGATTGCAAGACCCATATAGTAAACTGACAGAGACCTTTTGGGGTGCACTAATGACATCTCCGGCATAATTAGTTGCTTACCTTTGCTATGCAAAAAGGCCCTCAAAAAGATTTTCAGGTCAACTGCACCTTCGCAATTTGTCTGTCTTGTTTACAAGCAAGCTTTCCATGATTTCAGCATCGTCTTTTGTTTTTCGCAAGCAACTGGGCTAAGGTCATTTAATAATTCTTTGAGACTGGCATAGAAACGAAGATGCTTAAATACACGTTCCACAAAAGCAGACGATAAAACAGTGAATGAATGGGAAGCCTTCAACACCATTAAAGCATAAAACTCAATTCACTACCAATACATCGAGACAAAAGAGAAGCAGATTGGCAATTAGGAATTAATACAAATTGAATAACTAAAATATAGTTGTTGCATTCACCCCCTTTGTTTAGGCAAGCCTAAATTAGTTCAGGAATACATTTTGACATAACAAATCACATAATAAATAATAGGTATTGACATAATTTGTTCATGACTACTCCTTCCTCTGTCCCCCATAAATACAACATACAGTCTGTAAGGTCCCTCAGTCAAGTTTTGAATTCCAAGCGCAGATTAAACTACAAAAACCAGGGAATTTTTCAAAAGCGTCATAAAGAAGGGCAGTGATTGGTAGATGGGTAACAATAACAAATCAGACATGAAATATCTCTTTAAGCATGGTCAAGTTAATAATTATGCTGTGGATGATGTATTAAACCACCCAGATACAACAAAGATACAGTCTTCCTTCTGAACTGAGCTGCAGCACAGGAAGGAAACTGCTAAGGAATGTCACCATGAGGCCATTGGTGACCGGGGCAGACTAGTCGCTAAGCCCATCCGGCATTTTGTGCAAATGCCGGATGGGCTTGTCCATTGTTAGCCCAGTGGACCTGTCTAACTTGGGTTTTTGTACAAAATAATAATTATCTGGATAATAATGGGGCCTGAAGGACTAAAATGGGCTGCTGTTGGGTCATTGAGGAAAATAATGGATCGGTGTGTTAGGTATGCCAGGGACGATTTCTGATCCCAGTCCGCCCCTGATTGGGGATTTTAAAACAGCTACAGAGTTCAATGGCAACATTGTAGTTATTTCACAATAATGACACAAATTACATAGTGAAAAGAAGAATACAATATACAGAACGCATCATGTTTGCAACAAGGCATTAAAGTTATACTGCATGAAAACATGGCAAAGGAATACACTTTTTGGCCTAAATGCAAAGCCTTATGTTTAGGGCAAATACTGAATAACTGCCTCCCTTTTTACAAGCATGGTGGTGGCTGCATCATGTTATGGGTGCGCTTGCCATCGGCAAAGACTGGTGAATAATTCAGGATAAAAAGAGAAAAGGCATGGAACTAAGTACAGGCAAAATCCTAGAGGAAAACCTGCTTCAGTCTGCTTTACACCAGACACTGGGAGAGGAATTCACCTTTCATAGGGACAACAACCTACAACACAAGGCCAAATCTACACTGGAGTTGATTACCAAGAAGACAGTGAATGTTCCTGAGTGGCCAAGTTATAGTTTTGACTTAAACCTGCTTGAAAATTTTGGGCAAAACTTGAAAATTGCTGTCTAGCCATGACACCAAACACCTTGACAGAGCTTGAGGAATTTTGAAAATAATAATGGGAAAATATTGTACAATCCAGGTGTGCAATGCTCTTAGAGACGAACCCAAGAAGCCTCACAGCCGTAATCGGCGGTGAAGGTGTTTGTGACCTGTAGTGACTCAGGGGGGTGAATACTTATCTAATCAAGGTATATTAGTGTTTCTTTTTTCACAATTTCTAAAGAAATCTTCGATTTTTTCCCCCATTTTGACATTAAAGAGCATTTTGTGTAGATCATTTACAAAAAAATGACAATTAAATCTATTTTATTCCCACTTTGTGAAAAGAAATCCAAGAGGGGTGAATACTTATAATACCCACTGTATTGGGGAAGTACTATGAAACTGTACCTAGGGAAGAGGATTTATAGTTTATTTATTTTGATACAACATAGATTATCGGATGGAATCCAAAAAATCTAAACAAGTGTTACAAAACATCAGATTAAAGTTTGGGATTTTTGAACAGTGATCAAATCTCTTGACTTGGTCAAACATGAAGGCCAGATTGAACATGAAATCTCTGTCAGTGAAAGGAAAAAAACAAGATTGCAAAATGTAAAATTTTATTGTCAAAAATTTAAGCAACAGATTACACAGTTAACTTTCAGCAAATGCAATCCTAATTTAAACTGTACTCACATTCGGGACTTCAAAATGAAAGACTCACATACTTACACACAATCTATCTATAATATACAAAAAATAATACCGAATAAATATTAAAATGGCCACAAGAGAAAACGTAAGTTATTGAAAACAATCAGTAGAGAGCAAATGTAGGGAAAGTATAAACATGACGGTGTGCCTGAAATGTTTTTTTCCTTTAACACTTTTTACAAATTGTGCAAGATTTCATACTAAGGCTCTGGTCTTGAAGTGACAGTTGTCTGAAGATTCACACACACGTGTCCGCACACACACACACACACACACGCTCCCTGTACTCTGAGCACTCTGTGGGGTGTACATAGCAAACCTTTGCAGAATATAAAATGGGCTGCTCTGCTGAGTGTACGACCTGTGATGCTTATGAGAGTGGACCAGCTTTTTTAAATGAACATGCACTTGACATTGATGTGAAAAGAATAAAGTACTTTTCAGGAGTGGATAAGAAAACCCAACAACTGAAAAACAGAACAATATCAGAACCATTAAGGCAAGAACACCTGGAGTGGCTTCAGCAATACTGTAACAATATTTCAGTGTTTAGGTAACATGGATGTGACACATTTAAGTATATCTTCACTGTCTTTTTTAAGGTTTGTTTGTTCTCAAAAAGCAACGTTTTTATCCAAACACCATGTAATCTTTTTTTTTTTTTGTCAAATGTGAGCAGATTCAGAAAAATAACTACTCCAGACAATAGGGACTTATGGATCATACAAATACAAGAAATCATTTCTAGATTTAAGTTGCAACTTCAAAACCACACATCATTATTCCCTTCATTAAGCCCCCCACTCCTGCCCCCCTCACCCCCCAAAATAAAAAAAGATATCACTTACATTAAAACCAATTTAATCCTCTTGTGAAGGTGTATTCCAACAGTTAGTCACCGAACATTGTTTTGCTTTACATACAACGAATGGGGTGTCATTTGCAAATTAAAGCATTCATTGTTTAGTTAGAGGGAAAAACAAGTTGTCCTTGCACCTTGCAATGCAACCATTGATCAAAAAAAGCATCTTTACATCTTCTTTTTAGTGCAACTTTTAAATGTAAAACAATTCCAGTGACTCCTTAGAGGAAATGGTTTCTTAGTTTTCTGTTTTTTTTTTCACCGGAATCTTTTACCTCACTGAATTATCTTCAAAATATCCAAAGCAAGGGGTCAGTCCTTTGTTTTTGTAGTTTCACCATTTTTTTTGTTCTTCTCTGCTTCTAAATTACTTTCCACAGCAGTTGTTTACTAAAACATAAACATAGGAAGGGTTCTCAGCTACCTGCTTATTCATTCCCTTCAACCTCCATGTATGATGTTCAATCACAGAACCAAGGGAGTGATTGACAGTTCAACTTCTGCCTCAGAAGAGAGGGAAGGAGGAGGAGGAGAAACAGGAGGATGAAGAGAAAGAGAGCTGTACAATGGGACAAAACCCAAATTGATGTCAATCAGTGGAGAAGTGGAAGGAAAAAAACAACCCAAGCCTTCATATAACGCAGTAGGGTTCCCTAGGTAACCTGGACTTTCTGCAGTAAAGGAGAGTGGTGCTGAAGCAGCGCCGGAGCTCCCTGTTGGAGAAGATGCAGATAAAGGGGTTGACTCCCGCCTGGGCGAAGCTCATCCACACCGCCGCGGTCAAGTACCCCCCTGGTACCGCGGGGCCCCTGGCAAACACCCTCCAATAGCAGGCCACTAGGTAGGGGCCCCAGAGCGTGAGAAAGAAGAAGGTCATGATGAAGAACATCCTACTTATCCTCTTTTCAGTCTTAAACTCGTCCAGCACCAGCAGGCGTCGCCGGCCCACTGCATTGCTGTTCTGCCTGATCCCCAGCAGGGTGGGCGGGGTGGGGCCCCTGCCGAACCCCGCCAGCCAGTTAGCCGCTGCTTGGCCGCTGGCCCCGGGGCCATGGAAGGTCCAGTTTTGGCTGACGGCAGGCACAAACTGGACTGGTTTCATCTTCCGGCGGTCATGAACGAAGAAGATTAGCTTGAGGTAGACAAGCTGGGTGGCCAGAAGGATCAGGGCGAGGAGCAGCATGAAGCCCAGGGAGTCGTTGGCTCTGAACGAGCGGTGCTGGAACGTACACTGGTCCTCCTCCCTTATGAAGGAGTACGTCCCCACGTCCAGCACCGGGGGAAAGGCCATGGCCACCGACAACGTCCACACCATGCAGATGACTGCCAGACACGTCCAGAAGGTGAGCCTCTTGGTGTAGAAGCGGTGGTGGGCTATGGCCAGGTAGCGTGTCACACTCACACAGAAGAGCATGAACGCTGTGTGAAAGCAGGACAGCACCCCCAGGAAGGCTATCACTTTGCAGGTAAGCGTGCCGTACGTCCAGGTGGAACCATTCTTGACGGAGGTGAACACAAAGGGGAAGCAGATGGCGGAGCGCAGAATGTCCGAGGCGCACAGGTCCAGCAGGAAGTAGTACGGTGCGCGGTGCAGGCTCTTGTCTTTGACCAGTAGGATGGAGATCAGGAGGTTGCCAACGACGCCGACTCCAATGATAAAACCCAGGGATGTCAGTTTAAGAAACGTGGCGAGAGGAGAGACATTCTGCAAGATGTTGTGGTCCCCTGCATGGCTATAGTTCGCCATAGATGGAGGAGGGATCATAAAGATGTAGTAGCTTCAGCCAAGTATCATTATCTAGAGGCGGCAGGGGGAGGCGATAGATCCATTTGTTGTGCTTTGAAGCAGATTCCCGGCTTGTAAGCAGCCTCTCTTCTACGGCATCCTTTGTTCTTTTGTCTCATCACACCTAAAAATACCTGAAAAATACCAGTCACGGATCAGGATTCACTCATACTGTTTTTACATTGCATTGCACCCTCTACCCTGTATCTGGGTGTATGATAAACTACAATTTCCCCTAGCCGTTGTCATTTATTTTCCATTTTCAGTTGAATTGCTGATTGCATTAATACTGGTATGCAATCAGTACAGAGCAGTGCCCTAGCTAGAATAGTTAGTCCACAGATGAGCTTAATAAGACACAAGCATTAAGCCTGGTTACAATAATAGACTTTCTTTTATGGGCCACCCTTTTAGAAATGACAGAAGATGATAGAAAATACAAGAACTATTATGATAAGACAACGTTTTAAGTCACTATTAAAGGGGAAATGCACATCATCTTATGTCTGGTAGGAAAGGGGGTAAACAAAAGGGTTCCATTCGATGTTTGGTCGTTTTATTATGTCGTAAAACGTGTTTAACATTATGCAGCAAGAAAGCTGTTGATCACACCCAAAGACCCTGCAGAATTGATCTGACCAGGGGATGCTTACAATAAACTCTGCCTGCGCCTTCATGATTTGTTGAAAATGAACGGATGTTGCATACAGAATAAAAAAGCATCCATGTTTTTGTCTGATTAACAGTTGACTGGAATTACACGGCCGACGTTATAATAAACTATTCACCTGATTAAGGCGGTTTATTGACCTGGGCTTTTATCTATTTCCCAGCTCAGCTTTGATTTTAGGCGATAAGACTATCGAATCTCACGAGCATATTAACAAAGAACACCGTCTAGTCGAAATTATATTTGATACCCTATGAATGGTTTATTGATGCTTATAACAATGAGGTGATAAATCCAATTCTGCATTTCGATGCAAATGAATCACGAATTAAATAAACAATTCAATACTAGGGCAGCTATGCAAAAACATGGCATATTCGGTTATTTAAATTTGTATATATATCAAACAAAGGCTATTCGTGACGGTTATTTTCCGAATTCTGTCATTATTGCAGAGATGCACTTTTAAGCATTATCTATGCTTCGGATGAGCGTTATACGAGCGGTTCCCATGCATTTTGGTTATAATTCATTCGATTACAATATATATTTCTCACCGTTCACTGTTGGATTGAACATTACAGTGTAGCGAATCCGCACGTCCATTAGGCAGAAGAATTTCCAAGAACCCGCTATGAATTGAAGGGAATCCAAAACCACAGAAAATAAGCGAATAAAAATCGAAATAACTGCTAAGATATAAATTAAAAGCATACCTGTTGATATCCCTTTTGGTTTCCCTGAAGCGTATTTACATTGTAGAAGCCACTTTGCTGTAAAAAGCTTGGTTTGTTGCCTGCCTGCCCTTTTACCACAGTGAATATACAGTAAACGGAACAGACGGAGCATGCGCACGGATCCTATTTGTGATCCAAGACGTGTCTTGTCTCTTGTTGCAGCACTATAGTCTCTCGTGGCAACATCTGCTCAGTGGGTGCAGCATCACAAGTCCTCTCGTTACCTTCGTCAGTCATTATAGCCTACAGTGGGAGAGAGTGCGACCGGATCACTCATTCTGCGATTCATTGCAATAGATTCCCATTTCTGCATAATATGCGTTTAGGTTATAGTCGACCTATATAGCTTATCAATTCTACTAATCCTATAGGCGGCTGCCACGTTCCTGTGCAGTAGGCCTACACCCAACTCTAATTTAGAAGCAAGGATTAACAACAATCAAATCCAGTACATGTAAAATGTGGTTTTTAGATAATGCTATATTACATTGCTACATGTATCATGTCATAAATGAATATGTAACAGTAACTGAGGGGTTCAACTAGGTGATGGTTCACCTAAGGCTAGACTGACTTCTCATATGTATAATTAACAAGCACTTCATACAGTATGTGTGTTGGTGTGCATGCAAATAGCATTTTCATTTCAAGGCTATGTCAGTAGAATACAGTGATGTCATACCCGACACCCACAGGCCACAGGCTATTGTGAAAGAATATTGACTGGCAACGTCCATGCAACCGCTGAAATATTGTAAATCTTTCATTGTTTATGGATTGTTGGTATTTTATGAACAGTGTTGTGTAGGCTTTTCTATAGTCTAGTTCAGGGGTCACCAACTGGTCATGGAGAGCTGCAGTGTGTCGAGGATTTTATTCCAGCTCAGCTCCAACACATCTGCTTCAAATGACTGTGGTCTAATTATTTTAATTGGCAGCGGTGTTTGTGCTGGACTGAAACAAAAGCCTGCACACACTGCATCTCTCCTTTACCGCCTGAGCTATATCTTATTGCGGGGGGGGGGGGTGTCATGGAGAAGGTTGTTTAGTATGGAGAAACTCAATACTAGACCAGTGTTCAATCTTTACACTGTCAATTGTTTTACAGCATAGAAGCTAAGGACATTACATTGATGGTTTAAATATTAGAAGGCCACAAATTCCCTTTTGTGAGCAATATAGAAAAGGACACTGGTCATTTACATGTATGTGTGAAATGAAGGGCCCATGATGCAATTAACAAAGGTATTTATTCTCTATCAAGCAGATGTTTTAACAGTGTTAGCTATAAGAACGGTGAAAGCACTCCTGACAGAACACACTTTAGCTACTGTGCTTGTAACAGTTGACAGATGGCAATTCACCTGGCATGGCAATGTCAATATTTCATGAAAGGACAGATAATCATCACAATCTCTTTGGAGGGACATACATTATTCAGAGGTACAGTATCTGAAGATATTCAAGTCCAAGCAAAATCAAATGTTGTCATATTATGGTAACATAGCCTACTATGTATAGTCCAAAATGTGTCATGTCTCAGGGCCTTGGTCGTATTGTGATAGGCAGTAACCTACAGGTACAGGTATGTTATTTGGTCCTGCAAATCCAACAGTGCGCATGCTCCCAGTTCCTGTTCTCAAATTACTGGTTTTGTAGTTCGTTGTTTGTCTTCTTCATTCAGGCAACTTCGTACATTTCAGCAAAATAAGGCACACGACTCTTGTTCTGTCAGTCAAAAATGACCCAGGATAGTCAAGATACTGTAGACTGCGGAGAAACATTTCCGGATACAGGCCAGCAGCCAGTCCCTCGAGCCGTTTTGGTTTCTCAGAACTGTCCATTTCTCTGTCGTGTGTACCAGCCGATGCACGCGCAAACGCCCACCACCGATATGATAACCCCGAGCAGAAGTGCAACGGCGTCCCCTCCGTCAAATGCCTCCGCGGAGGGAATGAGCGAAATAAACAGCACCAACAGCATCGCTAGAACTTTAGGGAGCTCGGGCATGGGAACCATGTTACTTCCAGTGCAGATCAGATGATTGTTGTGACGCACGACGTAGTCAGATGATATGGGAGCATTTCCTCATTCGTCTGTCGACCAATTAAATTGCTGCATTATTCCTTGTTTTGCCGCTCGTTTTCACTCTCAGACGGGATTTGAATAGTTTTGTTACACATTTACACTATACGTACCAGGCAAAAGTTTGGACACACTTTTTCTTCGTGTTTTACTATTTTCTACATTGTAGAATAATAGTGGATACATCAAAACTATGAAATAGCACATATGGAATCATGTAGTAACCAAAACAGGTTTAAAAAAATCAACATATATTTTAGATTTTAGATTCTTCAAAGTAGCCACCCTTTGCCTTGATGACAGCTTTGCACACTCTTGGCATTCTCTCAATCAGCTTCATGAGGTAGTCACCAGGAATGTGTTTCAATTAAGAGGTGAGCCTTGTTAAAAGACAATTTGTGGAATTCCTTTCCCTCTTAATGTGTTTGAGCCAATCAGTTGTGTTGTGACAAGGTAGGGGAGGTATAAAGAAGATAGCCCTATTTGGTAAAAGACCAAGTCCATATTATTCCAAGAACAGCTCAAATAACAAAGAGAAACGACACTCCGTCACTACTTTAAGTCATGAAGGTCAGTCAATGCAGAAAATTTCAAGAACTTTAAAAGTTTTTCTAAGTGCAGTCGTAAAAACCATCAAGCACAATGATGAAACTGGTTCTCATGAGGACCGCCACAGGAAAGGAAGACCCAGAGTTATCGCTGCTGCAGAGGATAAGTTCATTAGAGTTACCAGCCTCAGAAATTGCAGCCCAAATAAATGCTTCACAGAGTTCAGGTAACAGACACATCTCAACATCAACTGTTCAAAGGAGACTGCGTGAATCAGGCCTTTATGGTCGATTTACTTCAAAGAAACCACCACTAAAGGACACCAAAAATAAGAAGAGACTTGCTTGGGACAAGAGACACGAGCAATGGACATTAGACCGATGGAAATCTGTCCTTTGTTCTGATGAGTCCAAATTTGTGATTTTTGGTTCCAACCCCTGTGTCTTTGTGAGATATGCAGAGTAGGTGAAGGGATGATCTCCGCATGTGTGGTTCCCACCGTGAAGCATGGAAGAGGAGGTGTGATGGTGTGGGTGTGCTTTGCTGGTGACACTGTCGTGATTTATTTAGAATTCAAGGCACACTTAAGCAAAATCAAATCAAATGTTATTTGTCACATGCGCCGAACACAACCGGTTGTAGAGATTTCAGTGAAATGCTTACTTACAAGGCCCTTAACCTAGAATGCAGTTTTAAGAAAATACCTAAAGAAAAGTAGAGATAATAATAACAAATAACTAAAGAGCAGCAGTAAATAACAATAGATGGGGCTATATACAGGGGGTACCGGTACAGAGTTAGTGTGCGGGGGAACCGGTGTCGAGGTAATTGAGGTAATATGTACATGTAGGTTGAGTTATTAAAGTGACTATGCATAGATAATAACAGAGAGTAGCAGCAGCGTAGAAGGTCTCTGACCTCCTCCCTATAGGCTCATTCATTGTTGTCAGTAATCAGGCCTACCACTGTTGTGTTGTCGGCAAACTTAATGAGGGTGTTGGAGTCGTGCCTGGCCATTCAGTCATGGGTGAACAGGGAGTACAGGAGGAGACTGAGCACGCACCCCTGAGGGGGCCCTGTGTTGAGGATCAGCGTGGCAGATGTGTTGTTATTTACCCTTACCACCTGGGGGCAGCCCATCAGGAAGTCCAGGATCCAGTTGCAGAGGGAGGTGTTTTATCCCAGAGTCCTTAGCTTAGTGATGATCTTTGAGGCCACTATGGTGTTGAACGCTGAGCTGTAGTCAATGAATAGCATTCTCACATAGGTGTTCCTTTTGTCCAGGTGTGAAAGGGCAGGGTGGAGTGCAATAGAGATTGCATCATCTGTGGATCTGTTGGGCCGGTATGCAAATTGGAGTGGGTCTAGGGTTTCTGGGATAATGGTGTTGATGTGAGCCATGACCAGCCTTTCAAAGCACTTCATGGCTAAAGACGTGAGTGCTACAGGTCGGTAGTCATTTAGGCAGGTTACCTTAGTGTTCTTTGGCAGAGGGACAATGGTGGTCTGCTTGAAACATGTTAGTATTACAGACTCAGTCTGTAATGTTGGTATTACAGACACTTTCTAGTTGGTCAGCGCATGCTCGGAGTACACGTCCTGGTAATCTGTCTGGTCCTGTGGCCTTGTGAATGTTGGCCTGTTTAAAGGTCTTACATCGGATGCGGAGAGCGTAATCACACAGTCGTCCGGAACAGCTGATGCTCTCCTGCATGTTTCAGTGTTGCTTGCCTTGAAGCAAGCATGGAAGTAATTTAGCTCATCAGGTAGGCTCGTGTCACTGGGCAGCTTGCTGCTGTGCTTCCCTTGTAGTCTGTAATAGTTTGCAAGCCCTGCCACATCCGACGAGTGTCGGAGCCGGTGTAGTACGATTCAATATTAGTCCTGTTTTGATGCTTTGCCTGTTTGATGGTTCGTCGGAGGGCTTAGCTAGAGTTCTTATAAGGGTCCGGGAGAGAGTCCGCTCCTTGAAAGCGGTAGCTCTACCCTTTAGATATACTACAAAGTAGGTGGACACCTGCTCGTCAAACATCTCATTCCAAAATCATGACATTAATATGGAGTTGGTCCCCCCTTTGCTGCTATAAAATCTTCCCCTCTTCTGGGAAGGCTTTCCACTAGATGCTGGAACATTACTGCAGGGACTTGCTTCCATTCTACCACAAGAGCATTAGTAAGGTCGGGCACTGATATTGGGCGATTAGACCTGGCTCGCAGTCGACGTTCTAATTCATACCAAAGGTGTTCAATAGGGTTGAGGTCAGGGCTCTTTGCAGGACAGTGAAGTTCTTCCACACCAATCTCGACAAACCATTTCTGTATGGACCTCGCTTTGTGCACGGGGGCATCGTCATGCTGAAACAGGAAAGGGCCTTCCCCAAACTGTTGCCAAAAAGTTGGAAGCACAGAATCATCTAGAATGCCATTGTATGCTGTATGTAGCGTTAAGATTTCCCTTCACTGGAACACAGGGGCCTAATCTGAACCATTAAAAACAACCCCAGACCATTATTCCTCCTCCACCAAACTTTACAGTTGGCACTATGCATTGGGGCAGGTAGCATTCTCCTAGTATCCGCCAAACCCCGATTATTCCGTCGGACTGCCAAATGACAAAGCGTAATTCATCACTCCAGAGAATGTGTTTCCACTGCTACATATTCCAATGGCGTCAAGCTTTACACCACTCCAGCCGACACTTGGCATTGCTCATGGTGATCTTTGGCTTGTGTGAGGCTGCCCGGCCATGGAAACACATTTCATGAAGCTCCCGATATACAGTTCTTGTGCTGACGTTGCTTCCAGATGCAGTTTGGAACTCAGTACTGAGTGTTGCAACCAAGGACAGGTGATTTTTATGAGCTATGCGTTTCAGCACTTGGCGGTCCTGTTCTGTGAGCTTATGTGGCCTACCACTTCGTTGCTGATCCCTTGTTGCTCCTAGATGTTTTCACTTCACAATAACAGCACTTACAGTTGACTGGGGCAGCTCTAGCAGGGCAGAAACTTGACAAACTTACTTATTGGAAAGGTGGCATCCTATGACAGTGCCATGATGAAAGTCACTGAGCTCTTCAGTAAGACCATTCTACTGCCAATGTTTTCTTTGGAGATTGCATGGCTGTGTGATCAATTTTATACATCTGTCAGCAACGGGTGTGGCTGAAATAGCCAAATCCACTCATTTGAAGGGGGGTCCACATACTTTTGTATATAAGGTACCAGTCAAAAGTTTGGACACACCTACTCAAAACCATGAGATTTTCTTTATTTTTACTATTTTCTACATTTTAGAATAAATAGGGAAGACATCAAAACTATGATATAACACATATGGAATAATGTAGTAACCACCCCAAAAAAGTTGCCACCCTTTGCCTTGTTAACAGCTATGCACACTCTTGGCCTTCTCTCAACCTGCTTCACCTGGAATGCTTTTCTTGAAGGAGTTCCCACATATGCTGAGCATTTGTTGGCTGCATTACCTACACTCTGCGATCCAGCTGATCCCAAACCATCTCAATTGGGTTGAAGTCGGGTGATTGTGGAGGCCAGGTCATCTGATGCAGCACTCCATCACTCTCATTCTTGGTCAAATAGCCACTAAGCCTAAACCAGATGGGATAGCGTATCGCTGCAGAATGCTGTGGTAGCCATGCTCACTACAGAGGGTAGTGCGTACGGCCCAGTACATCAGCGGGGCCAAGCTTCCTGCCATACCAGGACCTCTATACCAGGCGGTGTCAGAGGAAGGCCCTAAAAATTGTCAAAGTCTCCAGCCACCCAAGTCATAGACTGTTCTCTCTGCTACCGCATGGCAAGAGGTACTGGAGCGCCAAGTCTAGGTCCAAAAGGCTTCTCAACAGCCTCTACCCCCAAGCCGTAAGATTCCTGAACAGCTAATCAAATGGCTACTCAGACTATTTTCATTGCCCCCCCTTCTACACTGCTGCTACTCTCTGTTATTATCTATGCATAGTCACTTTAATAACTCTACCTACATGTACATATTACCTCAATTACCTCGACACCGGTGCCCCGTACACTGACTCTGTACCGGTACCCCCTGTATTTACTGCTGCTCTTTAATCATTTGTTATTCTTATCTCTTACTTATTTTATTCTGGTATTTTCTTAAAACTGCATTCTTGGTTAAGGGCCTTGTAAGTAAGCATTTCACTGTAAAGTCTACACCTGTTGTATTCGGTGCACGTGACAAGTAACATTTGATTTGATTTTGGTTAAATGTGCCTTGAATTCTAAATAAATTAGGACAGTGTCACCAGCAAAGCACACCCACACCATCACACCTCCTCTTCCATGCTTCATGGTGGGAACCACACATGCTGAAATCATCCCTTTACATACTCTGCGTCTCACAAAGACATGGGGGTTGGAACCAAAAATCGCAAATTTGGACTCATCAGACCAAAGGACAGATTTCCACCAGTCTGATGTCCATTGCTCGTGTCTCTTGTCCCAAGCAAGTCTCTTCTTATTATTGGTGTCCTTTAGTGGTGGTTTCATTTGCAGCAAATCGACCTTGAAGGCCTAATTCACGCAGTCTACTCTCAACAGTTGATGTTGAGATGTGTCTGTTACCTGAACTCTGTGAAGCATTTATTTGGGCTGCAATTTCTGAGGCTGGTAACTCTAATGAATTTATCTTCTGCAGCAGAGATAACTGATTTGAATTGATGTTTTTCGATATTAGTTTAGCTTTTGTGTGTTCCTTTATCTTCGGATGAACATTTTGCAGCGACATGCTGTTGCTATGGCATTCGTTCTACTTCTGTTATGGTCGACTGCTCATAGCTTTATTATTTAATTTAACAACTTTTGTCATGTAAAATATCTGTTCCATCACCATACACAATTTATATTCTTATATTAAATATATAATTCTTTTATTTTTCACAAACTATACTTATTCAGTGAATTTTTGAATATTTTTTTTAACCTTATTCCTTTGCTTATAGTCTTTCAATATTCATCTCATCACACAGTAAACCAAGATCATTAGCTAGTCTTGTTTGAACTGAAAACCTCAATTAGATAGGCCTATGTGAAGTGGAGATGAAGAAATGCACTCTGCACTATACGTTGGATGTGCGTCAATGTTTGTGAGTTTTCCTATGTTGTTTCACAGTTCTGAGGGAGAAATAGTCAAAGGAGTTGGCTACATTGAAGTTTTCAAGGCTAAGGGAGAGAATGACAGCCACGTGTACAATATTAACTCCTCTGTGGGAAAAGGACTGACCAAGAGATGACATCATCAGAGGAGATGTGTCAGGTAGGACCTGGGTGAACCCTTCTGATGTTTCTTGATAATCTTGAATTATAGCCTGATCTTCTTAAAAGGCATGTGGTTTGTATCTGTAACAATATTTCTACCTCTTTGGTCATGAGGGCATTAAAAAACGTATGCCTTTTTAAACCCTGTTTGTGTCGCAAATACTTTTCCTGTTGACCACAAATAGACTACACATGTTATGTTGTTGATATTGAACAAACGCTAGGCCCTACTATTGAAATCAAAATGGCTAACGAGAAATCCACACACACTAACACACTGGACTTCGTATTTGATCAATGGGCAGCCAGCCTAGTTATGCTAATTTCGAACATGCCCCCATCCCCTGCTCTGCTTACTGCAGCCTATTCTTGTTAGATGAAACGCATTGAAACTCATCCAAATCAGTCATGTTTCCCCTAACTGACACGCTGTGCTACGTTTCACCTCATGCCACAAATTAATTGGCATATGGTACGACGATGGTGCGGGAGTTTGTATATCTCTGCTTGCTCACGTGCGATGCCATGCTGCGGAGTTCTAGTAATTTAATTAGGATGCACCAGCCAAGCTAAAGTATTGACCTTTGCCATGCCACAATACTTGACCTGTTGCACCCCCGCTCCCCTCTCCCCTCCACCTCACCCCTCTCCCTGTGACACCCCAGCAGCATGCCACACACATACACACAAACATATACACAGTTTTGTATTGCTATCCTTGTGGGGACAAAATAATTGATTCCTATTTTCCCTAACACCTAACTCTAAATCTAACACTAAGCCTAACCTTCAGCCTAACCTTAATGCCAAACTCTTAACCCTAAAGCTATACCTAACCGCAACTCCTAACCCTAAACCTAACTGTAATCCCTAACCCTAATTGTAACCATAAACCTAACCCCTAAACATAAATTAGCATTTGTTCTCTTGGGGACCGGCAAAATGTCCCCACTTGTCCAAATGTTCTTTGTTTTACTATCCTTGTGAGGACTTCTGGTAGCCACAAGGATAGTTATACAAAACACACACACATACACACATACCAGCTGCACACAGGGCCGGCAGAATTGATAACCCATGTGGAATGGTGAGCCTGGTATAGCGTACTGATGAGGACATTACAATGCAGAACATCGTCCCAGAGAGATTAATGGTACTGTCCTGACCCGTTAGACAAACACTCTAATTTCTATATATTCGCTCATCCCCGGTGCTGATCAATTACCAGCTCCAGTGAGAGCCTGGGAGGCTGAAGGCTGGAGTGAGTGGTATGGGATCTGGGGTGGTGTGAAGGCTGGCAGGGTGGAGGTGGTACTTCATTGTGGTGCATGGTAATTGTGTCAGGCCCCTAGTCCTGTCTTTCCTGTCCCAGCTGACCAGCTCTCCGACGGCCTTCAGATGGGCACTTGTCCCCCGGAACTGATAAAGCTCCAAACAGTGCTGGAATCCTTCATGGTCATCTGTCTGTCTGTACGGATTTAAGTACTAGCATAGTCATATGTGCATGTGTGTGTGTGTCACTGGGCTCCATGGCTGTGATTGGAATGCATATTTAGTCATAGAATCCGCCACTGCCCAAACCACTGGGACTTTGTCAGAAATAGGATGAATTATACACAACAACAAAAAGAGGTATAAAAGGACTCTTGAAAGTGATTGGTGCTTTTGTAGTGTCCTTTGGAACGGCCATAATGAATTCCTGTGTAGGCGGACATGACAAATGGATTGTCCTGTGGTTTTTGTTCTAATGTGTTTGATGTTAAATACTTAACAGGGCCTGAATCATTGGCTCGGAGTTAAAGAAGGGCAACTGGTCCTATGGTCCTTCTGAATTGCACCATGCCTGGACGCGGACGTAAGGGATGTAAGACTTTGAATCATGCAGGGATGAGGGATCTGAAACCATGCATCACAAACCTCTGAAACAGACTGAGACATACTAATTATCTAGTCGCACACTATCTGTTTATGCTGCCTGTGAGGACGCTCACTGCTCACCAAGAGACCATCCTCCTAGCAATCCTTGACAGTTGAATAGCACTCAAAGGGTAATCAGTTTGTTTAATTACAATGTGAAATGATCAAACAACAGACTACATTTTTTACAATGGCTCCCTACAGTTCCCAAGTAGGTGGAGTAAGTGTGAACCTTTTATGGAATTTAAATGTTTGTTGATTTTTTTTCAATCCAAACCACTTTGTTTTCTTGTTTTTGGTCGTGTTCTGGACAATATGTATTTTTTCTTCAAACTAAGATAAATGACACGCTAGAAACATAGATGCATGGAGAGCCCTTTACTTTTATTTACTTTTATTGATGGACATGTTCTAAAAGCGAGTGATGCGACTTAAGAAGTGTCTGTGTTGTTTATAAGTCGGCTATAGGCGCTGGAGGGGTAGCGTTTCTTCAGGCGACTACCGTGTGTATGCGTGCCCTCGTGGGTGTGTGTGAGTATGTGCGTGAGTGTCCCTGTGTGTGTGAATATATATACATACAGTACGAGTCAAAAGTTTGGACACACCTACTCATTCAAGGGTTTTTCTTTATTTTTTACTATGTTTTTACATTGCAGAATAGTGAAGAATAGTGAAGACATCAAAACCTAAACTAACACAAATTTAATCATGTAGTAACCAAAAAAGTGTTAAACAAATCAAAATATATTTTAGATTCTTCAAAGTAGCCACCCTTTGCCTTGATGACAGCTTTGCACGCTCTTGGCATTCTCTCAATCAGCTTCATGAGGTAGTCACCTGGAATACATTTCAATTAACAGGTGCGCCTTGTTAAAAGTTAATTTGTGGAATTTAATTCCTTCTTAAGACGTTTGAGCCAATTGTGTTGTGACAAGGTAGGGGGGGTATACAGAAGATAGCCCTATTTGGTAAAAGACCAAGTCCATATTATTCCAAGAACAGCTAAAATAAGCAAAGAACATGTCCATCAACTTTAAGTCATGAAGGTCAGTCAATGCGGAAAATTTCAAGAACGTTGAAAGTTTATTCAAGTGCAGTCTCAAAAACCATCAAGCGCTATGATGAAACTGGCTCTCATAAGGAACGCCACAGGAAAGGAAGACCCAGAATTACCTCTGCTGCAGAGGATAAGTTCATTAGAGTTACCAGCCTCAGAAATTGCAGACCAAATAAATGCTTCACAGAGTTCAGGTAACAGACACCATGTCAACATGTCATCATCAACTTTTCAGTGGAGACTGCATGAATCAGGGCTTCATGGTTGAATTGCTGCAAAGAAACCACTCCTAAAGGACACCAGTAAAAAGAAGAGACTTGGTTGGGCCTAGAGACACAAACAATGGAAATTAGACCGGTGGAAATCTGTTCAATCACTGCCAGGGATTTATTAAGAATTCAAGGCACACTTAACCAGCACGGCTACCACAGCATTCTGTAGCGATACGCCATCCCATCTGGTTTCCGCTTAGTGGGACTATCATTTGTTTTTCAACAAAATACACACCTCCAGGCGGTGTAAGGGCTATTTGACCAAGAAGGAGAGTGATGGATTGCTGCATCAGATGACCAGGCTTCCACAATCACCCGACCCTAACCCAATTGAGATGGTTTGGAATGAGTTGGACTGCAGAGTGAAGGAAAAGCAACCAACAAGTCCTCAGCATATGTGGGAACTCCTTCAAGACTGTTGGAAAAGCATTCCTCATGAAGCTGGTTGAGAGAAAGCCAAGATTGTGCAAAGCTGTCATCAAGGCAAAGGGTGGCTACTTTGAAGAATCTAAAATCTAAAATATATTTTGATTTGTTTAACACTTTTTGGGTTACCACATGTTTCCGTATGTGTTATTTCATAGTTTTGATGTCATCACTATTATTCTACAATGTAGAAAATAGTAAAGATAGGGAAAAACCCTTGAATGAGTAGGTGTGGCCAAACTTTTGACTGGTACTGTGTTTGTGGGATGGATACCTCATCATGTATCCTGTCGTAGCCTAAATGACATGGCATGATGAGTGAGCACAACCCTCTGCATCTGCATCTGTATTTATCTATCTCCATGGGAACTTTTCTTTTAAAGTCAGACAGACAGCAGGTTCTCCTCCTCATCTGGAAATGTAATCTAATATCAGAATGGCTTTATAGCTGGATAATCCTGATTATTCTCAAATGCCATATTTTGTTATGTTTTGAACAGTTGGATTCTTTGTTTAAAAAAAAAGTCAAATAAATTAATGGACAAACAATGGATGCCCAAGAATATCAGTGACAGATTGGAGCTAATTCAGATTTTCTTTAAAATAATGAATTAACCATTTATTAGCGTAGCATGATGTACTGCATACCATGGTGGGTATTGTCGTTAAAGTATCAGAGCCCATTTGATATTCCTTACTGCTGCTATTCAGTCATTTTTGGGGAATGAGGCTTGAGGGATTTGGAGGTGGGGAACAGTCTTCACTCTGTGGGTTAATGACTACAGTGCCCCTGCTACGGGAGACTGGGAGCTGCGAGTTGGAATGGGATTTCTGAGAGAGAGAGTGAATGCACAAAGAGACAGATGCTGCTGGAGATAGATTGTGCTCCCCAAGTGTGCTGGGTCAGAGAATATTCACTATTCCACTGGACTGGCTCAGATTCCTCTCTCTAAGATACAGTAAATGCATGGACACTTCCATCTGCGTCTAGCCTCAGTCTTGCCTTCCATTCAGTCCGCTTTTCATAAATGAAATAAACACCTACAGAGAGATTGCTGCTGTCTTTCAGTTGACGTGCATGCTAACATGCTAATAGTGTAGCTGACAGTTTGATCAGTTACATAACATAAGATAATTACGCAATATTATCTCCCGTCACTCAAGGAGCTTCTTGGGTTAACAGGTGGATAAAATTCATCTGGCTTAAATCCTCACCTTCACGATTTGCTTGTAATTCCAACATGATTTGTGTTTGCACACCTATATTGTATCCAAGTCACATTTGAACTAGGAAAATGATTGCCATCGTTGATTTTTCTGTGTTAAATGGTTTGGTAAAGTGCAGAGAAAGGGCACCATCTCTGTGATATTTCTGTTTCCATGGTGACCCAGTTTCACTTGTCTCTCGCTAGTGGAACGCGTGCGCCCGTGCTGACCCCTTTTAAAGTTCACTGCATGTGGTAATAAGAATATCATGATTATCAAACGTGACTCGTACTGAATGCCCTTGGCTGTGGATCTAAACAAAATTATATATTTTTTAATCTAGAAAACGATACCGTGCATAACAACCCAATATGGGTGCTTTATAAAAGAAAATGATGCCATACACAATGATTCAATATGACTCCTTTATAAAGAACAAAATATATGACTTAATATGATAATAATAATTATTATTATTATTATTATAGTAATAATATAACTTTATTTTCACCCAAAAATATTTATCCTGACTCTTACTTTGGCATGTAAGCCAAATAGAAGTCAAAGAAGGTCAATGGGGTCATAAAAAGCTGAGATGCAGCTGTTGAAATATCTATTACTTGGTCTAGGAGAGCCTAACCTGCTCTCTTCACAATGTTGTGTCTGGGGCGTTGGTGAGAATTTCTTGTTTCTCACCACACCACTTGCTAATGCATTTCATTTTAACCAAAGCTCAATGGTCCCCGCTTTTAGAGATGGAGATCTCTGGTCTCTACTCGCTCTACTTTAGTAATCATTCTGCCATAGCGTTTGGCAGAGCACGAGCAGGCCCGTCCCTTTCCCATGCATAATGTCTGATCACGCAGTAAACAACGTATTAGGAGACCATTTGATCTGGGCCAATTCCGCTGGCTCACTCACCTCAATTACTTTGCCTGGATGTCTGTGCTCAGGAATGCTTCTGTTCGGTTTGTTGCTTAATCGATGACTTGGCAGGAATCCCTCATTCTCTCCCTCCCCACACAAGAGGAAAGGGTTATGATTACTTTACAATAATATCTGGTTTTCAAAAGGTCATTTGGGAGGAAAAGAGATGAGCATTGCATTGTGGCCTTTTTCCAAAAGCCATGGTTCTTTCGTCCTTTCCTTCTCTTTTCTCTCCTTAGCAAAACTATTCTCTGTTATTTCTCCGCACTTGAAGATGTCGCAGCGACGACATAGGCCACCGACATATATTTGTAGGGGATCTAGTGTGAGCTGTGAGATGAGGAATGTGCACGGATGTCAGTTCCATTTACTTATGAAGTTGTAGCAGTGCATTTCCTGCAAATGAGCCATCAGCAGTTGTCAGGGGTGGGGAATTAACGATGCTGCTGATTACACTGCTGGTAATTACAGAGTGCGGCCAAAGCACTGCTGTGTCAAAGCTGGGAGTTATTTTTTAAGCTTACGTCTCCTCTTTATCCCAATGACCTGGAGCAGCTAATGCACTGCCAAAGGATCAACAAGGATCAAAGTGTCCACTTGGGTGAATGATTGGCCCAGAGGTATAGGCTACTGGAGTGGAGACATGACTTGGGATTGGGAGGTCCTTTGGCTATAACCTGAAAATGGCAGATATAGGCAGAGATTAGTTAAGCACAGATAGGCAAAGAATTCAATATTTGGAATCCATTTGGACCTTTGTTTATTAATCAATCAATCAATCAAATGTATTTATAAAGCCCTTCTTACATCAGCTGATGTCACAAAGTGCTGTACAGAATGCAATGCAGGTGTAGAAGCACGGTGGCTAGGAAAACTCCCTAGAAAGGCCAGAACCTAGGAAGAAACCTAGAGAGGAACCAGGCTATGAGGGGTGGCCAGTCCTCTTCTGGCTGTGCCGGGTGGAGATTATAACAGAACATGGCCAAGAAGTTCAAATGTTCATAGATGACCAGCAGGGTCAAATAATAATAATCACAGTGGTTGAAGAGGGTGCAACAGGTCTGCACCTCAGGAGTAAATGTCAGTTGGCTTTTCATAGCCGATCATTCAGAGTATCTCTACCGCTCCTGCTGTCTCTAGAGAGTTGAAAACAGCAGGTCTGGGACAGGTAGCACATCCAGTGAACAAGTCAGGGTTCCATAGCCGCAGGCAGAACAGTAGAAACTGGAGCAGCAGCACGACCAGGTGGACTGGGAACAACATCATGCCAGGTAGTCCTGAGGCATGGTCCTAGGGCTCAGGTCCTCCGAGAGAGAGAAAGACAGAAAGGGATACACTATGGCCCCGTCCTACGATACCCCCGGACAGGGCCAATAGGGTGTTATCGTTGTTATTTGAGTGTGAATACATTTGATAGATTGATGTTCTCTAGTATCATGGTTCATTAGATGTCCTCAACTTGTCAATGGCTCAGTACACTTCAAAGATACCATTACAAGTCAGGAGGAACAGCTGTGATGTGGTCATTCGAATTCTGTCAGTGCTCTGTTGGCCTTGGCAACAAGGACTTTCAGGGACGAAGGGGGATCAAAAAAACAAGAACACCAAAACAAAGCGAGGTAAATCAATAAGGCAGTAGGACATGATGGTTTGGAAAACTTGGGAGATCGGAGAATTTCAAGCTTTGTCGTCATCAGAGGGCACACTGCAGTGTTTGTGATTCCCAATAGATTGTGTCTCAGAAAACAGAACAGGGTTTAGAGACAAACACATGACTGGGACTCTATCAGTATAGCAGATTATAGTTGGGGACTGGAGAAGGCGAGGATATAAATTGGAGAGTAGGTTGTATTGATGTTGTTAAAGACCATTCTATTTCTTTGACAGTTTGTTTTTACATTCACTATTCATTGCACAGTGTTCAATCATTATTTTTAATTTATTCTTCATTCTGTCTTCACCTTTTATTATTTTTCATTCTTCAACTTCTAAAGGAACTGCACCTAGGCTATTTATTTGTGATTTCGACCGACTTCACAATTTCCAAGTTTGCGTGTACTGTAAAGAAAAACAAAAAATTGTGTAAACCCAAAGATCATCATATCCTCAGTGTCAGACAGAACCAATCAATTCAGTACATCCTACATACAGTACATGTTGTCCTGTTTGGATCAAGAGTTCTTTGTAGGGATTGTTCATTCTGAGCAGCTTCTACTGCAGTAAAACCTTGGGTGATGTGTTTGACAAATGGCATTCTGAATGGTCCTAACAAGAGGCAGAGCTCTGATTAGATATTAAGTGTAGGGAGTGGGGAGAGGGAGGAAAGAGGTGGATGAGGAATGAATGACATCCATCTTATTGTCAAATGGACAGTGGACATAGAGGAGTATGACTCAGCTCTCTCTCTCTCCTCTAATAGGCTACATGCTGTGATGATGACACCGTCCATACTGGACTGACTGGTCCCACTGAAGAGGCTTACACAATGGGAGAGAGAAGCTAATCAAACCAAATGGCGTTGTCTAAACCATCATGGAGGAAACAGGCCCAGTTCACTGTGACGTTTCTTTTTTTTTATGTCAAGTTCTGAGAATGATGATGTTTGAAGTTGTATTTCCCTCTTAATTGACGCAGGGTATTGCGTCAGCCAACAACATTGACGAATACGCTGATTCGGTGTGCGAGTTCATTAGAACATGCGTTGAAGATGTCGTTCCCATAGCAACGATTAAAACATTCCCCAACCAGAAACCGTGGATTGATGGCAGCATTCGTGTGGAACTGAAGGCGCGAACCACTGCTTTTAATCAGGGCAAGGTGTCTGGTAACATGACTGAATACAAACAGCGCAGCTATTCCCTCCGCAAGGCTATCAAACAAGCTAAGCGCCAGTACAGAGACAAAGTAGAATCTCAATTCAACGGCTCAGACACAAGAGGCATGTGGCAGGGTCTACAGTCAATCACGGACTACAGGAAGAAACCCAGCCCAGTCACGGACCAGGATGTCTTGCTCCCAGGCAGACTAAACAACTTTTTTGCCCGCTTTGAGGACAATACAGTGCCACTGACACGGCCTGCAACGAAAACATGCGGTCTCTCCTTCACTGCAGCCGAAGTGAGTAAGACATTTAAACGTGTTAACCCTCGCAAGGCTGCAGGCCCAGACGGCATCCCCAGCCGCACCCTCAGAGCATGCGCAGACCAGCTGGCCGGTGTGTTTACGGACATATTCAACCAATCCCTATACCAGTCTGCTGTTCCCACATGCTTCAAGAGGGCCACCATTGTTCCTGTTCCCAAGAAAGCTAAGGTAACTGAGCTAAACGACTACCGCCCCGTAGCACTCACATCCGTCATCATGAAGTGCTTTGAGAGACTAGTCAAGGACCATATCACCTCCACCCTACCTGACACCCTTGACCCACTCCAATTTGCTTACCGCCCAAATAGGTCCACAGACGATGCAATCTCAACCACACTGCACACTGCCCTAACCCATCTGGACAAGAGGAATACCTATGTGAGAATGCTGTTCATCGACTACAGCTCGGCATTCAACACCATAGTACCCTCCAAGCTCGTCATCAAGCTCGAGACCCTGGGTCTCGACCCCGCCCTGTGCAACTGGGTACTGGACTTCCTGACGGGCCGCCCCCAGGTGGTGAGGGTAGGCAACAACATCTCCTCCCCGCTGATCCTCAACACTGGGGCCCCACAAGGGTGCGTTCTGAGCCCTCTCCTGTACTCCCTGTTCACCCACGACTGCGTGGCCACGCACGCCTCCAACTCAATCATCAAGTTTGCGGACGACACAACAGTGGTAGGCTTGATTACCAACAACGACGAGACGGCCTACAGGGAGGAGGTGAGGGCCCTCGGAGTGTGGTGTCAGGAAAATAACCTCACACTCAACGTCAACAAAACTAAGGAGATGATTGTGGACTTCAGGAAACAGCAGAGGGAACACCCCCCCATCCACATCGATGGAACAGTAGTGGAGAGGGTAGCAAGTTTTAAGTTCCTCGGCATACACATCACAGACAAACTGAATTGGTCCACTCACACAGACAGCATCGTGAGGAAGGCGCAGCAGCGCCTCTTCAACCTCAGGAGGCTGAAGAAATTCGGCTTGTCACCAAAAGCACTCACAAACTTCTACAGATGCACAATCGAGAGCATCCTGGCGGGCTGTCTCACCGCCTGGTATGGCAACTGCACCGCCCTCAACCGTAAGGCTCTCCAGAGGGTAGTGAGGTCTGCACAACGCATCACCGGGGGCAAACTACCTGCCCTCCAGGACACCTACACCACCCGATGCTACAGGAAGGCCATAAAGATCATCAAGGACATCAACCACCCGAGCCACTGCCTGTTCACCCCGCTGTCATCCAGAAGGCGACGTGCAGGTGCATCAAAGCTGGGACCGAGAGACTGAAAAACAGCTTCTATCTCAAGGCCATCAGACTGTTAAACAGCCACCACTAACATTGAGTGGCTACTGCCAACACACTGTCAATGCCACTGACTCTACTCCAGCCACTTTAATCATGGGAATTGATGGGAAATGATGTAAATATATCACTAGCCACTTTAAACAATGCTACCTTATATAATGTTACTTACCCTACATTATTCATCTCATATGCATACGTAGATACTGTACTCTATATCATCGACTGCATCCTTATGTAATACATGTATCACTAGCCACTTTAACTATGCCACTTGGTTTACATACTCATCTCATATGTATATACTGTACTCGATATCATCTACTGTATCTTGCCTATGCTGCTCTGTACCATCACTCATTCATATATCTTTATGTACAGATTCTTTATCCCCTTACACTGTGTATAAGACAGTAGTTTTTTTTGGAATTGTTAGTTAGATCACTTGTTCGTTATTACTGCATTGTCGGAACTAGAAGCACAAGCATTTCGCTACACTCGCATTAACATCTGCTAACCATGTGTATGTGACAAATAAATTTGATTTGATTTGATTTGATTTGAATGCGGGACTAACTTACTTTATTAGCCTGTGTTCTATTGTTTTGATGTCATGCCAGGATAGGATTTCATCAGTTCAGCTCAGGCCGTTATTGTGAGCCCAATTGAATGTATGTGTTTACAAGAACGCCATGCAGCCTTGTACTGTATTTGAGGCGATGCTCATTTCCGTGTGAATACCAAACCAAATAAATGGCATATATTTCCATTGGTTGAAATCCCACTCTGGCTCCTCTTTTTTGAACGCCATTAGGCCCATTCGCTTCACACTGCAAATTGCCACGCACACAACAAACACCATAGCAATGTTCGGCAGCCTAATAATTTCTTATGGGAGAGGCAAAAATTAGATATGCCACGTAGGGGAATAATGAATAGTAAAACAGAGCAGTTCTTTAACAGCAGAGAATTTCCGTCATCTTTGAGGTCAGGCTCATTTTTGCCTGGGAGGTGCATAAGAATGGAATTTCATGGAAGAAGAAGGGCGATTGGCACAGGGCATCCGCCTTCACTCGGTTACTCTCTGTGGTTTGGGGCAAAGTGTTATGTAATGGCCCTCTCAGTATCCTCGCCTCCCATTGGTCAAAGCAGGCAGGGGAGGGATGGGCCGACCAGGCCAGCTGTCATTGTGTGTGTGTGTTTGTGTGGGTGAATACGCTAAGGTTCTCTTTGATGGTGATGTGTGTCAGATGTCAGATGGGGACATGGGAGCGAAGCAATCTCCGGGAATTAATAACATAATCCTAACCACCTCATGAGCAGAGTGGAGGAGAAGTTCTCTTTTGTTTCTAATTTAAAGTCACGCAACCAACAGAAAATTATCATTTTCCCTCTCTCTAATTGATTTCTTCTGTTGTACCTTGATTTGTATGGCAACGCCGTCCTTCGCCTGGGAGATATGTTTGGAATACCATTAATTCATGAAAATGAAATACAACAAAGATTTGGATTTATCTGTTTGTTAGGCTCTGGCTTAATCTATAAAAACATGATTTCATACACAAGGCTTGCATAGATTTCCAGAGCTTTGCCATTGATTTTGCTTGTAATTTACAACCTCTGAAAACCTTCGGGCTATTTTCATCATTTCCTTTTCTATGTATGTCGAAAAATGCGAAACAATGGAGAAAACAATTACTGTTCACAGTTTTTGCTTTAAAATTACTAAGAGTTTGAAGGAAAAAATATATAATTCATGAACCTGAGACAAGTTGGAAAGTATAATTTTTTTCATCGATTTGATTCAAGATTAGAATCTTGAACACTTTTAAGGAGCAATAAGCAGTTGAAACAATGAGAAAGCGTTATCCCCACCCTTGTTTCGATAAAAAGTTGAGGGATATATTGAACCACTGTCACGCCTTGGTCTTGGTATTTTGTGTTTTCGTTATATATTTTGGTCAGGCCAGGGTGTGACATGGGTTTATGTGTTGTGTTTCGTATTGGGGTTTTTAGGATTTGGGATTGCTAATGATTAGGGGTGTGTCTAGTTAGGCTTGGCTGCCTGAGGCGGTTCTCAATCGGAGTCAGGTGATTCTCGTTGTCTCGGATTGGGAACCGTATTTACGTAGCCTGAGTTTCACTTTGTATTTCGTGGGTGATTGTTCCTGTCTCTGTGTAGTTTCACCAGATAGGCTGTAATTAGGTTTCACGTTCCGTTTGTTGTTTTGTATTTTTGTATAGTTGTTTCATGTATCGTCATTCCTTCATTAAAGATCATGATTAACCACCACGCTGCATTTCGGTCCGACTCTCTTTCGACAAACGAAGAACGCCGTTACAACCACTCTCAAATTCATAGACAGAGCTATGGATTCAAGGACTGACCGTAAATGATGTCAAAATGATAGTTTAACCATGTTTTGAGCCTATATAGTGTTTGTTTACATTTTCTATTTTTTCTTCTTTTTTTTACAAACCTTACATTTTGGGTTCTGATGGAGTACAACAGTTGAACTAAGCTCATTTACAAGTTATATTCATCAATAATCAATGAGTACAGATCATTGATTTATAACACATTGATGTAGAAACCGTCATTGTAAATAAGAATTTGTTCTTAACTGACTTGCCAAGCTAAATAAAGCTGAAATAAAAAATAAAGAAAAGAAAAGAAACTTCAGATTGCCCTTTAAATAAATACTCAAATCTAAACTGAGAACATTACGAAGAGCCAACAACAGCTGTTTAGCCTTGTGTTTGACCTCGGGTCTCCAGGGGGAAATCCTGGCTTTGGCCCAAGTCAAGGCCCAAGTTACATGCTCTGGGCTTGACCTGGAGGGATGCACCCCTGAAACACACACACACACACACACACACACACACACACACACACACACACACACACACACACACACACACACACACACACACACACACACACACACACACACACACACACACACACACACACGCATTCACACACACACACACACACACACACACACACACACACACACACACACACACACACACACACGCATTCACACACACACACACACACACACATGCATTCATTCACACATGCAAATACCCCCCCCCCACACACACACACACACAGAGGTATAGGACGTTGGGAAGGACTCAACTTTGAAATGTAGAAAACCTGAAGGAGTTCACTCCCTGAATTGCCTGCTTGAGTAAGCTTGAACAATGCTTCAACCCTTCAATGCTCCTTCTTTACAATGTAAGGGAGGAATGACACCCTCATTCACAGTCCATTTTCTCCACAGAAAGATGATGTCCCGGAAGGAATGACATGACACGGCAATGGATGGTGTTGACTTTCTGATGTTTGACAAGACCAACGACAACCCATGTTTGGAGAACTTATTCAAACACAAGACACTCCTGCTCGATAGACCTGCACCTATTTCTCTTACAGTCACAAGCAGGAGACTTCGATTTCGTACGTTTGAAAATGTCCCCAGAACGTCGATATACAGCGGGGCAAAAAAGTATTTAGTCAGCCACCAATTGTGCAAGTTCTCCCACTTAAAAAGAGAGAGAGGCCTATAATTTTCATCATAGGTACACTTCAACTATGACAGACAAAATTAGAAGAAAAAAATTCTGAAAATCGCATTGTAGGATTTTTTATGAATTTATTTGTAAACTATGGTGGAAAATAAGTATTCGGTCAATAACAAAAGTTTATCTCAATTATTTGTTATGTACCCTTTGTTGGCAATGACAGAGGTCAAACTTTTTCTGTAAGTCTTCACAAGGTTTTCACACACTGTTGGTGGTATTTTGGCCCATTCCTCCATGTAGATCTCCTCTAGAGCAGTGATGTTTTGGGGCTGTTGCTGGGCAACACGGACTTTCAACTCCCTCCAAAGATTTTCAATGGGTTTGAGATCTGGAGACTGGCTAGGCCACTCCAGGACCTTGAAATGCTTCTCACGAAGCCACTCCTTCGTTGCCCGGGCGGTGTGTTTGGGATCATTGTCATGCTGAAAGACCCAGCCATGTTTCATCTTCAATGCCCTTGCTGATGGAAGGAGGTTTTCACTCAACATTTCACGTTACATGGCCCCATTCATTCTTTCCTTTACACGGATCAGTCGTCCTGGTCCCTTTGCAGAAAAACAGCCCCAAAGCATGATGTTTCCACCCCCATGCTTCACAGTAGGTATGGTATTCTTTGGATGCAACTCAGCATTCTTTGTCCTCCAAACACGACGAGTTGAGTTTTTACCGAAAAGTTATATTTTGGTTTCATCTGACCATATGACATTCTCCTAATCTTCTTCTGGATCATCCAAATGCTCTCTAGCAAACTTCAGATGGGCCTGGATATGTACTGGCTTAAGCAGGGGGACACGTCTGGCACTGCAGGATTTGAGTCCCTGGCGGTGTAGTGTGTTACTGATGGTAGGCTTTGTTACTTTGGTCCCAGCTCTCTGCAGGTCATTCACTAGGTCCCCCCGTGTGGTTCTGGGATTTTTGCTCACCGTTCCTGTGATCATTTTGACCCCACGGGGGGAGATCTTGCATGGAGCCCCAGATCGAGGGAGATTATCAGTGGTCTTGTATGTCTTCCATTTCCTAATAATTGCTCCCACAGTTGATTTCTTCAAACCAAGCTGCTTACCTATTGCAGATTCAGTCTTCCCAGCCTGGTGCAGGTCTACAATTTTGTTTCTGGTGTCCTTTGACAGCTCTTTGGTCTTGGCCATAGTGGACTTTGGAGTGTGACTGTTTGAGGTTGTGGACAGGTGTCTTTTATACTGATAACAAGTTCAAACAGGTGCCATTAATACAGGTAACGAGTGGAGGACAGAGGAGCCTCTTAAAGAATAAGTTTCAGGTCTGTGAGAGCCAGAACTCTTGCTTGTTTGTAGGTGACCAAATACTTATTTTCCACCATAATTTGCAAATAAATTCATTAAAAATCCTACAATGTGATTTTCTGGATTTTCTTTTCTCATTTTGTCTGTCATAGTTGAAGTGTACCTATGATGACAATTACAGACCTCTCTCATCTTTTTAAGTGGGAGAACTTGCACAGTTGGTGACTAACTGACTAAATACTTTTTTGCCCCACTGTATGCCTTCCTCTGTGCTCACCCCCCCAAAAAAGGGTGATGCTCGGAGCAGTAGCATGCTTCTTAGACCACTGCACCACCGCAGTTCACAATGCTCTAGTAAGCTGTGAGATCACGTTGTAACGGCATTCTTCGTTTGTCGAAAGAGAGTCGGACCGAAATGCAGCGTGGTGGTTATTCATGATTTTTAATGAAGAAATGACGATACATGAAACAACTATACAAAAATACAAAACAACAAACGGAACGTGAAACCTAATTACAGCCTATCTGGTGAAACTACACAGAGACAGGAACAATCACCCACGAAATACAAAGTGAAACTCAGGCTACCTAAATACGGTTCCCAACCGAGACAACGAGAATCACCTGACTCTGATTGAGAACCGCCTCAGGCAGCCAAGCCTATACTAGACACACCCCTAATCAACCACAATCCCAATGCCTACAAAAACCCCAATAAGACAATACAATAACCCCATGTCACACCCTGGCCTGAACAAATAATTAAAGAAAACTACTAAGACCAAGGCGTGACAGAACCCCCCCCCCCCTAAGGTGCGGACTCCCGGACGCACCTCAAAACCATAGGGAGGGTCCGGGTGGGCGTCTGTCCATGGTGGCGGCTCCGGCTCGGGACGTGGACCCCACTTCATAAATGTCCTAGTTCCTCCCCTTCGCGTCCTGGGATAATCCACCCTCGCCGCCGACCATGGCCTAATAGTCCTCACCCAGAACCCCACAGAACTGAGGAGCAGCTCGTGACTGAGGGGAAGCTCGGGACTGAGGGGAAGCTCGGGACTGAGGGGAAGCTCGGGACTGAGGGGAAGCTCGGGACTGAGGGGCAGCTCGGGACTGAGGGGCAGCTCGGGACTGAGGGGCAGCCCGGAACTGAAGGGCAGCCCGGAACTGAAGGGCAGCCCGGAACTGAGGGGCAGCCCGGAACTGAGGGGCAGCCCGGAACTGAGGGGCAGCCCGGAACTGAGGGGCAGCCCGGAACTGAGAGGAAGCCCAGTACTGAGAGGAAGCCCAGTACTGAGAGGAAGCCCAGTACTGAGATGAAGCTCATGTAGGTAGTAGGCTCCGGTAGATCCTGGCTGGCTGGCGGATCTGGAAGATTCAGGTTGACTAGCAGATCTGGAAGATTCTGGTTGACTAGCAGATCTGGAAGATTCTGGTTGACTAGCAGATCTGGAAGATTCTGGTTGACTGGCAGATCTGGAAGAGACTGGCTGACAGGCTGATCTGGAAGAATCTGGTTGACTGGCAGATCCTGGCTGACTGGTGGATCCTGGCTGACTGGCAGATCCTGGCTGACTGGCGGATCCTGGCCGACTGGCAGATCCTGGCCGACTGGCACTTCTGGCGGATCCTGGCTGACTGGCACTTCTGGCGGATCCTGACAGACTGGTGGATCCTGGCTGACTGGTGGATCTAACTGATCCTGACAGACTGGCGGCGCTGGGCAGACTGGTGACGCTGGGCAGACTGGCGACGCTGGGCAGACTGGCGACGCTGGGCAGACTGGCGATGCTGGGCAGACTGGCGACGCTGGGCAGACTGGGGGCACTGGCGGCGCTGGGCAGACTGGCGGCACTGGCGGCGCTGGGCAGACTGACAGCTCCTTGCAGACTGGCAGCTCCTTGCAGACTGGCAGCTCCTTGCAGACTGACAGCTCTGGCTGCTTCATGTAGACTGACAGCTCTGGCTGCTCCATGCAGACTGACAGCTCTGGCTGCTTCATGCAGACTGGCAGCTCTGGCTGCACCATGTAGACTGGCAGCTCTGGCTTCTCCATGCAGACTGACATCTCTGGCTGCTCCATGCAGACTGACAGCTCTGGCTGCTCCATGCAGACTGACAGCTCTGGCTGCTCCATGCAGACTGACAGCTCTGGCTGCTCCATGCAGACTGACAGCTCTGGCTTCTCCATGCAGGCTGGCAGCTCTGGCTGCGCTGAACAGGCGGGAGACTCCGGCAGCGCAGGAGAGGAGAAAGGCTCTGGCTGCGCTAAACAGGCGGGAGGCTCCGGCAGCGCTGGAGAGGAGAAAGGCTCTGGCTGCGCTAAACAGGCGGGAGGCTCCGGCAGCGCTGTAGAGGAGGAAGGCTCTGGCTGCGCTAAACAGGCGGGAGGCTCCGGCAGCGCTGGAGAGGAGAAAGGCTCTGGCTGCGCTAAACAGGCGGGAGACTCCAGCAGCGCAGGAGAGGAGGAAAGCGCTGGCTGCGCTGAACAGGCGAGGCGCACTGAAGGCCTGGTGCGTGGTGCTGGAACTGGTGGTACTGAACCGAGGACACGCACAGGAAGCCTGGTGCGGGGAGCTGCTACCGGAGGACTGGAGTGTGGAGGTGGCACAGGATGGGCTAGACCGTGAAGGCGTACTGGAGATCTTGAGAGCAGTGTTGGCACAGGACGTGCAAGGCTAGGGATGTGCACAGGAGGCCTGGTGCGTGAGACTGGCACCAACTTCACCAGCCGACTAACACGCACCTCAGGACGAGTATGGAGTGCTAACCAAGGTGCCATCACCTTGGCGAAGCAATCTCCGGGATTTAATAACATAATCCTAACCACCTCATGAGCAGAGTGGAGGAGAAGTTCTCTTTTGTTTCTAATTTAAAGTCACGCAACCAACAGAAAATTATCATTTTCCCTCTCTCTAATTGATTTCTTCTGTTGTACCTTGATTTGTATGGCAACGCCGTCCTTCGCCTGTGAGATATGTTTGGAATACCATTAATTCATGAAAATGAAATACAACAAAGATTTGGATTTATCTGTTTGTTAGGCTCTGGCTTAATCTATAAAAACATGATTTCATACACAAGGCTTGCATAGATTTCCAGAGCTTTGCCATTGATTTTGCTTGTAATTTACAACCTCTGAAAACCTTCGGGCTATTTTCATCATTTCAAATTTCAAATTTCAAATTTCAAATGTATTTTCAAATTTATTTATATAGCCCTTCGTACATCAGCTGATATCTCAAAGTGCTGTACAGAAACCCAGCCTAAAACCCCAAACAGCAAGCAATGCAGGTGGAGAAGCACGGTGGCTAGGAAAAACTCCCTAGAAAGGCCAATACCTAGGAAGAAACCTAGAGAGGAACCAGGCTATGTGGGGTGGCCAGTCCTCTTCTGGCTGTGCCGGGTGGAGATTATAACAGAACATGGTCAAGATGTTCAATGTTCACAAATGACCAGCATGGTCGAATAATAATAAGGCAGAACAGTTGAAACTAGAGCAGCAGCACAGTCAGGTGGAAGTTGAAACTGGAGCAGCAGCATGGCCAGGTAGACTGGGGACAGCAAGGAGTCATCATGTCAGGTAGTCCTGGGGCATGGTCCTAGGGCTCAGGTCAGTTGAAACTGGAACAGCAGCATGGCCAGGTGGACTGGGGACAGCAAGGAGTCATCATGTCAGGTAGTCCTGGGGCATGGTCCTAGGGCTCAGGTCCTCCGAGAGAGAGAAAGAAAGAGAGAAGGAGAGAATTAGAGAACGCACACTTAGATTCACACAGGACACCGAATAGGACAGGAGAAGTACTCCAGATATAACAAACTGACCCCAGCCCCCCGACACATAAACTACTGCAGCATAAATACTGGAGGCTGAGACAGGAGGGGTCAGGAGACACTGTGGCCCCATCCGAGGACACCCCCGGACAGGGCCAAACAGGAAGGATATAACCCCACCCACTTTGCCAAAGCACAGCCCCCACACCACTAGAGGGATATCTTCAACCACCAACCTACCATCCTGAGACAAGGCTGAGTATAGCCCACAAAGATCTCCGCCACGGCACAACCCAAGGGGGGGGGGGGGGGGCGCCAACCCAGACAGGATGACCACAACAGTGAATCAACCCACTCAGGTGACGCACCCCCTCCAGGGACGGCATGAGAGAGCCCCAGCAAGCCAGTGACTCAGCCCCTGTAATAGGGTTAGAGGCAGAGAATCCCAGTGGAAAGAGGGGAACCGGCCAGGCAGAGACAGCCTTTCCTTTTCTATGTATGTCGAAAAATGCGAAACAATGGAGAAAACAATTACTGTTCACAGTTTTTGCTTTAAAATTACTAAGAGTTTGAAGGAAAAAATATATAATTCATGAACCTGAGACAAGTTGGAAAGTATAATTTTTTTCATCGATTTGATTCAAGATTAGAATCTTGAACACTTTTAAGGAGCAATAAGCAGTTGAAACAATGAGAAAGCGTTATCCCCACCCTTGTTTCGATAAAAAGCTGAGGGATATATTGAACCACTGTCACGCCTTGGTCTTGGTATTTTGTGTTTTCGTTATATATTTTGGTCAGGCCAGGGTGTGACATGGGTTTATGTGTTGTGTTTCGTATTGGGGTTTTTAGGATTTGGGATTGCTAATGATTAGGGGTGTGTCTAGTTAGGCTTGGCTGCCTGAGGCGGTTCTCAATCGGAGTCAGGTGATTCTCGTTGTCTCGGATTGGGAACCGTATTTACGTAGCCTGAGTTTCACTTTGTATTTCGTGGGTGATTGTTCCTGTCTCTGTGTAGTTTCACCAGATAGGCTGTAATTAGGTTTCACGTTCCGTTTGTTGTTTTGTATTTTTGTATAGTTGTTTCATGTATCGTCATTCCTTCATTAAAGATCATGATTAACCACCACGCTGCATTTCGGTCCGACTCTCTTTCGACAAACGAAGAACGCCGTTACAACCACTCTCAAATTCATAGACAGAGCTATGGATTCAAGGACTGACTGTAAATGATGTCAAAATGATAGTTTAACCATGTTTTGAGCCTATATAGTGTTTGTTTACATTTTCTTTTACAAACCTTACATTTTGGGTTCTGATGGAGTACAACAGTTGAACTAAGCTCATTTACAAGTTATATTCATCAATAATCAATGAGTACAGATCATTGATTTATAACACATTGATGTAGAAACCGTCATTGTAAATAAGAATTTGTTCTTAACTGACTTGCCAAGCTAAATAAAGCTGAAATAAAAAATAAAGAAAAGAAAAGAAACTTCAGATTGCCCTTTAAATAAATACTCAAATCTAAACTGAGAACATTACGAAGAGCCAACAACAGCTGTTTAGCCTTGTGTTTGACCTCGGGTCTCCAGGGGGAAATCCTGGCTTTGGCCCAAGTCAAGGCCCAAGTTACATGCTCTGGGCTTGACCTGGAGGGATGCACCCCTGAAACACACACACACACGCACACACACACACACACGCACACACACACACACACACACACACACACACACACACACACACACACACACACACACACACACACACACACACACACACACACACACACACACACACACACACACACACACACACACACACACACACACACACACACACGCATTCACACACACACACACACACACATGCATTCATTCACACATGCAAATACCCCCCCCCCACACACACACACACACAGAGGTATAGGACGTTGGGAAGGACTCAACTTTGAAATGTAGAAAACCTGAAGGAGTTCACTCCCTGAATTGCCTGCTTGAGTAAGCTTGAACAATGCTTCAACCCTTCAATGCTCCTTCTTTACAATGTAAGGGAGGAATGACACCCTCATTCACAGTCCATTTTCTCCACAGAAAGATGATGTCCCGGAAGGAATGACATGACACGGCAATGGATGGTGTTGACTTTCTGATGTTTGACAAGACCAACGACAACCCATGTTTGGAGAACTTATTCAAACACAAGACACTCCTGCTCGATAGACCTGCACCTATTTCTCTTACAGTCACAAGCAGGAGACTTCGATTTCGTACGTTTGAAAATGTCCCCAGAACGTCTATATACAGCGGGGCAAAAAAGTATTTAGTCAGCCACCAATTGTGCAAGTTCTCCCACTTAAAAAGAGAGAGAGGCCTATAATTTTCATCATAGGTACACTTCAACTATGACAGACAAAATTAGAAGAAAAAAATTCAGAAAATCGCATTGTAGGATTTTTTATGAATTTATTTGTAAACTATGGTGGAAAATAAGTATTCGGTCAATAACAAAAGTTTATCTCAATTATTTGTTATGTACCCTTTGTTGGCAATGACAGAGGTCAAACTTTTTCTGTAAGTCTTCACAAGGTTTTCACACACTGTTGGTGGTATTTTGGCCCATTCCTCCATGTAGATCTCCTCTAGAGCAGTGATGTTTTGGGGCTGTTGCTGGGCAACACGGACTTTCAACTCCCTCCAAAGATTTTCAATGGGTTTGAGATCTGGAGACTGGCTAGGCCACTCCAGGACCTTGAAATGCTTCTCACGAAGCCACTCCTTCGTTGCCCGGGCGGTGTGTTTGGGATCATTGTCATGCTGAAAGACCCAGCCATGTTTCATCTTCAATGCCCTTGCTGATGGAAGGAGGTTTTCACTCAACATTTCACGTTACATGGCCCCATTCATTCTTTCCTTTACACGGATCAGTCGTCCTGGTCCCTTTGCAGAAAAACAGCCCCAAAGCATGATGTTTCCACCCCCATGCTTCACAGTAGGTATGGTATTCTTTGGATGCAACTCAGCATTCTTTGTCCTCCAAACACAACGAGTTGAGTTTTTACCGAAAAGTTATATTTTGGTTTCATCTGACCATATGACATTCTCCTAATCTTCTTCTGGATCATCCAAATGCTCTCTAGCAAACTTCAGATGGGCCTGGATATGTACTGGCTTAAGCAGGGGGACACGTCTGGCACTGCAGGATTTGAGTCCCTGGCGGTGTAGTGTGTTACTGATGGTAGGCTTTGTTACTTTGGTCCCAGCTCTCTGCAGGTCATTCACTAGGTCCCCCCGTGTGGTTCTGGGATTTTTGCTCACCGTTCCTGTGATCATTTTGACCCCACGGGGGGAGATCTTGCATGGAGCCCCAGATCGAGGGAGATTATCAGTGGTCTTGTATGTCTTCCATTTCCTAATAATTGCTCCCACAGTTGATTTCTTCAAACCAAGCTGCTTACCTATTGCAGATTCAGTCTTCCCAGCCTGGTGCAGGTCTACAATTTTGTTTCTGGTGTCCTTTGACAGCTCTTTGGTCTTGGCCATAGTGGACTTTGGAGTGTGACTGTTTGAGGTTGTGGACAGGTGTCTTTTATACTGATAACAAGTTCAAACAGGTGCCATTAATACAGGTAACGAGTGGAGGACAGAGGAGCCTCTTAAAGAATAAGTTTCAGGTCTGTGAGAGCCAGAACTCTTGCTTGTTTGTAGGTGACCAAATACTTATTTTCCACCATAATTTGCAAATAAATTCATTAAAAATCCTACAATGTGATTTTCTGGATTTTCTTTTCTCATTTTGTCTGTCATAGTTGAAGTGTACCTATGATGACAATTACAGACCTCTCTCATCTTTTTAAGTGGGAGAACTTGCACAGTTGGTGACTAACTGACTAAATACTTTTTTGCCCCACTGTATGCCTTCCTCTGTGCTCACCCCCCCAAAAAAGGGTGATGCTCGGAGCAGTAGCATGCTTCTTAGACCACTGCACCACCGCAGTTCACAATGCTCTAGTAAGCTGTGAGATCACGTTGTAACGGCATTCTTCGTTTGTCGAAAGAGAGTCGGACCGAAATGCAGCGTGGTGGTTATTCATGATTTTTAATGAAGAAATGACGATACATGAAACAACTATACAAAAATACAAAACAACAAACGGAACGTGAAACCTAATTACAGCCTATCTGGTGAAACTACACAGAGACAGGAACAATCACCCACGAAATACAAAGTGAAACTCAGGCTACCTAAATACGGTTCCCAACCGAGACAACGAGAATCACCTGACTCTGATTGAGAACCGCCTCAGGCAGCCAAGCCTATACTAGACACACCCCTAATCAACCACAATCCCAATGCCTACAAAAACCCCAATAAGACAATACAATAACCCCATGTCACACCCTGGCCTGAACAAATAATTAAAGAAAACTACTAAGACCAAGGCGTGACAGAACCCCCCCCCCCTAAGGTGCGGACTCCCGGACGCACCTCAAAACCATAGGGAGGGTCCGGGTGGGCGTCTGTCCATGGTGGCGGCTCCGGCTCGGGACGTGGACCCCACTTCATAAATGTCCTAGTTCCTCCCCTTCGCGTCCTGGGATAATCCACCCTCGCCGCCGACCATGGCCTAATAGTCCTCACCCAGAACCCCACAGAACTGAGGAGCAGCTCGTGACTGAGGGGAAGCTCGGGACTGAGGGGAAGCTCGGGACTGAGGGGAAGCTCGGGACTGAGGGGAAGCTCGGGACTGAGGGGCAGCTCGGGACTGAGGGGCAGCTCGGGACTGAGGGGCAGCCCGGAACTGAAGGGCAGCCCGGAACTGAAGGGCAGCCCGGAACTGAGGGGCAGCCCGGAACTGAGGGGCAGCCCGGAACTGAGGGGCAGCCCGGAACTGAGGGGCAGCCCGGAACTGAGAGGAAGCCCAGTACTGAGAGGAAGCCCAGTACTGAGAGGAAGCCCAGTACTGAGATGAAGCTCATGTAGGTAGTAGGCTCCGGTAGATCCTGGCTGGCTGGCGGATCTGGAAGATTCAGGTTGACTAGCAGATCTGGAAGATTCTGGTTGACTAGCAGATCTGGAAGATTCTGGTTGACTAGCAGATCTGGAAGATTCTGGTTGACTAGCAGATCTGGAAGATTCTGGTTGACTGGCAGATCTGGAAGAGACTGGCTGACAGGCTGATCTGGAAGAATCTGGTTGACTGGCAGATCCTGGCTGACTGGTGGATCCTGGCTGACTGGCAGATCCTGGCTGACTGGCGGATCCTGGCCGACTGGCAGATCCTGGCCGACTGGCACTTCTGGCGGATCCTGGCTGACTGGCACTTCTGGCGGATCCTGGCAGACTGGTGGATCCTGGCTGACTGGTGGATCTAACTGATCCTGACAGACTGGCGGCGCTGGGCAGACTGGTGACGCTGGGCAGACTGGCGACGCTGGGCAGACTGGCGACGCTGGGCAGACTGGCGATGCTGGGCAGACTGGCGACGCTGGGCAGACTGGGGGCACTGGCGGCACTGGGCAGACTGGCGGCACTGGCGGCGCTGGGCAGACTGACAGCTCCTTGCAGACTGGCAGCTCCTTGCAGACTGGCAGCTCCTTGCAGACTGACAGCTCTGGCTGCTTCATGTAGACTGACAGCTCTGGCTGCTCCATGCAGACTGACAGCTCTGGCTGCTTCATGCAGACTGGCAGCTCTGGCTGCACCATGTAGACTGGCAGCTCTGGCTTCTCCATGCAGACTGACATCTCTGGCTGCTCCATGCAGACTGACAGCTCTGGCTGCTCCATGCAGACTGACAGCTCTGGCTGCTCCATGCAGACTGACAGCTCTGGCTGCTCCATGCAGACTGACAGCTCTGGCTTCTCCATGCAGGCTGGCAGCTCTGGCTGCGCTGAACAGGCGGGAGACTCCGGCAGCGCAGGAGAGGAGAAAGGCTCTGGCTGCGCTAAACAGGCGGGAGGCTCCGGCAGCGCTGGAGAGGAGAAAGGCTCTGGCTGCGCTAAACAGGCGGGAGGCTCCGGCAGCGCTGTAGAGGAGGAAGGCTCTGGCTGCGCTAAACAGGCGGGAGGCTCCGGCAGCGCTGGAGAGGAGAAAGGCTCTGGCTGCGCTAAACAGGCGGGAGACTCCAGCAGCGCAGGAGAGGAGGAAAGCGCTGGCTGCGCTGAACAGGCGAGGCGCACTGAAGGCCTGGTGCGTGGTGCTGGAACTGGTGGTACTGAACCGAGGACACGCACAGGAAGCCTGGTGCGGGGAGCTGCTACCGGAGGACTGGAGTGTGGAGGTGGCACAGGATGGGCTAGACCGTGAAGGCGTACTGGAGATCTTGAGAGCAGTGTTGGCACAGGACGTGCAAGGCTAGGGATGTGCACAGGAGGCCTGGTGCGTGAGACTGGCACCAACTTCACCAGCCGACTAACACGCACCTCAGGACGAGTATGGAGCGCTAACCCAGGTGCCATCAAATCCCCAACACGTTCCGTCGGGCGAATTCCATGCAAAAAGCACCAACACAGCAACTCCCTCATTTCTCTCTCCTCCAATTTCCCCATTAACTCCTTCACAGTCTCTGTTTCGCTCACCTCCAACACCGCCTCTGGTTCTGGTCTCCTCCTTGGCTCCTCACGATAAACAGGGAGAGTTGGCTCAGGTCTATCTCCTGACTCAGCCACTCTCCCTCTGAGCCCCCCCCCCAATACATTTTTTGGGGTGACTCTCGGGTTTCGCTCTGCGCCGCCGTGTCTGTTTCTCCAACTCCATTCGCCTATAGCCCTCTTCGCACTGCTCTAGCGAATCCCAGGTGGGCTCAGGCACTCTCTCTGGGTCAGCCGCCCACCTGTCTATTTCATCCCACGTCGTATACTCCATGCTTCTGCTGTCCATAACGTCCTCATAACAGCGTCTCGTAAGTACCTCCTTTCGCTCCTGTTGTCGCTGCCTGTAACCACGCCACTCCGTCCGTGTGTGGTGGGTGATTCTTTAACCGCGTTCTTCGTTTGTCGAAAGAGAGTCGGACCGAAATGCAGCGTGGTGGTTATTCATGATTTTTTATGAAGAAATGACGATACATGAAACAACTATACAAAAATACAAAACAACAAACGGAACGTGAAACCTAATTACAGCCTATTTTTTTTATTTTTTTTTTATAAAAAATAATTTATTATCTTCAATACCATTCATTCTTTACAACTCATAATTTTCATACATACTCAAATAATGGTATTTTAATTGAACTAATTTAACTAAACATAAACCCCAAACAAAACCTCAGGGGAGCATCTTCCCTCCCGTCACCCTACAAAATACCTTTCCCTATCTCCCCATCCCTAATCTATCCCCTTACAAATCTAAATGACACCCAGCCCTAAACCCCCCTTCCACCTCTCCCGAGCAGCATGCTGCCCCCACTTCCTCTCCTCCCTCTTCATCCTCCCCCTCAAATCTCCTTCCACCCTCCTCACTATCCCTTCCACCCCCCAATCTCTCCCTGTCTTCACCATGTTCTGCCTGGCTTCCCACAGCCCCCGTTTAAAGAGACTCATGAGAAGCCAGAGCAGAAACCTGTCCCTATCCGTCCCTCTCGCTCTCCCTACACCTCTCTCTAACCTGGCCCACGTCAATACAAAATCCCCCCTTACCAAACCTAACAACACCCGTGCCCTAGACCATACTACTCCGGCAAAGGCACAGTCCCAAAAGACATGGCGCACAGTCTCCTCCCTGCCACAAGAGGATCTTGGACAGGTGGGGGATTGCACCAAACTATACCGGTACATGATGGAACGTACCGGCAAGCACCTATGGAGGCTCAACCAATTCAGGTCCTTGAGCCTGTTGTCCAGACCCCGCGTCTGCACTCCCTCCCAGACCACTTCCGAGATGCCCACTACAGGCACCGGACTCCCTGCCTTTCTGGCCTCCTCGTACAGGTGCCTGTGATCTAAACCTACTCGGGCAACTTCAACCTCAGGGTGCGCACGCAGCCACTTGGCCGCATGACCAAAGTGCCACGGCAGCTGTTCTGCCCGAGGACCCGTGTTAGACCACACCATTATGCTTCTCGCCTGATATGAGAAGAACACCCGCAGGAGGTAACCGGATGGGTGTATCACTGGATGAGCAAGCTCCGTTAACAAGAAAGAAACAAAAATTGTGTCCAGCTTGAGGGGGAAATGTGGTACCCCCCTACCTCCCTCCCCGATGGGACAGATCATGCGCGCCCTGGCGACCCACTCGCACCTGCCACTCCACATGAACTGAAACACAAGCCTCACTAGAGGCCTCCTCAGACAAGCCGGCAATGGGTAGATGTACGCCAAATACAAAAGAGACGGCAACACATCCACCTTTAGGACCAGGACTTTGCCCATAAAAGACAAATACCTAGCCTTCCACATTGCTAGCTTCCTCTGTACCACTGCGATACGCATGTTCCAGTTCAGCGTCGCTGAGCCGGAGGTCTCAAAATGGACCCCGAGAATCCTCAGGGCCCCCTCACAGAGAGATAACCCCCCGGGCACATCCGTTCTACCGCGCCATCTACCGAAAAACTTGACGGAAGACTTTGCATGGTTCAGAACCGCTCCCGACGCTCGGGTGAAATCCCCAAAGATGGCAAGGGACCTTGTCAGGCACGAGTCCTTGCACAGCAGCAAGGAAGTGTCGTCGGCGTACTGCGTCATCTTAACACGCAGCCCACCACTTCCAGGGATCAACAAGCCTTCCACCCCTGTGTCTGCCCTAATGGCAGCCCCCAGAGGCTCCATGTACAGAACGAAGAGGAGAGCCGAGAGTGGGCACCCCTGCCTGACCCCAGACGAGAGGTCAAAAACGTCACCCAAGTGACTATTTACACTAACTCGGCACCCCGCTCCGACATATAATGTACGAATCCATCCTATGAACTTCTCCCCAAATCCTAATCGACCTAACACTCTGAATAAAAAGGATCTATTCACGCGATCAAAGGCTTTCGCCTGATCTAGCGCTGCTACCATTAAAGGCAGTCCTCTATCTTCAACCCAAGCGATGGAGTCCCTGATTAACTGTAGGTTCCATCTAATAGAGCGGCCCTCTACCCCGCACGTCTGATCCTCATGAACGACGTAGGGAAGGGCTGTGCGCAACCGGTCTGCTAAAACCTTTGCAAGTAGCTTGTAATCTACGCACAGCATGGTCAATGGCCGCCAGTTGCCAAGGTCTGTTACTTCCCCCTTCTTATATAAAAGTGACAGCACACCAACAGCCATTGATCCCCCCCGTCTCAAGGATGGCCTTCAAGACTTCGAGGACCACTGGTCCAAGTATACCCCAAAACTTGAGATAAAACTCAGCCGGCAGCCCATCCATCCCAGGCACCTTCCCTTTTCCCATCCTCCTAAGAGCGCTCTCAACCTCTTCTAGTGAAATCTGGGCCTCCATCACTTCTCTAATGTCCTCCGGCAACCGCCTGGACAAGTGTTCTAAAAACACATTTCCCTGCTCTACATCTATTTCCCTTTCCTTAAATAAACCTTGGAAATGATCAGTTGTCACCCTGACCATATCCTCTGGTTCTCTAACTATACTACCATTTTCTTCCCTAATGCCATGCATTACCTTCCTACTCTGTCTGGCCCTAACCGACTTAAAGAACATAGCGGAACAAGTCTCATTGTGTTCTAGAAAGCCACTATGCGCACGCTCCAGGAAAGCTCGAGCCTTCCGCTCCTGCAACTCCCTGAGCTGCGCCTTTAGGGTAGCGGATCTCTCCCAGTCAAACGACCCGCCGAGGTTGCCTGCCTCATACTCGAGTTCAATTAACCTTTGGATACGATCCACCTCCCTCCTCTCCTCCCTTTTTTTCCTCTTGCAATACCCTATTATAAAAGCCCTAATCCTCACCTTAACTAATTCCCACCACTCTAACACCCCCTCGCACATGGACCGGAGGCCTTCAAGCCTCCAAAAGAAATCATAAAACCTGTCAACAAAAGCCTGCTCCTCCAGCACATCCCGATCTAACTTCCAGTACCCCCTACCAAAGAGGCAGACTGGAGACCCCACCTGCAGGAGCACCCCGTCGTGATCCGAAAAGAAAACAGGCAACAGCCGCCCAGACAACTTACCCAAAGACCTGGGTACAAAAATATAGTCGAGCCTCCGCTCAACCCCCCTGGAGTTGCGCCATGTAGGACCGGCCATTTTCGGAGTAGTGTGCAGACCACCATCAACCAGACCATGGCAAGCCATTAGCCTGGTAATGGCGCCTGCACTGCTATCCCCCCCTATTCCTAAATCTGTATTAAAATCCCCCCCTATCACTAATTTCCTATTTGTGACACACAGGGGCGTCAGACAGTCCACCATCTCCCTCCTGTCTGCCACCACCTGTGGCCCATACACCACCACTAATCTAAATTTACAATCCCTTATCGTGACATCCACCCCTATAACCCTCCCCTGCATTACCACAAAAGAATCCTCCACTTTTACCTCCCTGTGCCCACACAAAATCCCTACCCCCGATGAGTGCACCCCCCCAATACCCCAAACCGACTCCCCCTTGTCCCACTCCCTCTTAAACCTACTAACATCCCCTCCATCCCTCAGGTGAACCTCCTGTAAAAAACAAAAATCAAACCCCACACCCTCCAAATAACTAAAAACCGCCCTCCTCTTAACAAAATCCCTTAAACCCCTTACATTTAAAGTAACAAAAGTAAAATTAGACCCCATGAAAGAATCAAATAAAATCATGTAATACACTCAAATTCTAAACCCAGACAGAAAAAAACAAAACCAGGAGACTCACCCGATGCTCCCCTGCTCCATATCTACCGGTGAAAACACCATCCGTACTCCCGACATCCCCCCCACTTCCTCCATCTCACCAACCCAGGATGCAGGAATAGTGTTTGGCTCCGGGGTGCCCTGCACCCTGGGTCTACCCCCACAATCCTCCCCCTCCCCAGTGCTGCAGCTGGATTGGAAAAAAATCGGGGAGGCTGAGTCCCCAAACAAAAAACTCCCCACCTCCTCCTGTACCCAGTCCTGAGTCTTGTTAGGTGTGTCCCCACCCAACAGAAGTTGAGGGCCTGGGGAAACCAGCAGCAACCCAGAGGTTTCTCCCACCCCCATCACTCTCTTGGCCATCCCCTCCCTCTCACTGTCGGCCAATCGCACCCTCCTCTTCATTCTCTTCTTTGGTGATGGCGGTAGTGGAGAGATACCACCCTCCCCCCCCACCAGCTCCTCCACCATACCCCTCATCTCTTCCACCAGGGCACTTTCCCCCCAGTCCACTTGCTCTTCCACCGTCTCCTTCTCCAACACTCCTCCCTCGCTTTCTTCTCTCTCATGCTCCTCCACTCGGTTGCCTTCTTCCGCCGCTTTTCCTGGTTCTCCTACTCCCGTGCCTTCCGTTTCCTTCTCTCTTCCATCCGCCGCTTCTTGCTCCTCCTCCTTCCTTGCGGCCTTCCCCTCTGGACCTGTACTCTGGTCATGAGGCTTGCTTCCTTCCCCCCCTCTTCTTCCCCCATCCCCCGCTCCTGCTCCCCCCCCAGCCGCAGACGCATATGACGTCTGACGAGCCGGGCACCCCCGCCACAGGTGTGCTGACGAGCCACACCCGTGGCACGCCTTAGGCTTGTCACAATCCTTCGCCTCGTGTTCCTCAGATCCACAAAATCTGCATTTTCTTGTGCTGCACGAGGCGAATATGTGGCCGTAGGCCATACAGCGCCTGCAAAATGGGGGCTGACGTGTATAAAACAACGTCCCCCTGTCAGCCCCTAGGGAGAACATAGCAGGAGGATGGAGGTAGCCACCATGTCCCTTTGGGTCCTCTCTGAGGAGGGCCTGGAAGCCTCTCCTCCCATTCCAAAACCCAAGGGAGTCTTTGAGGTGCCTTGCTGAGGAGACGTTATCCATGTATCTCCCCAGAAAGGCCCTCACCTCTTCATCCTTAACGTATGGGTTGTAAATGTTGACAGTTACAACCCTAAAGTTATTCTTCGCCAGGCTTGTTATTTCATAGTGGCTCATCGGCCTCTCGCCTCCCACTGCTCTTGCCCTTCTCAGGATATCATCGTGTTTCTCCTCTGTATATAGTGCCACATCGTATGCTCCCTCCAACGAGTTGCCTTGGAAACAAAACACGTCCTTCAACGTCAGCTTTAGAATCCCCATCAATATTATCCTTCCAAAAGTTTCCCGTCCTAAAGGCTCCAACTCCTTTTCCTTCCAAGCAAAACGAATCGTGTTGGCCAGCCCAATCCCAGGGACCGACCGTGTTGATGTATTTAGCACCATCTCCGCAAGGAGAATGGCGCTCGTTCTCTTCTCTTCCAAAACAATGAAAAAAGAAAATCCAAAGTGACTGAGGCTATCTGGTGCAAACTAACACAGAGACAGGAACAATCACCCACGAAATACAAAGTGAAACTCAGGCTACCTAAATACGGTTCCCAATCCGAGACAACGAGAATCACCTGACTCTGATTGAGAACCGCCTCAGGCAGCCAAGCCTATACTAGACACACCCCTAATCAACCACAATCCCAATGCCTACAAAAACCCCAATAAGACAATACAATAACCCCATGTCACACCCTGGCCTGAACAAATAATTAAAGAAAACACAAACTACTAAGACCAAGGCGTGACACACGTGATGATAGTTGATGTAAACAGTGCGTCGTTTTTTATTATTTTGTTTTCAGCCTTCCCCAAACCACAGTGCTGAGTGATAAAAAAATAGACATTCATCCGCAATACGTCGAATTTAAAAGGGAAACTATGAGATCTTGCTGAGGAAATCAAGAAGCCGATGCTTTTCTCAACCTGATGATCAGTTCCAACTTACTGTTCCATATTAATGTTCCATTTCCCTTCATTACATCCGAGTAGTAGCCTAGATGTATTTATTTTATTTTATTTATTTCACCTTTATTTAACCAGGTAGGCAAGTTGAGAACAAGTTCTCATTTGCAATTGCGACCTGGCCAAGATAAAGCCAAGCAGTTCAACATATACAACGACACAGAGTTACACATGGAGTAAAGCAAACATACAGTCAATAATACAGTATAAACAAGTCTATATACGAGGTGAGATAAGGGAGGTAAAGGCAAAAAAAGGCCATGGTGGCAAAGTAAATACAATATAGCAAGTAAAACACTGGAATGGTAGATTTGCAGTGGAAGAATGTGCAAAGTAGAAATAAAAATAATGGGATACAAAGGAGCAAAATAAATAAATAAAATAAATAAATAAATACAGTAGGGAAAGAGGTAGTTGTTTGGGCTAAATTATAGGTGGTCTATGTACAGGTGCAGTAATCTGTGAGCTGCTCTGACAGCTGGTGCTAAAAGCTAGTGAGGGAGATAAGTGTTTCCATTTTCAGAGATTTTTGTAGTTCGTTCCAGTCATTGGCAGCAGAGAACTGGAAGGAGAGGCGGCCAAAGAAAGAATTGGTTTTGTGGGTGACAAGAGAGATATATCTGCTGGAGCGCGTGCTACAGGTGGGTGATGCTATGGTGACCAGTGAGCTGAGATAAGGGGGGACTTTACCTAGCAGGGTCTTGTAGATGACATGGAGCCAGTGGGTTTGGCGACGAGTATGAAGTGAGGGCCAGCCAACGAGAGCGTACAGGTCGCAATGGTGGATAGTATATGGGGCTTTAGTGACAAGACGGATGGCACTGTGATAGACTGCATCCAATTTGTTGAGTAGGGTATTCGAGGCTATTTTGTAAATGACATCGCCGAAGTCGAGGATTGATAGGATGGTCAGTTTTACAAGGGTATGTTTGGCAGCATGAGTGAAGGATGCTTTGTTGCGAAATAGGAAGCCAATTCTAGATTTAACTTTGGATTGGAGATGTTTGATGTGGGTCTGGAAGGAGAGTTTACAGTCTAACCAGACACCTAGTTATTTGTAGTAGTCCACGTATTCTAAGTAAGAGCCGTCCAGAGTAGTGATGTTGGACAGGCGGGCAGGTTCAGGCAGCGATCGGTTGAAGAGCACGCATTTAGTTTTACTTGTATTTAAGAGCAATTGGAGGCCACGGAAGGAGAGTTGTATGGCATTGAAGCTTGCCTGGAGGGTTGTTAACACAGTGTCCAAAGAAGGGCCAGTAGTATACAGAATGGTGTCTTCTGCGTAGAGGTGGATCAGAGACTCACCAGCAGCAAGAGCGACATCATTGATGTATACAGAGAAGAGAGTCGGTCCAAGAATTGAACCCTGTGGCACCCCTATAGGGACTACCAGAGGTCCGGACAGCAGACCCTCCGATTTGACACACTGAATTCTATCAGAGAAGTAGTTGGTGAACCAGTTTATGCAACATTTCCAACAACAACCTGGGGTAGCGGTGCACTGGTGTATATTGAGTATTGGGGAATTGGCCTACACCCCAAAAGCTGTACAGTAGCTAAAATGTGGGTTTGGCTTTGTCCTTGGCTCAACCTGCCCCAAAACGGGTATACATTTGCATGCATTAGCGATCTACCGTGGTCTGCCCGCCCCCGCCACACAGCCAAGCCTGATTAATGATCTATGTGTGCCACCACCTCTCTAAGCCTCTCAGCACAGCTAGCTCAAAACACAGTCACACACACACACACACACACACACACACACACACACACACACACACACACACACACACACACACACACACACACACACACACACACACACACACACACACACACACACACACAGACAGACAGACACACACACACACACACACACACACACCAATCCACCCACTCCTCCCACTCTTGCTCCTGCACCTGCTCCATCAATGCCCAGGGCTGCATTATTTCACATGTAATCATAAGCTTTCTTAAAGACATCTTCACTCAACAGCTGTGGTGTTATCCAAGGGTTCTCCCAGACACCAAACGGCTGTAGTTTTCAGTTTACTCTGGTTCTGAAGACTGAATTGATGAGTGATGTAACACAACAAAGAGCCTATGCTATTTCAAAGATTACCAAGTGTACACATGCCAATCATTATTTTGTCCGAAATGGCATTGCAAATAGCATAGAAGCTATTCTGAGGTCTTTATTTGCTATGGTCTAGTACTCCTCTAATTAGTTTCAATATGATATACTTACATCATCCTCGGTGTACATGTTCTATCTTCTAGCTGACTGGAGATGGACATCAGTCACATAAAAATAACATTCACATCCTGAAGCAACAATCAGATACACCATCAGCCTACAGTGCATAATTTACAGTACATCTAAGCTACATACGTTAGCCTAATGTCAGAGAAGAGGTGATGAATATTCCCTCCATTGAAAACATTAGCAGAATAAACAGCAGAGATCAGAGAGGGGCTGGTGTTATGTGGTGTATGTGTAGTAGCCAGATGGATTGGTTGCTAAATCCAGACAAATTGTGTGTGTGTCGGCCATTTGGAACGAGCGTTCGCAGTGAGCCCCCGTGCACACACAACCAGTCCTGTTGCGTTTATTAGCTATTTGACATTCAGACAGGGGCGGAGGAGAGGGGAGAGGGATGGAGGGAGGGAGGGAGGGATGAAGGGAGGCGGGGGAGAGAGGGGTAGCCTTTGAAACCCCCAGACTCTCACTGCATGTGCTAGCTGCCATTGGTGGAACGGTCTCTGTGTTCCTGATAAAGATTTCATAGTCTGCAGATGGCTCCCGAGTGGCACAGCATCTAAGTCACTGCATCTCAGTGCAAGAGGTGTCACTACTGTCCCTGGTTTGATTCCAGGCTGTATCACATCCAGCTGTGATTGGGAGTCCCATAGGGCGGTGCACAGTTAGCTTTGCCCTAGGTACGCCGTCATGTAAGAATTTGTTCTTAAACTGACTTGCCTCGTTAAATAAAAAAATCTAAACACGGAGAGAGGATGCCTCTGTTCTGCTCCCCTCGCTATCTTTCATTCTCCTCTGTCTCTAGGTCTCACTCTCTCTCTCCCTCACACTCTGTCTCCCCTCCCTCCCTCTCTCCCTTGAGCCTTAGTGCGCCTGCCTGTTCAAATAGGAATCCCCATCCCCCTTTCAAAACGAGGGCAGGTTCATTTCTGGTGATTCACGAATGGAGAGAGAGCCGGAAGATGTGCTTTGAAAAGGGGCAGTTTCTTTAATATATTTCTTGTCAGCCGTCCCCATGTTTTCTGTGCCATTGGGATAGTAAAGGAATGTCTTTCAGTTTTATCATCATTTGTGTGGCACTCAATTCTCACTGGATTTGGCAGGTCCACTTCACACTGAGATTAATGTGATCTCTATCACTCTCCTCTGTGGTTGTAGATCATGCCATGAACTGCAGTAGGTCTTGTGAAGTGTGTTTGAGAGAGAGGGAGAGAGAGAGAGAGAGAGAGAGAGAGAGAGAGAGAGAGAGAGAGAGAGAGAGAGAGACAGAGAGAGAGTGAGAGAGAGATTGTCTGTATGTGTGTATTTGTGTAGCTATGCATCTATTTGTGTATGCATGGATGTGTGTCTGTGTGTGGGCGGGGGGCGGGCTGGGGGGGGGGGGGGCTGCTACGGAGCGCAAGCAAAATAGACGGATGTTTGTCTGTTCTTTTAGTGTGTGTTGACACCATCTTCAAACCTGCAACGGACCGGAGAACAACATGCAGTATAAGCGACCTGAGGACTTCATTGATTTTAGAGTGAGTTATATACAGTAGGTCCCCACTTTCTCAACTAATCTTCAAAAATGGCTACCGGCCAAGATGAAAGTCCTCCCCACCTTTCCTCCTCATCCTAGCAGCACCACATGGGGTTATTCCATCTTTCTCTCGTCAAACTCCTTTAATCTCAGTGGGACTACACCTGAACCCATTGACATTAATGCAAATCATTTCCGATGTGTAATGCTCTGTTAATGTGTCTAATGTCTTGTGTGCATAATTAATCAGATCACATGGCGGAAGTGAATGAGACACAGCTCTACGTCTTGCCTGCTCAAACGTTCCATCTACGTCGAAGCAGATCGCATGCAGCCCCATGGAGCGACCTAATCGCTAGCTTTTACACCGATTCAATGCAAAGACAGTCACTATGGCAACACATCAGTCCTGCATGTAGAGTCTTTCCGGGCACCCTTGCGCTGCTCCTAGACGAGGTATAGGGTCGCTGTAAGCTTTGTGATATGTTTGCCTTTCCATAGCTTAGTGGCAGTTGGGAGAGAGGCAACTCATTTCCTAGACTTGTCTCGATGCTATTGCTTCTTCATTTGGGAGTTATGAAACCATTCAAGGTTTTAAATGGGTTTCAATGAGGTGTGTTGAAGTTGAAGATTGGTATAGAGATACTCCTAAAAGGCACAGCCATGTGTTCTAATTGTGGCTTACTTGGGACAAGATGCTTCCTCTGTATTGTGAGTGAGTGAGTGAGTGAGTGAGTGAGTGAGTGAATTAGTGATGGGCATTCCGGCTCTTTTCAGTGAGCCGGCTCGTTCGGCTCAGCTCACCAAAAAGAGACGGCTCTTTTGGCTCCCAAACGGCTCTTTAAAAAAAATATGTTTTGTATTTTTTCAAGTCAAACAGTTTGCGATAGTTTGACTATGATTGGGGTTAAAACAATTCTAATTAAATTATTACATAAAATCATACTCTACCTTAACCACAATGTATTTAAAAATGCATTTAACCTTTATTGAACTAGGCAAGTCAGTTGTAGTGTCTTTACACTTAGTACTTATTTATATAATAAGAAAGACTCTGAATACAAGCAATTGAACTGGAGCTTCACATTCACTCAAACAAGTTAGTACCAGAATAACATAGAACAACACTGTGCATGACCAAGGGTGCTCCATCCTTAAAGGGGACATCAGTAATTAACAGAACATAACATTCCTTCTCTTTTACAATCAGAGTTACTTTTACCAAACCACAACTGAAACATTTCCCAGAACTTGTTGTAGTTATTTTGCATCTTTTACTTTGAACTTGAACAGTTTGTTTTTGTTTGTTCGTTCTGGGTCGCGCCTCGGGTTGTCTGGAGGCTCCTGAACATCCTCAGTGTCTGTCTGGTGGACGGTGCCTTCTTCTGGGTAGCGCCTCGGATTGTCTGGAGGCTCCTGAACATCCTCAGTGTCTGTCTGGTGGACGGTGCCTTCGTTCTGGGTAGCGCCTCGGATTGTCTGGAGGCTCCTGAACATCCTCAGTGTCTGTCTGGTGGACGGTGCCTTCGTTCTGGGTAGCGCCTCGGATTGTCTGGAGGCTCCTGAACATCCTCAGTGTCTGTCTGGTGGACGGTGCCTTCGTTCTGGGTAGCGCCTCGGATTGTCTGGAGGCTCCTGAACATCCTCAGTGTCTGTCTGGTGGACGGTGCCTTCGTTCTGGGTAGCGCCTCGGATTGTCTGGAGGCTCCTGAACATCCTCAGTGTCTGTCTGGTGGACGGTGCCTTCGTTCTGGGTAGCGCCTCGGATTGTCTGGAGGCTCCTGAACATCCTCAGTGTCTGTCTGGTGGACGGTGCCTTCGTTCTGGGTAGCGCCTCGGATTGTCTGGAGGCTCCTGAACATCCTCAGTGTCTGTCTGGTGGACGGTGCCTTCGTTCTGGGTAGCGCCTCGGATTGTCTGGAGGCTCCTGAACATCCTCAGTGTCTGTCTGGTGGACGGTGCCTTCGTTCTGGGTAGCGCCTCGGATTGTCTGGAGGCTCCTGAACATCCTCAGTGTCTGTCTGGTGGACGGTGCCTTCGTTCTGGGTAGCGCCTCGGATTGTCTGGAGACTCCTGAACATCCTCAGTGTCTGTCTGGTGGACGGTGCCTTCGTTCTGGGTAGCGCCTCGGATTATCTGGAGGCTCCTGAACATCCTCAGTGTCTGTCTGGTGGACGGTGCCTTAGTTCTGGGTAGCGCCTCGGATTGTCTGGAGGCTCCTGAACATCCTCAGTGTCTGTCTGGTGGACGGTGCCTTCGTTCTGGGTAGCGCCTCGGATTGTCTGGAGGCTCCTGAACATCCTCAGTGTCTGTCTGGTGGACGGTGCCTTCGTTCTGGATAGCGCCTCGGATTGTCTGGAGGCTCCTGAACATCCTCAGTGTCTGTCTGGTGGACGGTGCCTTCGTTCTGGGTAGCGACTCGGATTGTCTGGAGGCTCCTGAACATCCTCAGTGTGTGCTTGTTCCATTATAGCTTCTGCTATAGCAGCACCTTCATCAACATGTTCCCTTCTTTCAGCCTGGGGTCTCTTTACTGCCCCACCGTCCTCTTCAGTTCCCTGTGTGTCACTCTCAGGATCTCTCTGTGCCTGTTCTCTTTCAATTGTTGTGCTGTTTTCCATGGAATGCATTTGGTTAATGTGACGCTGCCACATTATGTCTGGGCTCACTTGAACCTGGTAAGTTCTGGGTCCTGTTTGTGTATGTACGGCCCCTCTTGTCCATTTCCCTCCCCTTCTGTAGTCTCGCACCATCACTTCCTGTCCTGTTTGGAGATGGCACTCCCAGCCACCGGAGAGCATCTTGGCATGTTTGTTCAGCACTTCATTACGCCTGTTTGGCTTCATGATGTCCAGCTGTGTGCGGAGAGGCCTCCCGAACATCAGTGCGGCTGGGCTTTCATTTGTCGTGGCATGTGGGGTGTTTCGGTAGGAGGCCAGGAACTTGGCCAGTTTTGTTTGCAAAGTCCCTTCGTCTCGTTTTGCTGCACGGGTTTGCTTGCTTTAGGGTTTGCACAAAGCGTTCTGCTAGCCCATTGGTGGCAGGGTGGTACTGAGCTGAGGTTGAGTGTTTGATTCCATAAACTCGTCACTTACAAAAGCTTGCGCGTTGTCACTTACCAGCTGCAGCGGCAAACCGAAGCGTGCAAATGTTGTTCTGAGACACTCTATCGTCTGAGCTGAGGTGGAGGAGTCAGTGCAAAACACCTCTGGCCATTTGGAATGGGCATCAACTATAACCAGAAACATGTGCTTTTCAAAGGGACCAGCGTAGTCCACATTAATTCTCTGCCGTGGCTCTGCGGGCCATTCCCATGGGTGGACTGGGACAGGAGCAGGCATGTGAAGGGTTTCCAAACATCCGCTACAGTTCTTCGCCATATTTTCTATCTGTTGATCCAGACCTGGCCACCAGAAGTGGCTCCTTGCGAGCAGCTTCATTTTGACAATTCCAACATGACCTTCATGTTGTTGCTGCAAGACTAGATGTTGGCATTTCTGGGGTATCATGACTCTCATTCCCCACATCAAACATCCTTGGTACGTTGTAATTGAGTTTCTCCGCTGGAAATACAGAGTCAGCTCCTGACATAGTGTAGGTGTACACTTTTGACAAGGTCACATCTTTCCTTGTCTCATGTTTGATAACTGTGCTTGTGACCGGTAGTGCCTCGAGCTGAGCGGTATGGAACATGTCCACTGCATCCACCCTCCTTTGTCTTTCTCTTGTACACGGCAGTCTGGATAATCCATCTGAATTTGTGTGGAGGGATGACGGCTTAATCTCAATGTCATACATATGACTGGCAAGGAACAGGGCGTATCGCTGTAACCTGGCTGCTGTCATTGCCGGAATGCCTTTCTTTGGACTGAAAGTGGAAAGCAACGGCTGGTGATCTGTAACCAGTGTGAAACGCTTGCCATATAGGTATGCGTGGAATTTCTTGACGCCCCACACTAGTGCCAGTGCTTCTTTGTCGATTTGTGAGTAGTTTTTCTCTGCATCATTCAATGTTCGTGACGCAGATGCAACTGGCCTCTCTGACCCATCTTTCAGTGTGTGTGAAAGGACTGCCCCTAATCCATAAGGGGACGCATCACAAGCCAACTTCACTGGCATTTCAGGGTCGTAATACATCAGGACCTGTTCAGATGTTATGAGCCATTTTGCCTCCAGAAATGCATTTTCACACTGCTCTGTCCACTGCCATGTCCTATTATTTTCCAGGAGCTGATTTAGAGGCTGGAGTACTGCTGAAAGGTTTGGGAGGAATCTTCTGTAGTAATTGATCAGTCCCGTGAAAGATCTCACTTCTGTGATATTTTGTGGTTGTGGTGCCTGTACCACTGCCTCGATTTTGTCCTGTGTTTTGTGCAATCCATTGCAGTCAATTTCATGTCCACAGAAGACAATCTTGTCTTTGAAGAACTCACACTTCTTTAAGTTTACCTGTAGACCATACTCTTTCAGTCTTTTCAGGACCTCTTCCAGGTTAGCCAGGTGCTCTTTGTCGGTGCGTCCTGTTATGATCATGTCATCCAGGATACACTGGGTTCCTGGGATTCCTTGCAAAATCTGGTCAATAGTTCGTTGCCAAATGGCTGGAGCTGAGGCAATGCCAAAAACCAGGCTGTTATACCTGTATAGACCTTTATGTGTGTTTATTGTCAGGTACTGTTTGGAGCTCTCTTCAACCGGTAGCTGCAGGTAAGCCTGTTTCAGATCGATTTTACTGAAGTGTTTCCCACCAGCTAGTGCAGCAAAGATGTCATCCAGACGTGGTAGGGGGTATTGGTCCACATGCAACATTGAATTCACAGTTACCTTTAAGTCCCCACACATTCTAACGGACCCATCTTTCTTCACAATAGGAACTATGGGTGTGGCCCATTCGCTTCTGTCCACTTTCGTCAGGATCCTTGTATCCTGCAAGCGATCGATTTCCGCTTCCACCTTTGGTCTCAGGGAGTATGGAACAGATCTGGCTTTGCAGAATTTTGGGGTTGCGTCTTAGTACAAGTTTTGCTGTGAAGCCTTTTACTGTTCCAATCTGATCACTGAAAACTGTGTTGTATTTCTTCTGCAAGTGTTCCAGTGTTTGGTCTGTGCCTTTCTCTTTGGACTGGAATGTGTGGAGCAATTTCAAGTCACACCAGTTCAGCTTTATTTTTGAAAGCCATTCCCTGCCAAATAATAGGGGGGCCAGTTCCAGGCACCACATACAGCTGTAACTGCTGTGTTTGCCCCCCATAACGCACTCTGACCTGCAACGCCCCCATTGGGCTCAATCTCTCTCCTGAGTAGGTCTTCAGCAACACATTTGTATTCTTCAGCTTGATAGCCTTAAAGTGCTCATTGTAGACGGTAGTGGAAATTAAAGACACTGCAGATCCTGTGTCCAGCTCCATTTTGAGGGGTTTGCCTTCGATATCTGGTGTCACCCATATTATGCTACTGCTGGGAGAAGTCACTGTGTTTAACTCGTTCATCTGAATCACTGCCACTGTTCTCTGCTAGTGCATTCACAGACCCTTTAATTTTCTCAGTTTTCCTTTTGTGACTGAATTTTGCTTTGCATGCTCTTTGAATGTGCCCCCTTCTACTGCATTTGTGACAAATTTCGTCTTTGAAACGACAGTCCTCTGCTCTGTGACCATCTCTGTCACACCTGTTGCCTTTTTTGGCGACATGGGTGCACTGTCGGCTGCGTGAAAACTTGTGCAGGGAAATTTGTGACAGGTCAGTACTTCTTTTACTTTGCAACTCAAATACATCTTTAGTCGCGATTTCCATAGCCACAGCAATTTCAACCGCCTTTGCAAACGTGAGCTCTGATTCTGTGAGCAAAATTTTTTTGAACGTGTTCATGTTTCAGTCCACAAACAAATCTATCCCTTAATGTGTCATTTAGGTTCTCTCTAAACTGGCAATGTTCAGACAGTTTCTTCAACTCTGCTACATATGTAGTAACACCCTCCCCCTCATTCTGATCTCTCTTGTGGAAACGAAAATGTTCCCCGATGAGGAGTGGTTTAGGTGATCGGTGATTTTGCAATATCTCCACAATCTCTGTGAATGTTTTATTTGAGGGCTTCAGAGGGGCAGTCAGATCTCTTAGCAAACTGTACGTTTTTGGGCCCATTAAACTCAACAACACTGGTGCTCTCTTGTTATCAGCCATGTCGTTTGCAATGAAGTACTGTTCCAGTCGTTGAATGTAAGTTGCCCAGTTCCCTTGCGTGTCATCAAACACATCTATTTCCCCGATGCTAGCCATTCTCTCCGGCTCCACGGGTCTTTGATCTGCCGACCTCGTTCTCGTCAGCTCTCCCCTCGTCTTCACTGCTTGCTAGCTGTTGTGCTACAGGGTCAAAATCCTCCTCTCTTCCTACGAGCTCCATCTGTATTCGTGATGCACACTGCAGGTAATCATCCTCGTCGCCATTGTAGTGTCTTAACACTTAGTACTTATTTATATAATGAGAAAGACTCTGAATACAAGCAATTGAACTGGAGCTTCACGTTTACTCAAACGAGTTAGTACCAGAATAACATAGAACAACACTGGATGCACATAGAACAAAGGATGCTATTACACATGTGCATTTAAAGTATAACTTTTTTAAATGTATATTAACAAAGTGCATATGAATGTAACAATTCAAAACGAATACAATCTGAAAAACATAATAATATAATGTGCAAAACTGCAGCATCCCTCTTAAAACATTAAACTGGTCCCCCTTTTCTCTCCCTTCTTTATTGCCATGTTATAACCAGCAGCACACAGCTATGCTGGCCATATTTAGCTTTTATGAGAGATTTGCATTCAGAAATGCAAGCTGCCTCACTTTCGAGGGCTGATGCGGTTTCAACTCTCAGTAATTATTTGTCCCCTCTGTCCCCTCTGTCCCCTCTGTTCCCTCTGAGAAGACCCTCTCAGAGGGAACGAATGTGGCCGCTATGCAGAGTCTCCCTGTCATGACTTTAGTAAGCCGTGGGTACACAGAGGACTTCTTCTTCCACCAGCTCAGAGGATCTGAGGGGCTCCTCCAAATAGGATATGTCCTCCATTATGGCATCTGCTGAGGGATTCCTTTGTGCTGCATCCCCAGTTACTCTCTCGTCAAACAATATCTAAACAGCAGACATTTGTGGCACTACTGCTGGTGCTTCTGCTCCATCTGATCCCTCTTCTTCCTGTTGCCCTGGTGCCTGAGCCAGCTGACTGCTGGGGCTGTCCCTCCCTGCTGCTGAGGTTATTCTTTGAAGAGCCTCATCAATCGCTCTGGCATCACTGAAGGCTAACTTCTTTAACCAGCAGTTTCTGATAGCACGTGATTATATTCCATTCTGTGGAACTTTCTGTCCGTTGAGGAACATAGGGTGTCCATCAACTCTGTCACATGTCCTGTGGTTACATTTGCTTCTCTCTGGCAGCTGGGCTGTGATTCGCCGCAGACCCTTATACAGGAGTATCATTTTTGAGGCTGTCACATAGCTGAAAAGAGAGAACAGTAACTTATTAGTTCAGGTTCATGTTTTGTCTACTGATACTACATTTACATCTACTGCTCATATACATATATAATGCTGGATTAAATAATGATGTAGTAATAACTGGGTTCCAGGACTCTCCACACCTCCTCCACCACCTCCCATTCCTCTTGGGTCAGAGCATCAACAGGTGCATTGACAATGGCCAGGGTAGAGAGGATGGCATCCGTTGACTTAAGAAACCGCATCAACATATAAAATGTTGAATTCCACCTTGTAGTGCAGTCTTGTTTAGGCCTCAGCTCAGGCATCCCCATCTGGCGTTGTGTAGACTTTAGTTTTTCAGCATCTACTGTGCTCCTGTGGAAGTATTCCACAGCTGCTTTCACTTTGTCCACAGTGGGATTCATCACCTTCAGAGCACCTCTTACAATCAGGTTGATTGTGTGGGCAAGACATGGATGATGGGTCCATTTAAAAATGTTCATGGCTTTGGTTATGTTAGCTGCATTGTCGCTAACACAACAGACAACTTTTTAATCTTACTTGCCATTCTCTGGCCACTCTCAACAGTTCCTCTGCCAAGTTCTCTGAGGTGTGTCTGTCGCTGAACTCAAAGCAGTCCAGAAGACAGCTAGATATCAGAAAATCTTCAATGAAGTGACATGTAACTGACATGTAAGAAGTGGTTACCCTTGATGTCCAGCAGTCAGTGGTAAGGCAAACTGCAGTAGCTTTTTGGACTCTTTCCCTCACTGAAACCTGTGTGCTCTCATACAGCTGTGGAATAAGTGATTTTGAAAGGGTTTTCCTGCTTGGAATTGTGTACATTGGATTTAGACTGTTGCTATAATTTCTAAAACCTCTGTCCTCCACGATCGAAAATGGCTGGAAATCGGTGGCAATCATTTTAGCCAATGCAATACCAATTTGGCTTTGTTTTACTACAGACATTGGCATAAACTGGTCCATAAGAAGACTGCGTTGTTGTGGGTCGCGAATAATGCCCACTTAACTGAGTGGATACATCTCCACGTGTCCACCACTATCACTAGCAGGCCCGCTAGTTTCTCAAAGCTTCGCTACAGCTCGTTCGCGAACGACCCACCACTAGAGTGAGTGAGTGAGTGAGTGAGTGAGTGAGTGAGTGAGTGAGTGAGTGATCGCACAAATGGGTGAGTAAGAATGAATGATGGCAGGAGAAACAAAAGGGGGGAGGAATTGAAGCAGCAATTCACAGAAACTGACAGCAACAGGCCGAGGTCTTGTTTCCCCTGGCCTGTCACTCAAGTCTGAAATCAATTGGTGTAAAGCAACGAGCAACGAGGAAAACTGCACACCCAGAAACCTTGATCTACTCCTCACATCCCCATCACACAGTAGCCAGTGCCTAGAGAACCGAGCCCAACCCGTTCTCTGACTATCTCCTTGTTAGAAAGATCTCTGAGAGTCATGGCTAATTTCACACTGCCTAGATCAGTGGAACACAAACTTTTTATAGTCCCATACCCCTTCAAACATTCAACCTCCAACTGCGTACCCCTCTAGAACCAGGGTCAGAGCACTCTCAAATGTTGCTTTTTGCCATCATTGTAAGCCTGCCACACACACACACACACACACAATACGATACATTTATTAAACATAAGAATGAGCGTGAGGTGTCAACTCGGCTCGTGGGAAGTGACAAAGAGCTCTTATAGGACCAGGGCACAAATAATGATATAATAATAATCAATCATTTTGCTCATTACTTAGCCATCTAACATATAAAGCCTTATTTGTTCATCAAAAATTGTTAATAACTCACCACAGGTTAATGAGAAGGGTGTATTGGAGAGAGTCTTAGTCATTTTCCACACACAGTCTGTGCATGTACTTAGATTTCATGCTAGTGAGGGCCGAGAATCCACCCTCACATAGGTACATGTTTGCAAAAGGCTGCTCTGAGCGCAGCCCAATCCAGAAATCTGGCACTCACTTCTGATTAAATTAAATTTCACAGAACTGCTTGTTGCAATTTCGATGAGGCTCTCTTGTTCAGATATTGGTAAGTGGATTTGGAGGCAGGGCATGAAAGGGATAACGAATCCAGTTGTTTGTGTCATCCGTTTCGGGGAAAGTACCTGCGTAATTGTGCACCCAAACTCACTCAGGTGCTTCTCTATAACACATTTGACATTGTCCATAAGCTTGAGTTCATTTGCACACAAACAATCATACAATGATGTAAAGACCTGTGTGTTGTCCTTGTTAATGCAGACAGAGAAGAGATCCAACGTCTTAATCATAGCCTCAATTTTGTCCGGCACATTGAATATAGTTGCGGAGAGTCCCTGTAATCCTAGATTCAGATAATTCAAGCGAGAAAAAACATCACCCAGATAGGCCAGTCGTGTGAGAAACGTATCATCATGGAAGCGGTCAGACAAGTGAAAATATGGGCAGTAAAGAACATTTTAAGCTCGTCTCTCAGCTCAAAAAAACGTGTCAATACTTTTCCCCTTGATAACCAGCGCACTTCTGTATGTTGTAAAAGCATTACATGGTCACTGCCCATATCATTGTATAATGCAGAAAATACATAAGAGTTCAGGGGCCTTGCTTGAACAAATTTAACAATTTTCACTGTAGTGTCCAAAACGTCTTTCAAGCTGTCAGCCATTCCCTTGGCAGCAAGAGCCTCTCGGTGGATGCTGTAGTGTAACCAAGACGCTTCAGTAGCAACTGCTTGCAATCGCGTTACCACTCCACTATGTCTCCCTGTCATGACTTTTGCGCCATCAGTACAGATACCAACACATCTTGACCACCAAAGTCCATTTGATGTCACAAAGATATCCAGTACTTTAAAAAATATCCTCTGATGTTGTCCTGGTTTCCAGTGGTTTGCAGAATTCAGATGTATTCCTTAATTTACCCTCCATAAACATAACGGACATATACCAGGAGCTGTGCCAGGCTTGCCACATCTGTTGACTCATCCAACTGTAACGCATATAATTCACTGGCTTGTATGTGAAGCAGTAATTGTTTCAAAACATCTCCTGCCATGTCACTGATGTGTCGTGAAACAGTGTTGTTTAATGAAAGCATTGTCTGTATAGTTTTTTGGGGCCTTTTCCCCCAGCATTGTCCCAGCCATATCCGCAGTAGCAGGAAGAATTAAGTCCTCCACAATAGTATGGGGCTTGCCTGTCCTAGCCACTCGGTAGCTCGCCATATAAGACGCTTCTAGCTCCTTTCTTATGAATGGTATCTGTTGCTTTTATTCATCTCTTACTACTCAAAAGTCATCTTTATTCTCGCTCAAAAAAATCCTGTGGCCTATTTTTCAAATTGCCATGTTTCGTTTCTAAATGTCTGTACAAGAGTGAAGCTTTGCCGCGAGAGAGTAACAGTTAGTGGGATTGGATGTTCATTATTTGACTAGGCTACCTGTATTTGGCATTGTGTTTTTATTTTGCTGAATTTTTGGGGGGCAGTGAAACGAGGGCTACTCAGGCGAATGTATAGCCCCAGTTTGGGCATACTTGGCCTAGAGTATACAGTACAGGCCAGACTTTTAGCATCGTTTCAAAGAGCATGAAGAGCAGAATGAGCAGAAGTTCAGACGGCAGAGGTGAGGCTGAAAGATGGCTCAGAGCTTGGCTTGACTACCATGGCTTACATGACTGGTTGAATAAGATTTTTTGATAGTTCATTATTGTATTGTTGCTGCTCCATGATACAGATTCACACAAATCATATCATATAAACCATTGTTAAATGTACACCAATCTACCGTGCGTTTTAGTAACCCAGAGCCATCCTTACTTTATCTGCTGACTACGCATTTCTACTTCACAACTATATTTTCTGCCTTCAGATCCTTATCCTACTTCTTAATTTCAGTCTGGTAAATCTAAATTGTTCCCATGGCACTATTTCCCTCAAGCATTCTCTCTCTCCTTCCTTCCTTCCCTCCCTCCCCCTCTCTCACTCTCTCTCTCTCCCTCCCTTCCCTACTTTCTCTTTTTCTCCATCCCCCCTTTTCTCTCTCACGATACCGTGCAACATGACAGTAACATGTTCCCACTCAGCCCACGTCTCCTCCCGAGTTAATCATGGTCCTTCCCAATGTCTCGCTCTTTTTCGGGATGCCTGTCTGGGATCAGCTGATGAGCGTGCACACACATAAAAAGGACAAGAACACACACACACACACACACACACACATACAGAACAACCAGACCAACAGGCCCTGCTAGCCTTGCTGCTTGAGCCCTTATCGGCTGATGTTGTGAGACAACACAGATGTTTGGGGCGTTAAACACACAGTGTTTGGGCTCATTATCATCCAGCCTTCAGAGCTCATGATGTCTGTGTGTACATGTTTATGATGTTATGTGTGTACATGTTTATGATGTCTGTGTGTACATGTTTATGATGTTATGTGTGTACATGTTTATGATGTCTGTGTGTCATTGTGTGTGTGTTGCGTAATAAAGACACAGTTAAAAAACATAATTTACGTGCTGCACTCACCAGACATAGAAGCACACACACACGCACACACACACACACACACACACACACACACACACACACACACACACACACACACACACACACACACACACACACACACACACACACACACCATCCCCAGTTCAGGGACATTGTCAGTGGGTTTCTGCCTGTAACAGAGTGATGGCAGTAGCTATGGCACGCAGACCCAGAACTGTGCAGCGTGTGTGTTGGTTGGAGACGGAGTGTGTGCTGGAAGTGGTATCCCATTGGGAGCACTGTGGAGAGAGCATTAATCAGGCCCACCAGGGCCCCTCTCATTGACAGGGCCCACTACACAGGGGGCCTGGGCCCCAACACTGCCACACTGACTCCCTGACTCCCTGACAGGCTGGTGAGAACTGATGGAGCACCGTATGGCACAACATCCCCACCAACCATACACTCTGTCTTTTCACTCACTCACTCACTCACTCACTCACTCACTCACTCACTCACTCACTCACTCACTCACTCTCTCTCTCTTTCTCTCTCTCTCTCTCTCTCTCTCTCTCTCTCTCTCTCTCTCTCTCTCTCTCTCTCTCTCTCTCTCTGTCTCTCTCTCGTCTCTCCCGTCTCTCCCGTCTCTCTCTTGGAATTGGAAATTGATTGCATTACCTAGTGCTTGTCCTACGAGTTACAGTGTTTTACAATACAAGATGTTTAGAGGTTTTATATTGTGGCGTAATGTACGGTCACATTTCAGTCACTCAGGTCCTGGGAAATGTGTGTGGGGGTGAAAAGAAGGAGAATGAAGATGGATTTCATGACGGGGGCCGTGTGTTGTGAGGCAGCGATAACAAAGCATTACTCGGTGGCACCTGCACTGAGCACTGAAACATTGTGCGGATGGTTGTGTAGCTGTTCCACAGAAAATCGATCAGATCCAGGGTCACCTCCTAGTCGCCAGGCAGGGAACACAACAGTCTTTTCCTCTTATCCCTCACTCTATCCCTCACTCGATCTTTCCTTCTATCTCTTCTCTTCCTCCTTTCTCATCTCTTCCCATCTCCTTCCTACCCCACTTTCACCATCCCTTCTTCCTCCCTCTGTCATCTCCTGCTCTGGGCCTAGTGGTGAGGGAAGAAAAAGGGGGGCACGACAGCCCAAGCTATCTCTGACCCAGAAGGATTAATGCCAAGGAGTCAGTGAGGGGAGAGAGGGATGGAGGGAGGGAGGTGATAGAGAGGGGCAGCGCTGCTGCTAATGACCTTCCCCTTCAGGAGAGAGAGACACAGCGTCACATCCCAAATGAAATCCGTTCAGGTTAAGGGGTCAGTATTGTGTTGTGTCTCAATATGGGACTTCGCTCTGTGTGAACTTCCACAGGACACACTCACTCACACACAGACAGACAGGCAGGTGCAGAGGATTGATCTAGCACACAAACACACACACACACACAGTTTCACTGGGACGAAAGAGGGGGGCACGACAGCCAAAGCTATCTCTGACCCAGAAGTATTAATGCCAAGGAGTGAGTGAAGGGAGAGAGGGATGGAGGGAGGGAGGTAGGTGATAGAGAGGGGCAGTGCTGCTGCTAATGACCTTCCCCTTCAGGAGAGAGAGACACAGCTCCGCATTGAAAATGAAATCCGTTCAGGTTAAGGGGTCAGTATTGTGTTGTGTCTCAATATGGGACTTTGCTCTGTGTGAACTTCCACAGGACACACTCACTCACACACAGACAGGCAGGCAGGTGCAGAGGATTGATCTAGCACACACACACACGCACACACGCACACACACACACAAACACACACACACACACACACACTTACACAGTTTCACCTCATCTCTGAACTTTGGATGAATCACCTAGAAATCACCCCTTTCTGTCCAAGATTCTCAATCCCGCAATCCTACTGTGCTGTATATTGTACCCAATATTGCATACTAAATGTGTCCTTTGAAAATTTCAATTAAAAGGCTTTACGTTATTGTGGTTAATGTTGTGTCAATTCTACTTTAAACTTAAAAAAGCAAATATTACAATTAATTAATAAACATAATTGAAATAACACTGTTTTTCAATTCACAAAGGGATTCACGAAAACTATTAACATATTTTGCATGAAAACAGAACAAAACTGTTTTGAAGCCAGGCTCAAATATCTGCCTCAGGCCATTAGGAGCAAAGTCTCTGTGATTGAACCCTTCTGTCCCCTGAAGGCCATGCCAACATCAGTGCACAGCTGTCCATGAAGAAGTGTAGGACAGCAGCCATTACTAACCCAGTGCCCTCACTGTTACATGTTACTCTGGCATTCTATGGAACTTCTGGTTTTTAGACAGATCTAGGGGTTACATTTCTACAAAAGGCTGTAAGATTATCCACACACTGTTATGGGCTTTGGGGTCATCCTCAACAGAACACCCTGTTCTTACAGTAACCATACGTTAACCATTGGGGCGGCAGGTAGCCTAGTGGTTAGAGCGTTGGACTAGTAACCGAAAGGTTGCAAGATAAAATCCCCGAGCTGACAAGGTAAAAATCTGTTGTTCTGCCCCTGAACGAGGCAGTTAACCTACTGTTCCTAGGCCGTCATTGAAAATAAGAATTTGTTCTTAACTGACTTGCCTAGTTAAATAAAGGTTAAAAAAATGAAAAAATGTATTAGTTACCACCAGTAAACATTACCTCTGCCTTTCCCTTAGATTGTGGTTGACTGAGTTGGTTGGTTTTTGAAGTTTCAAACCCTACATTGCAGTGATCAATGTAGTACTAAAAACAACACGAGGTAGAACACAAACACATGAGAAGAACACGAGAAAGTAAGAAGCTACTGTATATACAGGGTCAGTTCCAATACCATATTTGCAATGTGCAGTGATACTGGAGTGATAGTGAGTAGATACAGAGCATTCGGAAACTATTCAGACCCTTTTTCCACATTACTGTTATGTTACAGCCTTATTCTAAAAAAGAATCCTGATATATCTACACACAATACCCCATAATGACAAGGTGAAAACAGGTTTTTAGAAATTCTTGCAAGTTTGGAATCACCAAGGCCCAACTGAGCAATCGGGGGAGAAGGGCCATTGTCAGATAGGTGACCAAGAACCCGATGGTCACTCTGACAGAGCTCCAGAGTTCCTCTGTGGAGATGGAAGATCCTTGCAGAAGGACAACCATCTCTGCAGCACTCCACCAATCAGGCCTTTATGGTAGAGTGGTCAGACGGAAGCCCCTCCTCAATAAAAGGCACATGACAGATTGCTTGGAGTTTGCCAAAAGGCACCTAAAGACTCTCAGACCATGAGAAACAAGATTCTCTGGTCTGATGAAACCAAGATTGAACTCTTTGGCCTGAATGCCAAGCGTCACGTCTGCAGGAAACCTGGCACCATCCCTACCGTGAAGCATGGTGGTGGGGGCATCATGCTGTGGGGATGTTTTTCAGAGGCAGGGACTGGGAGACTAGTCAGTATCAGGGAACAGATGAACAAAGCAAAGTACAGAGAGATCCGTGATGAAAACCTCAGACTGGGGCGAAGGTTCAACTTCCAACAGGACAACGACCCTAAGCACAAAACCAAGACAATGCAGGAGTGGCTTCGGGACAAGTTTCTGAATGTCCTTGCGTTGCCCAGCCAGAGCCTGGACTTGAACCCGATCGAACATCTCTGGAGAGACCTGAAAATATCTGTGCAGCGACACTCCCCATCCAACCTGATCTGCAGAGAAGAATGGGGGAAACTCCCAAAATATAGGTGTGCCAAGTTTATAGTGTTATACCCAAGACTCGAGGCTGTAATCACTGAGTAAAGGGTCTGAATACTTAAGTAAATGTAATATCTTCATTTTTTTCTTTGAATAAATTTGCTAACATTTCTAAAAACCCGTATTTGCTTTGTCATTATGGGGTATTGTGTGTAGACTGATGAGGGAAACATTTTTTAAATATATTTTAGATAAGGCTGTAACGTGACAAAATGTGGAAAAAGTCAAGGGGTCTGAATACTTTCCGAATGCACTGTATGTATAGGGGAAAGGTAACTAAACATCAGGATGTATGATAAACAGCAGCGTAAATCTAGATTGTGTGTGAGTGTGTTCGTGTGTGTAGATAAATGTGTGTGGATGTTATGTGTGTCTTGTAGTGTCAGTGTGTGTGAGTGTGTCGAGTCCTGTGAGTGTGCATAGAGAGTGTAAATACAAGGATCAACTCAGTCCGTTTAGCTATTTTGTCAGCTACTTAACAGTCTTATGGCTTTTGAATAGAAACTGTTCAGAAGCCTGTTGGTGCCCCCCCCCCCCCCCTCTCCCTGGTCTTACTCACGTTAAGGGGTAGGTTGTTGTCCCAGCACCACACTGTAACGTCACTGACCACCTTCATGTAGGCTGTCTCATCATCGCCGGTGTCGTGTCGTCAGCAAACTTGATGATGGTGTTGGAGTCGTGCGGTCCTAGTGGATCTCTGATTAATCTAGGGCCTGGGTGATCTATGGTGGCTCTGTGGCTGTCACAGTGGACTTGATGACAAAGGGACAGACAGGATAGCCAGGGCCGTACAGGGGTTTTATGAAGAGTTCAGGCCGGGCCAGGGCAAGTGCCCCGCGGGACATTTCCTCAGGAATGGCTTGTCTCCTTGCATTAGGAGCCCTGGCTAAGCTGTGGCTCACAAAAACAACTCATCATGATTCACTCACTTGCTAGAGCCATTGCTGCCATTGAGAACCTCGGGGGACCTGGGCTCAAACCCTTCCTCTCCTGCCTCCCTCCCTACCGCCCTGCTTCCTCGAAGCTCATCGAAAATGCTGCTCACCAACAAACCCACCTCATTTCCCCCTCACACATCCTCCACCTCCTCCCCTCATCCCTCTGTTTCCTCTCCTTCTTATACCTTATCGTCGTGACATGAAACAAACACACTTGACACTACTAAGGATGACATAAACAACATTGTATCACTTTGATGCCTGCTGAAGATAAATGCAAAGCAGCTTGAAGCATCATGATGAGTGCTATAGTCTAATACCCCACTGTCCAGGCATACATACATACATACATACATACATACATACATACATACATACATACATACATACATACATACATACATACATACATACATACATCATACATACATACATACATACATACATACATACATACATACATACATACATACATACATACATACATACATACATACATACATACATACATACATACATACATACATACATACATACATCATACATACATACATACATCATACACACACACACACACACACACACACACACACACACATACATACATACATACATACATACTTACATACATGCAGTCTTCTGGGGTATACCCTGGGCTTTCAGAACATACTGGTCCCATGCGCTTTGTCCACAAGCATATTTTTAGACAAATCATCTCACACGGTGTTGGCTTAGGCTAATTATCAGTGAAAGTGGTCCCACGCAAACATTATTAAATGCCAAGTGGCAAAAGCAAAAGCAGAAGCCCTAGCTGTTTCTCTGATGTGCAGCCAAATCCTGTGCAGTGTTGATTCAGAGGGGGACAAAGTGAGACGAGAGAGAGAGAGAGAGACAGAGAGAGAGAGATGAAGAGAGATGAAGAAAGAAAGATACTGTAGAGGGAGAGAGGGGGATAAAGAGAGAGAGAGAGGTGTGTGGGCCAGCTTGGTCCCCAGTGTGTCAGGAGATCATTGGTCTGCCCAGAGAGCTTGACAAACAAGCCTCTGTCTGTCTCTTATGCAGCCTCGTGTCCTCAAAAGTACTTGATTACTCACATATACCTAACAACACGCCAGATAGTTATATTATAGTTCAAATAGGTCTTTATGTCTTTAAAGAAACCTCATGATTATTCGTGTCAAGGATTTCAGTTCACATGAGGTTAGTGTGTTATGCTCATATTACATAATATATATTTGCTTTGGGAAGGTTTCTGACGCTTTGTTAGTTCACCGCTGATTAAAAACTTGTGCTGCAGTTCCATCTGCTGGTGGTAAGGGTGAATTGCACTTTTATTTTGAGGATTATGGCTTTTGCTTGCATCGTGGTAATTTAGGCATATTTGTTAAAAATGTAACCTATATTTAACTAGGCATAAATCAGGTAATAAAATAAATAACTATGTGCAGATGTCACTAATTGAGATATTTCTACATATATAGATATATATATATATTAATATATATATATTTAAACTCAGCAAAAAAAGAAACGTCCTCTCACTGTCAACTGCGTTTATTTCCAGCAAACTTAACATGTGTACATTTTTGTATGAACATAAGAAGATTCAACAACTGAGACATAAACTGAACAAGTTCCACAGACATGTGACTAACATAAATGGAATAATGTGTCCCTGAACAAGGGGGGGGCGGTCAAAATCAAAAGTAACAGTCATTATCTGGTGTGCTCACACGCTGCATTAAGTACTGCAGTGCATCTCCTCCTCATGGACTGCACCAGATTTGCCAGTTCTTACTGTGAGATGTTACCCGCTCTTCCACCAAGGCACCTGCAAGTTTCCCGACATTTCTGAGGGGAATGGCCCTCGCCCTCACCCTGTGATCCAACAGGTCCCAGACATGCTCAATGGGATTGAGATCCGGGCTCTTCGCTGGACATGGCAGAACATTGACATTCCTGTCTTGCAGGAAGTCACACACAGAACGAGCAGTATGGCTGGTGGCATTGTCATGCTGGAGGGTCATGTCAGGATGAGCCTGCAGGAAGGGTACCACATGAGGGAGGAGGATGTCTTCCCTGTAATGCACAGTGTTGAGATTGCCTGCAATGACAACAAGCTCAGTCCGATGATGCTGTGACACACCGCCCCAGACCATGACGGACCATCTATCTCCAAATTAATCCCGCTCCAGAGTACAGGCCTCGGTGTAATGCTCATTCCATCAACGATAAACGCGAATCCAACCATCACCCCTTGTGAGACAAAACCGGGATTCATCAGTGAAGAGCACTTTTTGCCAGTCCAGCGAAGGTGTGTTTGTACCCATAGGCAACGTTGTTGCCAGTGATGTATGGTGAGGACCCGCCTTACAACAGGCTTACAAGCCCTCAGTCCAGCCTCTCTCTCAGCCTATTGCGGACAGTCGGAGCACTGATGGAGGGATTGTGCGTTCCTGGTTTAACTCGGGCAGTTGTTGTTGCCATCCTGTACCTGTTCCGAAGGTGTGATGTTCGGATGTACCGATCCTGTGCAGGTGTTGTTACACGTGGTCTGCCACTGCGAGGACAATCAGCTGTCCGTCCCGTCTCCCTGTAGCGCTGTCTTAGGCGTCTCACAGTACGGACATTGCAATTTATTGAGCAGGGACGCTGGGCATCTTTCTTTTTGTGTTTTTCAGAGTCAGTAGAAAAGCCTCTTTGGTGTCCTAAGTTTTCATAACTGTGACGTTAATTGCCTACCGTTTGTAAGCTGTTAGTGTCTTAACGACCGTTCCACAGGTGCATGTTCATTAATTGTTTATGGTTCATTGAACAAGCATGGACAACAGTGTAAAAACCCTTTACATTGAAGATCTGTTAAGATATTTTGATTTTTTTTTTATGATCTTTGAAAGACAGGGTCCTGAAAAAGGTCTGTTTCTTTTTTTGCTGAGTTTATACAGTTGAAGTAAGAAGTTTACATACACCTTAGCCAAATATATTTAAACTCAGTTTTTCACAATTCCTAACATTTAATCCCAGTAAAAATTCCCTGTCTTAGGTCAGTTAGGATAACCACTTAATTTTAAGAATGTGAAATGTCAGAACAATAGTAGAGAGAATGAATTATTTCAGCTTTTGTTTCTTTCATCACATTCCCAGTGGGTCAGAAGTTTACATACACTCAATAGTATGTATAGTATTTGGTAGCATTGCCTTTAAATTGTTTAACTTGGGTCAAATGTTTCGGGTAGCCTTCCACAGGCTTCCCACGATAAGTTGGGTGAATTTTGGCCCATTCCTCCTGACAGAGCTGGTGTAACCGAGTCAGGTTTGTAGGCCCCCTTGCTTGCACATGCTTTTTCAGTTCTGCCCGCAAATATTCTATAGGATTGAGGTCAGGGCTTTGTAATGGCCACTTTGTTGTCCTTAAGCCATTTTGCCACAACTTTGGAAGTATGCTTGGGGTCATTGTCCATTTGGAAGACCCATTTGCGACCAAGATTTAACTGACTGAGGTCTTGAGATGTTGCTTCAATATATCCACATAATGTTCCATCCTCATGATGCCATCTATTTTGTGAAGTGCACCAGTCCCTCCTGCAGAAAAGCACCCCCACAACATGATGTTGCCACCCCGTGCTTCACGGTTAGGATGGTGTTCTTCGGCTTGCAAGCCTCCCCCTTTATCCTCCTAATGTAACAATGGTCATTATGGTCAAACAGTTATATTTTTCTTTCATTAGACCAAAGGACATTTCTCCAAAAAGTACGATCTTTGTCCCCAAGGTGCAGTTGCAAACCGTAGTCTTGCTTTTTTATGGGGGTTTTCAAGCAGTGGCTTCTTCCTTGCTGAGCGGCCTTTCAGGTTATGTCGATATAGGACTCGTTTTACTGTGGATATAGATACTTTTGTACCCGTTTCCTCCAGCATCTTCACACAGTCCTTTGCCATTGTTCTGGGATTGATTTGCACTTTTTGCACCAAAGTACGTTAATCTCTAGGAGACAGAACGCTTCTCCTTCCTGAGCGGTATGACAGCTGCGTGGTCCCATGGTGTTTATACTTGTGTAGTATTGTTTGTACAGATGGTACCTTCAGGCATTTGGAAATTGCTCCCAAGGATGAACCAGACTTGTTGCGGTCCGCAATTTTTTTTCTGAGGTCTTGACTGATTTATTTTGATTTTCCCATGATGTCAAGCAAAGAAGCACTGAGTTTGAAGGTAGGCCTTGAAATACATCCACAGGTACACCTCCAATTGACTCAAATTATGTCAATTAGCCTATCAGAAGCTTCTAAAGCCATGACATCATTTTCTGTAATTTTCCAAGCTGTTTAAAGGCACAGTCAACTTAGTGGATGTTAACTTCTGACCCAACGGAATTGTGATACAGTGAAATTATAAGTTAATTAATCTGTCTGTAAACAATTGTTGGGAAAAATATCTGTGTCATGCACAAAGTAGCCGACTTGCCAAAACTGTAGTTTTTTTTTAACAAGAAAGGATCCTAGAGTAAATATATATATATATATATATATATATAAAATTGTAATTATGCTTGTGTACTATAAACTCAATAAATCCACTTAAAGCTGTGTGAAGTAGGCCTAGTCCTATCAATGGCAAAACCAGACATGATCGATCTAAAAATATCATACAAAACCTTGACTAGGGGAACAACTTAGCAGGAATGGACGACCCAAAACCATGAATTTACTCTAGGATCCTTTTGGGAAAATTCCTCGTGACACAGACATGAGAGCAAGAGAGAACGAGAGAGCATTTGGGGTCAAGACAAGAAGCCTTCGCCAAATCTTTACAGAAACATATCCCTGAAAATATCTCTCTCTCACATGATGGCAACTACTGTCCAATTATAGGCCACTCTCTTTCACTCACACATGTCCTTTTTATAGCTGCTGCTGAGGGGCGTGTGTCACGCCCTGACCTTAGTTATCTTTGTTTTCTTTATTATTTTGGTTAGGTCAGGATGTGACGAGGGTGGTTGCCCTCCTGTCTCAGCCTCCAGTATTTATGCTGCAGTAGTTTATGTGTCGGGGGGCTGGGGTCAGTTTGTTATATCTGGAGTACTTCTCCTGTCCTATTCGGTGTCCTGTGTGAATCTAAGTGTGCGTTCTCTAATTCTCTCCTTCTCTCTTTCTTTCTCTCTCTCGGAGGACCTGAGCCCTAGGACCATGCCCCAGGACTACCTGACATGATGACTCCTTGCTGTCCCCAGTCCACCTGGCCATGCTGCTGTTCCAGTTTCAACTGACCTGAGCCCTAGGACCATGCCCCAGGACTACCTGACATGATGACTCCTTGCTGTCCCCAGTCTACCTGGCCATGCTGCTGCTCCAGTTTCAACTTCCACCTGACTGTGCTGCTGCTCTAGTTTCAACTGTTCTGCCTTATTATTATTCGACCATGCTGGTCATTTATGAACATTGAACATCTTGACCATGTTCTGTTATAATCTCCACCCGGCACAGCCAGAAGAGGACTGGCCACCCCACATAGCCTGGTTCCTCTCTAGGTTTCTTCCTAGGTATTGGCCTTTCTAGGGAGTTTTTCCTAGCCACCGTGCTTCTCCACCTGCATTGCTTGCTGTTTGGGGTTTTAGGCTGGGTTTCTGTACAGCACTTTGAGATATCAGCTGATGTACGAAGGGCTATATAAATAAATTTGATTTGATTTGATTTGATTTGGTTGGTTTAGTTTTTGTATTGTCTAGGGGGTTTTGTATGTCTAGGGGTTTTTGTATGTCTATGGGTATATATGTCTATGGTTGCCTAGATTGGTTCTCAATCAGAGGCAGCTGTTTATCGTTGTCTCTGATTGGGGACCATATTTAGGTAGCCATATTCCTTGGGTATTTTGTGGGTTGTTAGTCTATGTTTAGTTGCCTGTCTGCACGAGCCATAAATAGCGTCACGGTTCGTTTTGTATAAGTTTTGTTCAGTGTTCGTTCTTCCATTAAAAGAAGTATGTACGCTTACAACGCTGCGCCTTGGTCTCCTCTTTATGACGACCGTGACAGCGTGTGAGGTGGGATGGTTCTGTAAAAAATTACTCTTTGGATCAACCTAAAAATTAAAATATTCAACTGGTTACAAGTATTAGCTATATTCAATTGAAAAAAATCGGAATATTTGGAAAACAAATATATTATTAAATTCAACAGTTTTATTTGATTATTACCAAACCTATATTTGAAGATGCAACCTATTTCTTTCAACATTCAACATACTTTTCTCCTTTGGTTAAACCTAATAAACAACAAATATAAAGTAATATTTAATGTAAATACAACCCATTTTTTAATATTGTTCCAAGTTCACTTGTAATTACCTATCCACGTTTTTTAAATTTGGTAACAAACAATTAAATACATTGCCTGTAGATCAAGAAATGAAGTTGGTTCAATAACTTGAAATAATGTTTCCAAACATAAGACATTTAGTAGCCACAATATTGAAACCAAGCACTGGCTAGCTTAACATAGAAAGTTTATAAGGCTAATTGGTATCACATTGTCACGACTTCTGCCGAAGTCGTTGCCTCTCCTTGTTCGGGCGGTGCTCGGCGTTCGACTTCACCGGTCTTCTAGCCATCATTGATCCATTTTTCATTTTCCATTGGTTTTGTCTTGTCTTCCCACACACCTGTTTTCAATCCCATTCATTACCTGTTGTGTATTTAACCCTGTTTCCCCTCATGTCTTTGTCAGAGATTGTTTATTGTCAGTGTAGTGTTTTTTGTTGTTGTATAGGTGCACGACGGGTCTTCGTACCCATATTTGTTTATATTCTTTTCCTGTTTAGTGTTATGGAGCATGTTACTGGGACATTATTAAAAGACTCAATTTTACACTCCGTTTGACTCTCCTGCGCCTGACTTCCCTGCCACCTATACACATATGCCTGACACACATGCACTTATGAAATGGTCAATATAGTTTAAAATTTGAATAAGGAAGACAATAGACCACAATCACTCTCAGGGGTAGGTAAAAATAACAAACTGAAAGCCATGCCCCATTAAGTCACGTCCCCAACACTTCTGATAGGCTGCTGTCACTACATTGCCCCCACCACTATTCAATGCACAAAAGGGTGTTGAAAGCAATTCAGAAGCTTACATTCAATTTAAAAAATCACATTGATGTTTCGAATTTATTTGATTTCAGACAAATTTTATAGAATAGGTTGAATGAAGCAAACCGTACTTTTCAATCATTATAATCATTAAAAGCACTTCAGATTAACAACAGCATCGATCCACATTTGACACTGTATTTCAGCCTAGTCATATCTATCATATGATTTGGATCAAAGCCAATAACCTTTGGTCAAAGACCATTTTCCTTCCTATGGTGGCTCATCTTTTGGTGTCTCTGTGTGTGGCCAAAATGGCATCCAAGCTTGGGTCAAGGTAATCAAACATGCATTTGGACTGTGACCTCTGCAGAGCCATCAAACAATCAAAAGGACAATATAGGAACAAGGTGGAATCGTATTGCACAGGCTCGGACGCCCGTCGCATGTGGCAGGGGCTATAGTCCATTCTGGATTACAAAGGAAGACCCAGCCATGATCTACTCAACGATGCCTCTCTACCAGACGAACTGAATGCATTTTATGCACGCTTCGATAATAAGAACACAGAGCCGTGCACGGGAGCCTCCATTGACCCATGGGACTGGGTGATCTTGCTCTCCGAGGCCGACGTGAACCTTAATCAGGTCAACACCCGTAAGGCCGCGGGGGTCGGGCGGTATTCTTGAGCACGTTCTCAGAGCATACGCATAACAGCTGGCAGGCATATTCATGGTCATTTTCAACCTCTCCTTGACCCAGTCTGTAATCCCCACATGTCTGAAGTTGACCACCATCATTCCTGTTCCCAAGAACTCTTAGGCTACCTGCCACAATGACTACCACCCTGTAGCACTCACATCTGTAATCGTTATAGTGCTATGAGAGGCTGGTTATGGCACACATCAACTCCATCATTCCAGACACCCTAGACCCACAATTTGCACACCGCTCAACAGATCCGTAGACGACGCAATCTCAATTGCACTCCACACTGCCCTCACTCACCTAGATAAGAGGAATACCTATGTGCGAACACTGTTCATTGACTACAGCTCAGCCCCACAGAGGTGTGTGCTTCGTCCCCTCCTGTACTCCCTGTTCACCCACAACTGCATGGCCACACACGACTCCAAAACCATCATCAAGTTTTCTTACGACATGACAGTGGTAGGCCTGATCACCGGTGACCATGAGACAGCCTACAGGAAGGAGATCAGTGACCTACTGTTTGGTGCCAGGACAACAACCTCTCCCTCAATTTCAGTAACTTTTTTAACTCTACAAAAAAATTGTGCCACCCCCAACCTCAAACTACTTCCCATGGCTACGGATGTAGCCTAGTGAGCTAAAAATGTACACTGCTCAAAAAAATAAAGGGAACACATTGTAACTCCAAGTCAATCACACTTCTGTGAAATCAAACTGTCCACTTAGGAATCAACACTGATTGGCAATAAAATCCACATGCTGTTGTGCAAATGGAATAGAAAACAGGTGGAAATTATAGGCAATTAGCAAGACACCCCCAATAAAGGAGTGGTTCTGCAGGTGGTAACCACAGACCACTTCTCAGTTCCTATGCTTCCTGGCTGATGTTTTGGTCACTTTTGAATGCTGGCGGTGCTTTCACTCTAGTGGTAGCATGAGACGGAGTCTACAACCCACACAAGTGGCTCAGGTAGTGCAGCTCATCCAGGATGGCACATCAATGCGAGCTGTGGCAAGAAGGTTTGCTGTGTCTGTCAGCGTAGTGTCCAGAGCATGGAGAAGCTATCAGGAGACAGGCCAGTACATCAGGAGACGTGGAGGAGGCCGTAGGAGGGCAACAACCCAGCAGCAGGACCGCTACCTCCGCCTTTGTGCAAGGAGGAGCAGGAGGAGCACTGCCAGAGCCCTGCAAAATGACCTCCAGCAGGCCACAAATGTGCATGTGTCTGCTCAAACGGTCAGAAACCGAATCTATGAGGGTGGTATGAGGGCCCGACGTCCACAGGTGGGGGTTGTGCTTACAGCCCAACACCGTGCAGGACGTTTGGCATTTGCCAGAGAACACCAAGATTGGCAAATTCACCACTGGTGCCCTGTGCTCTTCACAGATGAAAGCAGGTTCACACTGAGCACATGTGACAGACGTGACAGAGTCTGGAGACGCCGCGTGCAACATCATCCAGCATGACCGGTTTGGCGGTGGGTCAGTCATGGTGTGGGGTGGCATTTCTTTGGGGGGCCGCACAGCCCTCCATGTGCTCGCCAGAGGTAGCCTGACTGCCATTAGGTACCGAAATGAGATCCTCAGACCCCTTGTGAGACCATATGCTGGTGCGGTTGGCCCTGGGTTCCTCCTAATGCAAGACAATGCTAGACCTCATGTGGCTGGAGTATGTCAGCAGTTCCTGCAAGAGGAAGGCATTGATGCTATGGACTGGCCCCCCCCGTTCCCCAGACCTGAATCCAATTGAGCACATCTGGGATATCATGTCTCGCTCCATCCACTAACGCCACGTTGCACCACAGACTGTCCAGGAGTTGGCAGATGCTTTAGTCCAGGTCTGGGAGGAGATCCCTCAGAAGACCATCCCCCACCTCATCAGGAGCATGCCCAGGCGTTGTAGGGAGATCATACAGGCACGTGGAGACCACACACACTACTGAGCCTCATTTGGACTTGTTTTAAGGACATTCCATCAAAGTTGTATCAGCCTGTAGTGTGGTTTTCCACTTTAATTTTGAGTGTGACTCCAAATCCAGACCTCCATGGGTTGATACATTTGATTTCCATTGATAATTTTTGTGTGATTTTGTTGTCAGCACATTCAACTATGTAAAGAAAAGTATTTAATAAGAATATTTCATTCATTCAGATCTAGGATGTGTTATATTAGTGTTCCCTTTATTTTTTTGAGCAGCGTATAAACTGTAACGAATGCTGATAGACGCTAAAACATAAACCATGCAGATGTATAGACAAACTTGTAAATACAAGTAGGCCTAGTGATGCTGCACAGTAGGCCCCATCAGCAACACAGACAGATAAATAAGAAATGGACAGGTCATACTGAGGAACAAATGGTTTTTGAGAGAGAGAATTCAAACATTTGTAGCCTAAACTAGATGCGCAAGCAATACGTGTCACATATCAGTTTGCAAACAATGTCATTTTTTTAATAATTGAGTTAATAAAGGAAACATGGTCTCTTTTTTAAAATTTCTTGAGTAAGGCAGCTCCAAAATGCAGGTATTTCAGCCTAGCTCAGTGCTTTCCATGTTGGAGGGGCAGCCAACGGAAAATACTGAGCGTAGGGGTTGGTAATGTTCTCAAGTTGCGCTGTGATTGGCTCAGTGTTCTGTCACTCATGGGGACACTACGTCACCTCAAAATCTACGGGTAGAGCTCAGAAATTCAAGCTTCTTGGGTGCTGCCATAGACTTACATTAGAAGTGCCCATCCAAGAAGGCTCGAGGTCATTGGCCACAGATAAAAAAAATATGTCAAATCACGCTGTCACGAATATTACCGAAGGTGGCTCCCCTTCTTGTTCGGGTGGCGCTCGGCGGTCGTTGTCGGCGGTCTACTAGCTGCCACCGATCCTTTGTTCCGTGTTCGTTTGGTTTTGTCTAATTGGTTTCACGTGTTCATTGTTTGGTTGTTAGGGTGGGGTTATTTAAGTTCGTTTAGCCCGCTTCTGTTTGTGCGGGCTTGTTCTTCTGTATTTGTGAGAGGTGTTTGTGTTTTGTTGGGTTTTCTCGCTGCCCTGGTATTTTACATAAGGGTACTATTTTGTTTTTATAGTTACACCTGTGTTGGGTATACTATTTTGTTCCTTTGAATTTTGGACATTAAAGCGTGTTTTTTCCCGCATCCTTTCCTCTCTGCGCCTGACTCCACACCCATTCACTCATTGAGCGTTACACACGCTATATCTACCGTAGCTTTGATTGGACTGATCATGTTAACATCATACTTTCAAAATCTTAGCTAGCAAAGTAGACAAAAGCAGTCATCATCAAGTCGACAATCTACTGGCAAATCCTTTTCAAGCCTCGTCATGTGAAGATAAATTAAAGATAAAACATATCGGTACTCATCGGCCATTGGACATAAACATTACACAACAAGTTGTAAATCGTAAATCCAACAATGCTCAGGAGCGACTGCAGCCTCGGGCTCGATCCCAGGCTGTGTCACAGCCGGCTGTGACCAGGAAACTTATGGGACGGCGCACCAATGGCCAAGCATCGTCTGGGTTAGGGGAGGGTTTGGCCGGCCGGGAGTCTCATGCTACTCCTTGTGGCGGGCCGGGAGCCTGCAGGCCGACTTCGGTCATCAGTTTGATTGTGTTTCCTCCGACACTTTGGTGAGGGCTGGCTTCCGGGTTAGAGTGTAGTCAGCTGTGTGTGTAGAGTGTAGTCAGCTATGTGTGTAGAGTGTAGTTAGCTGTGTGTGTAGAGTGTAGTCAGCTGTGTGTGTAGAGTGTAGTCAGCTGTGCTGTAGTCACATGTGCTCTGGTCAGCTGTGTGAACCCATTGCAGCCAGTGCCACTGTGCTTTCCAGATTCTGAATCTGTTCTCCTGTAGGCAGAACCAGGCTGGGTTGGACTAGCCTGGACTCGGGCAACTCTGTGATTCCTCCAAGCAGTTTCCTGACGAGCAGCTCCAACTATGCCAGCCCTGGACTCGGATCGACGCCAGCCCACCAAAGGTCAGCAGTCACAATGCAGCAGACTGGATCAAGTGACTCTCCTTACTGCAGTATCAGTCAAACCACTGCTTTATTTAACACTCAAAGGTGAGTACGTGCACACGCACAAATGCATACACACACACTATCTTTCACACTCTCTCTCTCTCTCTCTCTCTCTCTCTCTCTCTCTCTCTCTTTATTTCTATTTCTCTCTCTCACACACACACACACACCTACATTCACATAGTTGCACATAGAATACTTCCTTCTGAACTCTGAAAGATGTCCGTGTGCTTTATCAGTTTATTAAATGAGGTCACGAAGGTGGATGATGGGAATGCTGAGTCAACAATAGGAATACCTAATTGTATGTGCATGACCTGCATGCATTTTAAAAAGCGACTGAACACACCGATTCCGCATGTGACGGAATCTGACATTTCAGAATTCGGAATTGGAATCTTGCATGTGACAAGATTCCAGTCTTTGGGATGTGGTTCTATATGGCAGTTACTGATGTTTGTCCCCCATGAGACACCATAGGAACAAAGCCAGAATTACTTCCTCAAAATAGTCAGAAATAATCTAAGATAATAAAAAAATCTATTTATTCACGCTATCTTACATCTAGCTAAGGTGTTTGGTGCAGTTTTCTCAAGTAAAACAATGTGTGATTATTGTCGTATTGTCTTATGTAAACAACCTGGGCATGTTTCTTTGCCCAGGTGTTGCTGACGCCTGCCAGATCTTTCAACGCCTTGATAGGTATATTTACATAGCAGATAACCACATCATAATGTATTTTATAGCAATCTGTCAGTTGATGACACAGTTGATGACGTGGCACGCAAACATTGGTTGGTGCATGCAATGTCTGAGCAGGGGATTGTGGCCATTGTATGCAGTACGATTGGTTAAAGCGCAGCTGTGTATCCCGTGTTAGTGGGCAAGTGAGCATTATTTCGAAATCAAAACCCAACCCTCAAGTAAGTCACGATGAACCCACTCACAGTACATCACCTGCCAACTCTCCTGTGATTTAGCACTACCAGCCCTCTATGGTTCGTCGGAGGACAGCAAGCACTTGGGCAACGGAAGACATATCACGTCCACCACTTTACAAGAAGCTATTGCAGTGTACTTTCTGTTTCATCATATCATGATTAATAATACTCAGGAAAACGTTTTTGTGAAACTTTAGTGGAATATCTGAAAACATTTGCAGGAAAAATGTAGTCTGTCAAAGTCAAATACAGAACTTTTAATGGAAAGACAAAGCCACAGAAATCACACAACTTATATCATCATCATCATCATCATCTCCAATCCTTACAATGATTAAATGATGAAAAAGTGCAGTCCATTTGACCTTACTGTCTGTAGACTACAAGTCTGAGAAAGATAGGTCAGATAGGGGCCAGTAAGTGATCTCCCAGGATCAGAGAGATATTGTTATATATGTCTGCCTAAAGTATACTCCAGCCCAGTCAACTGCTGCCAACACGGATGTGTGACTTATACATTTCAAGTTCACTACAGAGGAGCGATATGATGACCATACATATCAGCTAGTCTAAATGAAAACATTTGAACTACTGTGTAGCAATGACTATGCAAGGCACTCTTTAGTCAGCTTCTAGAGCTGAGGAAAATCTGGACAGCTTTTTCTTGAAGCTCGTATGTTATCGTTGCTGAGAAAGAAAAAAAATCACTTTTTTTTATTTTTTATAAAGAAACTTCACTTTCAAATCTCCAATGCCCCACTCGGTTTAGCTAACCCTTTTTGTCCTCTATTGGAATAGTGGATTTCATTCCCCTTTAATACTTTGGTACATTTTCACTTTTGATATTGGGCCCATAAAACACTGCAACAAACTTAAACAAATCATGGTAACCCTTTATATTGAGTTGCTCTCATACCTCTGTTGTAACACTGTCATTATGCTGGTAACAACATTGTATAAACAACTGCATTATAATTACAATAGCTAATACTGAAGTACTATGTACAGTAACAACAATGTTGCCACAGTAGAAATGACAGTGTTACTACACAGGTATAAGAGCAACTTCATGTAAAGTGTTACCCAAATCATACACACACACACATGCGCACGTGCACAATATTATTATTTTATACACACAAGCACTTCACCTCTCTCCATCTATTCTGTCAGTCCCTGTCACGCGTTGCCTATCTGCCACACAGCACCACCAATACAGTGAAAACAAGTAGAGGCCAAAGCACACTGGGAAATTATACACAAGAGTGGTAAAGACAAACACTGCTACCAAAAGGGCATAAACCAATGCTCTGGTTACGCTACTGAGAGAGAAGAACATCCTCAGCCATGCCAAGATGCTGCTGGCAGCATCCTCCACTTTCTCTGAGGGAGGAGGGCTCGTTCGGCTGCTGAGGGTCTCCTGATCCTCCCCTAATGATGATGGGTTTTTGGTACTGAATCCTGACTCACTCCCTTCACTGACCACTGTGTTAAATCTTGTGCTTAGAGATGATGAACGAGAGAAGACAGTTGTACCTCTGTTTGAAAGAGGTACATCTCCCATAGAGGGCTCTGCATTGCTACTGGGTGTGGTTTGGCTATGGCCTTGTCTCGGTGTAAAGGTCAAATTGGGAGCTGTACGTGCCTTCATGAGAGAATCTACCTCGGAGTCTATGTCTGTCACCACTTTCTGAGTGAGGCGTTTTGGCTGATGGATCGACACATTTTGAACGACTTCAGGCACATCTGACAGTTTCTCCTCCTTCTCAGTGTCTTGTTCGGCTAAAGGACAATTATCAACCGACTGCAAATATAGCACCTCTTCTAACGTTTCCTCATTCAAACCTTTCTGTTCTCTGAAATATTCATCTTCGCCCAACTCTACCTCTTTTCCCAACCATTCTTTATCATCCTTCCCAATAAGTTCTTTTGACCCTTCTGACAACTTTCCATTTTCATCTTGTCTTGGGCATTCAACGTTTTCCATTGTCACCTCATGCTCTCCTTCCTTTTCCGTTGACACGTCCTCACTCTCATTTCCAGTGTTTGCTGTATCGTCCGTTAAGTCCTCCTCTTCCTCCGCCGCTGGAGTTTTGAAACTTATTTCTTCATGTATCTGTTCGGTGTCTCTCTGTCTGGACATTTCGGGCATGACATTGTCTGTCTCTTCCACTTCTCCTGTGGTCTTTTCCCTATATACTTCAGGCTCTGTTAGGTTGTTTGTTGATGATTCTTCATCCATATCAATGTCACTGTATAGCTCCTCTTCATTTAGGCTCTGATAGATATCTTCTTCTTGCATTTTATTTGACCAGAATCCCTCTTGGTGTGTTTGGTTGGATCTGAATTCTTCAACCTCTTCTAGGTCGTCTCTGTCTCTCTGTTCTTCATCAAACTGACTCAGTCTGAATTCCTCCAATTCATTTGATCTGAATTCTTCATTGAGTGTTTGGTTCGGTCTGAATTTTTCGGCAAATGTCCGGTTCTCTCTGTCTATCTCTTCATCCTTATGATTCAGGCGCAATTCTTTGTCTGTATCGCTCCGTCTGTCATCTTCTTCGCCCTGATGGCTTGGGGAGAATTCCTCTTCCATCTCAATTTTGTTCGGTCTTAATTCCTCTACCTCAGTTTGGTTCCAGCTGAATTCATCATCGAATGTTTGGTTCAGTCTAGATTCCTCTTCATCTTTTTGATTTGATCTGAATTTCTCTGCCTCTGATTGTTTTGGTTTGAATTCATCTTCCACTGTATTAAATGGTCTGATTCCAACTTTATCTGATTTGTTTGGATTGAGTTCCACTTTGTGTGTTTGTTTCAGGCTTGATTCTTCTTTTTCTGTTTGTTTGAGCCTGAATTCATCTTCATATGTTCGACTCGGCCTGAATTCTTCAAACTGTGTTAGGTTCAGTTCTAAATACATTTTCTCTCTTTGGTTAATTCTGAATTCATCTTCCACTGGTTGACTCTGTTTATGCAAAACGTCTCCTGTGAGGTCTTGTGTGAATTCTTTTTCCTCTGGTTGGTTCGGCCTGAATAGCTCATCCTCTTTGTAGGCCTGTGTAAATCCCTCCTCCACTCCATAGCTCTGTGTGTTTGTTTTATCCTCTGTCCTCTCTCCGACTGTCTCCCTAAATGTCACAGTATCATCAGCTGCTTTGTGCACATTGCCTTTAACCTCTGCTTCCACGTCGGAAGAAAGCGTCTTGTCTTGCCTTTCTCCCTGACAGATTCTATCTACTGCATTGGCATTCTGAGATTCTGCCATTGCTGTCATATCTGTTGTCTCGGTCTCCCCAGAGCTTGTTACCGGCTCTGCTTTATATGGTGTGAAAGGCTCCTCTTCTCTTCTTCTCCCCCCCTCCACATGCTTGTAGCACTGAGCCGTGCTGTCAACAGAGCCCCCGACCACCCTTGCAGCACCCGAGGGAATGGATTCCTGTAGAGTGTCTGTTACAGGGATAGCCTCTGACCTTTGGGAAGGATCATAAACCAGCGCTTTGTCGTCTCTGGGGACGTTGACACCCGAGCTTGTCAGTGGCTCCTTGGCAATGACCACAGGCATCACATGATCGTGAGCCCCCAACGGCAGTTCATCTACTGTGCAGTCTGTGTAACTTTGTGTATTTGAGTCCAAGTCATCCTCCAGCTGGTTCTCGGCTTTTGAGGATGTCTCAAAATCCTCCGTTTCAATTGACGGGCAAACTGAAGTTGCTGACTGTAGCCATTCAGACTCTGGCACATTGGTAGTATCTTTGGGATCTGTGCCATTGAGAAAGGCTTCCCACAGATCACAAACAGAGGTTTGCTCTCCCAGATTGTCCTCTGACTTGTCTGATGTGAGCTGAGGTGTGGTCCTTGTTCTAATCCAGTCATCCTCATCTGGAGTCCCCACACGCACGTTATCTTTGCCCCAGTCCAGGGAAAGTAGGGGTATCTGGTGGTATGTCATTATTTGAGGGTTATCATTGGTTTGTTTCTTCTGGCGTAATCGTAGGAGACTGGAGGCGCTGTCCCCTAGGGGTTTGATTGTGATGTCAGGCAGTGAAGGTGGTTTCTCCAGTCCATTATGTGGTAGCCCGTTGGAAATGTGTTCCCGTCTTGCTGCCTGCTCTCGCTGAGAAAAGCATTCCTGCACTCGTGCTGAACGGGCCGCCCTTCGCCTGCTCCTCTGACTATCCCCCTGTCAGTCAACAAGAGAAGGTAAAGGGCACATTTAGGTTTGGACTTACTTAGTTGCCTACACTAAAATGTGTTTTAACATCTGATCTAACAAGGACTAATATAAAAATATTTGAACTTATTGCAATAAATCAAATATGTAACTTTTGTAGAATATTGCAATGAGATTGGAACTTAGGGTGCAATACCATCTAAAAAAATTATAATTACATACTTGCCCTCAGCATTTACCAGTGGTACACATGACTGCAATAAAAGAACGTATGGTATGCTCTCAAGTATCATGTAAAATGCCTCACAGCCTCCTCACGTACAGTAGGTTACACCGACTCACGCGTAACTAGCTGAAGTACAGACATACCTTACTGCAGAAAGAGCATGGCTGGTAATAATACTCAAACACGTATTAACTATATGTATTTTATTGTGAGAAATGTGTTAAATACTGTTTTCTGTAAAAATGTATATGAGAAAGTAGCATAGCACCCCACCCAGGACATATCAAAATGTTTGTCAGCCCTTTAGTACAAATGATTGACCTCACCAAATGTTTGTGATGGTAATCCTCACGATGCAAATTAGAGAGCAGATGCTCTGCGTTGTCCACCGTTTTCCTGCCAGCCCCCTCTGCTCTATGTGTAGCTGAATCTGGAAAATAAATGGCTCAAAGACTCAGATCCACAAGCATGGTGTTCAGATTTCACAGACATAATATGAGCGATGCACACCTGGTGCGTCTGTAGTGGTCTCCAAGGGGTTCTCCTCAGCACTGTTCATCTGACTGTCAACAGAGGAGAGATCAAATTTCATGTGTAATTTATAGGGCAAAACAATACTGTTATGGGGCACAAAAAAAAGGAATAGTGTTCCTCAAGAATCAAAACACAGGTTGTTAAGCTTTTGGTCCTAAAGTAAACACTTCAAAAAGTAAACTTTTTTAAATTTTATATCCCCAGTCAATATCAGACGTAATGGAAAGATTGAGTGACAGTAGATCCCCGACACTAGATCACATGGGGAGCTATTTGATACGGTATTCTAGCACAATTGAAATCTCTGATAAAGCTAACTCCAACAATCATGCACAGGTGATCCATCTAGAATGATAGAGAATAATTATATATAAATAAATGGCACACTAATAATCAAATATTTTCCTATTTCACTAAGAGAATAATATGCTTTAAGGCTATTACTCAATTTGCTGGCAGAACTACTACTTGTTTGTAATCTATGCTATAGTGAATAATACTTAGTTCTTTAATACTTCAGTGATAGTGTGTTTCTACCGTTTACTGTCAGCAGTGGGAACAAGAATAGGACCGGGATGACTCCTCACCTGTTGACTTTCAGACAGCTTCTCTTCTCTCTCCAGTTATTTACTTCCTCTAGCTGAGCCTCCATCGCTGTCAGGCCTCTGCCTCCCTTTTTGTGGCAGAACAGCACGTAGTTCATGTCCCTGTTGTTTGCCCAAAAAGTTCCCAACGATGTCTCGTATCTGAGGCAGAACTCCACTTTGGTGCCCTCCATCGCAAAGGGAGGCACGAGGGTAAGCCTGAACGCAAACCTGTCCGTCGTTCCATCGCTGGAGCCCGGGACATACTCAGCCAGCAGATCAAAGCTGGTCTTCCAGCTATCCAGAGTGATCCGGATATAAAGGGATTTATTGTAGCACAGGTTCACCACCCTGATAATTCCCCTGAGTGCGGTGGTGCCAGGAAGTAACTCAATACTCTCCAGCTCCAGCTTCTGATCCTGGAGTCTCTGTTCGAGTTCCTCCGGAGACGAGGGCACGGTAAACAAAGATGACAGGAAATACTCTTCCGGTTCTTTAACTTTGACCTCGGGCTCTGGGGGGTCAGCGACCTCTGCCCCCGTCAGGTCTGTACTGTCAAACTCCTTGACGTACACCAGATCTAGACCGAAGGCGTCAGCAAAGGACACCTTCCTACAGATGACGGCCGGGGGCTCGGGCTCCGAACCATCTGACTCGTCCGACTCGTTCATGGCGTTTTTCTGTGGGGGGAGGCTTCCTCGCTCCTCTTCCTCCCTCACTCCCCCCTCTTTAATATCCCTGCTGCCCCAGGTTCTGGTGTCTGGAGCCTCCATGAAGTTTGAGGGCCCGAGAGGCCTTGGATCGTCTGCAGACAACAGTGGGCTGACTGTCTGTCTACATTGGGAAGGGAGGACAGAACCAGAGCGCTGTGACGACACTCGAGAGGACGTGACTTGACATATGGGGTCCAATTACAGCTGAATATTGTGGTGTAAGCCAGGCCTATTAATAGGTCTCATATAATATGCTAGTCTGGCCCCTGCAGTCATCTGTCACAACATAACGTCTCTCATATCTGTTGCAATAAAGATATATACCGGTATATTATAAAATATAACACATTTAAGACAGACAGAGGCAAACATGTACAGTCGTATGAAAAAGTTTGGGCACCCCTCTGAGGCTGCATAATAATTTACTCTGTCATCACAGAAAATGACCACAGTGGCATGCCATTCATTTTCTAATAAAAGCTGAGTACTGGGGCATTGTCCAGACAAAGATGTTTAGTGTAGCAATATTAAGTTGTATGAAATTAAATCAGATGTGAAAAATAGGCTATGCAAAAATGTGGGCACCCTTGTCATTCTGTTGATTTGAATACCTATAACTACTTAGCACTTATTAATTGGAACACACAATTGGTTTGGTGAGCTCATTAAGCTTTGAACTTCATAGACAAGTGCATCCAATCATGAGAAAAGGTATTTAAGGTGGCCAATTGCAAGTTGTTGTTCTATTTGATTCTCCTCTGAAGAGTTGCAACATGGGGGCCTCAAAATAACTCTCAAATGACCTGAAAACAAAGACTGTTCAACATTATGGTTTAGAGGAAGGCTACAAAAAGCAATCGCAGAGATTTAAGCTGTCAGTGTCCATTGTGAGGAACATAGTGAGGAAATGGAAGACCACAGGCACAGTTCTTGTTAAGACCAGAAGTGACAGGCCAAGTAAAATATCGGAGAGGCAAAGGCGAAGGGATGGTGAGAACGGTCAAAAACAGCCCACAGACCACCTCCAAAGACCTACAACATCATCTTGCTGCAGATGGTGTCACTGTGCATAGTTCAACAATTCAGCGCACTTTGCACAAGGAGAAGCTGTATGGGAGAGTGATGCGGAAGAAGCCTTTTCTGCACACACGCCACAAACAGAGTTGATTGAGGTATGCAAACGCACATTTGGACAAGCCTGCTTCATTTTGGAATAAGGTGCTGTGGACTGATGAAACAAAGATTGAGTTATTAACAAAAGACGTTATGCATGGCGGCAAAAGAACACAGCGTTCCAAGTAAAACACTTGCTACCCACAGTAAAATTTGGTGGGGGTTCCATCATGCTGTGGGGCTGTGTGGCCAGTGTCGGTACTGGGAATCTTGTTAAAGTTGAGGGTCGCATGGATTCCACTCAATATCAGCAGATTCTTGGGTATAATGTTGAAGAATCAGTCACAAAGTTGAAGTTATGCCGGGGCTGGATATTTCAACAAGACAACGACCCAAAACACAGCTCAAAATCTACCCTGGCATTTATGCATAGGAACAAGTACAATGTTCTGGAATGGCCATCCCAGTCCCCAGACCTGAATATCATTGAGAATCTGTGGGATGATTTGAAGCGGGCTGTCCATGCTCGGCAACCATCAAACCTAACTGAACTGGAGATGTTTTGTAAGGAGGAATGGTCCAAAATACCTTCATCCAGAATCCAGAAGCTCATTAGAGGCTATGGGAAGCGTCTAGAGGCTGTTATTTTAGCAAAAGGAGGCTCTACTAAATATTGATGTTATTTTTCTATTGGGGTACCCAAATTTATGCACCTGTCTAATTTTGATTTGATGCATATTGTACATTTTCTGTTAATCCAATAAAACCTAATTTCACTACTAAAATACTGTGTCCATCAGTTATTTGAAAGATCAAAATGAAATTGCTGATTCAAACACCCAATTATTTATAAATGGAACTTTTTCATACGACTGTATATTGAACTCATCTGTGCAGATATATTAAATAACAGAATAAGATAAATTTGCTTTGACCATACTAAAACAAAGACATAACAAAAGAACTAAGGTCAGAACGTGACACTTTGTAAAATGACATTTTCATTCCTTGAATCTGGTCAGATAGGAGATGTAAGTATACCTGTAAATGTAACATACCCCTTTCAATAGGCTGTAGTCCTAGATATACAATACAGCCCAGGTATGTAGACCGGTTTCACTCTCATTGGATTCTTTGTGCAAGGTTGCTACTGGGGCTAGATGGATTTTTTTAGTCTTGAATTTGCAGGTTTTGTTTTCAACATTACAACAAAACTGTGAATTGGTATTTCTACATAAAATGTCATGAAACTGGCGTGAGTATGATATTTACTGTACTGAATAATCAGATCAGTAGATGGCAGTGTATGACTAAAGCGGATTTCATCCATGCCCAAGTACTTTGATACGGCATGACGTCATCTATTCAGCACACCATGTTTGACCTCAACATATATGACTTTTTATCGCTTGTATGCATTTCAACATCATCAAATGCATTAGGTTAGGTAAAGTCAATAATAGCTAGATAAACAACACACATTAATTAACCTATTATAAGACATGCCGTACATACCTGTGACCCGTGTGAATGGAATACACTAAACTACCAGTAAGTGGCAGCAAAGCACCATTTTCCACACATAAATGTATACGTTTTTTTTATATATACTTCATGACATCCAAAATGATCTTTCCTCCTATTTATAGAAATTATGGAATGCTTAATCTCACTTAGAATCTTCAAAAATGTCATGGAATTTGATCTTTTACGAAAAATACGTTGTATTTTAAACACTTTAAAGATTTAAATCGTACTCGTTGATACCGTTTATAAAATCTTTATAAATGTATTTAATTTTGAATGTACACTATTCCCTTTTATATATTTATCATATCTGCACATACAGATTAACTGGTGTGAATTGCAAGTTTGAAATTGTTTTTACAAGTTTGACAATGATATGTAATTTGTTGTGCACAACAAAACGGAACAATAAAATACTAAAAGCATATCCCTAACATTTAACATTTAAACAAAGCAGAGGTTTGAACGTCACATTGAAAATAATGTACCTTCTTTTACACATAAAAACGTATGAAAATCATTTAAATCAAGCTTTTAATCAATACAAATTTGTTTCAGTTTCAATACGCCGACTTTATCATTTAAAATATATATACGTGCATTAGGAAAAACGTGTTTTTCCTGTGTAGGTAAAACAAACCATTTTCACCCAATATTTTATCTATAGGAAGAGTAAATAAACGTAACATACAGCAGGTCAGACCTTGAACGTTAATCTCTTCGGTCAACACCGGTCAATGTAGGTTCATTGCAGTGAGGAGCAGACAATGCGTTAAAGCAAATAGCTTTAACATTTATAAAGGTTTAAAACAATAAGATATTTCTTAATATATTGATGTCTAGCATTGGTCCAATTTTAAATGTTTACAAACAAGACTGATCAAACTGCAATGGCACAATGATGACTATTAAGTAGATTGATCACACATCAATAGATTAAACGATCAAACGTCATCACCATTTACATTCCAACATTAGCCATATATATAGCTTATTCTGATGAGTTTGTGTGTTTATCTAATCTCATCATGATTCATAGCCTATTATAACATATTTATTCTGCACATGAAAATATAGTAAACAGTGGGCCTATATAAATTCTCCTTTCAAAATAGTTAAATTAACAAAAATATATTAACAAACCGTTAGGCTATATATTTTTGCTAATGCATTTTCTTTGCGCTGACTTTACCACTATGCACCCTTATTTGGGACTGATTAGTTTGTAAATGTGCACTAAACGGTTTAGTAATTGCTGTTTTGTTGTCTACATAATTTATTTCCATGGTGTGCACATACCTTCCAAATAAACATCCGTGTTGATGCTCACATTGATTAATATCTGTTTAAGATCAGTAGGTTAATCTACAAGTAACAATGCATATGTTTATTATAGAATAGATTACACTTTATTAGGATATTTAAATACTTCCTTTTTCACACTTATTGCCTTTCTCCAGTGGCCAACTGTATAGATCTCGGAGCTGGCTTCATCTGGAAACACGATTTACATGGAAATGTGACTGTTTGCTTATCTTTGACTTCCAGAAAGGAACATACACATAACTTGCAAATAGTTTTTTGTTTACATAGCAGGTGGACATGACGTCACATGGGGTCGTAGCACTCCGAAAAATAACAAGGTTCAACTCCGGGTAAGTGCCTACCCCTGGGGCTGCATTCTAATAAGCTAGTCCAAAATAGTTCGTGGAATACATCTTGATGTATTGAATCGCGTTGCAAAAACAAGCTACTTCTTCGCATTACGCGTCATGCGAGCGCATTCAAACAGGACTCAGTGTACAGCTTTTTCTGTTACATTAGTAATAACAGCAGCATTGACTGAAGACAGCAGGAGCGCAAAGACAACCCTTGTATCTCTGAGTGCAGCGCCAACGGAGGAATATTTGAGCTTTTATTTACTCTACGGCTTGTTGTTCATTTTTTTCTGCTTTATGGTTACTTGTACAGTCACGTGTGACGATTTCTTGAAGCTGAACGTACACCGACTTCTTCTCACCTGGAGGCTCTTGTTTTCCTATTGGAAATAACGCTGCGTTTTGGTAAGTTTGAACCAAAGTGTTTATTTCTTTCCACCCTCTTGAGTGTCACTGATTCTCTTTATCGATTATTGCTGTCTACTAACTGAAAATATGAAGCCATAGTTTGTGCGGTTGATTGTGAACAACTTCAAATCCTCCCAACAACTATATATTACATATTTCATGTTTGTTTCTTGCCGTGTACGTCACACAATAGTCTGCTGTGCTTTTTCGTTGCCAAGGACCCTCATGCAACACTGTCCGGCGTGTGCAGCCAATAGGGAGGATAGAACTCTTCTATAGATGACCACTGACTCGCTGAAGCCGACATGCAGCAATGTATCCTATGCATCTTTCATTTCAGTATATCAGAGATGGAACTACGTATTGCCATTAGCACTAAATACAATAAAACGTTATGAAAAACATTTTTTGCGTAGGTTGAAAAGTCAGATGGAATAGTTGTAGGCAACCAGTTGAAAGTAGCCTACCAAATTCAGAGATGCATTAACTTATTCTGATGTTTTTGATCTACTAATAAAATATAATATTGGTTAGGCGAATTAATAAAAAAATAAAAATGTAATATTCATTCACTGGAATTGAATCTCAAAGTATTCTCATTTAAATGTAACAATGAAAGTTTGAAATGCAGATACATTTATTTTTGGCCATTGTTCCAATTATAATTTGGAAAGTACAGCATTCACCACTATCATATTAATATGCAATTATTGGAAAAGTATTTTCTCCAAAACTGAACATTATTCTATTATAACTGATTCATTGATAATAATGTATTGCAATCTAGTTTACTATCTGTGGTAATGAGAATTCTTTTGTAGTGTCGTTATCAGTTGTGCCACAATTCTTACTATTATCATCACCTATGCCTAATACTACTATAGTACTACTACAGTAACTTACTGTACTACATTACTATGAACCTATGGTCCTTTTACACTACAGCTACTACATTACTACTGTTGCTGCTCAGACTACCAATGCTTAAAATGAAAGCAAACGTATAATAGTATAACTAGTTGTTGATGGGGATGATGATGAAGATCAATGGTTAACACCTTACCGTTTACATTCTTGCTCCATTCCTAGCTACAGCATATTCCATATCTTCATAGCCCAGGTATAAAATGAGAGACCAGTTTCAGCATTATCCTCATAGTTCTTAATGAGCATAATGGACTTGTTGTTCTGGACGATGGGTTTCTACACATCGGTTCTGGGCCTCCCTAAAAACACTCGAAAGTACCTCACTACTTTAGTTAGCACTGCACCTAAATCGATAGCCTAGGTGTAGCTTTTTTTTTCTTCTAGAAACGCTAACAAGGTGCCCTCAGTGCTGCACCCCTACGCATGCCCTTGGATCAGTTTTCACCCCTGGTGGCTTAACAGGACTGGGCCCTTTTGTTCAAGCCGTGGGTGCACAGGTGTTCCCCAGCCTGAAATGCAGGTGTGCTCCACTGTTTCACCACTCAACACTTTTGCCCTTCAACACATGTTATGAAATGTTTTAGGACCCTACCCTATCAGCCCCTTGCTTGGAACCTCTGCGATCATTGCCTGGTGGGAACTATATACGTCTGTAGCTATAGAGGCCCTGTTTCAGTGCTTTTTGGTTTGTTGTTGACGTTCACTTTTGGGAAAGTAACCTAATATTTCACTCTGCTGTCTGCGTCAAGGCTATATGGTTGAATGTGGACAAATGGTATCTGGCCAGCATTAGTAGCGCGGGCCACTTATTATTGTGCCACTCTGCATCCATTTTCTGATTGCTGCATTTATCATTTTGCGGTTTGCTGCTACATTATGGTAATATGAAAATGAATGTCCTCCCAAGGATTGATAAGTATACGTTTATCATACCTTTTAATCATTTATCAAAATTGAAGCTGCCATATATAACTTTTTGGGCAACCTGACAAAAAAATTACATAGAAATTTGAGTTATAGATATGTCATTCTCATTGAAAGCAAGTCTCAAAAGCGGTAGATCTGTTCTATGTGCACTAGTTCTATGCTTCCGTTCTTAAATTTCGAGTGTTTGCATCTTTTAGTTTCGGTTTTGTACACCAACTTCAAACAGCTGAAAATACAATACTTTTGGTTATTGAAAATATTTTCCACAGCTGTTTAGATGGTACAAGGATTCTCTACAATCTAAAGTATACATTGTTGTTTTGTCACATAAGCTCTATTTAGGCTATTTTAGGCTATTTAGACTATTAGAATTTTAGCAAACAGGAAATTGTGGAGCGATTTCTGCATATTGCACCTTTAAGTTTAAGATTTCAGCCAACCAGTCACAGGTTAATGCAAGATGTATGCTAGTAACTGAGAAATAGTAGATGACTTGTACTGTTTTGCATATATATTGAGTCTTAATTTAAATAATTCAAAGGACATGTCATGTAGTGCAATCTGTATTTTGAATAAAGTACACATTGTCTTCTTTTCATTTATTACATAGCAACTTTGAAACAAATACCTACTTTTTCCTTTAACTGAACTCTAGCCTCTCTCTAAGCTTTTGTATCATACCACCACCCATCCCCCAACATCTTATTTGTTATAAAACTGGCAGCTTGCTCAACCTTAGAGGTGTTGCTCTGTTTTGGGGGAAAATGGAACAACAAAAGGGTGGAGCACCATAGTTTCATTTGTCTAAATATGAGCCCTGTACCCTGTCTGTGTTTTAATGTATGGGCAAGTCAACTCTGCTCTCTAAGTCTAATGGCAATTAAACTGGAAAGCTCTCTGTTTTTATCCTGTTAACTCCATAGAAATGTTTCCATGACAACCTCCATGCAAGTTAAAGCAACCAGAGGTGATCCAGTCTTTTTTTCTCTCCCTCCCTCCCTCCCTCCCTTCAGTAAGAATGGAATTTGTTTTGACAGTTTTGGCCTTTAATGGCACTTTTGTGCTGCGTGAAAGTATTTGTTTACCTGGATCATGTGCTGCTAGCTGTCAGCCTAGAAGAGATGGACTTCTTAAGATAAAAGAGTATATAACATGCTTAAGAGGCCCCCAGGCACTGTAATAATCCCCATAATGGTAATGGTGTTTTGTGTGCCCCGGTAACTAAGAGGCCCGAGAGCTCAGGCTTTTTTAGTTACTTACTCTGGGTCACTTCTATAAGCTGGACTTTCTGCTGTTGTGGGTAAGAAACTCTGTGACTTTTGGCCAAGAAAAGCTGTATTGGGTGGGGTCAGAGGTTACGGATTCAACTGAGATTGCAGTCTGACTCAAGACTTAAGGCTGTGTTAAGTGTTGTCTTTGAAACATGTCTCAACCCCGACGTGTTTATTTTCCACTGAGCTGTTTATTTGACTTTCCGGACAAGTTTGGAGGAGTGTCTCATTGCTCGTTGCGTTATGACTCATGTTAGAACGATGGGATGCTGATAACCGTTCTCACTTGTCAGTTTGAAACACTTGCCAATATTTATATTTATGTATCGCAGTCCTAAATGCCGTGTTTCTAAGATAGGCTTCTAAATATCACCTTGTACGTCACCATGCCACGATCTCAGGGTTGTTGCACTACAAACAAATGACCCAAAACATGTGAACTGCAGGTTCAGCGGGTTCCCAAAACCTCATTATGACTCCTGTACTTTGACAAAGAATAGAACCTGCAAACTGCAGCCAGACTTGTGACTGATGTAAACAAACATGCTTTACCACTAACCAACAAAGCATTGTTACCATTGCAGTCTACCAATGCAGTCCTGCTGTATCGGCAAAGGTCTAGCAGTAGATGCTTGATCATGACCTTGACAATTGAACCACCAGTTGACCCTTTAAAAGGCCATTAGTTCTACCTGTTACGTGCACTTGCTGCATTTCAACCTGCATTATCTATGAAATTGTGCGATCTCTCTTTTAGTGTTTTGATTGCCAAACGAGAATACATTTGATCGTTTTGGATCACTTCTTGTTCACATTTTCCCCTGTTTTGTGCAGCCAACACTTGTTTACTCTACATGACAGGGATGACAGTCCTCAGTGGCCTGGAGTGGTGTCACACCTTTTCCCCATCCCTAGCAAACACAACTGATTAAAGGAATAGCATTTAAAACGGAAGATCATGATTAGTTGATTACTGGAGTCAGGTGTGTTAGCGGGGGCTGGGGCAAAAGTGTGACACCAATCAGGCTCCCGAGGACTGGAGTTGCCCACCCCTGCTCTATGCTATGGACACAGCAGTGTAAAAGAATGACAGCTTTTGCGTTTCTTTAAGTCACGGCTGGATGGAGAAAGAAGGGACAGTGTACTGGGCTGGTGTGAAAGAATGTGTTGGTTGCAGGGTCTTGCCCTGAATCAAAGATGGATGGTCACTCATAGTGAACGGCAAGGTCGCCATCACTCAGGCGAAATCTGCCACAAGCCTGTCTGTGTCACTGTAAACAACTACTCACATCAGACAGATTGACTCCACTAACTCTACAATTGTTAAACGGTTAATTAAGAAACAGGTCACGCTCACAAAATGGTGGAATAAGTAATGTCTAGATCTGAGAGTGCTTAGCTTCACCTTACAATCTGATTATATTGTTGGTAAAAATGAACATGGCTTTTTAAACATCTGGGGCTCATTGAAGTTCGAGGGAAAAGGGAGGGAATGGCTAGTATTGATTTGAAGCAGGCATGTGCTGCTTAAACAGCAGGAACACAAACAAACACGGACCTTCCTCTCACTGGTGCTGTGTGTCTCTGTGGACAATTCTGTTGGGGAGAGAGAGAGATGGCAACAACAAAAAAACGGTTTATTTCAAACATGTTGTAAAAACACAGGATTTGTGAGGGTAATGCTTTTTGACAGGCACATTAGGCTGCAGAAAGAGCATCGAGCTCGGGGCTGGGGGCATATGGTGCTGCCTTCTGCCGGCATTGCTCTAGAACAAGTTACAACACTCTGGCAGGGTCACGACTGTCTCAGGTTTGTTCCTTCTGTCTAGCTGGCTCGTCAAAATAAAAACAGCCAGGGAAAAAAACAATAAGGCCTTTACAGCTTTTGTCTTTCAGAAATACGTGGACACACTTTAAAGGACAAAAATGACATTCTTGGCTATGATATTTTACAGTGATATAAAAGGGAGGCAATTTTCTGAAATATGCCTAGCTATTTGTTGTTGTGTTTTTGATATCATGGCCACATTATAATATCTACTGCATGTTGGCTAGTTGATTAGATCATAAATGTCTCTAAGAGTCCTATTAGCACATTCTAATGCTTTAAATACTTTAATGATTTGCCAATGTATAACACAGAGGTGACATTACAAGCTTATAAGCTATTTACTAGCTAGCTATTAGTAACACTTCGTACCAACATTTTGCCCGCTATAGAGTTTCCTCAAACGTGTACTTGGACAGTAGGCCTAGTCCTTTTGTCATAGGGCCATAGTTTTATATCCTGTCATTTCTGAGGGATGTACTTGGGCATGATGAAGTGAGATGCTGACGCAGTGCTCTGATTAGAACAGAGGGGATTGGTTGAGAGTAATTACAGGCTACTGTGTTGCTTGTAGGGTTTCCCCTGGATGACAGGGCCATGAGCCTTCATTCAGCCACTTTTATAAAAGAAATGGCCACAACATATGGGCAACACAATGGTTTATTTTATGATATTTGATGGGTGGTTTTTGATTTAGATTGTCACTTCTGGCAACCAGCAAGGCAGATGGTGTAGACTTGAGTGCCCATCAGAGCCTAAATACCTTCGGGCAGCTGTTGCTAATAAACTTTTTTTGTGTGCATTTTATTCCTTCTAACATGGTTTAGGTCAAGAGGAGTCAAACCTGTTACAACACCTGTTTCTGCATATGTAAATCTGTTGTTTTGTCATTTCATTAGACAAGAAAAAAAGGAGGTCCCTCGTGGTTGCAAATGCGACTGGCACTGGGCCCACTTGGCACGGTACAAAGACAAAAGGGAACATACCAAGAGAGAGAACGAGGGATGGAGGGTTTCTGTAGGGAAGCCATAGGATGCCTCCTCTGTTGTAAGCTCTCTATCTGGAAGGTTGCCTGCAATTCTGAAGAGAATGGAGTGGGTCCCAGGGACTACTGGACAGGGAAGAGAAGGCGTTCTCTCTTTCTCTGTCTCTGTCGCTCTCTCTCCCTGTGAGAGTAGCGATGAGGCAGGACATGCCCAGGAGCCAATGACTGGCACACGCGTGGCTGCCACGCGCCACACGCTTCCCTCCCTCCCCACCCATCATCTGGTGTGCCCCTGTAGCTCTTGCCTCTCAACCACATGTGCCAGGGTCTGCTTGGACTCAGGGGGACTAATTGTTCTTTGGTAAACCTAACGGCATGCTTGTTGGATCCCGACATTAAAACCGAGACGGGAATGAAGATCGTGATCTTTTTAATGCAGTTATTTGTCATGAAGTCTTGAAGCTTTCGTTTATAATCTGGTCTGTGTAGCTGAATGTAACAAATGCACCATGAAATTAAAGGTTATTGCCTGAACGTTGTTCGAAAGCTTGGAAGATTAGTGTTTCTCTGTGCAGAATTAGAGCAGGGAACTTGATATGGCTCATTCTTGCATTTGGATGTTATGCTCCTTGAGAGAAATGGACTGACATGCGTCCAGAAACAATGTTTATTGCCTTGTCTTTCCATCTGTCCTCCATTCTCTGGTGATAATGAGGTATTTGAGGCACTTAATGTTGAAGTGTTGCTGATGTTGATGCTGTGAAGCCAATGTGTAATAGAATATATTCTATTCCATCCCACTCTATTCCACTGTCTTCACTATTCTTGACAGACCTGGGGTTGTATTGGCCCCATGCAGTGAGCTGGTCTAATGTGGCCCTACAGAGCCACTCCTCCAATAGCTGTGGGTTGTTCTGATTTGTAGCACTTCCTCTTTCCCTTCACACAAGCAGCCAGACAGGCAGCATTAAAAACAGGCACAAACCCCCTCTGATACAGGAGTTCATTAGAGATGGGCCTTTGATGGGCAGCCTTTTTATGTGACTACGGTTTCAAATACCTTGATGTAGAAGCTTAAGAATCCATTGTGCAGTAAGCCTTCCTTTTGATGCGACTTATTTAGATCTGCATAGTAAATCAAGGAGAGTAAATAACGAGGCAGCAGATGGAAGCAAGGAGATAAGGCCCCGGCCGAACAATCACATTTGTATTTTGTTATGATGTTGACAGCAGCTAAAACTCACTAATCTAGCTCCACTGATCTGCATTTCAAAGAAATCTCATTTAGCAGCGGAGAGGATAAAGTTCTTCTCATTGTGTCCGTTTTATTGCGTTCTTCGTTAATTTATCTGCTGGCAGATTTAACGCTCGCCGGTGCTCGGGGAGGAGAGGAGAGAGAGCGGCGTGCACTGTGGCGGTGGCGTTGCAGAGAGATGGGGTCTTAAATTCTGTGAAAGCGGTAACGTCTAGACTGCGAGCCCAGGGTAATTACACGTCCGGTGATGAATGGAATGAGTTTGAGGACTCATCTTTGTTCGGGGGCCTGAATTGCTCGCCTAACACCGATAAGGACCATTTGGTTCCCTGTAGAAAATATTATTGCCGGTGACTTTTCCATAATGCCCAAACCCCCCCCCCCCCCACCGCCGTAACACAAGGATGGTATTTACGTTAAAGATAAAATTATTGTGTACAGTAATCTGACTTGTTAGCATAATGTCCCTCTTTCATCCCCAGACCCTTCTATAGCTGCTGTGGAGGTATTTCTGCCCTCCATTTTAAATAGTTTATCTTGACTAAGTGCAGCGCTTTATGTAAGTAGCCAATGGTATTATTAGGCCCTTTGAATGCTTGAATGCAGCCTGTATTTATACGTTGATAGAATTTAAAGATCATTTTTTTTGTATTTAGGCTAAGCATAAAGATATGTGTGATATTTGTAAATCTCTTGAATTGGAGGTCACACAGACTAATAGCATTCTTGTTGCTTTTCCTCTGAATAGAGTATTACATCTTCACAGACCACCGCTGTATTGAAGTAAACTCAGCAAGTCATTTTGGATGAATGGAACATTAACTCAAAATTATGTTTTTATCCAACTTATAAGGCTGTTGCATTTTACTTGAACGTTTATTCACACAAATATAGCTAAGTGTTAAGTAGTTTGATGCAGATTTGCTGGTGTGTTATTAGTCCTTTATTGCATGTTTACCACGCCTTCATGCTAGTACTAAACAGTGTAGTATTTTCTTTTGAAGTACATCAGTACTAGAATAGATGATTGTGTACGGTAACAGAAACATCACCATGCCTATTTTGGCAATAGACAGTCCAGTAGATGGAAGGGGAGATTTGTATCCTCTTCCCACTGCATAAATGCTACACGGCAATCTGTGTGCACTGTTCGACACTTCTTTCCCCAAACTCAAACAGTACAAATAATGACACTTGGCAGGTTTTGTTTTCCACGGTGCTCTGAGGGCTGAGGGCTTTCTTTTTTGTACAGTTCAGAGAGCACATTCTACTGGATTCAGCAGTTGTTGGTTGCCTACAGGGGTCAATTGGAATTTTGGGAAGAACAAAAAAAAGAAAGAAAAATCTACTGGAACGTCCAGGCTAGGCCATTGGTCCATGTGTCTTAAGTATCAGAGAGAGAGAGGCTGCTTGTAAAACGCTCGCTCAACGACGAGGGGAATTTAAATGTTGCGAGGGGTCAAGCGCTTAAGCACGATGTATAGGCATTAAAAAGCTTCTGGGAGGTTATGTGGCTGCAGTTTGTAATTTATACGGTAATGTAATAAAATTATAGCAAACTTTCGAAAGATGCATGTGAAAATAACAGATTGATGATCGAGGATTGTTTGATACAGAATTGCAGTTAGGTGTATTATAGGGACATGGAACATGTCATTATTGTCATTAAAACCTGTAATTTACTGGTTGATCATTTGAGCCTTCAAGACACTGCAACCTTTCGTTTGGGGAAAAAACACATTACCTAAATTCAGAAGATCACCCCTCATCTTTCTTGCACAGCCACATACACATGCACACACACACACGCACGCACGCACACACACACACACACACACACACACACACACACACACACACACACACACACACACACACACACACACACACACACACACACACACACACACACACACACACACACACACACACACACTCGCATGCACCCACAAGTACACCCCTCCTTTTTTTTGCAAACTTCACATTTCCCTAATATAGGCTACTTATCATAACGAACGATATCTGCAAAAGGCCTGCGATAAGTGATAGGTATGGTCGGTGTTGATAATTTTCGGTTTATCGTCCCAGCTCTAACATGTACACACAGGTACATATTCACTCACATGCATATAGTCATCTAACAGGCAAATCCAGTTGTACTTTGTTGTTCCCAAGTTTATTGCTTTCCCCTAAAAGCCATGCTAATAACACTCATGTGAAAGAAAACCTACCCACATTTATCCTGTACATGTTTGCGGCAACACCATCAGGGGGGGGGGGGGGGCAATTACAATTTACTATGTGAATTGGAAACTTGGTTGATAATGTTTTACTGTATGGGAACATGCTTTTGAGTAATGATTTGTCTCTAATCTGCTCTCCCTCTGCAGATCCTCTACAGACATCTCTGGACTGGAGTCCTTCCCATCCTGAGACAGACGGACAACAACCACACGTTTTCACCCTCAGGGTAAGTACTATAGCACAACCTTTCATGTCCTGTCAAAGGTTTTCTGCCTTTGGACTGATAAGGCACAATTGGACAATTGTAACGTGCTGTGGGTAACTGTGTAAACTATTAGTGATGCACCGATTTTACATTTTTGGCCGATACCGATATCTGATATTTTCATTGCCGATAAAACCTGATACCGATAACCGATATTCAAAAGTTTTGCGGCCTTTTAAGCATTCTAGTACAGTTAAATGGTTAACCCCAGAAGTTGCGGTCGAACAAATAATGCTTTATTACCAACGCGGTATTGAAAACACATCATTCGTGGCTGGTGTTTGCTTGTTTGCAGACTTTTTTGTACAGCTTGACAGTGCTACGGATAGTAGTGGTGGCGCTTGGTTTGCACGTGCAAATTCAGAACACACAACATTCTAGAATGGATCTGTGTTATTTGACTTGTCAAATTAAAAGCTTATTTAACGGGTCAAATAGTGTTATTGTCAAATAGTGTTATTTGACTTGTATCTTTTTTGACTCGCAAAGACCCAAACGGCGTTCCATTGTATGTCGTGAAGCTAATAGCAGTGACGCTATTACTGTGTAACTCCGGTAGGGCAACATCTGAACAATAGCGCACTTGGTAACGTTAGTGTGTACCGGTGGTCGACCAGTCGCGAAAGCCAACATCACCCACGACAGAGAACGGTTGATTGTCAAGGGCAATGAATTCCATTATCTTGGCGTTTTTACTCTTTCAAATGACTGCTCGACTTGTTGACTGCTCGATCTACACAGCAGACGTTGTGGGCTAGGTTAGGAATGCTGTATTGCAGTTGTAGAGCAAAATTGTACGTCATGTACCTACGTTATATAGGTACGCACCGTCCTCTACCTACGTTATATAGGTACGCACCGTCATCTACCTACGTTATAGAGGTACGCACCGTCATCTACCTACGTTAAATAGGTACGCACCGTCATCTACCTACGTTATATAGGTATGCACGTCACCTTTGACATCGGTTTTTGACATCGGCATTAAACTAGACATCGGGCTGATACCGATGTTGGCATATTTAGCTAATATTGGCCGATTCCGATATGTTCATCGATATATATCGTGCATCCCTAGTAACTATACTTAATATTTCCATTAATCTCATTACTTCTTTTGCGAGGGGGCACTGATGGCCAAATCTTTGATTTAAAATAAAAAATAAACATAATATAAACTATAATTTCTCAATTTTCAGTGTACAAATTGGATGAAACTTGCCTCTGCCTCCTCATTTTCAATGGGCATGACATCCTTAATCTTAAGGACAAAGGTGTTTAATTTTGCTGTGGTTAAAAAAAAAAACTTGTACCTGGGTAGGAGTGTTACTGCTATAGCCCAGCTGAGGCACAGTTACCACCGTAGAATATAACAAATCTTCATCTGTCCACCATGATAGAATTCCACCTCTGCAATGAAACCTTTCAGGTTGTGCCTGTTTGGTCTTCACACTTCATAGCCTTCCAATCTACTGTAGCTTTGAAGTTATGATATGTATTGGATTCAACCAATGTGGACTGGGGAGGAAGGATATCGGAAAGTCTTCTTCGTGAATGTTGGGAAAGTTTTCTAGACACCCATGTTTAATTGAGAATGGCCTGTCCTAACACATCACAATAAACAGAGATCATTAACACCAAGAAGCTTGAAGTGTTGGAATGTATTATGTGTACATGCATGAAGGTGGTGTTGAACATGCACCACCAGTATGTTAGCTCATACCACATGTTCATTTGTTTAGGATGAAATATGCAACGGCTGTGAGAAGAGCACCCACATTCTGAAGTCCAAAGTGGTGAGTCACAGTCTTTTGCTCAAATCTTCTGCATGCCCCTGCGTTGTGTGTTTGCTCTGGTTATTATCCAATCAGAACAGTCACATCCACTGCCAATTCATGTGGAGGTCAGCTCGAGGGATTCACGTACACTGGTCTTTTGAGGCTTGAGGTACAAGACGAGACAACTCCTGTGAAGTGATGAAGTTCACTCAGAACTTCAAACTGAGAAGTGTCGATGCATGAATCACCGGGAGACACTGTTTATAAGTCAATCCTCCGTGCACAATTCGACATACAGTAGTAAGTGAGAGGTGCGTGTGCATGCTACAGTACTGTAACGTCACCCAGTGGCAACACACACACACAGTTTGCACAACTCAGAGCTTCTGTAGTCCCCTTCGATTCCCCTCTATGAGACGCTCAGCTTCTGTATCTGAAGCCCCTTTAGATTCCCAATGAGATTCTCTACAAGACATCCAACGGTGATAACTGAGGCAGTTTGTCGTCACCAAGTCAGTAGAAAATGAGCCTAAAGAATCCCAGCCAGCACAGTAAGTGTGACACACACTGATTATGTGACTGCTACTACGGCGGAGGCCTGCCGTCATTACTAATGTGTCCCCACTGCAGCCAGACTGAGACAGACACACAGGTGGCGTCTCAGACTGAACAGAACATTGCCAGACGGTAAACTGCAGTAGCGATGGGGAGGAGAAGCCTCATCATCGTGAGGGGAATGAGGGAATGGAATTTTAGCTGTAATTGGATGGGAGATAGATATCGAATGCTAACTTGACAATGGGTGATTGTTCAGTGAGCACAGAACAGTTGAAGTGAATTGCTTTGCAGGTAAAATCAAGTAGTCCTCCATAACTTCTCCACTATCAATTATTAGTGTAATTAAATGTATGTTGCATATATTTCTCAAGTATTTCCATAGAAGTCACCCCATAAACGTTCGATTTTGACAAATTCTGTGAAAAAAAGTCAGGGCTTTTGTTGATCTGTTTTTCAATTTTGCAGAGGAGAACTACTCTTTGTCAGGTTAATTCCTGAATCGAGGCCACTGGTTTATTTTGATATTTTGACCCAGTCTGAGGAAGAAAGTATATTTATCTCCGTATTCAGCTGTAGAGTTTTTCCTTTTGAGGTCCAAGTAGGATTCAAGCGAGGCAGCTAGGAGCCAAGCGGGGCGAGAGGCTGGGTTAGGGTGGCTCAGCTCAGCTGTAGGCCTTAGCCCACATCCCAAGAGTCATCTTCACAAGACTAAGCAGAACCGAGATTCCCTTCCCTCTTCTGCCTAAAAGAGATTTGAATATTAGTTTTTAATTTGTTGAGTATCCCATTTAAATCTTCAAAGATGAAAAACTTTGAAGTATATCTGTCCTGGAACAGAAGTACTCTAATCATCCCAAAGAAGTATAATTGACCTAACTTTCACATGACTGTAAATGTACACATATGTACAATCTACAGCAATTAAAGTATATCTCTGGCTAGTTTATAGAAGCAGGCCACAGACGGATGGCTTTTCCTCAGACTTCCAATTTGGAATTGATTTCTTGTTATAGATCAGAGCTTCTGTCATTTCATTTCCAAAACCCTAAAGGGTTTTCTGAGCCAAGGAGCCCGGCTGGCTTCCCCCTGAGTAGGAGAGGGTAACCTCCACGGGTCTTTACCCTGGACACTCTGGCTACTGGGGAGGGAGAAGAATCAAAGAGACTTGAGTCGTCCCTGTTGGCAGGCTCCATTGTGGGTCTGATTTGGGATTGGAGGGGATGGGGATGGAGATCAGGCTAGCGCCCGTTTTTTAAATCTTTATCCACCATTAACCCCGGCGCCCAGTGTGCGGCTGGGATCAGGTCATTGGTCAATCCCCCATTCAGAAACACCCCGGAATATTTCAAAGTTAAGCCCCGTCTACAACAAAAAAAAGTATTACTCATCAAACGTTCACTCTCTCACTCTCCAGTCCTCCCAAGGATCTGCCTGCCTCTCGTTCTTCCCTTCCTTCTTATATTCCTCTCTTTATGGTCCACTGTTTTGTCTTCCCACTTGGAGGGGGAAAAAGTTTTGGAACTTCCCCAAGTTTCCATATTCCAGTTTAATGAGGTTTGGTTTGGGGTCTGATAGTGTCATGCCGTGAGCAAATTGGACCAAGAGTGGACCCACGTCCTACTCTTTACAACTCTTTGGTTGGATTAGGAGTTGGGAGTTTTTTAAAATAAGATTCTGGAATTGTACTTTGCCTCACAGGAAATATATATTCACACCTGATACATCTATTTTCAACCTTCCCCTTGTCCTTCACTTGGTGCAAGCACACCATGTGTAACCTATTGCTTCTCCACAGTATGTTCCTTCAGTTTCAAAAGCCTAACAAGATAGACTTAAACATTTAAAAAACATTCAAATCTGCTTTATCAAGAAAGACCTTGGCGCTGATATGTTATCTCCTTACCTTCGATCCATTTTGGTTGTTTCAAGGTTTATTTGCCTCTCCTCCTGCCTGTTCAGAAGAGGAGTAATGAGGACCCAGAATGAAAAGGAGTAGAGGAGTCCAGAATAGATAGAGTGTAGAGGAGGGTTTGTCTGGAGTGGACAGTTGCCATGAGAATAGAGTTACAAAAGGGGGTGTCTCTACCTAGCTGCCATCACTCCTGATGGAGAAGACACACTGACTCAATGAGATTATTGATCCAGGGAGGAAAGGAAGGGGGTATGCTAATCAACAGTGTGAATGGCCGTGGATGCAGTCCTGGCGGGCGGCTGGTCAGTCAGCCAGTCTGTGTCTCTCTAAATGTCTCAAAGGCTGAGCAGATCACACTGGGGGTTGTGGCCCCTTATAGACCCCTCATAGGATAAACTATAGGACTTAAGTCCACCTCCCCATTCAGCGTGCATTGGGTCCCTGCTTGCTAAGTACTTTGGACATGACTGATGGTGGATATTCTACGCACAATCTTGATTTTTTATAAACGAGACACATCTAGTGTTTCACATGTCATTCTTTCCCTCTGACTTCATTTGGAAAGAGCCTTGGTGCGGAAGCCCAGACTGATGGCATGTTTCCAAGTGCCTGAGATTATTGTGAAACAAAAGCCTCAAAAGGCATGACATCAGAGCGGCTTGACATCGGTTTGAACTCGTTATTTCAGGTGGGAAGAATTACGAGTCGCTTCAGTTGCAGGTGATCGTGTCCAGTGAATTGGTTTCACATAGTTGCACGTTCTTTGTGGCAGGTCTAATGTTGATTATCTCGACAGTTTGAACCTGTGTGTTATCGCCGCAGCATTCAGGAAACACGGTCATTTTTCCAAACGTATACAAAGCCTCTGTTGTTATCTTTTGCTATCTGCTTCCTTTGAATTAAGATAGGTGGGGATTTGTCAACACAATGTTGACCAATCATGTTAATAGAATGTATGTGTTTTATGAATACGTGTGCTCCTCCTAGCTCCTTAAATATAGTCATAAATCAATATATGTGCAGCGCAGAAAAGAATACCCATGACCCATTTTGAATGAACTGTGGCTGAATCCTATGTGGAAGTTGAACCAAAGTGAAAACATTGTGTAAATGATGTCATAAAATAAATACACTATTAACAGCAATTGGTTTCTAAGAGTCATACATTTTTTTTAAAGCTTTGAAGCAATGGAGTCTGAAGGATTCCCGGCCTCCTGTGGTGTTATAAGACTCTCAGATTATTGGAATAATTGGCCACAAAGAAGGTTCATCTAAATGTAAATGATAATACATGTGTTCAGTTTCACATTTTGTATATTATGCAAACTTTTTTTTAATACTAAACCAAATTGAGTAATTATTCACCAACACCACCAGGTTTACATCTTTCATGTTGATCTTACACGTCAGTGGCAGTCCAAAGTGTAACGCGTTTTTGTTTTGAAAAATTAAAGAAAGCTTAAGATGATTAAGATTACAAATTTGGCATCAAAATGTAGCGTTGTGTTGGCTCTTCAAGTTAAGATCCTGTAGATAACTCTATTTCACAAGCTGTTTCTCCTTGCTTCAAATCGAGACCCAGTCACAGCCGTTGCAAAAGCTTTTACCTCAGAGGCAACAAGCCAACTGCTTTGTTCATTATGATCATTTGATCGGGGCTTGAAAAGAGATGCAGAGGGGATGAAATACTACAAGCGCCTCGAATCCCACTTCCCTGTCCAACAAACCACAATCCAAGACAAAATGTCACTTGCTACCTGCTTTTCCCAGAATGGGAAGAAAGCGTCTGTCTCTGTGTCGAGACGACAAGCCGACAACTCGCTTGATTTGGGTCAGAACCCCGACAGGAGTTGGAATGTGGAATCTATATATGTTGACAAACTTGGCTACCCCTCTGAATGGGGTTTCTGATTACACCTCATCATGCGTGGGAATTTCAGCATGTCCCCAGCCCTCTCCGAGAGGTGCCTCTCGGGCAATCATGTGGTCATACTACCTGACTCTGTGCTGCTCAGAGTGCAGTTGACAAAAACAGCCTGAGGCACATCATGTGGAAAAGATTCAGTCTGCATACATACATCCTGTCTGCAGCACCTCTCCAGTTAAGTGAATGAAGCACCAGGCTGTCTGTTGGTCCTGCTCACCTGTGAAGGGAAATGGTGTGTGTGTGTGTGTGTGTGTGTGTGTGTGTGTGTGTGTGTGTGTGTGTGTGTGTGTGTGTGTGTGTGTGTGTGTGTGTGTGTGTGTGTGTGTGTGTGTGTGCGTGTGTGCGTGTGTTTTTCCAACTTTCCCCCCTAGAGAGCCTCTCAGTTATACTCTGCCGCAGCAGTTGAGTTCCACTCCTTCTCATGTCATGTAACATGAAGGTCCCGGTCAGTGAGAGCTTTCACTTGTCAGTCATCCTGAAGAGGTCCTGGGGTGTAGAGCTGCTCGCCTGTGTTTATTGTACACTTTCTCGACCTTACTTGTTTGTTCCTTTCTTTCTCTCTCTCTCTATCTCGCTCTCTCTCCCATGCTTATCTCATCCCCTCTCTCCATTTTACCCACTCTTTCTCTGTTCCCTCCCTCTCCCTCCCTCTAACGATCTCTAGTCTCCCTTCTTCCCTTCACTCTCCTCCCTCTGTCCCCTTCTCCCTCCCTCCCGCTCTCCCTCCCTTTGTGTTATTAGAGCCCTCTCACTGCACTCGGTTGCTTGCAGCTCAGCCTGTCTGCAGCGCTGCTCCCTCCGCTGCACCTCGCAGAGCACACACACACACTGCTGCGCTGGCTTTAACGCAGACTGACGCCGCTGCCATAGGACTGATTGAAATTCGTGTCTCAAAGTTGCTAATGCTCACTGAACCATTTTATTGAAGATAAAGTAAATAAAATAGGTTGCCATATGAGAATTCTCTGGAATAGACTGGAATGATCTGGCAGGTAAAACACACTCACTCACAGGCAGGCCGGCCGACAGGCACACACGCACGGATGCACACACGACCGCATACACGTACACGCACACAAACACTCACACGCACGGAGTGTGAAGAGGTACAATTCCTATTGGCTCATGGAGTTTTGTTGATGGACTGGGTGGTGGAGGTGGGGTGGTGATCAGGAGGTTTGAGGGAGAGAGAGGTATTTTCTATGGCTCAGGAATTTCACAAGTCCAATGTTTTTTAAGAAGCTTTGCAGAAAGCTAACAGTTTGATTTAAAGCCTGTTCCAGGGAATGCCACCTATACATTCACAATCTATAGATTGTACGGTACAGCGTCCTTGTCTAGCCCATACTTTTGCGATGAGGTAGTGTACATACGTATGAATGTATGGTATGTGGATGAATGACTATCCTAAATCATTGTATGCTTAGGGTGAATGACACGTGTATTGCTAGCATGCAGAAGTATTTGCATGAAAAAGGAAAATGTCCTCAGGGCTCTCATCTATTTGTATTTTGTTGGTTAGTGGTAGGAAACTGTCCCAAACCAAATAGCCCCTGACGACAGTCTCAACTGTGTCGTAAAAGTCTTATTGACTGTAAATACAGAGTTTTTCCATTACTCTTCAACTTGTGCCTACACAAACAGCCCGAAGGCTGCACGTCAGCCAAAGAAGTTCATATCATTTTTTTTCTGTTGAACTTTAAACCTCCTTTGCCTTTTCTTTCCCATTAATATTTCAATATATTTTCTGAATAGATGGACTAAGTGTGTCGGTTGAATCCCTGACCCAGCCATTGTTACTTCAGGCTTAACCAAATCACATCAAAATGATCATTGTGTTCATTTCTTAAACTTCTTGTAGACCACTATGGACCCTTCGTTTAAAGAAACCAGCTACCTTTCATATTCTCAACCAGAATTATGTCAATTTCCCCTTGTGTTTGATACGATTCCTTTCTGCACTGTAAAGTGGTATAGGTGACAAGGTAATACTTTTGCCATTGTGCTCAATAATAAATATTCTTCCAGGTCTTACTCAGTTGGCTGCTCACGAAAGAGCGTTTGGACTGTGTGTGCATTGTCGCAAGGCGCCGAGGTCATTGGGAATTCAGTCTCTCTTGCTTTTGTCAAATATTTCTGTGCTGTGATAGTTTTCTCATTTATTTAGTGAATAGTTGGGGGTGGATGGAGAGAGAGAGAGAAATAGTTTTTACATTATGTAAATGATGGAATGGGTCTCATAATCTCACATGTATTCAGCATAGCAGACATTGGACCCTGTGATACTGCCCTCCATTTTTACCATTGTTCGCATTTCACCCCTCTTACTGTTCCTCTCAATGGCTGTACCAGGCTTTAATCCAACCTGCCTTTCCAATGACAATGTTTACCACCTATCATTCAATAAGAGACCGAGAAGCGCACAATTGCCTTTGTAAGTAAATGCTACATGAATGCACCCGAGCCAGCCACAGAAGAAAGGGATTGTTAGCGGTATGAGGATAAGGTTGAAAGGAAAGGTTAGTTTGGTGTGTGTATGTGTGTGTGTGCGTGTGTGCGTGTGTGCGCACGCGCGCGTGTGTGTGTGTGTGTGTGTGTGCGTGCGTGTGTGTGTGTGTGTTAACCCCTCACATGTGTTAACCCTTAAACCTTTAAACCGTTAAAAGGCCTAGAACTCTTCGAGAAGAGGGCTCCATAAGGGTTCTGCAGCTGTCCTCATAGGAGAACCCTTTTTGGTTGAAGGTAGAGCTCTCTGTTGAAAACGTTCTACCCGGAACCAAAAAACGCGTTCTTCAAAGGGTTCTCCTATGGGGACAGCGAAAAGAACCCTTTTTGAGTGTGTAGTTCCACGTAGGCTAGACAGCAGCATATGTTTCTGGCATTAGCTAGAGATGAACCTGTACAGGCCCTTTGGAAAGTTGTCTGTCTTCGGAACAACAAACGGACATCACAACATCAGGTGATTATTGCCTGTAAGTAGGGATTAGATTGTAGATGTTGACAGTTAATTGGCCCTCCGCATGTGTGTTTAATGCACCTTTGTATGGATCAGACACACTAATGCACACAGGCCAAAGTGTCTGCAGGCACATACTAGAGTAAGCCTCACCACCAGTGTCCCTCCCCCCTCCCGCCCCTTCCTCCGTTTTTACAGATCACAGCGAAATATGTCATTATGTTTCTCACCCGCCGCGTTGTCGTGTCTCTTTCTGTTTGTGAGATTGTGCATTATAAGTGAGCTAATGAGGTTTCTAAATATAAAGATTTGCTCAGACTCCTACAGTGTGATGAAGGCCAGATGTTTGTCTTGGCGTGTTCTTTTTTCTCTCTTTTGTTTCATAAATTGTTTTCCCTTCAAGAGTCTTGACAGCATTAAAGATTAGCACTACAGTATAGCTGCTAACAACCATTAAGTATTTTCACCATTGTGTCACACAGTGTTTCTCAGTGTTTCTCGCCCCCCCCCCCCCCCCCCCCCCCCCCCCCCCCCCACCCCTTCCTTCGCGCCGAAGCAGTGAAAATGAAAAACAATCATTCTGACCTCTGGCGACCCCTTTGTGACGCACAGTCAGTTAAATGGTTTGTAAGACGTTTAATTACCAAATGGTATCATCGTTATTCATCTCATCATTAGATGTATGATATTAAGTGAATCGCCTCCCCTGAGTACTGTGTTTCACAGATCAATAGATTTAGACAGGGTTGGAAGGGAGGGGGAGGTTTAAACACTGGATATGTACAGACACACTTTCTCTCTGTGATACCCTCACTCATTTATTTATGTAATTAGCTTTAATATAGGTTTAATTATGCAAATTGTCATTCCACACTCGGGGATGGCGGCAGTGTCTACACCTCGTTTTCCATGGTCTATACATCTTCGAGTGCATATTTTTCCGGGTGTAAGGACGTGTAACAATGGGCAAGGTTATGGATTTTCATATAAAACATTTTATTCTCTTGTTAGTTGGAATTCTTACGTTGCACTGTACACACAATACAATTGATATGAGCATTGTTTTGAAGGCATTTCATGGTTCTTAATTATCTGTGTCCCCAAGAGGTGCTAAGAATCACTTACAGTTAGATAGTGAGCATAAACCAGTGTGAATCTGGTAGATTGGGGACCTTGGTAGACTGGGGAACTATTCATTGGTTGCACCTCCGGCACTTGGTTGCGCCATGCCGTTGTTATGAACGTTCTTAAGCCGCCCTCCACCATAGTGGTGCTCAAGAATCGTAATAAGCCCAGGCATTCTGAACAGAGGCCGATGACGGTTTCCTCTAAATCACACTATAGTGCTTGGAAATACGATGACATTGCTGAAGTAGGCAAAATATTTAGTAGGAAACAAGTTCGCCGTCATTATCATGTCGTCAAATTTACTTTAGACAGATGTCAATCAAATCAAATGTTATTTATCACGTGCGCCGAATACAACAGGTACTTTACAGTGAAATGCTTACTTACAAGCCCTTAACCAACAATGCAGTTTTAAGAAAAAAAACAAGTGTTACGAAAGTATTTACTAAAATAAACTGAAGTAAACATATATTTTTTAAAATAACAAATAATTAAGGAGCAACAATAAAAGAACAGTAGCGAGGCTATATACAGGGTGTACCGGTACAGAGTCAATGTGCGGGGGCACCGGTTAGTTGAGGTAATTGAGGTAATATGTAGGTAGAGGTCAAGTGACTCTGCATGGATAATAAACAGAGAGTAGAAGCAGCGTAAAAATGGGGGGTGGGGACAATGCAAATAGTCTGGGTGTCCATTTGATTAGCTGTTCAGGAGTCTTATGGCTTGGGGGTAGTAGCTGGTTAAAAAGCTTTTCGGACCTTGACTTGACACTTGTCGTTAGCTAGCAAAGTTTGTAAAAAAATTGCTAGCAATGCTAACGTTAGCTAACTAAAATCCGATGGCCTCACATTATACTGCATCTAAAGTCAATCTGGCGACATAAACGTGAGACAAAAGGTTTTCCCAAAAATGATTTTCCTCCGTTTGAAATGTCATTGTATTTCCCAGCCATTGTTATGCACTTCTGATGAAATCTTCAACAGCGCTCATTGACAATCCATTGAGTAGAAATATCTTGTGCCTTCAACTTCCACTGGACTGTATTAACACCTTCACGGTCTACTGAATAACCCATCGCCTACACACTGTACCGGCTATATCTGTCTTCTATCTTTCGTCAGATTTATGAAGATGTCTATTTCAAAAACCTTTGAATACCTGTAAATATGTGCAAGTCAGTCAGTGGTAAATATCTATTGTTGTTAACACAAACACTGATCACTACAGTGAAGGCTTAAGTATCTATCACTGTTACTGTCAGAGCCCTAATCAGAAGGGGGGGGGGGATCTGTCTGTCTTAGCACTTGAGGAATCCTCAGAAATTTCACTTGATGGCACTGTTTCCTTTTTCCTCCTCTGCACCCCTGGCCAAAGCAACAGGGGACTTTTTTTAATGTATGTTCCGCACGCTCCAAAAGAGCCTGGATCCCTCTTCTACTCCTGAGACAGAGTGGCTTTCCCTGTCTTTATCTATGGCTCAGGGAAACAAGTTAAGGAACTCTCACAAACAAAAGAATAATTGAACTTGTTAAAAGGTAGGTTATTATATTACTACAAACCAGATAGTTGAGTATTAGTGTGACATATACAGTATAGTTATGGCCTAAGGCTTGTCTTATTTCAGGTGCCTCACTGAGTGTAAAGGAACAATTTGTTTATTTATTGGATGATATTTTCGACATAATGTTCTTAAAAAGTCTCAATGATATATCTTAAACGCTGATACCAACATTGTTTCCTTAGCGGACCTCTTATCCGTCTGCACCTCTTCAAAGATGAAGCATAGCCTGTTACACTTCCTTATTGTTTGGTATTTCCCAAGCATGGCCAATTCCTGAATTCCAGGAATGTTCATTTTCAATATAAATCTCTTACAACAGGAATTCCGTAGTTATTCACCCGTTTAAATTAATTAAATTAGATTCCTCTGATGCTGCCAGGCGTTCCGTTGATAATTGCATCAACCAGGCTGAGAGTGTTTCTATGGCTGCAGCAGTTCATTTAAATCCACATCTTACCTACCTTCGCCGCCACACTTGATATACTGGCAACTATCTGTCGGTAGTGTTTCAGTAATGGCCTCCACGCATTTTAAAAGCCTCTAATTCTTTGTTCTTTCTCTAACTTAAAAGTATAAAATGCTAAACGCACAATGGCTGAGAAAGAGTAAGTGTTCAAGAAGAGAGCTATTGACCTTTTTTCCCCCTTTTACTCCTGATCCTGTCAGAAATAAAGTGAGGGCACCTCGTTTTCCAGTATGAACCAAACTGAGTTTAAATATAGGATGGTGGTTTGGGACGGGGGACGGGGAGATATCATGTGCTCCAAACTAAATGGTTAAGCATAGCATTCATAGGTGTTGGTCCTCTAATGCTCCTCCGTGTGTATAAATACCCTGCATAAAGGCGATATACCATGGTGAAAAATAACCAGGTATGTCGGTAATATCTGCATCATAAATAAAGGCGGGAGTATAATTGAGCCCAAATCATTGCGTGGGGGGGGGTCTCCCCATGGTGGAGATGAAAAATGGGGATCTGTGTACTGGTAAATAGATAATCACACAAAAGTAATTGAGGTTTTCAAACCCCAATCTACTCTGCCAGCGTGAGCTCGTTTGCATGTTAATCACGGGAGTGATTCCCTTTCCCTTCATCGCGAGGAAGTCCGCACACTTTCATAACCAGCTTTTAATTGCATTTCAAATGTCACAGAGGTGGAACACATGTAATTTAGCCATAACTGTGTCCAAATTAATGGGCACTACAGAGCCGTTCCGTTGGAATGGGCTGAAATGAGACCGGCTGTTCTGCGTCTTCATTTTATTTAGAGATGCTTCGCTGTAATATAAGTGTCTCAGGGGCATCTTTTGACAAGTACGTCTCGATATTTATTTGCGCGAAATCAAACGTGAACTCCGTGAAGCTGTGTTGTATGTGTCTCCATCTCGATGATCGCCACTCATTGGGAACCGTGAATTGAATGCGATTAAAAGAGAGGTGAAAGAGTCAACGTATTGGGTTTGAGTGGATTTTCTTTCATCGCCAGGTGTTCTTTCGCGTATAAATTACCGAGATGATGTTTCCATAGCACAGCTTAGAGCACTCCGGAGAGGGAAACCTGCAAAACAGACCTATTTAATTTTTCATAGAAGAGGCCCATCAGGAGCAATAAGCCAATATTCCTCTTCCCCCCTTTTTTCCAGATGCTTTTTCCAACCCTGCATCTTTCCAAACCGAGCCCTTACATTTTCCCCAGAAAAAAACAGCGGCAGCACTGCCGAGACCTACATGAAAGGAAGGAACTGTTGAAATGTTAATTTTACCATCTGCTGTTGAGGCCTGCTACCTGTTTGGTGCTCGCCCCCCCCCCCCCCCCCCGCCTTCTTTAATTCCCAGTAGTTCTGTTCTGTTTTATGAATGTGCTGGTATTCTGGTTGTTTGAAGTTTGGGGATCTCAGAGCACGACTCTGACTGAAGAGGAAGAAAAAAACGGGTAAAAAACAGAGCGCCACATGGAGTGACAGTCCGATTAGCCCTCTTTCTCAAGTCCCAGTGCCTCCTCCCAGTCTCCCTCCTACCTGTCTGTCCCCTGATCCCAGTTACACTGTCTCTCCTCCCCAGTAACCCCCCCCCCGTCTCTCTCTCCCCTCCCTTTTCTCTCTCTACCACTCTCTCTCTTCTCTCTTTCTCTCTGAGTCTTAGTGTCTTCAGGGACCCATTTAATGTGTTTATCTAACTGCTTGGGATTTTAATCATTAGTTTACAAGACCCCAAACACCCTTTGTCTAATAATGCTTTCTTTGTAACACTCACACAGTCTGCGTAGCTTCCTGTAAGCCTTATAAACCCCCTGAAAAATAAATCATACAAAGCCAAATGTGAAAAATCTCATTCCTTTCAAAACTGTTCGTCTCCCTTTTTTTCCGGTAAAAAGTTGACACTTTTTAAAACGACATTTCACCAGGTTTTGCTATAAGGCTTTTGCCAAATGGACAGATCCCATTGTGAGATTTGATAGTTGGCAATTAGGGTGAGACATCCTGTGTGCAGAGTTGCTTAGCATTTTCCTTGGCTGGGATCTGATTGTTTAGTCTGCTCTCATTGTGAACTGTTTCTGAGCAGCAGTTGACGGTTGTTTGCAAAGTGCTAGGAAAATGTGAGAGGAGGGCAGGGGCTGTGCTGCGCTTTCTCTTCTAGTTATTTATTTTTCCCTGTCCTTGGAGCTTGGAAATCTGATTTGTGTTCATGTTTCTCTATTCTTTCTGAGCGGTTTTTAAGTGTGGCTGCTGAAATCTAGACTTTGTATGACCTCACTGCACGGCCTGTATTTCATTAATGACCAGGCCTGTGGTTTGGGAGGAGGGAAAAATCTTTCATATGACACCGTCTTGCATTAGTGCAGAGCAGCAGCTGCAGAAACCCCCCAAAAACATCACATTTTGTGGCTTTGAAAGGTGTGAAAAGTTCACCTCCCTAAAGCAAGCCTTGCATTTATAAGTGTGCGGTGTGTTTTAAGAAACAGAACTACTGTAAATAAAAAGGCGTCTATTAATGACACATTTGTCTTTCATTCTTCCCGGCATCTTGTCAAGTCAATGGGGAAGAAGATGCATTTCAAAGTAAGATGTTTCCACGCACACTTTGACGTATTGTACTTCAGAGAAGCCACCTAAAATAACAAGCAGGTTTTCAACAGAAACTAGGCTGTCAGCATTTTGGCATTGAACCGTATTATTTTGTGTACTTTAAGTACATAAGGCTCTGCATGGTCTTCTTGTACAAGTGGGTTGTTTTGTTTCTTTTTGTGCAGTAGTGCCACATCTGGCCTGTGTAGCATTTCTTCACAGATTGATTTGCCAGGCTTTGTTGGAAGCGACTCACGCAAACCACTCAGCAATTGCTCTAAAAAGCCATTCGACAATACAACAGACTCACTTAGTGGACCTCTGCCCTCTGTGCTCTCTCGTCCTAGCCAAACTTCCAGACACTAGACTACTGTAACTCTGTCGGGTACCTTGCAGGATATTGAATATCCAAAAAGAAACCCCAGATTTGTCCAGTCCAAACAAAGAGCCCTTGTGTCACCCCCCATCCTCTCTTTAAACCAGAGAACTGTCACCATCATCGTGACACAACAAATGCTTTACCTCACTGCCAATAGATACCATGTGCATATTTTCCCAGATAATTCCTACTATCATTCCTCATCAAACACTCCCCCTATGTGTGTGTGTGTCAGCGTGAAGTGTTCCGTTGTCAGTTTGGAACAGGGGAAGGAGTTTGGAACAGCAAAGAAGGCTGCGTACCAAATGGCACCCTATTCCTTTTTTATAGCACACTACTCCCAGAGACCGCATTGGCTCTGGCCAAAGCTAGTGCACTATAAAGGGAATAGGGAGGCATCCCCAGAAGATGGAGGGAGGTTGGTTCGTCAGTGAGGCTCAGTGGGTCTGAACAAAGGAGGGATTACCTAATAGTCCTGCTATGTATTTGAAGTCTGAGTCTGCTGTTTGTTTGGGGAGGTGCAAGGGTGGATGGGATGGTGGGATGTGCTGTGAAACATCTCTGCAGCAGCTGATGGGCACTTTTAAGCTGTCAGAAACAGCCCCATCTGCCATCCGTCTTTCTCAATAGATAGGAACAGGCTTCGACGGGGCAGGGCAAAATGAAAGTTTAATGATGTCAGAATGTTCTCCCAAATTAGTACACCCTCTAAATACAGTATAATTGGGTGTCTGTGTTGTAATTTAAAACCCACCCAGATAATAACTTCACAACATCATCCCAGTATATGACTGTAAACTGCATGAGATGCACAATCCAATAACTATTTTGGGATCTGATGTGAAAGGATCTGTAGTGAGAATGGTCTCTAAATGCATGTAAACTAACTCATTAATCTAATGTTTGTAAACACACTCGCGGATTGTCACCGAAAACGATGTTCCCTATTACGCAGAGATGAATTCTGTCTCAGCAAAATATCATCAACTTGTCGTAAACCATTTAATTGCATGCCAAGAGAGTAAAAACAAGCCTGTAGGAGAAACACAGAACACATCACACGTTTGTTGTAACTGTTGGGGACTTGGGAACGACTTAAGTTAATTGCTTTAATTAAGTATTGGGTTTTCTTGGATTAACCTTCACAGCCCCCCATTTAAAAATACATCAAAAGGGATAGAAAAACACGTGTTCTCTACATGAGTCAAGAGTTGACTACAAGAGAGGGTTTCTTTCATTTGTGGGCAATTTCTACAAAATGAGGGTGTTCACTGAGTTATGTCCATTGTAGCGTACACTGCACTTTTTTAAAAAACTCCTTGAGTTTAAGCCACTCAAATTTTCTCCGATAAATTTCGAAAATATGACCTTTCTCCTCCTGATTTTGAAATCAACCGTATTACAACATGCATGCCGCTCTCAAGCCCACCATCAATTTCTGTCTTGATAAATTGTGCGCCTAGTCCCACTTTTAATGCCATCGCCGTCTGCTTTTCCCTCCACTCAAAGCCCTGAATGTGGACAGCTTTTAAGGTAGTGAGGAAGAGAACTGGTAAGTGGCTCATTTCTCCAGCTAATGTCTTTTTATTGCAACTTTAATAGCCTCTTTATAATAAACTATCATGTATTCCTCCAAATGTCCTCTTCATACGTTGGCTGCCTGGCTATGGCTAAAATGTGGTCTGAAAGTCATTGTGACTGTACCTTTAAAAAAAAAATTAAACACAAAATCAATGACATGTTGTTTAGGTAGTTGCGCCCACTCGGTCACTCTGTGTTCAGGCAATTGTCCCAATGCCAAATGAAATGGCCATGTAATAATTGCAGTAGGTGACTAATTTCAAAGTGACGTTCTTCTTCATTCACTGCCCCACTCTGCAAGATGAGTCTCTATTTGTTTGTGGTGTATGCCCATGGATGGTTGGCAATCTACTACATACCTTGAGCCCACCATACAAGAGTGCACTGGAACGAACAGGTAGGCATTGAAAAGCAATGTGGAGCTTATTGCCATTCCCGGTATTTTCAATTGGATGGAACATTGGAGTTTTCATTGACATTGACATGTTTCCGGGAAAACCATCAAAGTGGCTTCTAAACTCCACCAAAGTTCAGCCAAAAACTTGTTGCTTGAAATACTTTTTTAGTTTTCCGAGGCAAATTGCAGAGCATCACACCGAGTCTCGAGAAGTGTGCCACAGAATCATCTACCAGAAGTAAAAATTGCCACTTGCATACTGTCTTTGACCGAGGAAAGCCTTAACCACTCCTGGGGAAAATGTGCCGTTTAGAAAGATATAAAGAAGTAATTTTATTACGAGGTACATCTCCCTCTCAGAAGTGATTTCATTTCTCCTTTCAGCCTCCACGGGAGCCTTTATTTGATCTCATATTCCTGAGTTTAACTGCCTCAAACCAGCCAGCCTCAGTTTATTTTCATTTGGAAAACACATTTTCTGCTGAAGAGGAGGTGGAGGGGGTGGTTGTGGCGTATATCTGGGAACTGCACGTTTCTGTATTGATTGTAAACGTCCCGTTTACAGAGCGACTTTTCACGCTATTGGATTGTTGGAAACCAAACCAGACGGAGAAAGAAGCTTGATTGGTGTGTTTTGCCACGCTCACAATTGAATCCCTATCTCCTCCTTCTTCCCCTCCCTCACTTCCTCCCTTGTGAATGCAGAGTTTTAGGAGTCTACCTCCACGGAGCTTAACTTCACGATTCAAAAAATGACATTCCGCAAAAGTTTCCAGACAAGCAACTACTGTACCTTCACTGAGTAAATTCTTTGAGACTGTTGACCAAAAGTTGACCGCCAGGTGCGGTAAAATAGAGAGAGCTGGTCCAGCATCTCAGTTCCAGAACCTCAGGTATGTGTTTGCCACCAGCCTGAGTGTAGAGCTTATTATAAACCAAGACTTAACAGAGCTGGCATCCCACCAGCTTGCAGGTCCTCTCTGACCCCCTGGCCTTTTACACAATCCCCCCGCATGGGTCTCTACAGATGTCCAGCTGGAGTAGCTCTCTCCCTTTCCTGCCTCTCTCTCCTTCTCTCTATCTCTCTCTCTCTTTCTCTCTCTTACTCACTCTCTGTCCCTCCCTCCCTCTCTCTCATTCCCTCCTTCCCTTCCACACCTCCATCTCCAGAAATCATCTTTCTCCACCTGCAACACCTACGTCTTCTTTAAGCGTAGACTGATGACAGCACGATGAAAACATTTTTTTTGCGAGAAGTGCAGTTTCAGAGCCCGGAACTCCCTCTCTCCTGAATAGTTCCCCTTTTTTATTTGGGTAGCCTCCACTGGGCTCCGTTCCATTCTGAGAATTACCTCCAGATGTAATTCCTATCCCGCCCTCGCCGAATTAGTGGCTAGTAAAAATTAGGTTTAAATTAGCGGCGGTGTGGAGAACGGTTAAGTTAGAAATGTCCATATAATGAGTTTCTTTGGTGAGATGCCATTTTTCCTGAATTAATTGAAGTTTTCTTTTATGTAATTGGTGTCTGGTTGAATAGTATTATTGTCATGAATGGATGGCCTCTGTGTGTCCGTGGGAGTTCAGAACAGTGAGGTGAGTGGAGCTCCAGTACCAGACAGGACAGATCTATGTACCACTGAACTGCTGCTGATAGCACTGACCTGTTAAACACCATCTAATCTACTGTCTATATACACTGAGTGAACAAAACAATAGGAACACCTTCTTAATTTTGATTTGCACTCTGTTTTGCCCTCAGAACAGCTTCAATTCATTGGGACATGGACTCTACAAGGTGTAGAAAGTGTTCCACAGGGATGCTGGCCCATGTTGAATCAAATGCTTCCCAAAGTTGTGTCAAGTTGGCTGGATGTCCTTTGGGTGTTGGACCATTCTTGATACACACGTGAAACTGCTGAGTGTGAAAAACCCAGCAGCGTTGCAGTTCTTGACACACTCAAACCGGTGCGCCTGGCACCTACTTCCATACCCCGTTCAAAGGCACTTAAATCTTTACTCATGCCCATCCACCCTCTGAATGGCACACATACACAATCCATGTCTTAATTGTCTCAAGGCTTAAAAATCCTTCTTTAACCCGTCTCCTCCACTTCATCTACCTTGATTGAAGTGGATTTAACAAGTGACATCAATAAGGGATCATAGCTTTCACCTGGATTCATCTGGTCAGTCTATGTCATGGAAAGAGCACTCAGTGTGTATCTATGTTACCAAACTAACTCCACTATATGGAATCTACAAACTGCTTCTACTAAGTTGACATAGAAGAGGCAGTTTGCGGTGTGTTAAAATGCAGGTGCTGCGGCCTTTTGATTTTCACTGGACTTGGTCTTAACTCTCGTTTTAACAGGCGTAGCTACGGTTATGTGACTATGGGAAGCCGTGGGATCCTCAGCACACGGTGTGTGAAGGTCAGAAATGGCTTTCCTATTTATCTCGAACGGAAAATACGTCTGTGGAAGCGGGCTATTGTGTGAATCCTTAACCGTTCTCTTTCATCTGATGACACCTTGCCAGGCCAGGAACATTAAAACCCAATATCCATGTATTTTTCAATGTGAGTACGAATCGAATTTAAATTGCAGCCTTTACAATACGATAATATCTACGGTGAGAAAAGGGGAAGTTGTCTGCTATGCTAGGCTCCTAGACTTTCATCTGTCTCCAATCTGCTGTATAATAGGTAAACTGCTGTGAGGTGCACTTGCTTGTTTAAATTTACCCACACAGCCGAGCCTTTGATTTCATCAACGCGTCTAATTCAAATACGTCCTTTTGAAGAAAACCTACATTTTAAAGGGAGAGAGGAGAGTGGAGCGCAGAAGAGCCAATTTAACCTGGAGTGTCTGTCGCGTTCTCCCCCAGTTTTTCTGTTTGAAGTGCCTGGTCAGCTTGAACTGCCTGACTTCTGTCATTTCGATCTCTTTTATTGTTTCTCCGCTGCAGCAGTAACATATAGACTTCGGTTCCCCTGCAAGCTGGGGGCTGGTGGAAGAGAAGAGGAGGGAAGGGGTGCAGCTAGGCAGGCAGGTATCATTAAGCAGCTGGAGGAGAGAGAGAGGGCTGAAGCCAGTGGAACGGCGCTGAGTGAGTGCTGTACGTGGCTCCTCGCGGAGCATGTTGATATTTCTGTCCTTATGAATGTGCAGCCGGGTTTATTTTCAATAGGAACTGAAGGCTGGGCAGTTCCACCTCTAGCCGCGTATTCGGCCTGTTGATATTGAGTCAAGCAAACACTCACTCTGGGATGTCCTGTTGGGCACCGGGCCAAAGTCGCAAATGGAAGTCGAATGTGAGACTCCTATGTAGGGGAGGGAGGGAGCCTAAAGAGAGGCAAGCGGCCAGCCTAGAAGGTTAGGGTTGGTGAGCTGCCCAGTGACCACCAGTTTAAACTATTCACTTAACAGCTCATTTTCAACCACTGGATGGAAGTGGCATACTGTAAATCTTGATTAATACACTGAGTTGCTGTCTCGATCTGTTAGGCTACGTCTCTGTGAATCTGAATTGCACTTCTTTTTTTTCCCTCAATACAGCTGCTTGGCTCTGTCGGGGCCGGCTCCTGCTTCTCTTTTTAGATGAATGACTGATTAAAAACATATTCTTGCTGTTGTGACTATGGCAGCTGCTCTCTGTCTCTCCCTTTCTCCCACTTCTCCCTTCATCTGAAATATCTATGCAAATATGTTTGGACACTATCATTATAGGCTACTTAATATGGATTTCATTAGGGATCGTTCTTAGCAAGACACAGGGAAGTTGCCATGGATACTCCAGTGCTTAAGTACAGTATATAAAAAATATTCAGCCTCCTCTAATATAATCACTGAGCTCTAATGGTCCATTTTGGCCGCATTCAACTTGTTGTGGGGGGGGATAAAAGGCTTAAGATCATTATGTCTTGTTAATGTGTTTGTGTATACATGCAGTATAACTGTGTTATTCAGTTTTGCTTTTGGAAATGTATCATAGTGACATGAAGGTGGTCTGTTGGTAGATATACTAATAGGGATGCTCATTCTATACTGCAAAATAAAAATACTGCAGGTGTCTGTCTGTATGAAGTATGTATGAAGTCCAACTGTCAGTACCAGTGCAGTGTGTTTGGTGTTCAGGAGAGGCACCGTAAAATTCAGCTGATCACTGCATATTGTAGCTCTGGTCTGGTCTGGTCTGGTTTAAAGGGGAGGGGAGAGGAGGAGTGAATTCATGTGGATAACCCTCTATGCAAAGTGAACATCATGGCGTTTGGGCAAAGGGCTGAAACAAATACACACTCTCTCAGTCACTGCACATACAAGCCGTAGGGCAGGGATCATAAAATAGATTCAACCACCTGCTGATTTTATTCTTGAGTGGATGGTCGGGGGAGGCGGAATATAATTACAAATCATTTGTAGACTGCAAGAAGCCCAAACAGATATAATATTTGACTACAACATAATCATTTCAAACCTTGCTTACATTTGTATATGATCACGGGTCTCTCTATTATGCGTGGGAATACTTGGGAACGGATTTCCAAAATTTAAATCACAAATCAGCTGTGTTCCTGTTGTTTTTACACTCCAACAATGAAAATTCTAACAACAATTTTCTTTTTATATAAATATTTTTTTACTCAGAAAACTTGGAGGGCCAAATAAACCCACCTACGGGCCAAATTCGGCCCATGGGCCGCCAGTTGGGGAACCTTGCCATAGGGTCTTTTTTTTCTATCTTTCCCTTTCTCACTCTCTCCATCTTCCTTTCTCTCGCTCTCTCTCTCTTTCTTTCTCTCTCTCTCTAACTCTCTCTCTACTCCAGACTCATTCCATCGCTGGGCCCCTTTTTAATGCATTTTTTCAAACGCAGCACCTCTAAGTGGCAGTTCCACACCAGTGTTTTCCCCTCCCTTTTAATTTCCATTTGTTTCAGCGTTGAAGTGTTTTGGCCATAATAAATCATTCTAATGGTGGGTAAGGTGAAATAGGCTTTGGGTATCTCTGTGTCAGCCCTGAGCCCAGGCAGCTGCCTGTGAGATTGACTAGTCCAATGGCGCTAGTGGTGATGGTGATGGTGGTGGTGGCAGCGGCCATGGTCTCAGTCTCCAGCGTGGAAGTGTGGAACGTGAGGCTCTTGACACTGTCTGATGGCCCCGGGCAACGAGCTTTGTGTCTGCTTTAATTGAAAATTAAGGGTTGCTATGGAAATGATGCCATCGCCCCGAGATAGAAACCTACACCACCACTGCAACTGCCATAGTTATTACCATCCCCCACCCCGGCACTACCCTCCTCTCTACCCCCCTGCTACCCACGTCTCTTCTTCTGCCACAGTGAAGGGACGCTGGTGGCGTTGTTTGTCCTTATTGACCTTGGTGGTGTGAAGGCCTGGAAGAAATACAGGCAGAAAACACACAGTGAAGTGTTAGTGATGCACAGTGTCTTGTTGTTCTCTGGCTGACAATGTCAAGGAGGGTGGCTGGGTGGCTTTTCAACGCCCCAGAGCACTGTCTTGTGTTTTGTCTTTTTAAGGATGGCCCTCCAAGTGGTTTATGGGGGTGTTGAAGGAGCATCGTAGCCACGTGGCTCAGCGTGTTGAAAGTAAAATGGGTGTAATTGCTCGGCCTAATGTTTGCGCTTAAAGCAATTTAGAGCATTGAGACAGTTGTGTGTCGCTAGCTGTTGCTCAGGCACAACTCCCTCTTGATCTTGTTAAGTGTTTACCACGCTGCTTCAGACAGTGAAGGCAAATGAAAATGTTAAATCTTTTTGGCCGCTGTTTTAATAATGATATCATACAGCTCAAATCTGCCGCTTGGTATATAATGTGCTACTCAGAGCCTGTTAAATCATGCCAACTGCACTGCTCCGAGCTGTGAGTTCAAGTGGCCTTACACCCTGAGTTAGAGGCTGGATCTTTAACAAAATAAATCTGTCACGCCTGCCTTGGGTGCATCTCTCGGAACATGAAAGTTCTTGCTCTGCCTACTCTCACTGTCTAGGCGTGCATGTTTGCACGTGTGCGTGTGAATTTGTGTCTGTTTATCTTTGTTTATGCTGTAAGGAGAGTTTCACCAGACTTAAACACACACGCACTTACGCCTGTGCGCGCACACACACACACACACACACACACACACACACACACTAGCACACACACTTGTGGCGACACGTGTGTTTCTGGTCTGGGGAAGCCTGTGTGAGTTGTACCAACCCTTTCCTCCACATCAGCCTCCCCTCCTCTTGTTTCAGTGGTGTCTACACAAACACAGCCAGCCAGACGAAGCCTAGGATTAAATCTCCCAAGTCCATGTGGCGTTGTGAGCTGGTAGCAGATGGACTTGCTTTTGCATCTGCTGTGTGCAAACTGGGCTTTGTACTGTTCTCTTGGGGGATACCGAGGCTTTCTTCTCTGCTAGTAGATTCCTGTCTGCTGGAGTAGCTAAGGAAAACATCTGTGGCATGCAGGAGAGAGAGAGGGAGAGAGAGAGAGAGAGAGAGAGAGAGAGGGAGAGAGAGAGAGAGAGAGAGAGAGAGGGAGAGAAATAGAAAATTAACAAACAGCATTAGTTCAAAATATTCCGTCTCGTTTCTGCCGGTGTGTGTTGTTTATAGTACAACAAATATGTGGCAACGCTGTAGCTGGCAGACAGAGAGGACGGTTGTTCTTTGGCTCCGATTAACCATCGCTAAATGATGAAATGCACTGTGCAAAAGACTCGAGGCTTGATGAGCATCTGTAAAGACAAATGTGTCTTTTGTGGAGTGGTTGCGAAGCTTTATCTGATGCGGATGGAGGATAAGCTGTGAAAAGCTTGTCTGCTGTTCTTTTCCCCCCTTGTCTCTCTCCCCTCCGCTCGAATACTTCGTCTGAAAAGATACATTTTTTTTTGTTTCGCCAGGCTTGCAGCACATTGTTGCAGGCTTGCCCTGAAAAGGAAAGGCAGAGGCATATTAATCGGTGTCGTGAGAGCTGCATGGCAGAAGAGGCCGACACTCTTCTGTAACTGGTGTTTTCCTGAGGAAATAAGTGAGAGAGGCACTCACTGTTTGGAGATCACGCCTGGTCCGCTGCTGAACCTTTGTCACTCCTCACGCATGCTACGCAGAAAGAAAAACACCCCCCCCCCACTTACCCCCTCCCACCCCCCTGCCAACTCCTACCACCCCCTACTTCCCCCTACCCTTGCAATCAAACCGCTGATTTTTGTGTACGATTGGTCCTCGGGTGCCAAAACAATCAGAGGGGATGCTTGACGGTTTTTAATTACCAGATGTTGAAGTGCAATGGGTCTTGGACGTGAGCAGGCAGAGGTGCTCTCTCACAGTAGTGTCAATACTGCTGGAAATACCTTTTTGATGATGTCTTTGACAGTTAGCGTCAGCTAGTTTTTCTTTCCTCCTTTTTCTCTCTCTCTCTTTCCCCCTCTCCCTGAAGCTGTTTTCTACCAGTGCCATTTTTTCCCCCCTTGATGCGCCGTTGTTAATGCTCCGAGGCGTCTAAGATATCTTCAAATGACTCTTACGCGGGGGAGTGGAGTTCTCTCTTGTCATTGTTTTAAAGGTTGGTTACTTTCTGTCTCTACTTCACATTATTAGCAGTTTGTCTCCATGATTTGTGTTTGTGAACATATCTGTGTGTATTCGTAGTTCTGTGTGGTGTGGTCTGAGGGCAGTTATCCAGTGATAGATAGAGCGACGTGTCTAATTGTTTTGTAAGAGCTCTCCTACTCTCTCTCTCTCCCGGAGCACAGTGCACAGAGCTGAGGCTACAGGCTGCTCGGCTACACTCGCTCTCTCCCACTAATCCTATTCTGCCTGTTTAGACAGCGACACAGAGACAGAGACGCTGAGAAAGGCACTGAGGTGTGCTAGAAATAAAGCCAGGCACACATACCTCTCTCTCAGGGTGTCCCAAAACGCTCCCTTTCAGCTGCGGTTCTCCCTCAGCCGGTTAGTTAGTTCCCCTCGACGCGCCGCCAGGTTGGGATGCAGGCTGTGCCGGCGAGAGCTGAGGCAGCTCGCTCGTGTGTGTGTGTGTGTGTGTGTGTGTGTGTGTGTGTATGTGTGTGTGCGCGTATGTGTGTGCGTGTGTGTGTGTGTGCATGCTTGTGTGAGAGAGAGAGAGAGAGAGAGAGAAGGAGAAGGAGAGCTCCTGCAAGTAGCAGATGTGCGTTGAGAGCGAGCGGTGTGAGAGAGAGTCGCCTGGCAAGCGTGCAGACGAGGCACGAGGGGAGACCCAGCTCGCATCCTGTGAGGAGTCAGACGCTCTACATGTACGCGTGTAAAGGTCCCCACACACACACACATACACACACACACACGCTGCACTCACACACACATGCTGCACTCACACACACACACACACACACACACACACACACACACACACACACACACACACACACACACACACACACGCTGCACTCACTCTCACACACTCACTCGCTTACCCTCTCACTCACTAGCCAAAAGCAGTAGTAAAAATTATTATTATATATTTTTTTATTGTTTTTGAAGGTCACTCTCAGATCAGAGACCAAGCCGTAATAATTGTAATGTCTTCAAAGGCAATAAAAAAGGAGAGCGAAATGATAAGTAGTGTTTTCAAGTAATTGTGATATATTTCATCAGCGGTCGGCAGGCCAGGTGTATGATGGTCTAATTATGTCCTGTGTGTCAGGAGAGAGAAGGCACTGTGTCTAGGCTATACATTTCCATGTTGTGCACTTTTTTCACTCCCTCTCTCTCCTCTCTCTCTCTGCCTGAGAAGGCAGGCAGCAGCCCCCCTCTCTCCTCTCTCTCGCTCTCCTTCTGATCAGCTCCTATTGGGCCTGTCTGAGAGGGGCTGCCTGTTGGTAATTGCCCGGTGACAACTGGAAATGATAGAATAATTGTCAGGAGGGCCGTTTTTTAATGGGCGACGGGGGCGATTTAAGTATGCATGAACAGGGCTTCGAGAGAGGCAGGGAAGAGCAGTGGCGGCGTTGTCTTGTTTATGATGCGAGCCTCTATAAACACAGTTGGAGTGATGACACAGATAGAAGCCCCTCTCCCCCTGTGACACCCCAGTCTGCTCCTCACCACTGCAAACAACACCAACAGCTTTCCTTCTCTGGCCACCAGACACTGTCTCTGACACTACTCCTCACCTCCAGGTAATAAAACCAAGCAACTCCAACTTCATCCATCCTTTCTCATCCTCCTCTCCACGCACCTCTCTCTCTCTCTCTCTATGCTATGTTTTATCGGTAGGAAGGCGGGCTGCTCGTCCAGTATTTAGCTGCTGTACTGTGGCTCGGGTTGTGCTCTGTGTGTTTCTGTGGGTTGTGCGCTCATATGCTGGTGGTTAATTGCTCTTGATGAGTGAATGGTCGGGCTGGTGATTAGTGTTTGACTGTGGACCTGAACGTGCTGCTTTTCAGAGCTCTTAGCCGTCTTAGTTTTGTGTCGGCTTCTTTATTTGACGTGCGCAGTTTGGGCTGCTGTTTAGGATGTTGTGTTGATGTGGAGTTTACTGCGTTACTAATGGGCAAATTATTGACAATTAAAATCAAGAGGTGAAAGTAATGTTTTTTTTTTCAGATGAGATTTTACTGGTCTAGTGGTGATTAAATAGAAAGGGCTTCCCCGCCACCGGGATTCTTTATAAGCTAATAAAGATCAAATGTGAACCAGTTGCAGATATTTGTTTTACTAGGGGGAGTCTTTTATTTGGAGTTATTTAGCTAGATTATTATTTATTTTTTAATGTGCAAGGAAGGATCCCAAACTTTATAGGGTATATCTCAGAACAGCATATTCATATAGAGCTAATCCTATAAGACAGGAGAGAGAGGGAGGGTCACTGAAATTATAAGCGGGCGAAATATAATTATCTTTATCAAAGGCGTGTGAATAATTTGTTTACTTAAATATTCATGACATGGAGTAAAGCATGGTATTGGGCTATTGTGAGTATATTATTAACATTTCATAGGTCTTTGTGCTGGAATGCGGATAGGCTTCCTCTTCATAATTTAATACCCAGATGCATAATGAGCTATGTGATTAGTTCACGTGGAGAATTGGCCCAACTCCATTTTGAAGGCAGATAATTTACATTGTTCTCCAGAGTCCTGAATATAATAGGTTATTTAGTGCAATAAAATTAAATGCTACACATTTTATATTTCAGCTTACAAATCCCCATGGCGATATTCTGTTTTGGAGATTCCCCCCCCCCCCCCCCTCTCCTTATTCTTTCATTCTATCTGTCTATCTCTCTCTCTCTCTCTTTGTGTCTCTAAGAAACAATGCATTTTGAAATTGTTTAAGTAAAACACATGTTTACCTACATGTTTTATTTAGAATGCACCGTGGCCAATTAACACCATTTATTAGCAGAACTGAGTATTTGTTTTGAAAGTTTAACCAATCACTTTGCTATGCTAATTGTGATGTAATTTAATTTGAGTCCCGTAATGATGATGCCGCTATTATCCACATAAATGATGCAGTTAAGCAGCACCACGCTCATTTGCATGTGCTTGAAGGGGAGAGCTGAAACGAGGCGGCTCCGGTATCACTTTGCTGTAATTTTCCACCTCTGTTCACTCCCGCCCTTTGGATCGTCCCGGGCTGTCGTTGGCTATTGATGATCAGCACCATTATCAGATAAAAAAAAAAATGTATGCCAAAAGAGGGTGCCAACTGATTCCTAGAATTGTAGGATGTGGAAATTAAATAATTGAGAAAATGCAAATGATTCCTAAACCGACGTATCAAACGTTAAGTGAAGTCTCCGTAGAAACGATTGATTTGTAAATATTCTTTCTTCTTCTTCTTCTTTTTTTTGGGGGGAGAGGGAGGGAGGGATGGGAGGGGGGAGTACCTCCTTGAATTCACATTTGCACATCAAAGTGGATCCTTTGTTGGGCGAGAGCTTAATTTTGTATCTATTGATTCCATCATCCATGGTTTGGACATTATGCAGATGGGGTCTAGAGTGATTAGCTGGCTGTGTTTAAAATGGAAAGTAGCTGTTGTAGCTGGTACTGTAGTGGGGCGGGTAGCTATAGCTGGTTGTATTTTTAAATCAATTCCTAAAAATCCTGAGAGAGGCAGGAGTGATCTCCGTTTGAAAACCTCCAGCTGGCTGTTTGGTGTGTGACTAAGCCACTGTTAAAGACTCCCTTTTATCTGGTTTTGTCCAGGGTTCGACTCTGGTCATTTTCTTCTGAAAATATGATTTTTCTCCTGACCAATCTCCCCTGTTATGGACCTAATTGGTTACATAAATCTTGTCTCGGTATGAATGAGAAATGTTGGGGTCTTGTCAAGTGTAATCTTCACCCTTATTTACCAATTCATTAAGATCTATCGATGCAGGACTGGTGAGGGGGAATGACAACATAAATCAGGCCGTGGACATAATGACCCTAATCAGCCAGAAATAACTGGAAACGTCACAATGAGCTATGTCTCTGTATCACTCTGGCTGGATCCCTCTCTCCTCGCTGCAGCTCTGCCCACTGTCCCTCCGTCCGCTTTGCCGTCATTCGCTCCTCTGTTCCCCCCCCCCTCACCTTCCCTCAGAAGAAGCCGTAAGCGCCTCTCTGTTGCTTGCATCAGTCAGAAAGTCCCATCTCACCTCACAGCTTGTTTTGTCTCAGGTCCCAGCAACAAAATCAGACCATGTCACGACAGATAATTACATCAGAAAAATGCAATGAGTGATGAAATATGCGTCGGAGGAGTTGGGTAAATAGTCCCTGGTAGAAAGATGGACGTACAGGTTTCCAGCCACCGGTGAAAGTTCTTTCTTCCCTGCTTCACAACGCTGCTGCGTCCTCTCTGTAGATATGATTGGAGCAGACAATGGGGCCTTCTATTTTATAGGTCAATTACTCGTGATTAAGCGGGCTATGTTAATTAATAGGAATTTCCCAAAATGCAAACGAGGGCCTAGCTTGATGAGCTTTCGTCACTGTCTGCTTGTGGTCGCCCACTTTTGTGCCATCTCCTCCTCCTAACAGAAGGAGGTGCTTGATGGGTAAAATGTAAATGATATGGGAAAAGCTTAAGAGGAGAACTTACGCACTAACCACACATGAGGACTTAGAATCTCCTCCTCCCGTCAGTGCTCTGCTACTGTGTATTACAGACCCAGAGGGAGATAGAGAGAGAAGACACTCTCCATACACAGACAGGTGTAAATCTCCATTGACGTCCGGAAACCTAAAGAACGTCGTGGATTTTCATCTCAGATATCATTAAAGACCAAGTTGAATATTTATTTCCCCGGGAACTTTTTTATGTTTTATCGTTGATTTATATTGAGTGTTTTCATATTTAAGGTGATTTGTAACCAATTGGATAATTAACTGGAACAGTTAGCCATTGTTTTGTATATTAAAACACGCTGTCTTAATGGAGTAAGACTGAATTATTTAAATGTACTTTAGGATATTTAGTACAGTGCAGACTTCCTTGGTTACGTTGGCACAATACATACATGCGCACACACACACACACACACACACACACACACACACACACACACACACACACACACACACACACACACACACACACACACACACACACACACACACACACACACACACACACACACACACATGCTCCCAGACACTTACACACACTTGCGTACTCTCCCCTTTATCTCATTCTTTCTGTCTAGTCTTCTTAATGTAAACAGAATAGAATTAAGTTCGGAACATTCTCTCCACAGAATGACTGGGATCGACTATTTATCGTCAGCTAAAATGATGAATTGAAATATGACTGAGGTTTTCTGAGCGTGGTCTCATTGTGCTGCCGATAATGACGTGTGATACCGTTTCGGGAGAATAATGTTAATCCTAAAAAAAGCAAAGTCTATTATTCATTCATATTCATCCCTTTTCCCGTTTTTTTCCCCAACCCCTGATTTTGTAAATATGATTTCTCCCCCTAAAGCAATCTCATCTTCTCGTTCCGTTGTGAGTCACTTTGAAATCCCTTTATCTGAAAGAGAAACCCTTACCATTATACACAGGTTTTTAGAAATAGTCATTAATGCTCTTTATGGTGTCCCTTCAGTGCCAAAAAGGAAGCTTTTATTTTCTGAAGCGGCTAGGTCTGCTCTGACTTGCCTATACTTAATCTCCACTAGTGTAGCTGTGTTGAACAGAACTTCAGCAGTGGCTGTTCTCTCCCTGATCCTGGCTCAATGCTTAGGGCTCCGGCAGAGGTAGCAATAAACCACAGTGACTTCCTTAGGCTGCGAGGGACGAGGAGCTTCGCTAGCGAATTACACCTCAAGCACAAACAAGCATCTTGGTCACGTGTAAGGGTTTATGTAAGCAACGAGCTGAGTGGTAACATTCAAATGAAATAAAAATGTTTTTTTTAAACTTATTTCTTTAGATTGTTATTTCAACTCGGGGTTGGTGTTATCATTTTCTAAGTGCCAGCTCAAAGCCAGTGTTTTAAGTGGTTGATATCTGTCATTTTGATTTATTAAGCAATCTTAAGTGTTAAATATTTGAGCATAGCCAGGGCCCGGCACTTCTTTATTTGGAATGTGTTGTAACTTATGGCAATGATTAATTAATTTCACTGGAGCACAGAATATGTGATTATTTAAAACGGTATCCATGTCTTGACTTGATCTGAACTGAAGGAGCCAACAGACGGTGAAATGTCATTTTTTGTATTATTTTTCCAGTGAATGTAACATTAGGAATTCCTACTACCTGAACTGTGAACTGATCATGAATAGACCTCTTGGATCACGGAGTTAGTGGTCAATTTGGTTTCTGAAATGGTCATCAGGCTTATTTAGACTGGAGTGCTGTTTCATATACAGTATCATGCAGGCACAATGAGAATGGATCAGTGTTCCTGACTGCAGAAAGACACTGCAGAGTGGAATCCTGAACACTCAGGCTATTTGAATCCTGGGAAAATCTCAAATGACACCCTATTCCCTATAGTGCACGACAAAAGTCCACTACAAAGTAGTGCACTATATAAGGAACAGGATTTCATAAGAGATGTGGTCTATGTGACACCCTGCCACCTCAGTTCAGTTTTGGGGCAGATGGAGACCTTTATGTGTCAAATAGGGGACAGTATAACACAGCACAGCTAGATAGATGGCCAGTGTTGTGTGTTTGGTAACTGATGAAGAGGGAGACATGTTAGTTAATGAGGAAACATTAGAGGTTAAAGCATGGTGAATGTGTGTGTGTGTGTGTGTGTGTGTGTGTGTGTGTGTGTGTGTGTGTGTGTGTGTGTGTGTGTGTGTGTGTGTGCGTGCGTGCGTGCGTGCGTGCGTGCGTGCGTGCGTGCGTGCATGTGTGTGTGAATTGTCTCTGTCCTCCCACATCAGTAGTCTCACTACAAATTCACAATCTCAGCCCGGAATGCGTTGTCAGGATTCTGTCTGTGATTCTTCACCTGATGGAAAAGACAGATTTGCACGGCGTAAAATTCAAGAGCAAACATTTACTCAGCCGGAGAGGAGTAGCAAGCAAGTCAACGTTACAGGGGGAAATAGACAAGAAAAGAGAAGTGACTTTAAAGATTCGCAAATAGTGTGTCTCTCTCACTGTATCTCAAATGATTCTCTTTCTATCAGACCCCGTAATAGGAACGTTGAAGTCATCCGTGATCTTTGACCTGCAGACGGATAAAATAAAGAGTTCCGTTTTCTCTCACCATCTCCCCTTAAACACTTTGTATGACTATTATTTTCCCTCCCTAGCTGTACACCTATAGTATTACCGGTGAATTACGCTGGCAATAACAGTCTGTGTCTGTGTAACTGATTCATATAATATGTGGTCTGGTACTTCTCATTGGAAGATTATGGCTTGAGGAAATGGCGTCAAATAGCTGGTGTGTTAAAATGCAGGACACTACCAATTTAAGGGATGTCAAACACACAGGCAAGGCAGACATCCCCGAGCCTTATTCACTCACTCATGCACTGTTCAACTCCTCCATAGCCCATAGACTCTGGATAGCGCTAGTCCAGTAAATATTGTTACTCTGGGTGGAGGACTAGATGCTTCCGGTCTAGTTGATTCTAGGACAGGCTGATCCCAGGGCAGACTGGTTGGTACCCCCGAGGGGTATAGAACAAGGGTGAGGACCTGCGATAGACATACACTCACATACACACATGTACGCCTAATGCACACACACACACACACTCACAGGCACGCACACACCGATACACACTTACCCTCTGGTGCCGTACGTTGTCACTATCCATCTCTCTCAGTGTGTACAGTGAGCCCTGACACTCCGGCAGTCACCACCACAGTCCGATCCTCTCTCTGTGGTCTGCAGCCAGGGTGGATCTAATTGACATTCTAATTGGCAGATTTGATTGCTGCCTTTAGATGGCTAATTAATTTGTCTCACCGCTGTCATTAAGGTTAAAGCACCATCTGATCTCGCAGAATATGATTAGCATATATCTGCATTGTCATTATTATCATTATCATCGGTTAGACACATGCACAGATTTTTGTGGAGGAGGGGGAAATTCTACCATTTTCATGATTAAGATGGTTATTGTATTAATGTTTTGCATTTCCTTGATTGAAATGATAATATGATTCTCCCTTGTTTCTCGTTTAAGCAACATTTGATAGGTGGATTCACCTGCTTTTAACCATATTTCTCATTCCAGTTCAGTTTTTCTTATGATTTATGAATCATTTTCAAGTAAATTACATATAGTAAATTGAACCTGTCTTGTGGGTTAATAAAAATCGAATTGGTTTAATTTCAAAATCCCAAATTTTGAGTTGAGTTAGGTAATGCTTCTCATTGTATTAACATGTCATTAAAATATCCTTATTTTTCCCTCATATATCTTCAAGTTTTCCTCGCATCCATCGCCCTTCCCCAAAAAAATCTCCATTCGAATTTTCATAAAATCCTAGTAAAGGCAATCAGGCAGTCTTTCTCTGAATATTTGAAACATTGGGCATGTAAAATGTATGACTAATTTGAATACTTATTAGCCGCATGATCTCGGCTGCTGCTTTGTGTTTCTTGGGCTGAGATTCATCACTGGTTTGGGTGTCACACATTGTGCCAGTCTTACCCTCTCTGCTATGTCCTTCTCTCTCTCGCGACACGCTCTCTAACACTCTTTCTCTCTCTTCCCCTCTATCTGCCCCCATTTCATGGTCTCTCCTTTTATGTCTCTCTCTGTCCCCCCATCTCTCTCTCTCTCTCCCCCTCCCCTGTCTCTCTCTGTCCCCCCATCTCTCCCTCTCTCCCTCCCCCCTGTCTCTCTCTCTGTCCCCCCATCTCTCCCTCTCTCCCTCCCACTGTCTCTCCCTCTCTCCCTCCCTCTGTCTCTCTCTGTCCCCTCATCTCTCCCTCTCTCCCTCCCTCTGTCTCTCTCTGTCCCCCCATCTCTCCCTCTCTCCCTCCCTCTGTCTCTCTCTGTCCCCTCATCTCTCCCTCTCTCCCTCCCTCTGTCTCTCTTTGTCCCCCCATCTCTCCCTCTCTCCCTCCCTCTGTCTCTCTCTGTCCCCCCATCTCTCCCTCTCTCCCTCCCACTGTCTCTCCCTCTCTCCCTCCCTCTGTCTCTCTCTGTCCCCCAATCTCTCCCTCTCTCCCTCCCTCTGTCTCTCTCTGTCCCCCCATCTCTCCCTCCCTCTGTCTCTCTCTGTCTCTCTCTCTCACACCACTAATGTGGCTGTGCCCTGTTTTAACAGGGAGTGTTTGTTCATAAGCACGTCTTGTTCACTGCTTATTTACTGTGGCCGGAGCAGCTGTCACCCTGCTCTGTGTAACTCCTGCTCCTGTTTGTTCTGCCCGTATCCTGTTTATCCTGCACCCTGGACATCCTTTAAAGACTGTCTGCTGTTAGCTGGCTTTGTGGCTGGGTCTGCCCCTCATCACACAGTTACACAGCCTGGCCCTGTCATTCGAATGGCATTTACTGATGTGAGAAGGCAGATATGTTAGAGGCAGAATCTGTTTCGTTACCTGAACTGTGAATTGATAATGTTTGGTTTCTGAAATAGTTATCAGGCTTTTGAAGACTAGTGTGCTGCTGTTGTATATACAGCGAGCTCCAAAAGTATTGGGACAGTGGCACATTTTTTTGTTCTCCAGTACTTTGGATTTGAAATGATACAGTGACACACAAATATCATTCCCCAAGACATGCTAACCTCTCGTCATTATTCACGATTCATTCAGGATTATCCTTAGTCATGGTAGTATCCACATTAATGTAGAAGTGTTTAGAAACATATTCTATTCTTATTTACAATAAAAGTGACTCCAAAATGACACAATACATTATTTAACATTAATTTCTATTGAGCACAAAACAATCAGAAACACAACCAAAACAAACAGCAAATGCATCCCACAAGCTTGATGTAATCATTGCGTGCTAGGAATATTCGACCAACTACTACACTTTTAACTACTTTAATACACAAGGGAATTTGTCCCAATACTTTTGGTTTCCTTAAACTTTGAAATGGTTCACCCAATATGGATAAAAATACCCTCAAATTAAAGTTGACAGTCTGCACTTTAACCTCATCGTCATTGAATCATTTCAAATCCCAAGTGCTGGAGTACAGAGCCAAAACCACACCAAAAATTCACTGTCCCAATACTTTTGGAACTCACTGTATCATACATGGAGATGGGATCTGTGTTTCGACTCAAGAAAGACACACTGCAGAGTGGCGTACAGTCTATGGGCAAATCTCAAATGACACCCCACCGTGCCTCCTCAGTCCGTTTGTGGGCATTTGAACCTGTATGTGTCCCGTTATTGACAGTATAACAGAGGAAATCTGTATTCCCACCAGATAAAGATGACCGGTGTTGTGTGTTTGCTGCATGATGATGAGGGAGACATGTTAGTTAATGAGGAAACATTAGGGGCTGTTAGAGTATCCCTTCTAAGGTCAATGTGTAGAGTGTGTGTGTGTGTGTGTGTGTGTGTGTGTGTGTGTGTGTGTGTGTGTGTGTGTGTGTGTGTGTGTGTGTGTGTGTGTGTGTGTGTGTGTGTGTGTGTGTGTGTGTGCACTGTGCACAAGCACGTACGTTTGTGCATGTGCAGGCATGTGTGAGTATGTACATGTATGTGCTTGTGAGTGAGTGAGTGATTGAGTGAGTGATTGAGTGAGTGAGTATGTATAGCATTTCTTTATCAGCATTATCTCTCAATCTAAAATCAGTCATGGTACAGGATGTTCTGAATCAAAACTTAGTATTAATTGCTCAGCCTAAGCACGTGACACAATTGGTGTATTTAATTTCAGAAAGGGAGGAGGGCAGTACTGTACCACCGCAGATATAAAAATGTATATTATTTGAATATGAATAACCATACATAACGATTTGAAATATAATTATTGCATACGGACTACATTAATGGTATAGACATGATATTTTATTGAAGCGAAACTGAAATATTAATCCGCAAAAATGATACATTTGAATTATTAGGTACTACCTTAATTAATATGCTAATTAGGGAGAGGCTGTCAAGTAGCGGGGCCCCGTCAGAGTGGCATTAGAGATGCAGAACACACCTCGAACAGTGTGTTTGTGTTGGGTCAGTCAGTGTGATCTGACTTATTTGATTTATTGTGAGGATTTCCACTGATCCTGGGCAAGACTCCACATTGCTCCAACCAAGCATTTATGCAGGGGAAATTATTTTAAATTATATATATTTTTTAAAGTATTACAGGAGAGGAGGTAATATGCATAATTGATGCTGTTTTTAGCACAATCATTAGTGATATTCGTGATATATATATTTTTTCCTCTCCTTCATCTCAGCGTTTCATATCTAATAGATTGCCGGTGAAATTAGTTCAATATCTTACATTTATTTGCCCATGTTCAAATTGCAGGCTTAAGTCTTCGTCTCGTCATCTCCCACTGTATGGGTTGATTGCAGTGCACGGACCAGTTTAATTGTGTCCCGTGGAGAACAGCAGTAAATGTTTTAAATGTCACCAAAATAAATTAATATTTGAGGTTTGATTAAAAAAGAAAGGAAAAAAAAATCTAGCCAATATGTGACATATGAGCTTTTTCCTCTATGGAAGCCTCGGAGGCACATTTTATTTAGACACAGCTAAGGGAGAGGAAGCCTATTATATCATTTATCACCGGGTGATACCATGTGATTTGGATCCCACCTCCTCCTCCTCCTCCTCCTCTACCACATTTTAATTTTGCATGATTAGCTGTGCGTCATTAAGCAACTTCGTTCAGACGAGACTCGCACTAAAATCCTGACAGAATCAAGACGGGGAATAGTTTAGGAGGGTCTGTGTCTGTGTGTGCCTAGACAGGGTGAGGATATATCAAGTGAGTGAGCATGTAAAAAAGAATGAAGTGTGCGTGTGTGGGACTGTGTGTGTGTGTCTGACTGCGTGTGTATTTGTATATATTTTTATGCTTCCCTTAGAAAAAGTATTTCTCTATTTAAAAAAATATATAATACAGTCATACATTAAGTGTCCCATACACATATATTCCCAACATGTGTGTAATGCAGCAGAGGCCCTATTTGTGCCTAAATTCTAGTGATTAAAACACTTATCACGTTTAGACTCTACACCTCCTTTACAAAGAGACCAAGAGGACGTGCATCTCTTTGTATTGCTTCATTTACACAATGAATGCATAATTCCTCCTGCATCACCCCCTCCCCCTCTTAAATGCTTTAATTTGCAGAGGGACCGGCGTTGATAATAATGGGAGCTTCAAAAAAAAAAAGGGGGGGGGATGAAAAGAGAAGAAAAAAGGGTTGTAACAAGAGCCTTAACTGGTGCCTCTTAATCACTTCTAGGTTTTAAGTCATGATGCAGGAGTCGGCCACAGAGACAATAAGCAACAGTTCAATGAGTCAAAATGGAATGAGCAGCCTGAGCAGCCTATGCAGCCAATTAGATGCTGGCAGTAGAGATGGAAGATCAAGCGGTGACACGAGCAGCGAAGTAAGCACAGTCGAGCTGCTGCATCTCCAACAACAGCAGGTAAGTTGTGTTTCTCCTGCACGTCACAATGCCCTACTGCTAGCACAGGGGACAGGCACTCTTTTTATGGAGATGACACTGTGTGTTTAGTATAGAAATGAGGTTGTGTTTTTATTTTTCTGCATTTTTTTGCGTGTTTACGACTGTTTTTATTGATAGTTGTTGATTGTGTGGTTGGGCATTTATGCGTTTGATTTTTGTCATGTTGCTGTTGAGGAGTACTTGTCTGGAGGTCGTGTAGTGTAGTTGTTGCTGGTGTTTTATTGTGTTTTCTGCAGTTTTTATTGATATTTGTGTGTGTTGAGAGCTCACTTCAGCTGAGGCCGTGTGTGTGTGTGTGTGTGTGTGTGTGTGTGTGTGTGTGTGTGTGTGTGTGTGTGTGTGCGTGCGTGCGTGCGTGCGTGCGTGCGTGCGCGCGTCCGTGTGTGTGCGCGTCCGTGTGTGTGTGATCGAGAGAGAGAGCGAGAGAAAGAGGGAGCGACGTACAGAGCCGGCTGCCGTTGTGTGTGAGAGCCCTGTGTGTGGTTGTGAGAGCCGTGGCTCAGCTGTAGCCACCAGAGGGCCTCCTAACTCGGTCCTATAGCCGCCCACTCTACTCTGCCACATCCCCGGGAGGCCTTTGACCAGGACACACTTCTTTAAAAGAACCAATCTGCATGATCTCTGTTCTGACTGCTGTCTCTCATCTGGCCTATGGAATTAACAAAGAATTCATACATTTTTGTTGTGTAAATGTAGGTGTGTTTTTATTTTGTTTTCTGTTGATGGGATTGACTTTATTGATTGCTGTGTGATATTTAGATGTTGACTGGGGCTGTTGTGTGGGAGCTGGGAGAGTCAGGCGCTGTTGGGGAGAGGAGTCAAGTGCTCGTGTCTTTTCATGGTGAATGATGGCTTTGACAGTTTGCCAAAAGAGCAGCGGTAGAGGTCGGGCTGTGCTTAAGGAGGCCAACGCCGCGGGTTGGGAACAATGCGTGTTTGCTTTTGTGTTTGGAACCCTGCGAGTGTGTGTTTGTGTGTGTTTGTGTGCGTTGTCTACTTGTAACGGTGTTCGTTTTTTTTGCTGTGAGAATGTTTCTATATTTTTACATGTGTGAGTTTGTGTCTGTGTGTGTCCGTGTTAGTGTTAGTGTGTGTCCGTGTTAGTGTGTGTGTGTACGCGCATGCTGGTGGAGGCAGCTGAAGCCCTGTGGTTAAGTTGTGCCGGTGTGTGTGTGTCTGATGGTGCGTGTGTGTGTGGTGGGGGGGGGGGGGGGGGGGCAGCCAGTGTAGCAGAATGAGGCATGTCCTGCAGTCCTCCCCCCCCCCCTACACCACGCCTAACCCCCCTGCCCCAGCTGGTGATTACAACAGCATCACGACACCATCGCCTCACCCCCTATTCATCATCACACTGCCTGTCTCTCTCCCTGCAGACGGCTGATTGGGGTCAGTTCTCTCCTTCTCTCATTATTCTTTTATGTTTTAACCTGTCCTACTGTGGAGGACTGCAGATACATACTGACCGTATATCTCACCATAGGCCTATATCGTGCTATAGGGCCCTGTGTGCCAAGGGCTGGAAATCTATCTGCGCTCATTCACTAGTGGCGGGTGTGTGGAGTAGAATAGAGGTGCTGGGACACATTTATATAAAAAATAAAATAAGTCAAAAGAGTAGAAACAATAGTCATCTATTTGTAAAAATGTTTTTATTTCAATGCCATTTTACAGACGTACTGTTATTATTTTCTAAAATATATGATCATATTACAATGATGTTTCATGTTATTATTTCACTATGATTATTTTCTTCTAGCGCTTAAATCGCTTCAATCTAAACAGATCTTCTAACTTTAGTCAGAAACTCATTTACTGACAGAGGAAGTCAGAAGCCATAAAAGAGAGCCACGGAGGGAAAGAGCAACGCAAGCATAAAGTATCCAGTTAAGTTGTTGAGACGGACACATTGTGAAGGGGAAATGTGGAGCGATGTGACAATCTTCTCCTGTAAAGAGCAGCTTTATTTCCGTGGAGAGACAGAGACATTGAAATGAGTGGTCCAGCTAACAGGTCTCCCGAGGCCTTTTTTAAACAGAGTCCCTTGTGCTGTTAACTTCACACACTTCCTGTTCTGGGCGCTGGGCTGACATCGCTCTCCCTCTGGTCTGGTCTGTCTGTATGGAGAGGATACCTCTACCTTGGTTACTATTGGTTAGCATAAGCTTACAGTTGTTTATGAGTGGTTAGTGGATTGGTATCAAGGGTTGTTTTGTGTGTGTGTGCGTGCGTGTGTGTGTGTGTGTGTTTTAACGTGATTTAGGTATGTGCTGATTTTTATCCGTACATACAGCACGGATTGTACTATACCGTGTGTGCATGAAAATGCTTATCTAAGTGTATTCCAGCACTTTTGAAGAGAGCCTGAGTTTAATTCTCTGACATACTGTATTGGGAATGACATTGAGTGTTCCAGTGGGCACAAAGGGAGCTGATAGAATCTCCAGTCTCTCATCATGGTGCTAGAGAGGAGGATTAATAAGCACTGATGAATTCTCCACTGTCCCTTTGGGTTCTGCTGTTCCACGGTCATCGCAAACACACCACCGACAGCTATAATTAGAAAGATGGCATTTTAGCATTGTCTCTTTTTTTTTTAACTCGTGTTGATTTTCTTGAAGGACGCAAATCAGCATGTACATGAGAGCTTTTTTACTTTTGGGCCAAAAAGGAGGAGGGAAAAGAAAAACATATTGTATTTATATGTGTACATGTTTTTAATTTGTAATTTTAAACTTTTCTTACCCAATCAAAAACAAGATAGCCTTGAGATGGTTTCCATGCTTGCGTTTGCATTAATAGGAAGGGATTAAAAACATTTCACTAAACAGGTGGATCGCTAAGGTCAATGTCATTGCCAAGTAATAAGCCTTTCTGAATAATAAATACGTCCGTGTCACAGCTGAATTTCAATCACACATTATGTCATCCTCTCATCACCATATTCCCAAGGTCTCCCCTAAATAGGCCTAATTTGATTTCAGATTGTAGATTAGATGTCCTGTGTATCTGATTGCAATTTGCCAGTTAGGCCCAGGTAGCCACACACTGATACATGTTACATTCAGCCTAATTACTATGCAAAACCATGATGATAAAAGCACTCAGAAATGTTGCTCGCGTGTTTTTTTTTAAATTAATTAAATCAACCTATGAGGCTGTGGTCGTACAAATGTATTAATATGCGATAAAAATGAGTGTACATGGTGCTCTGCATTGATCTGCTGGATCCATACCATAATGTACTTTAATGGAGCTGTTAGTTGATTGCAGTGGCCTATAATCTATATGGACCTTATCAGGAAAATGGATGACTGTAGAGGAAGGAAAGGAATAGTTATTATATTCAGATGAACTGTCCTGTTATGTCCTGTCACCTCAGCTCTAGTCCCCTGGCTGTCCCATACCAGTTTATCTGTCACCAGTACCTGATGCTCTGCCAATTTAAGGATTCCACACGGGCTTGTTTGAAATAAATCACTCTTGTTTGAGCTATTTAAAATTGTGCATTTCCATGTTTGCGAAATGTTTATTTGGCCAATTGTAAAAAAAAAAAAAATGTTTTAATCCCATAACACAAGGTGTCTTTTCACATCTGTGGTTCCATCTGCGGCTCCAGTGCCACTGTGTTTGTGAACATGTGTATGTGTGTTATATACATTATGGGAACATCAGCACATTCCTTACTGAGAACAGAGTTTAAACAGTCACTTAGTGTGTCTGGCCTCGGCTTGTTGGTTTTCACAAGTAAACACTCTCCATCTACTGCTGCAATACTAATGACAGAGAGCTCCCCCATCAGCACCTAACAAACAGACCTCTCTGTGTGTGTGTGTGTGTGTGTGTGTGTGTGTGTGTGTGTGTGTGTGTGTGTGTGTGTGTGTGTGTGTGTGTGTGTGTGTGTGTGTGTGTGTGTGTGTGTGTGTGTGTGTGTGTGTGTGCGTGTGTGTGTGCATGTGTGCGTGCGTGCGTGCGTATCAGGTGTGCAGGGGGCCACTGGGAGTTTTAATTACTGTCAGTCAGGAGGATGCAGGCTCGAGACGCTTGTACACAACAGCTTGCCAGGGCTTCTGTTTTCCTCACAATCCATATTCTGGGTCTTTGCCTATAGGGAAAATGGTGGAGGTGGAGGTGGCAGTGATACATTAAAAAGTCACTGTGATGTGATGCTGGATGCTGTATATATCTGCTCCATCCCAGCTCATCAGGACAAACAAAAATAAGGATCCCCCCCCCCCTCAGATGCAAATCTGGGCTTTGCCCTTGAGCATAATTGAAAGGCCTAATCACCCTGGTTCTCTCCCCTCTGGAGCCCGGTGAGGGAGGTGACTCTCATTTGCACTCTTACACAAAGAACCTCATTAGGTTTATCTTTACAGACTGGCCCGACTCGAGTGTGTAAATAACACACCTCGCCGTCAGTCTACCACAGACTACACTGTGTTTTCCGCCAGGTTATGATAAAGGGTTTCTTCTTGAAAATGGACAGTTGGAAAGAGAAGGCTGTTGTATGTAGTCATCGTTCTAAATGGAGATAAGAGTGTCGGTTTGAAAGGCAGAAAGTGACAGGAACCCACAGTTTATATCTTACCTATTTCTTTTTTTTCTCTCCATCACTGTTTCCACAGTCGAAGGATGGCCCGTGCCTCCCTGCTCCATGACCCACTTATTTATAGTGGGTAGAGCTATACATTTCATTTAGAATATTTCACTACTATCTCCCAGACGGTCCCTTAAGTACTGCACATACAGCCTGACATATAGACTCGTCCTTCTCCCCTCTATGTCGATGACACTCAAGATATAGGATGTGAATGACAGACAGGACGACGTTGCTGCTGTTTGCTCCCCTCCCCAGACAAAACAGGTGTATTATTCTTTTATCTTTCTCGTCACCCCTCGCTTCTTCTTCTTCTTCTTCTTTTTCCCCTGCTTTAAACCTGGAGTGTCCATCTGTGTTTAAGACACGTTACATGTGGCTTCGTGGAATTTACAGTGTGGCTCCCGCAGTAACTCTATTTCACGTCCTGGTCTCCTGAGACCCACGGAAATGTCAAGCTGCAAGGCTTTGAAAGAGAGACGAGGAGGAGAGAGGAATGGGGATGGAGGAGCGGGGGAGAGGAGAGAGACAGAAAGGGAGAGGAGTGAAATCTGCTGGAAACAAACACTTATGAGCATTTTATGCTTGAGCAGCTGGGTGCAATTGTGAGCGGTGCGCGTGTGAGCGGTGCGCGTGTGGGTTGAGGTGCATCATGGGTGGAACACAGCAGGTCAAGGGCAGGGGGGAGGACGGGGGGACCTGGTGGCAGGAGAGTGTGTTCACCGTGTCACCGACGGTGTCACTGCCCACACACACACACTCATGACAAGCTGCCACTCTCTCAGAGAACATGTGTTGATAAGGTCCAGAAAAGTAGTTAGCATTATATTTCTGAAGGTGCCATATTATTATGTGATGTTATGGTACTTAGCATTAGCAAGATGAGAGTAAGTGTAGGCTACATCCAAAACAGTAGTAGTGCAGCATTCATCTTACTCCATAGTGCTAGAATACTGCTAGGACTGCTGTGGGTTAGAGCCAGTGATTAGAGCCAGGGTTAACCTCTCTTTATAAATAAGACCCAGCCAGCCAGTGCAGGTCAGGATCAATGGCCACTTCACAACTCATTTCCTTTTATGCCTCCTAAACCGCCCTGCTCCGCTCCCTACGACCGGGAAATAAATAGTGCTCGATCCATAGTCCTGGATCCGTAAAGCCCCCGGCTATTGCTACAGCTCAATGCCCAACAATAATTTATTTGCAGATGGCTTTTTTTCCGTCTCTCTAAGAATGCATGGCAGATTTTTCACCCCTTAACAATAATTGTATTGAAACAGGCATTCTGTCATTGTTTGTTGCCCACTCCCCTGTCATTGACTAACAATAGACCAGCAGGTCGTTAATACGGCGAGGTGGAGTGGCCAGTCACTGAAGGTGCATACATAATGCCTGGGTTCGTGATGTAGAGTATGCTGGGGGGAAGGAAGTTTTAAAAAAAACGTCCTTAAAGATGCAGTTGTAGAGAGTAATGCATTGCCGCTTGCCTCACACAAGCGATTCCCCAAAGCAAGTGGCTTAGACGTTTGATAGCCTGCGACACCGCTATCCATTTAACAGAGCTTAAAAATAACACATATGCATATGCCCTACGTCTTAAGCTGACAACCAAGAGGCAGGATTTGCTAGAAGGCAGCTTTGGAGCGTTGTGAATTTAACAAGCATGTCTGGTATTACAGTTTCTCTCCGCTTTGGCCATGAATAGTCACAAATCAGCCTCCGAAACGCCTGCCTTGCAGTTGTTGTTTTTCCTTCCCTCCTGTAACAAATATTAAAATGATCCAAATCTTGTTAAAGGAGATGGCTAGAAGTAGGCAGCTCCAGTGTCCGCGGTCCTTAGCCCTTTTCTTAAACCCCAACAGTTTCCACAATCCGTTGACCAAACACCAGATGTCAGCTAGCAGTCTCTGCTTCTTATGTACGAACACTATCAGGTGACTCCAAACAGAATCTTCCTCCTGAATATGTGAATGGTCTGTTCCCCCCCCTGAAAGCTGTGGCTGGAAGCCTGCTAAGGGAAGGGATTGCTCATCATCCACCCACAGCCTCCCAACCAACGCTGTATACATATGTAGTAGGGGCCTTTTTCCTCTCTCAGCCGGCTGCTCTTCTCCTCTTCAGGGCTTTTCGAACAAACCCAGTAAATAAGCCCCTGCCTCACCTCGACCAAATACCCAAGAGGCTTTTCAAACAGACATACATGTCACTTAGCTCTGGCTTTACGGTCTGCCTTTCTCACTAGCGGGCTTTCGTTTGAAGCGCCCCTTGTTGGTCCAGAGGCCTTAGCCGCTGACGTTCCCGATCCATTTCCTCTCCTGTCATTCTGGCCCGGACGTCTTCATCACTTCGTCAGCCATTCTGGGTGTCTCTCTCGTCTCCTCTCGTCTGGTCTCGCCCCAGTTTAAGGGAGGCCATATGGAGGTAAGAGTAGAAGACCCACAGCAAAGGACCCCAGCCTTGCAGACCAGCCAGACCCTCTAAATGAAGCTGTTCTCTGTCCCCCATCCCCAGCAGCCTGCCAGTCCTCATCAAGGCCCTAACCACTGGTTATTTACCCGCACTGGGACAACTTAACTGGGGTTGAATTGATCAGTGAGAGCAGTGGGAAGCTGCTTCGTTGTTTCAGCCTGATAAGGGAAGGCTATGAGCATATGCAGAACATGCTTTGTGGTATGCGTAGCAGCGTTTCAAGCTTGAGTAGACACTAAGCTGATATTGGGTTTCACGCTTGAGTCTTTGTGCACGAGGCACCAATGAAAATGGGACGATTTGATTGTTTCTGCATATGCATTTATCAGAAGTTTACATGATAAATATACATTAGCTGAGTGACTTGGCCATGCGTGGGATTGTTTCAGTGATATTGCTGCTTTATGCGTTCACTTTCACCTGTTTGGACTTCATCATCCAATTCCCTATGAAAATGATAATCGTAATTTGCACAAATGTCACATTTTTGTACCCCAAACGAGTTTCTGGCGTTTGTCAGCCATGGGCTTTTGTCAATGTTGTTAGAGTGCAGAAATATTGCTTCTCCGGTGCAAGTTTTTATCATCCTCATAATTTCACAGTTGATTTCCTATATTTCAGACTTCAACATCGCAGTATGTTTATCACTTTCTGCACGAACTTTAACTACATTATAGGTTCAATAGCATCAAAGATATACAATGCATGATCATCTGAACAATGTTGAGGATTGAGACTCTTACAGTATGAAATCATCCCCCTTCCCCTTTTTCTATATTTCTATGCAGTAGCTCCTTCCTTCACTATAAATTATCTGTCATTTCTTTTTGATGTAGATTCAAGTCAGAGGTTTTTTTAATAACCAGTGTAATTGTGCCGGCCTTGTGTGGAGTGCTGTGGAGGGAGTGATCATGCTTTTGGCACATTTATCAAAGCCTTAAAAAAAAAATACAAAATGCAAAAAGCCCCCGCTTCTCACATGGACACACTAAGTGAGCGACACAGTGATACATTTTCTTGTTAGGAGAAATTACATCCACTGACTTGAGTTACTTCAGCATGAAATTGAAAAAGAAGCATTTCTCCTGAATTTCCATTCTTGATTCAATGAAAGATGTAGATTAGACCCTTTGGAAAGGGGAGGAAAAGAATGAAACTAAAGAAGTATGACTTTTTTCACGCTAGGAGGTTATTCTTATAAGCGTGTTATAGGATGCCGGTGAAAAGGGGCTTTTGTTTATGGAAGCAGGGGTATCGTCAGCCAGGTAGTGGTCTGAAACAAATATATTTCACGTTGTTCTTTTCCACCAGTGTGTGTGTGTGTTTGTGTACGCGCATGTGTGTGTTTGTGACTGCTTGTGTCTAGGCCTGCAGATGTGTTCACTGGTGTGTGTGTACGTCTTTATCAATGGGGCTTGTGCTCCTCTCATTTCCCACCTTAACCAGGCACAACTCTCTAGACGGAGCAGTGTGATGGTAGCGCTTCCAGAGCCATAGCTCCTCTCCTCCTCTCTCCCTCCCAGCCTTCCTCCACTTCCCAGCCTCCCTCCACCGCGGGCAGGCAGGCAGGCAAGACACTGATTGATAGACGCGGCGTGTCAGAGAGGAGAAGATAACTGTATCTATCGCAGCTCACTTAAAGGTCAGACACACGGAGTAATTGGAATATGCACAAGACAACTGGATGAGATAGAGTGCTGGGGATGGTACGTGAAGAGAAGGTGGTGTTGGAAGCGTAACTCCATAAGCAGGGAAACAGTTGACGGAGATGCATTGGCCCTCCACGGCTAGATGTAGTGGCCATTAACTTCAGTGATCTTTGGTGGAACCGGGCGTTCATTGAGATTGGGCCCCGGAGATCCATCACTCTGGCATCTCGGATGGGCCGGAGGCTCTTCCCATAGAGGCTAATGACAACACAGGACCCAGGTAATCGAACAGAAAACAACCACTTTCTGGCCACCTACAGTAGTTGAAGGTGTGCTGAGCGAATCAGTGCACAGTGTTGTCTTACTAATTCTTTCCTTGTTGTTTGTGCCGCCATTGTTGGTGAATTGGCTACAAACATGAGGAACAGCCTAGCCCAATAGAACTGCTGTGTGCGCTCTATATTCCAGCCCATACACAGTACTAGCCTAGCTCCACACTCAGCCCAATGGCTATTGGGTTAGTCATGCAGTCATTAAGGTTAAGTCATTTACATCTAAGGTCAGAGTTGCATTTAATCGACCCTGGAGGTAACACTTACCACACAACCTGAGCCCCAGCCAGGTCCAGACTCACTCTATTGACCTGCAGCATGAGAGCCTCCGAGGGGGTGTGATCAACTGGCTACAGCAAAGCACACTGGAGCTGATTATCCCCATTGTCTAAAAGCTCAATTTCTGTGGAAGGGAAGAGGCAAGGTTTCAATCTACTTAATGCCAACGAAAGATGCTCTTGTCATTCATGGACAGTATATGATTCCTGGTTAAGTCCACTTTGGTTGATACCCAATGATAAGCAATAGGGGTGCGTCAAGGTGATTTGGTAATGATGGGTGTTAATGGGGGGGGATTAAACCCGCAAACAAGCTCAAGGATAGTTAGTTGATAAAACATTCAGATATGGGCCCAGGCCTGTTTTTGCCATTGGTAATAATGAGTTGGATGTGGTGAAGCTTTACTCTCATATTTCATATTTTCATTTCAGTTCGATTTTGTTTACAGTGCTATTATGACTCAAGGTTTTTGGCAGTGTAGTGTGTGTGTGTGTGTGTGTGTGTGCGTGTGAGTGTGCGTGTGCGTGTCTGCATGTGTGTCTCTGTGTCTGTGTCTGTGTGTGCATGCATGTCTGTGTGTGTGTTTATCATTTTAGGCATGTGTATTCTTATTGACATCCTGCACAAACATTATCTTCCGTCGATGCCGTTGAAAGGTTCCCTGCACTCCTGTGCCGTAGTCAGAACGCTTGTAGCCTCCGGCCGTCCACTTTGGTGTGGGAGCCTCTTAGTAACTCCCCGTCATTAAAGACAGACACAAACAGAACACTGATGGAGGAAAACAACTTCATTCTGTCTTCCCCTAGCGCTCAGAAACACACACGTTTTAGCTACAATCCAAATGCTTTCCAAGCATTGCTGTTTCTACTGGCCGGCCCTGCTCTAAATGAACTGTAGATGCTTTTAATGCAACGTTTAATAGTAGGTATTCTTCCAACTGTGTGATGTTCAGCCATCTGGAACTGTGAAAAGGAGATGGATCATAATCACTTGAAGGGGGAATCAAGTGAATCAAGTGTGTGTCTGAACCATTAAGAAGTGGTAGGGTGCAGACAAACACAGGAATGCATATACACACACACCCCAACACATATACTGTATACCAAGGGGGGGGCAAAGTACAGCTTGCAAGACATAACAAAAAAAATAATATATATATATACAGTGCCTTGCGAAAGTATTCGGCCCCCTTGAACTTTGCGACCTTTTGCCACATTTCAGGCTTCAAACATAAAGATATAAAACTGTATTTTTTTGTGAAGAATCAACAACAAGTGGGACACAATCATGAAGTGGAACGACATTTATTGGATATTTCAAACCTTTTTAACAAATCGAAAACTGAAAAATTGGGCGTGCAAAATTATTCAGCCCCTTTACTTTCAGTGCAGCAAACTCTCTCCAGAAGTTCAGTGAGGATCTCTGAATGATCCAATGTTGACCTAAATGACTAATGATGATAAATACAATCCACCTGTGTGTAATCAAGTCTCCGTATAAATGCACCTGCACTGTGATAGTCTCAGAGGTCCGTTAAAAGCGCAGAGAGCATCATGAAGAACAAGGAACACACCAGGCAGGTCCGAGATACTGTTGTGAAGAAGTTTAATGCCGGATTTGGATACAAAAAGATTTCCCAAGCTTTAAACATCCCAAGGAGCACTGTGCAAGCGATAATATTGAAATGGAAGGAGTATCAGACCACTGCAAATCTACCAAGACCTGGCCGTCCCTCTAAACTTTCAGCTCATACAAGGAGAAGACTGATCAGAGATGCAGCCAAGAGGCCCATGATCACTCTGGATGAACTGCAGAGATCTACAGCTGAGGTGGGAGACTCTGTCCATAGGACAACAATCAGTCGTATATTGCACAAATCTGGCCTTTATGGAAGAGTGGCAAGAAGAAAGCCATTTCTTAAAGATATCCATAAAAAGTGTTGTTTAAAGTTTGCCATAAGCCACCTGGGAGACACACCAAACATGTGGAAGAAGGTGCTCTGGTCAGATGAAACCAAAATTGAACTTTTTGGCAACAATGCAAAACGTTATGTTTGGCGTAAAAGCAACACACGCCATCACCCTGAACACACCATCCCCACTGTCAAACATGGTGGTGGCAGCATCATGGTTTGGGCCTGCTTTTCTTCAGCAGGGACAGGGAAGATGGTTAAAATTGATGGGAAGATGGATGGAGTCAAATACAGGACCATTCTGGAAGAAAACCTGATGGAGTCTGCAAAAGACCTGAGACTGGGACGGAGATTTGTCTTCCAACAAGACAATGATCCAAAACATAAAGCAAAATCTACAATGGAATGGTTCAAAAATAAACATATCCAGGTGTTAGAATGGCCAAGTCAAAGTCCAGACCTGAATCCAATCGAGAATCTGTGGAAAGAACTGAAAACTGCTGTTCACAAATGCTCTCCATCCAACCTCACTGAGCTCGAGCTGTTTTGCAAGGAGGAATGGGAAAAAATGTCAGTCTCTCGATGTGCAAAACTGATAGAGACATACCCCAAGCGACTTACAGCTGTAATCGCAGCAAAAGGTGGCGCTACAAAGTATTAACTTAAGGGGGCAGTTTTTGATTTGTTAAAAAAGTTTGAAATATCCAATAAATTGTCACTTCATGATTGTGTCCCACTTGTTGTTGATTCTTCACAAAAAAAATACAGTTTTATATCTTTATGTTTGAAGCCTGAAATGTGGCAAAAGGTCGCAAAGTTCAAGGGGGCCGAATACTTTCGCAAGGCACTGTATATAAAACATTTCCCCCAATTTCTAGGTATCCAATTGGTAGTTACAGTCTTGTCCCATCGCAAAGGTCGAGAGCCGTGGTCGAGAGGCAAAGGTCGAGAGCCGTGCGTCCTCCGAAACACGACCCAGCCAAGCCGCACTGCATCTTGAGACAATGCTCGCTTAACCCGGAAGCCATACGCACCAATGTGTCAGAGGAAACACCATACACCTGGTGACCTTGTCTGCGTGCTCTAGAGCTCGATGGGACAAGGAAATCTCGGCCTGCCAAACCCTCTCCTAACCCGGACGACGCTGGGCCAATTGTGCGCCACCTCATGTGTCACGGCAAGCTGTGACACAGCCTGGGATTGAACCCGGGTCTGTAGTGAATTTTAACCAACAAATTGGTCCCCCCCAAAATGCAGCCCTCCGTTGAATTTCAAAATCCCGATGTGGCCCTCAAGCCCAAAAGTTTGCCCACCCCTGCTGTGTACACACACACTAGGCATGCACGTACGCACGTACACTCACACATACACTCTCTCTCCACACACCTCCCTCAGGTGTAAGTGAAAGGCAGTCTCTTCTCTTTTTCATAGTAGATTGTGGTAGCTTTCAGTTGTTCAGCTGTAAAGGACTTCCCTAAGACGAGCAGATAAAAGAGCTGTCAATGGCCCGTGAGTCACCTTATCTAAACCCAGTGATATATACTGCAGTTGAAAGTGAAGGCTTTACTAGAACCACCAGAAGAGAAGCGGGATAAATAGAATTTCATAAGGGAAGAAACAGGGAAGAGATGCATCGAGACGATGTCAGGTGGTTCTCTGACTCGCTCCCAGCAGTGTGTTTTATGTGGTGTATAAGTTCACCTCACAGGTTGCTGGCAAACTGTAAACTATTATCCGCGCTCCATAGACACGGTTTCCTTGTATTTGCACAGAATATCCATGACAGTATCTGCAGGAGATGGTAAGTGTATGAATGTTTGTGGTTGCAGTGAACGATGGCAGGTTTGCTTTGTTTGGTGTGTTATTGCTGGCACCGTTTCTCTCTCCGCCAGGGCGGATGGATAGAATAGAATACTCTCTCTCTCTCTCTCTCTCTCTCTCTCTCTCTCTCTCTCTCTCTCTCTCTCTCTCTCTCTCTCTCTCTCTCTCTCTCTCTCTCTCTCTCTCTCTCTCTCTCTCTCTCTCTCTCTCTCTCTCCACTGATGGGCTGAGTAGACCCATGTTTTGTCTCTCCCGAGCTGGAAAAATAAGTGTGAGGTTGCACAATGGAGCAGGATTCCATATTTTCTACCCCCCCCCCCCCCCCCCTTCCCCTATAAGTGCACAGCTTCCTGGGGTAGCAATGACTGAATTCATCTTCCAATTCACTGGGGAGGGCTGAGCTATGCCGGGTCTGTTTACAGTGGCAGAAAGTTAATATAAATTTTCATCAGAGGGGGAAGTTTACACATATGATTCTATTTGTCCTTCGTTATTAGCACCTGAGTCTGGGGCTGGGGAAGCATAATTGTCTACAGACACAGGCCAAATAGATGCAAGGGGAAGGCAAATAAGCACACCCCAAAATCATTTCCATTGTTTGTGTGTTACAATCCCTTGCCCTGGGATTCTTAATCTAGAGGATCAATAAACAAGGAGAGAGAGGGAGGAGGAGGAGAGAGAAAGAAGGGAAGAAAGAAAGAAAGAAGAAAGAAATTGAAGGAATTCTTATAGAGAGAATTACTGAGTGAGAGATAGAGGGGGGATAAAGATAGAGAGGGAGGGAGAGGAAGAAACAGACAGAACGAGAGAGAGAGAGAAACGGACGTAGAAAGAGAGAGACTTTTGCTCTGTTAGTAGTGAGTCGTGGCACCAGACGGAGGAAGCAGAGCAGAGCAGCACACAGAAGCCCATTGTTCTGCTGGTTAGCTCGCCTCTCCGTCCTGTGGCTGAAGCAGATTCTCAACGGACTGCTCCCTCGCTCTCTTGCTCCTTCCACCTTTGCAGACTCTGTTGATTTATTGACTCATACATAATAATGCTCATTACTCCCACATCCTCTCCCCCACCTCTACTGCTCAGGTGTGTGTGTGTGTGTGTGTGTGTGTGTGTGTGTGTGTGTGTGTGTGTGTGTGTGTGTGTGTGTGTGTGTGTGTGTGTGTGTGTGTGTGTGTGTGTGTGTGTGTGTGTGTGTGTGTGTGTGTGTGTGTGTGTGCGTGTGTGTGCGCATGCGTGCGTGCGTGCTTGTGTCCCTCTCTCCACCACAACCGTAGAAAAACACTATCCTCTGATTCCACAACAAGCAGTTTTTTTCCCCCCAAGAATGAGACAATGGCATGATTTATTTGTGTGAACTCTCTCTCCCCTCCCTCCGATGCTGATCCACCAACTCACTGACTTTTGTTTACCTCTTGTTTGTTGGGCCTTAGTCAAGCTCTCCGCTCCATGCATCTGTGTCCTCCGACTCTGCTACAATTTGTTCCTGTAACTCCAGTCTGAAAGGTGTCGTTATTTTCCCGTAATGGTTTCTATTCTGAGGACCCAGTCAAGCAGAGTGCAGGCGAATCCCCCTGTATTGTGTTGGAATGGGCTTTGTGGAGCTGGGGGTGATAAGGGAACCACTGCCAGGTATTGTTGAAGCCACTGGTGCATTACTGTTCTGGGTGACCTTTTATGAAAGGGATACAAATCTTTCTACTCCTGCTAGTAAGTCACTTCAGTTAGGGGAATCAATACGAGGATACACCAGACAACCAGACAGAGGCTTTGGTCCTGTGTCAGACTAATTGGACGATTTTGTGTACAGAATATACAACACACTTTGTATGCAGATGTCATTCATGCGTCTGTTTTCCTGTTTGATCCAGTGAAAGACTTCAACAGGATTCCAATTCCATCGTTACGACGGCACCAGGTCACACTTTGCTTGTTTTCATGAAAGTCCATCCACTTCTGCATTCATGAACTGTGTAGAATGTTTTTATCCCCCTCTTCATCCCGCCAGCCCCTCCAAGGAAGCCTTAGCCTCTGTTCTATCCTGAATCCACTTACATAACGCAATGTGGTGTCAATATTTTGCTGTGTAGTGTCAGGCCCTCCTATGCTATCTCCTGCAGCCGTACCGCCAGCAGGCCACAATCCAATCAGCCCCTGTTTGTTTGTTCAGCTTAAACTGTTTGTGCCTTGTTTTCCATGGCATGCGACTCCCCTCTCTCCCCTGGCTTGAAAAAGTGTTGCACTCGTCTTTTTTTGTCCTCCCCCTCTGTCTGTTGTCTAGCTGTGTTTCCCGGTAGCAGTGAAGGGAGGGTAAGTGGAGATAAGCCCAGGGTCTGGTGTCTAGTAGGACATGTCTGCTTGGAGATGTTCTGGATGACAGAGTCTTGTTGAACAGCAGCCCTCTGCTCTGCACAGAGGATGGGGACTACTGTTAACACACACACACACACACACACACACACACACACACACACACACACACACACACACACACACACACACACACACACACACACACACAGTAAGGAAGTAGCATCATACAGGTACTCTACATTCTTTAATGACTAGAACGTCCACCACCTGTGCAGTTCAGGAAGTGACATACCCAATCCAAATACAATGTCACGGTTCCTTTTGATATACCGTAATTCTGATTTCAGGGTGCATTTCATACAGTCACTAGTATACGTATTGGAACGAGTGGCATTCCTTCAGATGACTTATTTCCCCCTGGCCTAAGATAAAACACAGTCACCATAAGCAATCTGTAGATTTGTAATGGTGTGGCCAGTCACGGCGAGCCGCTAATGTATTTCATGCTTATTTAAGATGTTGGAATGCCCCCCCCCCCCCCCCCCCCCCCCTCACAAAGGTGCATTGTGATGTGTTCCTTATTACCTCTCTGCATTAAGTCTAAACACAGGCTGTGGACTGGGGGGGGGGATATGGCTGACATATGTTTCTTTAGGCTGTCTCTCTCCTCTTTGCAGTGATCTCTGCACGCCTATTCATGTAGCAGGGGGGAGTGCCTGTGTAAACATTCTAGTTTCTCCCTCCGTTTCGCATAATAGTTGCCTGAATTCATTTCTCCTGACCTGGCTATCTGAAACCAATTACACCACATCCATTTGGGCCGAATCTTATTTTCCTAAGGATCAGTCGGTGGAGCCTTAGCCTTTTCTGTGTGTGTGTGTGTGTGTGTGTGTGTGTGTCTCAGTATGTGTGTGTGTGTCTCTGTATATGTGTGTGTGTGTGTGTTTATTTTTTTTGTCTTCTATCCCCAGCGATGGATATCAACATCAAATATGCCGTTCTGAGTGCCTTGTTATTTATGTTAGAGCCAGAGCTCTTTCGCAGGCCCCCTTTACAGCCGTCTCAAGAATGCGCGACATTGTTCTGTTTATACAGTGTGTGCATTAACAGACAGGAGATGTCATTTTCCGTGCATAGCAACCCAGGTTAAATAGGAGGACAGCTCTGTATGTTTTGTCTGTGCGCCGTCGCGAGTCTTCAGCAAAAACTTTTTGATGACTTTTCTTGGCATGCCTGCTTTGTATAGTCAGGCGGAGAAGAGAAGAGAAGAGAGGAGAGGGGGGAGAGAGCTCTGTGTGTGTGGAGTTAGGCCAAGTCTATATGGATGGTGAAAACGGATGGCTGCTTTCCCCCAGTAACGACTGAATATTCAGAAATTCTGACAGTAGGAGAAACGTAACCTCGGCAACGCCGATGACTTTCCTGTCAGTTTTAAGGCCTCGCAAACTCCCGCGCTGCTTCCCGAAAGCGGGGCTGTGTTGATGCGGAGTGCGTGAGAAAAGTACAATTCTAGATTGTGACCAGAGTTCTCCTCTAATAAGCTTGAATCGAGTTGAGCTGTACACTCCCAGTCGCAACGCCGTCAGGGCCGATATCGGAAGCACCATTAAAATGGCTCATTCCCTGTCCTGTTCTCCTCCTCTTCACCTCTGACCCTTGTCTTGTATTGAGTGACTATCTTGTCTCTGTTTTTCTACAGTTCAGCAGAAAACAGTCCGTGTTGATTCCGAGGACAGAGAAGCATTTACTCCTGCTGATTCACACTGCAGAGGGCAAACCAACCCAAGCCACTCGGTAGTGGTTCTGTTTGGTACTGTATTGTGAATCAGGCTTCAGTGCTGGACTTGGGTCTCAGAAAGTAGCCCAATGTCACTGTCAAATGTAGATTCGTTGGAGCCACATTTTAGTACTACACTGATTTCTTGGAAGTCTCGAAGCCTGGGAAAGTTGTTTAGTGTTCACATTTGCTCCGTCACACAAATGCGAACATCATTTAAAATCGGAAACCAAATCTGAATTTCTCCTCATTCTAAAAGCCCAAGCAAAGCGTAGAAAGACCGACAAACAGTGACAGAGGTAGTACTGCCAACCCTGGTAGATGTTAGTGATTATTTTTCTGTCTCTGAGTTTCTTGTGAAGTAAAAGGCCATGGCTCATCACACTGGTGGGTTTCAGCTGAGGCTGAGGCTGAATCTGAGGCTCGTCCTTCTGAGGTAGACGGATCAATGCAAGTTAGAACCCAGCGCCACTGCATTGTGTTTGTTTACCTTGGTTCAGTGCGTCTGGCTCCTGTGAGCCTCCAGCAGACAGACTGGCAGCCCCAGCCCTCCCCAGTCCCAGCCCTCCCCGGCCCCAGCCCCCTTGCTCTGTCTTTTCATAATTGATCAGGGGGATGGCTGCCGTCCCAGAGGGTTAAGACGTGGCAACCCTTGCTCCCTCTCTCTTTCTCTCTCTCTGGCTCTTCCCTCTCTCTCTCTTTCTCTCTCTTTCTCTCTCTTTCTCTCTCTTTCTCTCTCTTTCTCTCTCTCTCTCTCTCTCTCTCTCCATCTCACTCTTGTCCCTCTCTCTCTCTCGTCTGTCTCTCTCCCTCTCTGCTCTCCCCTGTTTGCTCAGCATCTCAATGTACTAGTTCAAACATTGTTCACACCAGCTGGCAGTGCAGTGCCATATGCACATCCTGTCAAAGCAGCTGTTGTCATGGATACTGGCAAGCACCAGGAAAATAAAACAAGGCCCCATGATTCTCAGGGAGGAAGAAGTGTCACTCTCCATCTGAAGGAGATTTGTTTTTTTCCCTTCTTCTTCTTCTTCTTCTTCTTCTTCTTCTTCTTCTTCTTCTTCTTCTTCTTCTTCTTCTTCTTCTTCTTCTCCTTCACTCAAAAATAAACACCTGTGAAGGTGTTGTGTTGTTTTTGTGTTTTTAACGGTATGCTTCTGTTTGATTTTTGGAAGGATATTTATTCTACAGTATGCTGCTGCCATCTGCTCTCAATGGCCTTTCTGGCATATTGACTTTCGTCAGATGTAGCCGTGAACAGTGGAGGAGTAGGTAGCCATCATACCATATGAGTGTTGTACTTGTCAGACATACAGTACACTACATGGGCTTCGGTTGTATCTTCTCATCGCACCCTGAAAGTGTCTGGAAAATCAAGCCTGTCTATAAATCTATCAGTCATGTCTAGGTGTTGATGATAGATGTTTAACATTTCCGGAGTGTGATTTTATAATTCTTTCTGCCATATGTAAACAGCATGTGAGCCAATTTCATCTGGCAGAGAAAGGGCTTCTCTCTCTCTCTCTCTCTCTCTCTCTCTCTCTCTCTCTCTCTCTCTCTCTCTCTCTCTCTCTCTCGCTCTCTCTCTCTCTCCCCCCCACTCTCTCTCTCTCTCTCCCCCCTCTCTCTCCCTCCCTCCTTTCCTCCTTCACTCGCTGTCTCTCTCTCTCTCTCTCTCTCTCTCTGTCTCTCTCTCTCTCTCTCTGTCTCTCTCTCCCCCCCTCTCTCTCTCCCTCCCTCCCCTCCTCCCTCACTCCCTGTCTCTCTCTCTCTGTCTCTCTCTCTCTCCCTCTCTCTCTCTCTCTCCCTTCATGCGCATAAGCAGCGTTAATGCATAGTGTTAAACCTGGCCTCCTAGTTAATTCACTCCAAAGGTAATCTGATGTTGATTTTGTCAACTTTAATTACGGCTTCTAGGAACACTCCACATCGCCTGCCTCTACTTCAGATTGATATTATGAATATGCAAATGGCCTAGTAATTTGCCGAGAAGTGGGTATTTCAGTTGAGCACACACTAGACAGGTCAATTCTACTGACGCCTTGCTTTTTTTTTTCTCCAACCGCCTCTTCAAGGGTGCTTTAGACAAACTGTATTTATCCTTGATCATGGCTCTGTGTGAATTATCACAAAAATGGATCTCTGGCGTACTGTAAGCCATGTCAGAGAGTGTCGCTGAAAATATTGGATAATATTTCTTGACAGATTTTTGGCTAATTTAATAGCTTTTATTAATATTTTCAGATGTTATGGTTGGTTGTCATCCCAAAGAAATCTAATGTTTAGCTTTTTTCTCTTTGTCTCTCTCTTCTGTTTTTCTCCCCCTCTCTTTGTCTCCCCCTCTGTCTCTCCCCCATCCCTATCTCTCCCTACTCTCTCCCCCTTGTCTCTCTCTCCCTATCCATGTTCTCTTCTCTCTCTTCCTCTCCAGGCCCTACAAGCAGCGAGGCAATTACTCTTACAACAGCCAGGCAGTGGCCTGAAATCTCCAAAGAACAACGACAAACAGCGTCCACTGCAGGTGAGCAACATGGTCACTAATCTCTTAAATCCATCCATAATACATGCTGTCTCGGAAAGAAGATTTCCTCTGCTCCACAAGTGTGTTTGATTTGGCAATGCAATTCTGGAACCTGTCATTGGAATTCGCAAACCTGGGACAACCTGTCCTCAAAGCAAAGCGAGCTGTTTTATACACAAGGAAACAAATCGATTTGTCAGCCTCTGTTTTTCCAACGTTCGGTGGTCAAATCTCCACACATTGTCTTATTTTTATATCTTTCACCAGATGTAATAGAATTAGGGTGGGGGTTAAAGACGTGGTATTATGAACACACGTATTATGAAGCATTATTTCTTTGTGTGAAGATCAAAGTTATTGTATGGAATGAAACGCAACGATATGAAACGCAACACTTTTCCACAATTGATCCATACTATTGCAACGCCACCAGGTTCAGAGGTGACTTGCTTGCACAACACGTCCGATTGAATCCAGGGGTTGTTAAAGGCAACTCCTTTTAACTAGCTGTCATTTGAACTGTCATTTTGCCTTATCGATTCATAGCCACGGTCTGTTTTGGTTGGCGGCGATTTGCATGAAGGGCACAGTCACACGGCATCATCTGCTCCTGTCTTCCTTCACTCCTCCCTTTATTCTCTCCTTTATCCCTGTTTATTCCTTCTCTCCATCCACAGTCACACGGGAGATCTATCACTCCGCTCATTTAGTCAACAATGAGACGGTTATTTGCTCTGCTAGCTTCATGGTTACGTAAGCCCCCTGACATCTGCGACTGCTTCTCAAGTTTTCCTTCTTTTTTTTTTTTGCGGGGAGGGTTAAAATTGAAGTGCGAGAGTGTGTGCCCTCCACTCGGCTAATAAGTGCTATCAAGGAGCACTGGTTTACCTCATTACTAGCCCTGTGCATTTAATGAGAGATGGGGAAAATTGGCTTTAACCTCATCGTTAACATTTTTCGCAGAGTCTTAACAATGGCAACACCTTCGATTGGAGTCACACTCCTGTGTACCTCATTACATGGTGGCGAAAAGATAAAGGTGCAAGCAAGGCGCCGCCCGTCCTCACACTGTCTTTTTCATTGAGATAATTCAAGTCGAGGACATGTGCCCGTGTCGAGAAGTGTGAATATTACCAGGCTCGTTCATTCAAGGATCATTTTTCTTTCGTGTTTCACGCAAAGAAATTAGCATTGCTGGCAGTTTGAAGATATTAATTGTTTATCAAACAAAAGCACTCTATTCTCTACTTCTATACAGTATTGTTAGGTCCATAGCGTTTCACCAGTTGGGCCGACTGCATACAGAAAATAATGGGTTTCACAACCCAGTGAGTGATCTGCAAATTGCTGTACTTGTGTAATACTTGTGAGGAGTGGGGAATAGTATTGGATGGGGGGGTAAGTCTCTGTGATAGCGCCAGCAGCAGGTCCATGACTGATCCACGGGCTCTAATAACAGCAGAGAATGGTAAATATTGAATATTTACATTTGCTTACTCCTATCCTCTCCTCATGTTAGCGATATGAATCAATATGAATCGGGGGGCCGTGTGAGCAGCGTGTAGTGACTCTAGTTAATCCATCTGTTGATCCGGCCTTTATTGACGTCGTCACCTCTTTGTTTTAGGTTGTCCGGACAGAAAGTCTTTGTAGAGCGGTTGTAGGCTAGCCTGTTGTGTTCAGGCGTATATCAACTCGACACCACGTTGCTTTGATTGTTGCTGTAGCTGTGCGGTTTTCTTTCCCGAGTCCGCCATTTTGACTTGTCTTTCTATTGTTAATAATGAATATTTGGATCGTTTCAAAACGCACGATAAGTAGTACAGTATGTATGCTGTACGCGATAATGTAACTATTCAGGGCCCGCGTCACCCAAGAGATTCGTAATAACACTGTCAAATGTTCATATGGAACACTTTTATGGGACTGTTTCGACGATCTTCCAATTGAGTTTACCCAACAATCTAGCTTTTATTTACCGGGATTACAAGGCCAAAAAGCTCCATGTCTTCCACGCTTCACTAGTACCTGTCGTGATTGAGTCACCAGCAAAACTAACTGCATGTGTTCCTCTGCAGGTATCAGCGAAATTGATCCCCTTGTCTTATTAAAGCAACTAGAAACATGGAATGGATTAATATGAGTGTGACAGGCCTGCTTACTGCTTATACGCTTCTAAGTCACTGATAAATCCCAGCGTTTTCCAGTATTTAAGAGCAGGGAAGACAAATACACTGTAGATTATTTAGTACACAAGCATATAAATGCATCAGCTCGCAATTTTAATTACTTGTATTAACGGCTAAAGGCTCGCGCCTGACTAATTCTATCCGGTGGTTCATCGCGGTGTTGACGCGGCGACACAAGCTGCTTCTCTACATTTGCGTAATGTGACAGGTCTATCATTACCCAGTAAGCCCATGGGAGCGCTCAATAAACACCTATTTCTCCCAGTAAATCCCCTCGCCTTCACCATGCTGCTTACAAGGATTTCCCAAGGCACACAACACCCTCTCGTCTCTGTTCTACTGTTATACCCTCCCTCTCACTGTGGCAATATCTATCTCCCCGAACGCATTTATACACTGACATTTGGAATACAAATAAAGAGACGGGCGAGATGACGAATAGGGAAGGGAGGATTACCGAGGCCTTTGCAGTCTGACAATTGTTCTCCTGAACCAAATCACCATCTCAAGTTGTCAGACGCCGTCGATAAGGCCCTTGTTAGTTTGTTTGTTTTCTATTGTCTGATTCTCTCCTCCCTTGATGTGGGCTGGGCCCTGGCCGCCTTAGCGATCCACCTGGGACATATGTGCCTTTAACACGCTGGGTACACCACAAAGCCTGGCACGGTGACACATGTATAACGTGTGCGCTGAACAACGATGGCGCCGCGCCGTCTGGTAGGCACGTTCTGTGTTTTCGCGGGGGAAGGGTTGAGTAAACAGCTGTATATGGGCTGGATCAGCGTGTACATGTCAGGGAGTGAGGGGCTGCCATGGCGGTAGGACATGTCACATTGATGAACACAGCATAAAGAAGGTGGGGGGTGATTCGCTGACCTCCTCTGAAGACCGTTGGAAAGGGTTGACCAAGCCCAACACACACACACGGTGTGAGAGGCGCATTAACAAGGTGATCGCACCGCACTGTAGATTAACAAAGGAGGTCTTCACTCTGTGTGTCAAAGACACCCCGTGGTGGAGTAGCTAGCTAGGCCCTCCATGCCTCTTCAGATTATGCAACCCAGACAATAGATCAGTGCCAGAGGTTAAAATTGGATTTGCCCCTCAGCTCTATTAGCATAAAAGACATCGGAAGACTCTCTAGCCCCTCCCTCGTTGACTTTCCCTGACTCTCTAGTAGTTGACGGTTAACCATCAGCCATGCAAAACCCGAGCCGTGACAGGTGTTTTCGAAAGCAGTTTCTCTTTAATGCAATGTTGCAAAGGAGTGCGCCAACCAACACTATGTCGTGTTTTTAAGGCAGTTCATGCCACCAAATCCACCTGGTACGAACATACAGTACAGTGGTTGAACTCTGAACCGTGTATAATGACTGACTGTTCCAGGTTGGCTGTTGGTTGGTTTTATGGATGAGAGGAGCTGTATTATAAATATGATGTTGGCTCTTGCCTTTCTACGTGGTTTAGTGACTCCAGATCTGCCTCCCAATCAGACTGTGGGCACTGGGCCATCCTGATGGTGTCACTGTTTTAAAGGTCGCCGCCATACATCTCATCACGGTGAAATATCCCTACGCCCCTTTCCTTAACATTCATCTGACTATAGTCCCCCATCTGGAACACGGAACACTGAGAAAAGGCTACAGAGACATTGGTGGATAAGGTAGGAAATGTAGGCTGAGGATGTTATTTTACATTTACATGTATTAATATCTATCTGCTCTGCATTCCCCCTGGTAGTGGTAGGATCTCAAAATAGGAGAGAGAAAAAATTATCACAGCGGAAAAACATTTTGTTATTATTCATGAAGAAACCTTCTGTTGACTCTTGGAGAAGGAGGAGAAAAAAAAGTGTCAGCACATTTTTACTCAAACACCCTCGGTGACTGCATGCTTTTGTAACAAGAAAACAAGATTTTATTCCTCCCCCCTTCTCCCCCCCCCCCATCTGTGTTAGTTACACACACCTACAGGACAAGATTGCTAAATTGCGAGGACAGAGGAGGTTCATCATTGTGATGCAAAAGAAGTTGAAATATAACCCCAAGGCGAGCGGCGACAGAGTAGAAAAACATGAAGAAAGTGCTACATCCCCAGACCTTTGATGTAGCAGCAACAAATGTACCTTCTGACAGAAGATGCATGGAAGCAATAAGCGAGTTATACCAGACCCTTACACATGCAATCTGATTATTCTGGCCCGGGTGTTAATTGGATACTACCTGGCAGATCTGATACGAGTAGCAGCCCTGGTGGTGGGAAGCCTTTCCAAGTGATGAACTATAATTGACTGAGCTGCTTGAAGCACTTGTAATTTAGAGCGTGTCATTTGATGAAGCGGCTGATCCAGTGGTCTCTGTAGTACCTGGGACATCACAAGGCAGACTTGCTGTTCCCTCCAAGAGTACCAGCTACTACGGCACACACCAAGACAACTGGTAGGAGACCCGTCCGGAAATACCAACTGGGAAAGACAGTACAGTGTGCTAGTGTGATAATACAGTGTCTGCTCCTCTCCACTAGCCACTGGAGGCTATAAACACTATTATAGACACTGTTGTAATGACATATTACAGTTGCACAGTACATGTCCTCCGCTTTATCAATGAAAAGGGAATCAGGGTTATCTACACAGAGATAGATATGTTTTGAAGGACCCCTGAGCCTACCATACCCCCCCCCCCCCCCAACTGTTTTATTAGATGACTTCATGCCATTGGTGTCTTTATGTTTTGATAGATTGCATGTCCCATACTGTGCTGATTTGGGAAAACATTTTCTAATTTACTTAGCTCTAGTCCTGACAATCTGGAGTAGTGATCTCCTAATCCGAAGTGTGTGTGTGTGTGTGTGTGTGTGTGTGTGTGTGTGTGTGTGTGTGTGTGTGTGTGTGTGTGTGTGTGTGTGTGTGTGTGTGTGTGTGTGTGTGTGTGTGTGTGTGTGTGTGTGTGAAAAAGAGCAAGAGCCATTACATTATGTGTAACACTATGCCCACTTCTCTGAGAAGTTCTGAAAAGTTAGCAACACTTGCAGGTAGGGAAGGAGGCCTGGGAGGAAGCCTTGGTGGTCTGGCTGTGAGGTAGCCCCCTATCAATAAGAGCCTTGCCACCATTGGCAGTAATTGGTTAGTAAATGAGCAGTGTCAGCTGAAAGGGACTGGAGGGGTCAGAAGTTCAGCAGCTCAGAGGGAGTCTGTAGTTTGGGGCCCATGGCCCCTGGGGAGCCCGGGATTGAGATGAATTAGTGGGGGACACTGGAGGAATTTCATCCTCTCTCTCTCTCTCTCTCTCGATCCTCTCTCTATCTCTCTCTCTTCTCTGGGCTGAAATGGGTCTAACACCTTAATTAACACTGAAGCTTGTCTCTGCCAAGCAGCTCAAGTAATTACCACCTTACGCCCCTCCATTTCTCATTTTATTTATCTTAACAGTATCTGTGGCAGCACTGAGACCGTTTAGCTCGTGCTGAAGAGACCCTAACGTTATTCACTCCATTCACTCTCCCATCTCCGGCCCTGTTTATGCCTCAGTCCCACATCTAATCGGGAACTTCCCCCACTTATTACCGCTAAGTGAATTCTACCGAAATTGAGAGAAATTCACGTCTTTTTTTCACCCCTTAATTGTTTAAGTTTTAACTCTGACACTGTGGGATATCTCCTACTCCGGCCTTTAGTGTAATTTGATTTGGTCATAAATCCATTGTCCTAAAGATAAGCCCAATTGCGTATAATCGCCGAAGGTGCATTCATCTGCCCATTGGTCCGGTTCGATGCAGAGAGCCACCGAGCGGCGGTGCGTTTTTAATCGCACAATTCTCAGTCAAATCAAACAAAATACGAGGCCTCTCACCGGAAATAAACCGCAACTGCTGCCTTGGCGGAGTCTAGAGGTACCTGATCACTCCTCTCCGGAGAAGAAGTTGACCTTTTGCAGCCGTGAAGAGGTTTGTTTCGTTCTCTGGCACGGAGTGTGACGAGCGAGAGAGAGCACCTTAATGATGTGCTTGTTCTTGTGAGGGGCAGCCAATGTTTTCTCATCAGGATCCAATTTAAAGGTCCTTTGTTCTGCACTCAGACTTTGGACCTAAGCAGCAAACCACATGTCCTCCAAAGTTCAAGTTGATAGTCATCGTCTTTCCTGTGTGCCTTCCTCAGCTTTCTTAAAGGAAAGGAAATAACCAAATAGGGAGCAAACAGAGAGCGCCCGAGACTGCTTTGATTGCCATGCTGTGTATTGTTTTGTTTAGAATCATGTTTTTATTTATTTATTTTATTTTATTTTACCTTTATTTAACCAGGTAGGCAAGTTGAGAACAAGTTCTCATTTACAATTGCGACCTGGCCAAGATAAAGCAAAGCAGTTCGACAGATAAAACGACACAGAGTTACACATGGATATATACAGGACACGACAAGACGAGGACAAAAGACGTCTGAACTGCTATGCCACCTTGGAGAGTTTTTGTTAACCCACATACCAATGACATGATGTGTTACTTTTTGAGGATTTGGAGTAGGATCATTTTGGAACACGCCCATTTGGGAACAATTTGCACATACACAGAGGTAGCAAAACTGTACTTCAAATCTATGATACTCTCCCACTTAACATACTGCTTGACTAGTTGGGCCCAAGCTTGCTGTACAACATTAAAACCCATTCAGTCTATCTACAAACTGGCTCTCAAAGTGCTTGATGGAAAGCCCAATAGCCATCATCACAAAGGCCAATCAGACTCGTGAACAAAATCCCTAGGTGTGTATTGCCGCTTTCCATGTTTTCTGTAGCTCGTGAGGTGCGGAAACACTGTTGCTTTTATGTATTTTGTTTTGTTGCTTTTTGCGCTATTGCTCTGTCTGCGTGCTACGTGTTGCTTGTTCTATGTTTCTCTGTCTGCGTGCTACGTGTTGCTTGTTCTATGTTTCTCTGTCTGCGTGCTACGTGTTGCTTGTTCTATGTTTCTCTGTCTGCGTGCTACGTGTTGCTTGTTCTATGTTTCTCTGTCTGCGTGCTACGTGTTGCTTGTTCTATGTTTCTCTGTCTGCGTGCTACGTGTTGCTTGTTCTATGTTTCTCTGTCTGCGTGCTACGTGTTGCTTGTTCTATGTTTCTCTGTCTGCGTGCTACGTGTTGCTTGTTCTATGTTTCTCTGTCTGCGTGCTATGTGTTGCTTGTTCTATGTTTCTCTGTCTGCGTGCTACGTGTTGCTTGTTCTATGTTTTTCTGTCTGCGTGCTACGTGTTGCTAGTTCTATGTTTCTCTGTCTGCATGCTACATGTTGCTAGTTCTATGTTTCTCTGTCTGCATGCTACGTGTTGCTTGCTCTATGTTCTCTGTCTGGATGCTACGTGTTGCTTGTTATATGTTGCTCTGTCTGCATGCTACGTGTTGCTCATTGTTTGTCTGTATTGTTATTGTAATTGTTTTCAATAACCTGCCATGGGACTGCGGTTGAAAATTAGCATCCAAACATCCATTTCTGTTATTTCCGCCCTCCCCAGTTACCAACCACAAATGTAGCCCATTTTCAAATCATTTAAGAATAGATTGGTAATGTAGTTCCTTTGGCAGACAGAGGAGCTACTGTAGCTAGCTAGCCTAGCGTTGTTGGATATCATGGTGGTTGTCTGATCCTGTGTGTGAGAGGACCGTTCATTGTCTGCCCGTGTTTATGACGGCGACGGTCCCTGTAAATGCTCATTAATTTTGTCCCTTCGTGGCAAAATCATTTCGAGGAGAAGCAATTCAGCCTCTGTTCCTTTCAATTCACTGCTCTTGTCAATCAACCGGCCCGGGCTGCGGTATCCTGCGGAATGGAGGTGTTATATTCCGGCAATTATCATGTCATATACTCGAAAATGTAAATGAACGTGTGTAAAATTAAATTTATGGGTTGTCAGTGAAGAATAAGAACCAGGAGAGCAATTACTTATCGTCTTTCATCTTGGAGGCTCTGATACGTCAAGCAGAAAAGCGTGCAGTTAAATGCCTGGAATTAGCATTGTGCTGGGGCTTCAACAATGAACCGAGGGCCGGGGCCTTCCTCTCCTCCGCCTCGCCTGCCTCTCTTTTTGTTTGGGGAAGAGCGATGAAATGAAGATGATTATCATCCATCACTCGCTAGCTAAAAAGCTAATGAAAGCGGGAAAGCCACTTCCGTGACTTCATTTGTTGCCTGTTTTTCAATTTTCGGTTTTGAATCCCCTCGTTTTCCTTGTCAGGATGTGTAGGCTTTTTCCCTGGCTTGTTGTTCAGATACAGTATTATCCCCATCCTGTACAACTGGGCTAGTAATGCATGTATACGCACCCCTTACAGAACACATGGTGTTTAGTGGTGTAGTGATTCATTATATGATATTGTATGGTTATGTCTTTTCACTATTTACATGTTTACATTTTTTTTTTAAACAGACTCACACCAGGTTCCCCTTTCGTCAACCCCATTAACCGCAGGATCCTCATTCAAGCAGCCAATTAATGGGTTTTAATGAAAGCATTGTCATCCTGTCCACCACTATTCAACGGGGTGGCCACCAGGGTAATTGCAAGTCTCCGATGTATCTTAAGGTTTAATAACACTGAAGGTGGAAGCACAGCGCGTTTAGTTACGTGCAGATGTTTCATTTGTGAATTGTGTTGCTTTGTTCGGCCCCTTTCTTTTGTGTCTGCTTAACGAAGTGCGGAAGAGAGTGAGGCTACTCCTATACCACAACAGCCTTCACACACACACACACACACGCACGCACGCACGCGCGCACACACACACACACACACTCTCTCTAAGACCCTAATGAACAATGGTGTCCAGTCTAGGATTTGTTTGAATACGAATGTGGCGGTGCGGGGAGGAGGAGGAGGATGGGGCTGGGGATGGAGTTTGACCTTCAGCTGTGATTTTCAGTTCATCAGGATTAGTCAAGCTGGGCGATCAGGAGCGCTAATGCATAATGACTTCTAAAATGAAAAATGTGTAGTGACCATGCAAATGTCTCAGCTAATCAAAGAGGGGAACCTGGGCCGAGGAGAGGAGGGAAGAGCAAAACAAGGACGTGTCAAGGCCTGAGAGATGGGGGGGGGGGGGGGGGGGGGTTACAAGGAGAGATGTATGGAAAGTAATCAAGCAGCTTGATTAGACAGCAGCGTTTCACGTTAGGGGGACAGGAGGGTCTTATTGGCCCTTTTTGTCATGCCGTTGTAGTATACTTTCATAGCGACTATGTGCTAAACGATGTCGCAATTAGCGAGGGCTATGGAATGGCCACGACTACTTCCTAAAAGATTCAGTATAGTCCCGTTCTTTAAAGATGCCCGCAAGAGGTTTAATCAGTCTTATCTTAGCATAAGATACTGTTTGGTAGACTATTCTGCATCTGCAATGGTTGGATGTGTCATATCATAGCCTGTGTAATAGAATATTAAAATGCTCAAAACCCTTACAGTCAAATAACACTTTCAGATTAAACCGTGGCCCCAACAGGTGAAAGTGAAAGACTCTGGGGAGAGTTTCAAATTCCTCCGTTCGGCCTCTTTGAGTTTTTGTTCCAAACTTCACTGCGGCGTGGAAGAGTAAACAAACTCGTTCCAGCTTTGTTTTCATTCCAGTCATTGTAAAAAAATACTAATAAATTAAATACCAGGCATGAAGAATTGAAAAAAAAGTGATATAAACATTAGAGCTACATTCCCCTGTTGCTATGTGCTCATGCAGGCAGTCAAAGTGAGAAGCAATGAAAAGTTGGATCTTTCTTGCTTTGTTATTGATCTGTGGTGTTAGAAAGTCACTCTCTACTGTCTTACAAGACTTTGGCTGAGAACAATCTGTCTTTGTTTTGTTTTGGGGAAGTTCTCTCCAGCAGTCTTGACAGCAGCTAGTAGTTGAATGATTCTTATCACCTGAAAAAAATGTCATACGTTTTTCAAAAGGACACGTCAGTCAGGAGAAAGAATTGAACCTCTGGCTGCTTTTCCTGAGAATGAAGAAGTAGCAGAAGTTCTGTGCTCCGCAGAAAGGCAGCTGGTAATTCCACTCTATAAACAGAATTGTCTACTAGCACCAATCGCTCTTTTCCTCTCGGAGAAAGCTTCTCTAAGAATCATCTCCCTCTCTGTCTCTCCAAGGCTCTTTCTGAGTGATCTCCAACCCCAGGGTCTGTCTGGGTGCTTGCATGCTGATTGTGCATACCAAGTGTCCACTTCAACTGTGTTATTTTAATCAACTTTGGAGTTGTGCATTTTCCTGCTGTTTCACAATGGCCGCCACTGATAGGCATGCCTAAGGCGGTTCAAGGGTTCAGCTAATTAGGGTATACGTCTATTTAAATCCCTCTCTTCTCCCAGCGGGCGGACTGTCAAAAATAAGGCAAGGAAACACAAAGGCACAGCACCCATCCATCCTTCAGCACAGAGTGCCACAGCACAAGGGTGACGGGAGACATGCTTTCTCTACCTTTTGGTCCCCAATTACCATGCTCCCAGTGGGCTCTGAGGCCAGACCTGATGAATTCTCTCTCTCTCTCTCTCTCTCTCTCTCTCTCTCTCTCTCTCTCTCTCTCTCTCTCTCTCTCTCTCACCCACCCTCCAGGTGCCGGTGTCGGTGGCCATGATGAGTCCCCAGGTGATCACCCCCCAGCAGATGCAGCAGATCCTCCAGCAGCAGGTCCTATCCCCTCAGCAGCTCCAGGCCCTGCTCCAACAGCAGCAGGCTGTGATGCTGCAGCAGGTACCTAACATATACACACACACACCTAGTAGATACACACAGAGAGACACGCACAGTAACACACCCACCAACACAATCACATACACACAGAGAGACATTCACCTAGACATACACACACACATAGTTACATAGTCATACGTGCACAGTTACATGCATATGGTCACATAATGCCTGCACCCATTGAACCGCACACACACACACACACACACACACACACACACACACACACACACACACACACACACACACACACACACACACACACACACTGCCTGTGTAGCACTGTATTCACAAAACACTTAATGTACAGTACATCTACGCCCGCTGCGCCCTTGACACAGTTATAAAAGAGAGACTAGAAGTGACGCACTTGACCACGTCACAACCAATTACCTGTATCCCTCCGAGGGTCTATTTCCTGGGAGCCCTCGGGAAAGGTAAAAGGTGTCAGGATAGAGACATAGTTACTGTAGTTATGAGGAAGTCAATGAAAGAGGGGTGGAGCCAGTACAGGAAGTGAGACAGGCTGGGTTATATGTGGAAGGAGCTGACTTGTAATTTCATCATTACTTCCTAGATAGACTACAGTGAGGAAAACTTTAAGTAGGGAATTACTGTTTCATTAACTACCCTCTTTAGAGGAATTTATGAATGAATTAAGTTTCAATTTTATATTCTTTATAAGACTTTTTTTTACCCTACTGTACCTCCTCTATCTTCAGGAGTCACTGAGAGTCGCATAGACAGCAGAGAGTGGATGTTATGTGTGATGTGTGCCTTTCGTTTAGAGTGATGAATCGGTTCCTTTGAGTGTGCTGCATTCACTTTAAAGCATTTCAGTGCCTGTCAAGACATTAGACCAAAAACTGTATTCTAGTTAATATGATTAAATTGTGCCCCCTCCAGTACTGTGCGAGGCCATTTAAAGTCCATATGGAGAAGACATGGCGGGAGAGCGAGACTACAGTATGTGTCCCCCCCCCCCCCCCCCCCCCCTGCTAGAAAATGAATCAGATTATGTATGGCACTTCAAATATGTGTTGTACGTAACCAACATGTGTCGGTGTTGTCATGGCACCTCATTTTCAACAACAGCAGCAACAACAAAAAAACACACAAAAAAACAACGACAAACCAAATGAATTACAACGTGTCAGAACCTTGGCGAGTGCTCTTTTTGCTGCTCTAGTATGGAAACAGATTCCTCGTTAGCTTTACAAACACATTGCTACAGTATTATACCATATGATCAATATATCTGTCTCAGTAAATCGAGGCTTTCCACTGCCCAAAACGACACACACCGTACCTATGAAACCAACAGCAAAAAAAAAAAGCATTTGCCAATGTCTATTTACATAGCCAGAAGATAATATGGACATTCTCCTAGGTTACCTGGAATCTTTTTTTAATCATCTATCTCTCTTTCTTCCCCTCCCAGCAACATCTGCAGGAGTTTTATAAGAAACAACAGGAGCAGCTACACCTGCAGCTTTTACAACAGCAGCATCCTGGAAAGCAAGCAAAAGAGGTGGGTATCTGTTTCAGACCCGTAATGGCCTGACAGTGGAAGTGGGAGGGAATGTGCGTACCGGGAAGAAGTCTAGATGATGTCTGTTCTGGCTGTCTCACTCAGTTCGGTCTTCTGGTTAGCAGCCGTGGTTTGGGGGAAACCTTCCCGTGTTCCTGGGATTCCACAGACCAAGCTAGCTAATCCAAAGCCAGTGTTCTCTAATGTTAGCTAATGGTTCACCCAGTGTTACAGTGTGTGCCTTTGATGGACAAAGCACTGACACTTGTTACCTGCCGCTGGGGGAGACTTGGGGAGAAATGACGAGGGGGGGGGGGTTCTCTCCCTCCTTCTAAAACATGTAAATGGAGGGACGTGACGTTAAATAGCTCAAAAGCCCGGTTTGAGCCGAGAGAGAGGACCGAGTCACAGGGTCTGCTGATTAATGAACTGCTTCTGTGGGTTTGGGCCGAGTGCGAGGAGCAGAAAAGTTAGAGTGTGACGCGCTCATAAATCACACTGACAGCCCGCCAGTCTACCGGGCGAGGCTCGCAGTCTGTCACAGGAGCCGAACATCGTAGCATGCCGCGCGGGGCCAAATCTAAACAACACTTGGGGAAGCAGTTAAATTGATCAGGAAACGGTATCGCAGGAAACGGTATCGCAGGCACCCTTTCCCAGACACATCTCTCTCCCTCTCACTCTATCCCCTCCTCCCTCCCTCCATCTCGCTCTCTCTATCTCCCTCTCACTCTATCCCCTCCTCCCTCTCTCCCTCCCTCCATCTCGCTCTCTCTCTGTCCCTTCAAGCGGCCCAATATGTGGACCGTACAGGAAGCTGCTGCTGACCTCCCGGAGGCTTTGTTTCTGTTTGGATTTGTGAATAGAATTTTCAGCCCTCCGTCGCCATCAAATATGGAATAGAAATCGCTCCCTTATTTCTCCAGAGACGGCGGGTCCAATCCACATGACTTGCTCCATTATGCAGTCTGTTTTCCAGTGAGCGCATCACAAGTTTTACCTGCCCCCCCCCCCCCCCCCATCCCACCCCCCAGGCTAGAAAGGAAAGGGTCTTCCACTGCAGCATGTCTCTCTGTGAAGTGTGACGTCCTCCACATACATCCTCAGGAGTGTCTCTCCACAACTCGATGGCCACCTTGGTCTTGTGATTCTTGTCAAGAAAAGTAAAACATTCATCCTAGACTCTCCTATGATAACAAGCCTTTCCTTGAGCAAATTAAAACAAATTGCAATGGAATATGATAGCAGAAAGATAGTGGAGGAAAAATAGAGGTGGACAGAGAGAGAGAGTGAGAGAGAGAGAGACAGAAAGAGGGAGAAAGAGAATAAGAGAGGAGGGAGAGAGCGATGTGGAGCTAACAGAGCCAGTTGTATGATAGCTCCAGTACCTCCCATGTTTCCTAATAGACCACCAGAGATCTCATCAACAGCCCACTGAGGACTAAACATGTTTAGCTGTGGAAAAGAGGTGCCATTAAACTGGTAATGAAGTCATGCTCAGTTCTTGGCATGTTTGCTGTTATAGAAACGGATTATACCATGGTGATACACAGTTACCTGTCTTGATCGACATCTGCAATAACATCAGCTTCTAGTTCTGATTTACTGTTGTATTTGTGTCTGCTGTGGGATAGTACTGTCATGATTAAGCCACAAAAGTCTGGGCGTTTTCCCCCCCCTGTTTTTCTGTGGTTGCTTTGGCAGTTGTTTCTTGTTGTTGTTGTTGATGTTATTGTTTAGCTCGGGCTGTCTGGCTGGCCCAGTGGTAAACATGGTTGGGGGGGGTAATGCTGGTGTGCTCAGTTGCTGTAAATCTCCCAGCGAAAATCTGTAAATCTCGGCCCCATAAGCTGTAATAGACCATCAGAAAATGCAAGACAATTAACTGTCAGCTGTGGGGGGGGGGATTGCCCAGGGCTTAATATCATACAGAAAACTCATCTCATCGCAGTTTGGAGGGGAGAGTGCAGTCTATCAGCCCAGTGTGCCTAGCTATGCCTCGTTCAGCAAGAGGAGGAGACAGAATAGAACAGGAACTAGGCATAAAAAGGAGGCGAGGAAAAAGAGAGAAAGGAGAGAGGAAGAGAGACAGGCAGTAGTTAAGATCATGGAAGGAGCACCGGCAGCATCGGCAATGCAAGTATCCTCGTTGTCGGTGTTGGGCGCCCACTTTCTTGTTAATTTGTGTAATTTGTGCTCCTTTCCTCCTCCACTCCTCCTCCTCCTGCTCCTATTCACTATAGCAACAGCAGCAGCAGCAGCATCAGCAGCAGCTCGCCGCCCAGCAGCTCGTCTTCCAGCAGCAACTCCTCCAGATGCAACAGCTCCAGCAGCAGCAGCACCTGCTCAACATGCAGCGCCAAGGCCTGCTCTCCCTGCCCCCGGCCCCAGGACAGGCAGCCCTCCCCGGGCAGACCATGCCACCAGGTAAAGGGGTGGCTGAAGGGAGTGAAGGGGGAGAGGAGGAGGAAAGGAGAGAGCCTGGGGCTTCTGGGGCTGGGGGGCTATAGCGCACGTGACTGCCGGCGGCCACACCACTCTATCTATCTCTCTCGCTCTCTTCCCTTTTTGTTTCTACCTCTTTCGCTCTCCCTCAGCTCTGCCTGTCTCTCTGTCTCTTCCCGTTGTCTGCGAGTGTTTTTTTTTCTCTCCCTCTATTCCCTCGCTCCCTGCTCACCCCTCCCTCTCTGGGTTGTTGTTGTTGTTGTTGTTGTTGTTTACTGCCTGTCTCACAGTAGGCAGCGAAGAAAAGAGACAAGAGGAGCGGCTTCCATTTTCTCTCGCCTCGCCAAGAAGTAAACACGTTTACCAAAATGGCAGGGGATAAAAACAACAACAACAACAACAACAAGAAACAAAACGAAGGGGGGTTAATTACCAGTGTGGGGCTGAAACAAAAGAACAATGCTCTGTTTATCTAGCTAGATAATAGCATTTGTGCTAACTGAATTCTGCTTCCTCTATGAATGTAATCCAGAGGCAGCCAGTGTGGATCGATGCCCGTGGATCCCCTGTAGATTTCATTGTAACACTGCATTCTTATTAAGCAGAACCGCTGACAAGAGATCATCCCAGTTAATCTCTCAGTGTAGCCGTGTGCCATTTGGTTAAAAGACTAAGCCTGAGAGGTGTATCAACAAGTAAGTTAGAGATGTATGTAGGCAGTAAACAGGAGGAAGTTATTTGTGTTGGTTTGCGATGACTCTGTGTTTACGTAGTCTACAATACATCATCTCCGGGCCTAGTAGTGATTGTGTAAATGGATTGTAACTGTGTTGGTCCTCCTTCTCCCCTCTGCCAGCTGGACTGAGCCCAGCAGAGCTCCAGCAGTTGTGGAAGGACGTGACCGGCGGTGGCCACAACATGGAGGACAACGGCATCAAACACGGCGGCGGCGGCCTGGACCTGACCACTACCAACTCTTCCTCGACTACCTCCTCTACCCCTTCCAAAGCGTCACCTCCCATCTCCCACCACTCCATCGCCAACGGCCAGTCTCCCGCACTCAATTCCAGAAGGGAGAGGGAGCGAGAGAGGGAACGGGAACGGGAGAGGTACGGAAAGTGAGCTACTCGTCCGCCACCCACTACACAACACATTGTAGACACAAAAGTTAGGACGCACAAAAAGCTTGTTGTCGGCTGGTAGTTGTTTGTTGTTGGCTTTTAATAATGTACAAATACATTTTATATCTGTCTATAGAAACTCCTGATCAAAGTCTTTGCCCCCCCCCGTTTAGAAAATGAAAAAAAAAAAACGTATTTGTTCCTGCCGGGTTGAACGTGATGTTTTGTTTGTTTGTTCAATAGTTTATTAGTGTCTTGGTAATATTCAAAACCCAGCCTCGGCCTCCCTAGGGACAGCGTAGGATGCTATTGAACACAGTTACTTACACCATATCAAAAGCAAGGAGACGAAGACACCGGCAGCAATACACAGCTGTGCGAGCAGAAAGCGAAGGCAACCACCTCGTACATTAAGTATTTAGTGGCTCTATCTTTTGAAATTACCTTGCTGCTCCGCTTGTCATGTAAACAAAATACGTGACGCCAAGGTGGTATTTTAGAATGTTTGTCCTTGTGATGCCTTTGTATGTGGTTCCGACTGTAAGAAAACACTGTTCACATATGTCTATCTGGTTCTATGCATTATTCAAGGCTCTTTCCTGCGATATATTAAGAATGTGGCGCAGTGTAGCGGTGTGGAGAGACTTCGGTGGAGCTGGATGTGTTGCGTAATTGGTTTAAAGTAGATGCTATCTGCTACCGCCACTAAAAGGGGGTTGAAAAAGATATCTTTAGAAGGCAGATGTTCCCCTAGAGGAGAAACAAAAACAGGAGGAGGAGGGAGGGGAAAGAGAAAACCCTTTTTTATCTGTTAGTGTCCCCCGGGGGGGTGTGGCGTCTCGTAATGATCGAACACGGAGTATTGTCAAGGAGAGATGCTTACTAACACACAGTGGATCGATGGAGGGAAAGCCTGCCTGTAGAAACCGTGTGTGAGCTCTCACACACACACACACACACACACAAAATCCCCCTCACACACACCGACACACAAACACACACACACCCTCCAACCCGCCAAATACAGAAACAAGTGGAGCCGAAAGGTTAAACCGTCACTTTTAATAGGATGTGCTGTCTACTCGGGGTCATAACTTATTTGGGTGCCATTATCCAAGCAGAACCCCCTCTTGTCCTCAAAATAACATAAATTACGGAGAATATTATTAATCTCGTGATGAAAATTATATGGCCGTCTGGATTTTTCATGTTTACTTGAAAGCCCTCCGTTGATCGCTTTACAAGATGAAGAAATAGGGGTCGGGGGAAAAAAGAAAAGGAAATTGGTCCCTCTATGAATGGGTTAGCTGGATGGTTTTTCACGCGTTGCTTAGGGGTTTGCAATAACACTGGATCAATAATCAGATGTTAACCATATTGCTAGGCCACCCGCCCTCATCTTTTCTCCCTTCTGTTATTAGGAACACGTTAGTCCCTTTATAGTGCACTACATTTAGCCAGAGTAGCAAGAGCCTCATGGGCTCTGGCCAAAAGTAGTGCACTATATAGGGAGTAGGGTGCTATTTCAGATGCAGACAGTAACTTCCATCCTTGGCTTAATTAGGCTCCTTCCCTCCTCCTCCTCCTAGCATCCTTGGCAGGTGAACTATTCAATAGAACAGGGCTGAATTGACCTGCTTTGACCTGCTTGTCACTGATTGTAACCTGACAGCCACCAGCAGCCTCAAGCCATTATGGCTTTTTTGATGAATCTGACGCCAGTCTACCCTTCTCTCTCTCCTTCTCTCTACCTCCGATCCTTCATTTTTTTTCTCTCTCTGTCTCTTTCTCCCTCTCTGCCTTTGTCTCTCTCTCTCTCTCTCTCTCTCTCTATCTATCCCCCCTCTCTCTTTCTCCCCGTTCTCTTTCCCTCTCCTCTCTTCTCTCCCTCATCTCACTCTTTCTATCCATCGCTCCCTCCTTCTCTCTCCTTTTCTCCCGCTGTCTCTCTCCCTCTCTCTCTCTCTCTCTCTCGCCCTTCTCTCCTCAGCTCATTACATGAGGAAACCGGAGCCTCCCACTCCCTCTATGGTCACGGGGTGTGCAAGTGGCCCGGCTGCGAGAGCGTCTGTGAGGACTTCGGACAGTTTTTGAAGTAGGTCTTATTCTGAGAATGTACTCTACGATGTGTCTTACTCACCTCCCCTTTCCTGTACTCACCGACCTCATATATCATCATATCTTAGCTTACACCGTGAATTTACTTCATGACTGTGCATTACGTTACAGTCTCCTGTGTTAATACTAAAACAAAAAAAAACGACAAGCTCGATGACAGTTGCGTTTAACAACCACGGGCCAAGACAACGGCCCCCATGATATCCGATGAAGCTTCATGTCGCCCAGCCAAGCGCCTCTCGTGCCTCTTTCCCACAGCAGAAACGTCGTCTTATGTTCCATGGTATAAAAGTTGCCATTCATCAACTAAGATGAGCTTAGCTGCTGTACATATTTTGTTTCTGAGTAATGAAACTGCAGAGGCCTATTCTGGGTTATTTTCCACAGTACCAGAGCGGCTCTTTGCGAGCTTAATCGAGGGGGGCCCAACAAAGAGATAAACACGCTTGCATCTCAGTGGGGATATTTGAACGTGTAGATTGTATAGACTGTCAGGCGGCTGGCTACATTAACTCTAGATGTAATTGATCTCCGATTTACACCCAAATCTCCTCTTCAGCGCACAGAGTTGCCTGATAGGCTGGTGTTCAGCCTGATAGACTGGTGTGCCTGATGGCCTCAAAAACGAATGGCAACTTGTAAGGACGCGCAGGGGGCCCCACAATGGCTGCATTCAGTGTTGTCATGGCGCCTGCGGACGGACTGAATGAACTCTTCATGCTCCATCAACAATTTAGTTAATTAGCTCATTTGTAATTGGTCTGCTTTGTTGTCTGGGATGTTAGTGGGGGACATCAAAAGGGGAAGGTGTTCGCTAGTGCCATAGATTACAGGTTATCACGTTGCCACTCTGGAGGAGCGAGGCTCTTTCTCTCTCTCTCTTCATTCGAAAAGAGAGAAAAAGGGGCCGAAGCGTTCATTGGAATATTCTAATTAGATTTGTAATTAACTGAGAAATAATGATCGCGTGGAGCGTTTTCACGGGTGTAAATGTTCATGTAAATCCCACACAAACTCTTTTGAAATTGGGATATTGTTCTATTTTGGGGAGGCGGATTCTTCCTTTACATTACAGTGCTGTAACTCCACAACAGTGGTTCTGTGATGACATGGAAGCCCACTAGGGCCAAACCAGAGTTGTAGGATTTAGGTCAAGCAAAACCAAAGGCAGTAGTTTGGTTAATTATACAGCCGTCTGTAGCACCAGCATGTGCATTAGGGCTAATGTGTGTCTGTGCAAAGAGAAATGACTGAAAGCCAGACTGGCTTAATATACAAAACCTCTACAGACCCCACAAGTGAGACATACAAGACATTTCATGTGCATTATATCAACGCCTCTGTTCAACGGACAGGCCAACAATAGACGCACCTTTGAATTCATTATTTACAGGTGTATTTATATGGATATATGGATATGATGGTGGATCATATATGGATATGATGGTGGATGTCGCGAGCAGAGATTTGCTCGGGGAAAGGCAGTATAGTCAATATTATAAGGTTGCATTATAAACTGGGTGGATTGAGCCCTCAATGCTGATTGGCTGACAGCCGTGGTACATCAGACCGTATACCATGGGTATGACAAAACATTTATTATTAGTGCTGCAATTATGTTGGTAAGCAGTTTATGATCGCAGTAAGGCACCTCGGGGGTTTGTGATATATGGCCAATATACCACGGCTGTGGTACAAGGGCTGTGTCCAGGCACTCCGCGTTGTGTCGTGCTTTTGTACTGGCCATATACCACACCTCCCTTATTGCTTAAGTATATTCTGGTGGAGGCCCTGGAGCAGAGGAGAAGTTTACCTTGCAGCTTGAGAAAGATGTTGGCTGTGTGTGAGACTGCATGGCTATAGCAGATTAGTGGTCTATAGTCATGCACTCAACCCGCTACTGTACATTGCCTTCCATGTAAACACGGCTAAGTATGTTTACTGTATGTGTCACGCTCTGACCTTAGTTCCATTTTTATGTCTCTATTTTGGTTTGGTCGGGGCGCGGGTTGTTTTTCAATGTTTATTTTTCTATGCGTTTGGCCAGAGGCAGCGTTGTCTCTGATTGAGAACCATACTTAGGTCGCCTTTTCCCACCTGGTGTTTGTGGGTAGTTGTTTCCTGTTTTGTGTTTTCACCTTTCGGGACTGTTTCGATTTTCATTTCTTACATTCACTTTGTTATTTTGTATTTTCGTGTTCTGTGTTAATAAATGATCATGGACACTTACTACGCTGCGTTTTGGTCCGATCCTTCCTACTCCTCATCCGATGAAGACGAAGATCGTTTCAGAACTACCCACCACCAACGGACCAAGCAGTGTGGTAAGGAGGAGCAGAGGGTTCGGGACTCCTGGACTTGGGAGGAGATATTGGACGGTAAGGGACCCTGGATTCAGGCTGGGGAAAGCTGAACTGGAGGCGGCAAAAGCGGAGAGGCGACGATATGAGGTAAGGCAGCGCAGCAGGCACGAGAGGCAGTCCCACACGAGGAGATTGGCGGAGTCAGGTGATAGACCTGAGTCAACTCCCTGTGCTTACCCGGAAGCAGCGTAGTACTGGTCAGGCACCGTGTTATGCGGTGAAGCGCACGGTGTCTCCAGTGCGCGCTCATAGCCCGGAGCGCTATAGGCCAACCCCCCGCAAGTGCCATGCGAGAGTAGGCATCCAGCCAGGGTGGATTGTGCCAGCCCAGCGTGTTTGGTCCCCGGTGCGCCGTTTCGGCCCATGGTATCCTGCGCCGGCTCTGCGTACCATGTCTCCGGGGTGCTGGGAGGATGCTGTTCGTCCTATGCCTGCCCTCGTGCCGGGCGAATGTGGGCATTGAGCCTAATGGAGAGATGCGGGTGGTAAGCACCAGATCTCCAGTGCTCCCCCACAGTCCGGTTCGACCTGTGCCTGCACTCTGGAGGGGCCGGGCTAAAGTGGGCATTCAGCCTGGAGGAGTGGTGCCAAGGCTGCGCAGAGCTCCAGTGCTCCCCCACAGCCCGGTTTATCCGGTGCCTCTTCTAACCACCAGGCCTCCTGTACGTCTCCCCAGGAGGGCCCTGTGGCAGTCTCTGCGTCTTCTCCTTCCAGAGTCTCCCTCCTGTCCGGAGCCGCCAGAGCTGCCCGGCAGTCCAGAGCCGCCAGAGCCGTCCGTCAGTCCGGAGCCGCCAGAGCCGCCCGTCCTGTCCGGCGCCACCAGAGTCTCCCGCCTGTCCGACGCTGCCAGAGTCGCCCTCCTATTCGGGGCCCGCTGCAAGGGTCCCCAGTCCGGGGTCGGTGGCGAGGGTCACCGCTCCAGAGGCGCCACCTAAGTGGGCCAAGACTAAGGTGGAGTAGGGTCCACGTCCCGCGCCAGAGCCGCCACCACGGATAGATGCCCACCCAGACCCTCCCCTATGGCTTTAGGTTTTGCGGCCGGAGTACGCACCTTTGGGGGGGGGGGGGTAGTGTCACGCCCTGACCTTAGTTCCTTTTTTATGTCTCTATTTTGGTTTGGTCGGGCCGTGAGTTGGGGGTGGGCATTCTATGTTGTTTTTCTATGTTTTCTTTTCTATGCGTTTGGCCTGGTATGGTTCCCAATCAGAGGCAGCTGTCTATCGTTGTCTCTAATTGAGAACCATACTTAGGTCGCCTTTTCCCACCTGGTGTTTGTGGGTAGTTGTTTCCTGTTTTGTGTTTTCACCTTTCAGGACTGTTTTTGTTATTTAGTATTTTCGTGTTCTTTGTTAATAAATTATCATGGACACTTACCACGCTGCGTTTTGGTCCGATCCTTCCTACATCTCATCCGATGAAGACGAAGATCGTTACAGTATGGACATCTTTATAGCTTAGTTTCTCATTTAGGTTAGGGCATAGGTACACAGTAGGCTATAAAACATGTGACTGTATATATTCTTTAAGAACAGTGTAGAAAAAAGGATTGCACAGATATACTTTACAGTAGGCATATACTTTACACTAGTAGACTAGAAAGAGGCGTTGCAGGCAATTCTCTGACAACTGGTATAGTATGGAAGGGACCCTGCTTAAAACAACTGTCTTTACAAAACAGCCTTAAAGATTCTGGGTGAGACTCCACGTCGTTGCATCCAGCCTGCGAGGAGTCAGGTTCATGTACTGTAACCGGCACATGGAAACAGACAGCAACAAAAAGACAGCGTGATCCTGGCAGAACAAAGATGGCTGCTTGTCTGCCTTTCCTTGGAGGAGCTATCGTCTGTGTCAGGGAGAGCCTTTTAATGTTTTCGGAGATGCCACTCATCTCCTCGGCAACAGCCAGGTACACACACACTTTAAAAAGGTTTACATAAAATAGGTGTCAGAATCAAATGGCACTTTAAGACGAGAACGCGAGGAAGGGGGGAAACCTAGGTAACCTGATGGTTGGTTGCTGGAGGTATGAAACACAATATCATGCAGCGGGCGCGTTTAGTCATCTTTTGTTGTGTTGCGGGTAGGAAACTTGTCAAGATCAGCATTTAATAGCTCTTCAGTGTCTCTTTTATGTGTGTTCACCTGGAGAGCTAGCCTAGAGGTTGGCTGGCACGTTGTGTTAGCTCTGTAGTTCAAATGTAATATTAGCGTGGGAGTGTTCGAGGGGGTGTCGGGGGCGTGTGTGTGGGCCTGTGCGTGCATGTTGATGCATGTAAATGTATGTGCTTCTAAATAGTTTTGAGGCGCGTGCATTTTCAAGGTTTGGCAGGAATGAGAATAACTAACTTCACACACAGATTTGTTCTTTTAGATTAGTGTTACAGTGATATGTATACATTTCCGGGCATGGTACAGTACTCTACAGTGCAATCAATGGAGAAATATTTGATTCATTCACATCACATAGCTTTTAATACTCCATTCTGTTTAGTATTATTATATAATGCTTCCTGCTCTGTTCCCTAGTTCTGTATTGATTTGCTCTCCCTTCTGTGATCACACACACACACACACACACACACATCCGAGAAGAGTTAGTTACCGTTTGATTATCATCTCCAATTAAACATCCTTCAACCCGTCAGCCCATATATATTCATACCCACCATCCAAACCACCAGCATGCCCCGACCGCCAACCCCTCAGAGCAGGGTCTCCCTAAATCGATGCACCTCGCCGTCTACACAGACAATTTATCTGCCTCCTCACTTAACTCTTCCCCTCTCCCCCTCCGACGCCATGTCCCCCTCTTCCCCCTTACCCAGCAGGCAGTAGCGTCAGAGAGAGACATGGCAAGCGGAGAGAGGGAGAGGGAGAGAGAGAGAGACGATAACCTGACCGCGAGTGTCTCTAACCGTTGCTTAATTAAACCCACAAGGCAGTAAGAAGCCCCCGGATAGGCCCCCTTAGCGCTACTCTGCCAGACGTCTGGCTGGGTGTGACAAGACCTTTAAAACTGAGGGCATTACATTAGTTATGCATATGCTGCTGTCTGGTCTGGTGTGGGTCTGCAATGTGTGTTTGTGTTACTCTGCGCCATGCTAGACAGTCAGGGAGGATGGAGGCCCCGGCCTAGCTAGCATGAAGGGTCTGGGTCGACGAAGCTGTGATAGGACACATGGACAATTAGGCACACCATACTGTGTGCTTGAAGGTATATTAGCAGGCTCTTAGAACTCTCAGTGTATAACTTCAGTATATTGTGTGTATATTTGTCTTAGTGGTCAGTGAGGATACAAAATGGACAACATAATATGATACTCCATAGGAATAACTATCCCAAAGTGTATAACAGCCACTTCTCATAAACTAGGAACCTTTGCTTTGTTTTTGTCTAGAAAAACCTGCTATACTGCTATACTGTATTAGTGTGGCCTCTCTGTCCCTGAATCCCTGCATCTGTCAATCTCCCCAGCTCTCCCTCTTTCTTTCTGCCTTCCTGTGCTATTGGACCCATCACATTGGTTATTCCCCTCTCAAAACAAAAATCAATATGCCTGTAAAGTGACCCATAAATTATGTGGTGGCTCCAGAAATGTTTGTTCAGAGCTGTCTTTGTGAAGGCGTCCGGCCTCTCTTCCCTCGCTCACCTCTCTGTTTGTACTGCTCTGAGTCTGACTGGGCCCGGCTCATTAGGGGATATTCTGGTGACGATGACGGATAACCTGTCTCTCTCTCTCGCTCTCTCTTTCTCTCTCTCTCTCTCTCTCTCTCTCTCTCTCTCTCTCTCTCTCTCTCTCCCCCTCCTTCTCTTTTTATTGCTTGTTGTCTCTCACTCTCTCTCTCACTCTTTCTGCATCTCTCGCTGTCAATCTCTCTCCCTCACACCATCTCTCTCTTTCTCTCTCTCTTTCTGTCTCTGTCTCTCTCTCTCTCTCACTCTCTCTCTCTCTCTCTCTCTCTTATACTCTTTCTCTATTTCCCTCTTTCTTATTAATGCATAATAGCAGAGCTTGCCATTTGAATATTTCATATGCAGGCCGTAATCTGTTTGTAATCGCCTTGCTAACTGGCCAGCAGGAGAAGAAGAGGAAGACAAAAAAGGGATCATTTGAGAAAAAAAAAATGGTCGGAGGAATATCGAGAGGCCTTCTGCAGCTAATTCACAACCTCTCCCCTCCAACAGGAGAGAGAGAAAAAACACAGGCTGCTTGTCTGTCGATGAGAGGGAAACTTAATAAAGATTTGTTGTATTTTTTTGTATTTGGTAATGAAGGATCTTCAGGGATAGTGGGCCAGCCCACTTGGTGCTTTTGAAGTAGCTGTAATTTATGACACACGCCATACATCAAGTGCATAAGATAGCATTATGAGCATTGAAATGAAAAGGGTATTTGCAGCATTAGTTCCCTCTTCCTGCGAGGGACGTGATTAAATGATTAATGAAATGCCCCTTTGCATGCGCATTCTGAAACAGCAATTAGACACGGGCTGGAGAGACCCACCAGTCCAGCCTCTCCCCCTCCTTTTAATGCTATCTCATTCCTGATTCATAATGGAACATATCTGAGCATTAGACCTGAAATGGTTACAAAAGCATAAAAAAGGAATGAAATTGGAATGGTTTTAAATGTGCCCGGCCGTAATTGAAAGGTACTGGGCTATTGTGATTACAAATGTCCCATTCGGTGCTTTGATTGGCATACTAAGGCAGGCTGGCGACTACGTTTGTATTGTTTAGCATTTTGCTGTTAAACAGTAAATAGGAAAAGACTATAAATATAATATATGGTGAAACGTGTGTGTGTGCATGTATGTGTGTGTGTGTGTGTATGTGTGTGTGTGTGTGTGGTGTGCGTGTGTGTGTCAGAGAGAGCGATTTAAGCTCCCACTAATGCACTGGAGGCAGTGCTGTAAATGATCATTGAAGGGTCTGCAAGCTAACCTATAATTACAGGAAAGAATGTGGCAGCTCTGGCATTTCATAACCATGTCTTCTCAAAGCCCTCTTTGTGAGTTTGTCACCAATGATAATTCAGATAGAGGCTCATTACCGAACATCACAACACTTTAAAAAACCTTTTTCGCCTTTGTAGCGTGGTGCAGGGAATAAAGGTCTATTTTAATGGCGAGGTTCTTTTGTGTCCTGCAGACAAAATCCAATCAAGACGAACCGTCATCAACTGTTATGGCTGTCTGCTTTAAAAAAAAATCTAATGAAGGAGATACAGTCTGCCGCTGAATAAATGCTGAATAAATGCCCACTTTGGAAGGGGAGCATTTTTTTAAATGTTCTCAACGTTAAATTGCCTTTATTGTTTTCTGTAAATGAATTGGATACAAACCCATTGTGCCAGACCAGCATCTTTTATCCTCCATAGAGTAGTGCTCTGGGTAGTCACTGACTCCCATCCACACTACAGAGGGCCTATTGTCATATTGGAGATGCTTTCACTGTTTTATATCAGAACCACATGCACCAGTATTACATATCATTTCAGAATGATGTTGACAACAACAACATAATAATAATAATAATTTATGATAATACATAATTTAATAAATAATCATAATAAATAATCACATTTTTGCATTTTAATAATTTAAATTACAATGCCTGATTTTATGAATTTGTATGCATATAACATCATTAACGACTTCCCTCCCTCCCTCCCATCTCTCTCTCTCTCTCTCTCTCCCCCTCCCTCCCTCCCTCCCTCCCTCCCTCCCTCCCTCCCTCCCTCCCTCCCTCCCTCCCTCCCTCCCTCCCTCCCTCCCTCCCTCCCTCCCTCCCTCCCTCCCTCCCTCCCTCCCTCCCTCCCTGTCTCCCTGTCTCCCTCCCTCCCTCCCTGTCTCCCTGTCTCCCTGTCTCCCTGTCTCCCTGTCTCCCTGTCTCCCTCCCTCTCTCTCTCTCCCTGTCTCTCTTCCTGTCTCCAGGCACCTTAACAATGAGCATGCTCTAGACGACAGGAGCACGGCCCAGTGTCGAGTCCAGATGCAGGTGGTACAGCAGCTAGAGATACAGGCACGGCTCTTTTAGCATTATTACATTGCCATTGATTTCTAATTCATTTCTACGTGCCTGTTTGTGTGGCCGGCTGGGACAAAATGCAGCACACTAAGAGGTGGACACAAGCACACCTACCAGAAGCTTATATAGCGAGACCAAACAAAGGAATCCTTGGGCCCGCACCAAACCCATTGTGACTGTTTTAATTGAATTAAGGATGTGCTTATTTTCTCTCCTTTCCAATTAATAACGGAGTGCATCTCTCCCCTTTCCCTGCATGTTAATTAAATGCACTTTGCACCTGACGAAATCTCCTGAAGAAGGGAACTATTTTTAGTAGGTGGAGCGTGACCTTATTAGCGTGTCACTCTGTCGAGATAATGAGACCGGTGATTGAACGACATTATTACTCAGCATCCACAGCATTCCCACATTGCACTGGATTTACACCACGGCTGTCTATTTTCCTGAACTGGATTTACAATGTGGTACTGACAGTCAGGCCTGCTTTAGGCCCGGGGTAGCATGGACAAACAGACATGCTCTCCGAGTTCTAAGTTCCCACACACTCTCTCTCTCTCTCTCTCTCTCTCTCACACACTAAGCTGGCTTGATGCTGATCTGAATGCTGCCCAAGCGTTCCACTATAAAGTTGTTTTCCACTCCGACAAAACGTCTAGTTTTTATGTTGTTGGGGTTTTGGAGGGTCTTAGAACAACAACAAAAACAATCATTCTTATTTATATGTAAAAGAAAACTAAAAAGTATTGGGTTTTTTTCTTTTCTTTTTTTTTTGTTGCTGACACCGAACCTCGTGTTTACAGTGTGACCAATTACCAGTCGGCGTGTGCTCTTTTACGTCCTTCCTCGCCTCCTTTTTTCCCTTCACTCCATCCCTGAGAGCCGTCACTGGTAATGAGGCCCAGTTCAGTCTAGTCCAGTGTTGCTGGATGCTGCTGCCGCTGTCTTAGTGTTGTAGCTAGCGCAGGAGGAGTGTAGTTCAGTCTGTTCACACTGCCTGGTCCCTGTCACTCCCAGTGAGTTAGATTGATGATAGCAGATTGCAGGGCCACTAACTGGACCTCCAAGGGAACAGGGGGGAGCATGGAGGCGGGCCTGGCTGGCACTCTGTTTGAAGGACCCCTTCACCTCTTGGCAGCTGTTGGCTAGGGTCCATCTCTCTAACCGTGTCCACAGGACTTTGAGGAGGCACTCAAGACCCTCTAATTTAGAGCCTGAGTAGCTTTTTTGCTGTCAAAGCATCCGTGACCTAAATTCTGCTATTGACAAAAAGATGAAGCGCTATTTGTTTTCCCTGACCTCTTCGCACTAACTTCCCCTTGCCCGACACCACCAGCAGCAGAAATGTTTTGTCTCTCTCTTCTCCTCTTCCTCTCCTCCACTGGTTTGGTTTAAGTCTGTGTCTTCAAGGCAGACTTAGCTAGGAGCCCCAGACTGGGCATATGCAGGATTCATTACAAGAGAGACAAGCTCGATAACAAGATGTATTACTGTTGCAGTCTGGGGAAAATCGCTCATTTCTAAAACTGTTTTATTTTCTCTCCCTCTCTCCGCTAACAGCTTTCTAAAGAACGTGAGCGTCTTCAGGCGATGATGGCCCACTTGCACATGCGGCCCTCGGAGCCCAAGCCATCTCCAAAACCTGTGAGTGCATATTGCTCTATATACAGTAAACAGGGTTTGGCTGAATGAGCCCCAGCAGATGAAATGAAACAGTTTAACCGTCAGCAGTTAAAATGGATGGAGGGATAGAGGGATGATAGTGGGATGGAAAGGCAATACCAGGTTACACATCTCCCATCAGATACATCTCAGTCTATGACAGAGAGGACAATAGAGCCAGGCGTGTATTAAATCACAGGCTTGAGTCCTTTGCCAAAACGCTGGGCCATTTCATTGTGATAGATATAATGGTCAAAACAACCTGTTAGCACCACAGTCCAAAGCAGCACTTAAAGTCGAGTGAGAGAAATGAGAAGATGTTTCATTTGGACAACAAACATCTCAACTGATAGCTGTACTGGTAAAGATGATGAGCAATGAAATAGCCCAGTAATAAGTATGCAATAAAATGGGCTTATAATGGATATAAAATCCTACAAATATGGGCAAAAATGGCCTAAAATCTATTTGACACTATTTCACTTTAATATATATTTGCTTTGAATATGGATACACTCACAATGCAAATATATTTAAATTATACACACAATTTTAAATATTGCATTTGCAAAAACAATGCATAATTTTTGTTAGTATTGTTGACCTAATTTTTAAAGCAGTTTAAAAAAAATTGTAGAAACATTGTTAGTATGTTGCTGCTGCTTAGTAAGTGCCTAATTTCAATGGGATAATATTCCTGCTCATCACCTCTCATCATATAAAGTAGAATCACAAGATAGAATAATTATCCTGCAAACCCGTCAGGAATCGTCTGCTTTCCTCCAATTTATTATTCAATCACTTTTTCCCCCATTTTTTTTTTATCTTCAAAACTCCAGCAGCCTGGTTACATCTAGTCTAATAAAGAATGTTCAGGACTGTAATCCAAGACTGCATATGAATGAATAATGTTAATGAAGTACTGCATTACATAAACCGCACATGAAAGAACTGCTAATTGCATTTGATGATGCGTAATTCATACAGAGATCCTTAAATGAGCAAACTCTCTCCAGCTTCAGTTTTAAGGCTCCCCCCTTTGGAGAACTAGAGAGGAGCGTAGTTATACTGTAGATTTTGGCATGTGAAAATGACTACATGTGTATAATACGTGTTATATGTGAAAAAATGCATAGTTCCACCGCAATAGGAGATGGGTAATAGATATCATCATAGCATGGGTTTACAGCCCGAACATGGCTGGGGTTGAAACAGCCCACATATTTGATAAATATTAATAGTGTGAATGTATTGCCGGCTGCTGAAATGAGTCTGGTTGGTTCATCACTGCAACCCTTAACAGCTATCAGTAGCCCAACACAAGGTGTTCCTCGCGCTGGGCCCACTGTCTATTATATGACCCCATTTACTCTCTGAATGGCACTTCATTAAATGTTACCTTTTGGCCATGCCATGGATGGATGAAAATCAAAGTTACCAAGGCTGCAGGTCCCTGAATAATGAGTTTTTTTTTCTCTCTCTCTCTCTCCCAGACCCAACCTTGAATATATATATTCAGATGAGCAGAGAGGTGGCAAAGTGCTCATCCCTGCCTCTCATTCACTCTTCCTCTCAGTTAGGGCTTTAATAAATTCCATTTTGCAAATACTAGGATTGTATGCCTGCAAACATGTTACGCTTGTTGCCGTACCTGGTGGGGGGATCGGAGGGGGGGAAAAAAGAGGGAATCTTAACACTATAAATATACATGTGATTACACACACACACACACACACTTGATAGGATTTATTATGGAGTGCATTTTTGCTATGTTTGACAGCGTATCCAAACTCTTTGTGGGTCCCTGTGTTGAACATGTAACACATAATGACTGTTCACAGTGTTGCTGGGGCTGTGTGGTGTGTGTGTGTGTGTGTGTGCGTATGTGTGTGTGTGTGTCTGATGCTGTGAATGAATGGGGGATTAAGTAGGAACACACTTTAAAGACCTGGTTGGTTTGGTGCCTTGACCTGTTATGAATTATATGGAGATTTCGGTATTATACACATCCAACACACTCTTTTGTAAGCTGTTGTAGGGGGGGGGGGAAATGGCAATATACATTTTCCTTTTCAATTGTCATGCTAGTTTACTGGCTGTACTGTGTTCCACAGTGACAGTTGCTGTAGTCTAGTCTACCTTCCTCCCAAAAGTAGTAAAGCCTTTCTGTCTCAGACAATGATGGTTATGACGTGTCCATCATCATTATTATTCCGTAATTCAATTACATAATTAGCACGTGAACATTTGAATTCATTAGCAATTGATATTTTTCACCATTAAAAAAATCAGCTGATGTGCATGTTTTTGAAACTTACACTCGTCAGTCTTAGATTCATTCCTCCTTCCACTGTGCGGTAGAGTAAACTTGTACTAAGGCCACAGCTAGCCTATGCAGTAACTCTGCAGTCCTATGGAAAGTTCTTCTCTCTTCTGACTAGTTTGAGTTGATCTAATACATAACAATAAATGTCACTTAGCAGAGGCTTCTATCCACTTGCAGCCATATATTTCTTTTACGGGTGGTCCCGGGAATCAAACCCACTATCCTGCCGTTGCAAGCACCATGCTCTACCAACTGAGATACAGAAGTACTGATGTCTGTACAGGCCATACTGTTAACTAGCTGCCAGTCATCTCAGCCCAGACAGTCCCTCCCAGTATCAGCTCATTAGCTTTAAGTGGTGCTATAATGATCAGCTGAAAACCATAGATGCACCATAGTCTTTCCAATCTGATCTCATTGCATTTATCAACACACACTGTCGCAAATTATTGTTGAGGCCTCTCGCTCTCTCTCTCTCTCTTACAACCCTGCTCCCCTTTCAAAGTGATCTCCATACACTTTAATTCACAACGCTCACAAGCATTCCACTCGCCCCATTCGCAATTAAGCCAATTTGGTTTGAATATGTAATGATGTCATTTCCATTCCACCTAAATTAGCACAGAGACGCAAAGGTCAGGGTGGAAATTTCCACTCGGCTGGTTGGAAGCCCTACAATCACATCACATGAGCCCAAGTAAAAAAAGGAAATGCAAAAAGAGGGAGAAAAGCTATGTGGATTAGTGATGGGTTTCAGTTAGCGTTAGCGGCGAGGTAAAGTGACACTCTCTGGTCGGGTTTCAAAGAGGAAAGAAGCCGCGGCCACCAGGCGCATCGCTTTTGTTTTGTATCCAGGAAAGGTCAGGGTTGCCTGTGCTGTGGCCCGGCCAGCTGTAGCCATCTGTAGCCAGGTGGTGGAGGTGGCTGTCTCTGGCTCTCTCCCTACCACAGTTTAGTACACACTACATAGTGAGTTGTCTCTATGTGGGCTAGAGATGGTGGTTGGGATAACACGGAGGGCTGATCATGAGATCATCTTTTAACAGCGTGTTCGAATAAGAATTCTTATGATACAATTGTATCCTTTAATTTGTGGAGATTGGCTGCTTCCTCTAACGCAGCTTATTAGTGGAACCACAGCTGTAGAACTGTAGAGCGAATCCACTCTCATTTGTCAGAGAGCCCCTTCTGATGTAAAACCGTCTTTCTTTCTCCCTCCCGCTCTCCTGCCTCTACTTCCTTCTTCTCGCCCTCAATCATATTTCTCTCTTGTCTTTCTCTCCCTCGCTCTCTTTCCCATGCTCTCTTTCCCATTTCTCTCTCTCCCTCTTTCACTCCACCCTGTCTCACTCTCCTTCACTCCCTCTCCTTCCTTTCCTCGCTCCCTCACCCCTTTCCTCCTTACTCAGCTGAACTTGGTATCGAGCGTCACCATGTCGAAGAACCTGCTGTCGGTGTCCCCTCCGAACGTACCTCAGACCCCCACCACGCCCAGCGCCCCCGTGACACCCATGTCCCAGGTGCCCCAGGTGCCCTCCCTGCTCAGCGCCGCCAACGTCCCCAGCATGGGCGCCATGCGCAGACGTCACTCCGACAAGTACTCCATGCAACTGTCTTCAGGTAAGAACCTCTACACTAAGCCCAGTCACCTAGAGTTATGATCATTAATAAAGTTGGGTTCATTGAGTTTAATTGAATACTGTGTTGGACATTCAATGCATTGTCACTATTGGTTGTTGTTGTACAACGGCACAGTGTTTATTCCAATATGGAATGTTATATATAAAAGCTCTGTATAATCAATCTATATGTAAATACACCAGAACTTTTTCTGAGCATAATTATTACATGAATGTTAATTAAGTTTGAACGTAAGATGTTCTATGTATTAAGCTCTTTGCATCTGTCTTTGATGTTTATATTTACTCTCTGGTATTTAGTATCAAATATGCATGAATTATTCATGTTCATACAAAATATCTACATTGATCTAATTTCATATGGATGAATTAGTGTTTAAGATTTCTCATGAGAGAGATTAATAAAAATTATATTTTGTTAGACATGGAAAATGCTGATTTGATATGTGCTGCCCTCCCCTCCCTCTTCTCTTCTCTTTCTCTCCCGCTTTTAATTTGATGAAACCCTGAACTAATTCCAATACCTTGAAGAATAAAATTTACCAATTATTTCAGGTGGTGACACAGTATTTATTTTTCCAGAGATCGCCCCAAACTATGAGTTTTATAAGAATGCCGATGTCAGACCGCCATTTACTTATGCAACCCTCATAAGGCAGGTGAGTGGGAGAAAAAATAAATTAACTTTGCCTGATTAGATGTAAATTAATTGCTGCTTGAATCGCAGGCAGCTCTGAGAGTGTGTGTCATGCCGCCTAGTTAGTAAACCATTATTTGATGTCGTCTCATTTCAGGGTATCATGGAGTCAGGCGACATGCAGTTAACGCTTAATGAAATCTACAGCTGGTTCACGCGCACATTCGCTTACTTCAGACGCAACGCAGCTACTTGGAAGGTACCTACCCTAAACCTACTCTTACAGCCTTAGAGAACACTACTTCCTCATCTAGAGGCACCTCTTTGTGCCATACCTGCAGTAAGAAAAGCTCGGAGGAACATTTATTTACTTGACACCAACAGATTAGTATCCCACTCCCCTCTCTTTAACCTGACCTCTTGAATAGAGTGAATTTTTCCTAACCTCTTTCTCTCGGATGACAAGTGAAAGAATAATTCTGCCTCTGATATCGTTTTCTAATTTGGTGCAGTGGGGAGGAGTGGGGCCTGGCACGCTAATTACAATACAGCCACTCAATCATCAGCACCTTTTGTTACCATGCACCGTATTACTTCTCCTCCTCACTCTATATCTATCTCGCTCTCTTCTTTCTCTATCTTTCTCTCTCCTCTCTCTCTTCCTCTCTCTCCCTCTCTATCCCTCCTCCCACACACACCCAGCCTCTCTTGCATATCATTGGTTAATTAGTCTGAAAGATGGCTGTTTGCCTAGGGAGGCTTGGGCTGTGGCAGGGGGTTTTGTGTTTAGTGTCTGGCCCGTGTGCTCCTATACACACACCATAGCTCATAGTGGCGGGCTGGTGGCCGCGTGTCCGACTGAGGGGTTATGGCCGTTCAGCCGGAACTAAAGGAGACCCAAAGTGAGAATTAGCCTGTCAGGGAGAGAACACACTTCATTTACCAGGACAAAAGGACTCATTTGTATCTCTGTCCTATACAACTATCATTGCCTGCCTCTCTAACACAGTTAAAAATGTCTTCTTGATGCATCTGTTTTTGGGGGAAGTGTGTGTGTGTTGCTGATAAGTATATTCCCTCCCTCTACCCCAACACTACACGTATCTGTGTTTTATTCTCACCCACCTTAAGCATAATTCGTTAGCCAGTAAGAGCCAGTGGCCATTGTGGATACTCAGGAGGAGGAGAGGATGGGGGGGGGGGATCAGGATACATCCACCTCTCATCAGCATGCAAAGCATATCAGAGCACTAGGTTTAGCAAAGTGAATTAATTTGGATTTGGGATGCAAATGATGTCGGCGTGTGATTACTGATCCACAAGGGTGTGCTGCAAAAGACTCCGGACTCTTCCGGATTGTCACACAGTCCTGTGTGGTTTTTTAAAACTTGTTTAGTCAATTGTTTTATCACTAACTGGTCTCTCTCTCTCTCTGACACACACACACACACACATTTAATTTTTGGGGTGGCCCTGTCATGATATAGAGAAGTTGGCACAATGGGCATTAGAAATATCTCAGTCCCTCTCTCTTTCACAATAACCTAGGTGATATATTTACATTTTGAGCTCCCACATTTCTTTTGTAAGGCGTTAGAGGGATGATCTGTGACGGGCTTGTCATTTGATTAACTGAGAGAACTTTAAAAAAAGAAAAAAGAAAGAAATGAAAGGTGATTTAATATCTGAGCTTGGTCTCATCAGCTCTGAGACTGGAGGATCCAGCCTCCACTCTGCTCCTCACTCCCCAGCAGCTTATTAGATCTAACTGTAAAGCATGCATAATAAAACTGCTCATTTTCTCATTAATATTAAAATGATCATATTCAAAGCCATGGGCATTAAGATCAATCAAATCCTGGGATTTTCAGGTCAGATGCGAAGATCTGCTTCTGGGCTGTTTTTTTTCCTTTTCTTTAGAGAACCTCTTTTCTTAAAGGGAAAACACTGTATACCTCGTTGGGAGAGTAATGCTTGTGACAGCGGACGATATTAAAGCAAAGGTTATTATTTGTAGGCTTTCTGACGCATGTTTTAATATTGATTTATCTGGAATGTCGGGAAAGAATATTGTATTTCTTTTGTTGATTTTCGTTTTTGTATATATTTAATGTTTGCATATGCATGCAGTAATGCCTACATGTGTTAATGCCTACATGTGTTAATGCATACATGTGTTAATGCATACATGTGTTAATGCCTACATGTGTTAATGCATACATGTGTTAATGCATACATGTGTTAATGCCTACATGTGTTAATGCATACATGTGTTAATGCATACATGTGTTAATGCCTACATGTGTTAATGCATACATGTGTTAATGCCGACATGTGTTAATGCATACATGTGTTAATGCATACATGTGTTAATGCCTACATGTGTTAATGCATACATGTGTTAATGCCTACATGTGTTAATGCATACATGTGTTAATGCTTACATGTGTTAATGCATACATGTGTTAATGCATACACATCTCAGGTCATTTTGATAGCAACACTTTGCTTTAAGGGTATGTGACAATATTACAACAAAAAGGTGTCCAGATCTGATCATTCGTTTGACTCCTATCTTAACAGCATGCACAGACTATTTCAATATAGTAGACATCCTCGTCAGCCTACCCCAAAACCACCTCACACCCACAAGTCGTACCTTCTCACACCAACCCCCCTCCTCCTCTTGTCCCCCACACCTCATATTGTCACCGGAGTTAGTGGTTAGCCACCGGATGGGAAGGGCCTCAAATCTGTGATACTGTCATCATCTTGAGATACTGCCATTAAGACCAGAGCAGAGGGTTGAGGGCTGCTGCTGCTGCTGCTGCTACTGACATCACCATTATCACCACAGCATTACCACTTCTGTCACCAAAAGCCATTCGCTATGCTGATTACCTCCTCTCAGCCTACTTACTCTGATTGATATGTACTGTGTGTGACTTGTAAGTGCATTCGTACTCGTACTCGCTTTTACTAATTAAATCAATGGTGCGTGAACGTTAAGAATTTAAAAAAAAAAAAAATCTGTTTCCCTTCGCTTCTTTCCTTCCTTTCTTAGGTGGATAATAAAAAAAGAAATCAAATGGACTCTTTCCATAACCTTTCTCTCCTTGTTTCCATCTGTAGAACGCCGTTCGCCACAACCTCAGTCTGCACAAGTGCTTTGTGCGCGTGGAGAACGTGAAGGGGGCCGTGTGGACGGTGGATGAGATGGAGTACCAGAAACGCAGGTCTCAGAAGATAACAGGGTACGTTAGAGCAGAGCTGTCACTCTAACTCCCCACCTAGTCCTAGGGCCTGTACCGTATTACCACTAATAATCTGCCATTTTTAAACAGCACTGTAGTACAGTACACGGTGTCTGTTCCAAGGGCTGCCGTTCATTCTAAAGTGATTTAATGTCACAGCTATTAGGAGAAATAGGTATTTTACAATGATGTTAGATACTTATTTGTTTATGTTGGAATATGCCATTTTGTAAAAATAAGAATGTTTATTTCAAACTGTTTTGTGTATTTGTGTTTCCTGGTGTAGAAGCCCGACGCTTGTGAAGAACCTTCCCTCCAGCCTGGGCTATGGAGCTGCTTTAAACGCCAGCTTACAGGTAAACACACAGTATTAACCTGCGATTGCTCTGTCAGATCCTGTGCACTAGACAACATATGACTGATTCCCCTCCATTGCATTGTGGGTACTATAGCCTACAGCTGTCTATGTGTGTGGTTTCTGTGTGGTTAAATGGAAGTAGTTCTTAAGACCTCAGCCGACTGTATTGTAAGTTCATAGTCAGCAAGGAAGATGCAGGAGAAAGTGGCTAAAGTTGAATGGAGGGTCTCACTCTCCTCCCTCCTCTCTCTCCCTCCCTAACTCCCTCCATCTCTTTCCTTCTCTCTCTATCTGTCTGGTTGAGATGAGTGAGAATGGAGGCCACCCTGTGGTTAGAGCAGGCACCAGCTCTTTCTCTCTCTCCAGCTTGAATACAGGCTCAGATTGATAGCAGCCGCAGCAAATGCAAAGGCATTTGCATGAATATTTATCCAAGCTGTCATAAATGATTTGGCTTCATACTGTCGGGCCAGCCAGCAAGGTGCTCATAGCCAAAACGTACAATTTTAATCGCAAATGTAACTTTAATGCGCAGGAGGCAAAAGTGTCAGGAGTTCTATCTTAATATGGAGGTAAAGTTTAATAGTCATCGAAAGCCAACATGGTGATATCAGTGAAATCCAAAATATTATATTGTTATATTGAGTCGAATAAACCATCAGTGAAAACTGTTCAGTGATGGTTGCAAGCGATCCAATCATTAGTCATTTACAGCCAATAGAAAGCATCCAGTAATTGTCTTAAAGGAAAACTCCACCCCCAAAAATCTTTTTTCAAGTTTTCAAGATATACAACTTTCAAAATACAGCTCCCCATAGAGCTCCCCTGTTAGCATGATAGCTTGTTAACAGTCTTTACTAGTATTATCTCTATTTTGAAAGTGATATATCTTGAAATTTGATTGCTGACATGCAAAACATTTTGGGACAATATCAACAATGGACTATTGAAACAAATACGAAAAGATAGTTTTTGTGTGGAATTTTCCTCTTAAGTGTGAGGTTTATCTCAATGATGGCCTATGATCTGAATACCCTTTTGTCTCTTAACTTCCATCACTTTCTCTCTCTCTCTCTGTCTCTCTCTCTCTCTCTCTCTCTCTCTCTCTCTCTCTCTCTCTTCCTTTTTCTCTCATCGCTCACTCCCTCCCCCTCTCTCTATCAACCACCCCCCTTTTCTCTCCCACTCTTTTCCTTCCTCTCCCCTTCGTCTCCCTCTCTCCCCCTTCTTCCTCCCTCCCTCTCTCCCAGGCGGCGCTGGCTGAGACCTCCCTGCCTCTGCTGGGGAACCCTGGTCTGATGAACAGCAGTTCGTCTGGCTTGATGGGAGGCAGTCCTCATGGTCTAATGGGCGGGAGCCCCCCTGGTATGCTGGGCGGTAGCCCCCATGGATTGATGGGTGGTAGCCCACATGGATTCATGGGCGGGAGCCCCCATGGGTTGATGGGTGGCAGCCCCCCAGGAATGATGGGTAGCAGCCCCCCAAGCCTGCTCCAGTCCGACTTGAACGGATCGCTGGATCACCTGGACACCAACGGCCACAGCAGCCCTGGAGGATACTCCCCACAGGCACACATGTAAGTAGCACTCAGTGGCTTCTCGTTGGTGGGGATGCACGCACACACACACATTAACGCATGCACACACACACCTACCTCAGTGTGTTCACTGTAACACAGAGAGAGAGTTTGTGACAGACCTCCCCCTCTGTTCCATGTATCAGATGATACAGTGGCAACAGTGGATCCCCACTCTCCCCATAGCTGTCTTTTGTTAGCATCGTAGTTTGTTCAAAGTCTTTACTAGATTATAACATAGTGGGAGGTTTTTGGGGACTAATTTGATTTTAGTACTAAATTAACAGAGTATTTTGGCGGTTCAAAGAAGTCTTCATTTCAACGACACATTATGCCACACCTGAGGTGAGCTTTACATACATGGCTGTCAGTTGTAACAGTTATAACCTATAAAAAGACGATGATTACACATTCGGTTTGAATTACTCCAATGTCTGCATTGTAGGGGTTTAGAAGTCATATTTTATTCAAGACCGTCCATATTAATATTTAGCAGCTAACTGTATCATTAATTACTTAAAAATCTTTGCCTTCTCTATCTTTTTTAATGGAGCCCAGAGAGAGAAAGAGGGCCATTAAAAATGTATGTCATGTGGATTTCAGGAATGTGTATGTTACAAATGTGCTCTCCCTCTAACCAGTGATGTCACACGTGTCACTGTAGTCCATGTTTACCTAGCCAAAGATAGCCAAAATGGAACACCAAGGGCGTTGTATGTGAAGCTACTACTTCCTCGATCTCCCACACACTTCCAGCCCCCCCCCCCCATTTGAAATCAATGATGCAGCCACAGTAGCTAACTTGCTAGCCATCTCTGGAGTAGCACTGAATTAAGCCAGTTCCGTATCGAAGAAGGGGACTGACTGTTCTGAGAGGAACTGGCCTAACCCATACATTCATTTGTTTGGATGTGTTTATTCCTTTCGGAAATGGGCCAGATTGGAGGGGGGGGGGTTAAGTGGGGCATATCTGCAGTGCCAGACAGAATCCCTGTGTATCCACTCCCCCAGGCTGTTTAACTTTTAATAACGGACAGAACAGGAGACTCTCTCTCTCCGACGGCCTCACCTCAGTGTGAGGGGGTGCTGTGGAGGCTGCCTCCACGACCGCTCTCCGCCTTTACACGGCCGCAACATCCTCAAAATGGAAGAAATGTGTTTTTATGAGTGGGTTCTCTGGGATGCACTTAATAATGAAGGGAGAGTAACACTAACTAAAGAGTACACGGCGTACCAGCCGGTCCTCAGGAGAGAGCAGGGAAACTTCAGAAACCAAGTGAATCGAACAATTAGACAAACCTTTTTCCCCCACTTCTGGAGGTTAATGCTATCAGCCAAACAGCGACTCAGATAGCTCCAGGCATGTTACCATTTATGTGTGTGTGTGTGTCCCCTCAAGGGTATGCTTAAGAGGAAGAAAGGACTAAAAAAGACAGGAACTAGATGTGCTAGCTAGAATTACAGTACAGTTGGATGCTGCTTAAGGACTTCAGTAAAAACAGTTTCACTTAGAATAAAAGAGATTTCGATTTTCAAAAATGTACGCATATTGACCACAGTATCACATTGTAAAATTAGTGAAAAAATGTACCCACAATCCTTTGTTTTTTTTATGCTGCATTGTTATGTAAGGCCATTAAGTTGTTGTATGTACTTTATATCACTCCACACTCCTTGATAACCGTAAATGATCCATGTTCAGATGCTATCATGTGTGTCACTCTGTCCTCTGATCGTCCCCCGCCCCTCGTTAACATACGACACATAGCTAATGATGTTATTTGCATCCCTGCCATGCCTCATGCAGAGCGTGATTACCAGTGATCATAATCTGCCAGTGATGGTGATGAGTCTCTGTCCAAGATGCACTTATGAACCACACACACACACACAACACACACACATGAACTTCACACACATACACATAGCTGGTATTTATCAGACACAGAGCCTAGGCATTTAGTCCAGACTTCATAATGCCAGCTAGCCATTAACGAATAAATGACTCATCCAATGGTTCTCTAATACAGTGTAAAGCCACAACGAGGACTAATCATTTTTCTCCTTTCTTTTTTTTCATTCACCAACCACACAAGCATGTTAGTGGTTTATAATGAATACAAATGAAAGCTATGAGCTATGCCTGTGATGATGAGGAGAAAGGGTTGTGCTGCTGGGTGTCTAATGGCTGTATCACATCCGACCGTGATTGGGAGTCCCATAGCGCGGCGCACAATTGGCCCAGCGTCGTCCGGGCTTGGCCAGGGTAGGCCGTCATTGTAAATAAGAATTTGTTCTTAATTGACTTGCCTAGTTAAATAAAGCTTACATTCAAAAATATATATATATATTGAAAAAATGGCTGTGCTACTGAATACCATCTGGTCCTGCCTCATTTGTCTCCCGTTAAGATGAATATCGTCAATGTAGCATATTTGTTGTAACATGTTAAATACAAAATTATTTATTACAAAGCTTGAGGGAGATCACCAAGGATTTCAATATACTTCAGAAAGTATTCACACCCCTTGACTTTTTCCACGTTTTGTTGTGTTACCAGGAGGGATTAAAATTGATTTCATTGTCATTTCTTGTCAACGATCTATACAAAATACTCTGTAATGTCAAAGTGGAAGAAGATTTTGCCTGTGCTTAGCTCTAATCCGTTTATTTTTATCCTAAAACACTCCCTAGCCCTTGCCGATGACAAGCATACCCATAACATGATGCAGAAACCACCATGCTTGAATATGAAGAGCGGTACTCAGTGATGTGTTGTGTTCGATTTGCCCCAAACATAACGCTTTGTATTCAGGACATAAAGTTAATTCCTTTGCCACATTTCTTTTCAGTTTTACTTTAGTGCCTTATTGCAAACAGGATGCATGTTTTGGAATATTGTTATTCTGTACAGGCTTTCTTCTTTTCTCTCAGTCATTTAGGTTAGTATTGTGGAGTAATTAAAACGTTGTTGATCCATCCTCAGTTTTCTCATGCCACAGGCATTAAACTCTGTAACTGTTTTAAAGTCACCATTGGCCTCATGGTGAAATCCCTGAGCGGTTTAGTTCCTCTCCGACAACTAGGAAGGACGCCTGTATCTTTATAATGACTGGGTGTATTGTTACACCATCCAAAGTTGAATTAATAAATTCACCATGTTCAAAGGGACATTCAATGTCTGCTTTTTTTTATACCCATCTACCAATAGGTGGCCTTCTTTACGAGGCATTGGAAAACCTCCCTGGTCTTTGTGGTTGAATCTGTGTTATGAAATTCACTGCTCGACTGAGAAACCTTACAGATAATTGTATGTGTGGGGTACAAAGATGAACTAGTCATTCAAAAAGCATGTTAAACACTATTATTGCACACAGAGTGAGTCCATGCAACTTATTGTGTGACTTGTTAAACACATTTTTACTCCTGAACTTATTTTGGCTTACCATAAGAAAGGTGTTGACTCATGACATTTCAGCTTTTTATTTATTATTATTATAAAAACATAATAGTTCTAAAAACATTATTCCACTTTGAAATGATGGGGTGTTGTATGTAGGCCAATTTTAAATTCAGGCTGTAACACAACAAAATGTGGAAAAAGTTAAGGGGTGTGAATACTTTCTGAAGGCACTGTATATGTTTGTTGTAAAAACAGGAAATGGGAGAGATATCAAATACTTCATATCGAAACATATGTCTATTGATTAGAGTGGTAGCTCTGAATATGAATATTGTTCATTGTTTTTTTTAATTTACGACAACAAATTCAATTCAATAAATGTGTTACCAGATAACTAGAAAGAGTGTAGAAATTGAATCCCAGATAATCGTTTCATCCCCCTCTTCTCACCTGGAGGGGAGAGTTCTGTTGATTCTGGTTTCTCCTCTTGAGTGTGTGGGTTGAGAAGGAAACAGAAATATTCATCACACCGCCTAGCATCCTGGAAAGGCAAAGCATCTCCTTCTAGCTACCACATCTGAATATGAATTTATTTTGCTATAAATATTAAAGTAATCTGTACCTTTTAAAATTATTTTCAAATTCAAAGTTCCTCCTGCCATTGATGAAGGCAACCCAGGAGATGGCTGCCAGACACATTCTAATACTTGATAAGGATTTTTCTTGCTCTCTCTCTCTCTCTGTCTCCCCTCTCTCTCTCTCTCTCTCTCTCTCTCTCTCTCTCTCTCTCTCTCACTCACTCTCACTCTCACTCACTCTCTCCCCCCTCTTAGTCCACAGGGATTCCCTGATGCATCTGACGTGTCAAAAATAATTAGGTTTTGTCAGATTTATCATCGCGCCACAAACCCTTTCCCTGAGTAGGGCCCCGGATCATGTTAAGCCTTGTTTGTGTGTGACAGCGTTATTATTCTTGTTAGTAGCCCAGCACTTCCGTCCATCCTCTCTCTGTTGTACTGGAGGGGAAACGTCCCCACTTCCCCACTCGGTCCGGTGTTTCAGTGTTTTCACACTGCCTTTATTGACAGTGGCTAAAGATATTCATTCATTTAGAGTTAAAAACATGTATCATGTATGTCCGACTGAACTGCCGGGCTGAAGCTGATTAATGGCGGAGACTAGCTGCAGGTTTTTCCCTCTGGAGGAGCGACACGCACGCCCCTGCATATTAACGACGCATTGCACTTTCTATTAACCAGATAAAAAAAAAGCTTGACTCCCCTTGCTCCAGGGGACTAGAGGGGATGATAAATTCTCCATTATTTAGTATGCAGTGTGTTTTATATATTTTTTTTTTAAGTCAACCAGGTGTCATCAGTAAACTCTTGATGGCCAACCATGTCTGGGTATAAGCCATTTTCACATTTTTGTCATAAAAATGTTGATGCAATTGCTTAAAGTGGAAGTGATGTTTCATGTTGAACTATCGTTTCACAAATACTATGGTTGTTGTTACACGCTGTTCAGCAACGTAATGCCAGCTTTGATATGTTTATGATAATTCAGGCTGATTTCAATTATTGCATTCAAAATGTTTTATGTTTTCTCTGAAAAAGACATACTGTAGGTTTATTATGTGGAATATCTTTGGGGGACCCGGGTACGATCCCGGGCTGTATCACAACCGGCCGCGATCGAGTGTCCCATAGGTCGGCGCGCAATTAACCCAGCGTCGTCCGGGTTAGGGGAGGGTTAGGCCGTCATTGTAAATAAGAATTTGTTCTTACCTGTCTTGCCTAGTTAAATAAAGGTTAAATCAAATACAAATAAATATTGAAGAAACATTCTGTAGAAGAGGGAGGCTTATTTGAGTGATTTATTAGTCGTTTTTTTCTGGTTCCTTCCCCTGTTAATTGTGCTGAGGGGCTTCTCCCTCACAATCTTTCTAATTACCTTTAACAAATAGCAGCATGATAAAATATGTGACCAGGGTGAAGAGTTGATACCCTAGAGCCGTGTACGCAAACAACTCAGATATTCATAAGAGGATCTCTTTGACTTCATTGCCACTGTAGACCACCTGTCTGCAGCTCACTGATGACCAACCACCGGACAGGCAGAGAGACAGGTTTAGTTCATAGCTGTGTGCTCAAAACACCTTGGTAGTGCATGGGTGAAATCCAGGCTTGTGGCACTCGTTTTAATTTGAACCCAGCCTAACTTCTCACTTCAATCATAGTGTTTGTGTTTAATTGTATGGGAGTTCACACATTCACCACTGTATAGCAGTGGCTTCTACCTGGGTGGACTATGGGACTAAGGCGCGTTGGTGGAACTGTATCACTGTATCAATTTCCTACTCGGTTATCATGTCTTTATGTATACAATTATTTCCAACATATTTCATAAATTCCTTTCCAGGCCAGCGATCCACGTCAAGGAGGAGCCGTTGAACATGGACGACGATGACTGTCCGATGTCACTGGTGACGACAGCCAACCACAGCCCAGAGCTAGACGAAGACCGGGAGCTGGAGGAGGGCAACCTATCAGATGACCTGGAGTGACTACTGGAGTCCCTCCCACTACTACAGGCCCCTCCCTCCACCTCCGTCACACTGTCCTCCTACCTGTTTCCTCACAGGCTGTCCTCCTAGAACCTGCTAGAACCAGAACCACTCCTCACCCAGAACCAAACAAAACCAACAGAACAGACCACAGCTGACTCTCCTCCCTCCCGACCCGCGGACTGGAGTATTTATTGAGCATGCATCCGGAAGACGAGGCCCAAAGGAACTCTTTGTTGCAGCCCTATGGGATCCCTGACTGAACATGACAGGCATGAGATGTCTGGTTTTTAAAACGACTTTCAGACCTGTTTCATTAAGATGGCTTGGCCACTACATACACACAGACACACACAGAGGCTCATGGACGGAAAACGACAAAAACACGAGTCTGGGAACCCGTTCTGTAGAAAGCTAACGGCCTCATATACTGCCAAAAAAAAGATGTTTAATTTTGTGAATATCAAAAAACCCTCATAGTAGTTGTTGATGTTAGAAACAATTGCTGGTTCAATTCAAACGTTGTTGCTCTGTCCATCATTTGCACAGGAGTAGTATCAGAAATTAGTGTCACTGCCTGTATGTTGCAAAAATTCTTAAAAAACGGTTATTTTTTTTCTTCTTTTTGCGTTCTACTTTTTGTATTCTGATTTCTGGCACCACCAACTGTAAATGCCATTTCCTATTTCCCAACAGTAACAGAAGCACGGTATCAAGACTGTTGCAGCTGTCAAAAAAGTTGGCTTCCAGTCTGAACCTGTTTGTGATGAAAAGTAATTAACGTGACATTAAGTTTGAATAACTTAACTGTTTGTGTAAGCACCAACCAATACGGGAAAAAAATGCATTTCTGCATATTCTTCTGCTGTTCTCTTTTACCTCCTTGTTCTAAAGCTTTGTCTACCTGCAAACAGTCACAGGCAACAGCTAGAAACCAAAGCCAACACTATCAATGGCCAATAGCTTAGACAGAAGCCACCAGACTCTTTGGTCAGCCTTCTGTGACTTTAACTAGTATAAAGAGAAGCTTTCCGCGAACTACCTTCTAAATAACCTCTGGGATCGTTTCATTTAGCCCTGTACAAAGATGATTCAAGAAAAAAAAAATACAAGATTTTGATGTGTAATTTGATAACTTGTAGTGTCCACTTGGAGTTTAGGGCGAAAGAGGAGAGGAGAGGAGAGGAGATGTGACTTGTGACTACAGGCGATGTGATAGGGACTGGTAGAAAGCAGCTCTACTGTAAAAGTGGATCATGACCAAAATGAACATTTGTGTGTTCAATGGAAGTGCAGAAAATTGTGTTGTTGTGAAAGATTGTTTTTGATTTTTGATTTCTTTGTTTTTGTCTCTCCGTCACCCATCATGTCATAGTTTTCTCTAATCTAGTGAATATGTCATGTTTAGTGGGACTGTCAAATATGTCATGTCTTATTTCCACGCGGTTTGTTTAGAGCCGCGTTTAAAACCGAAACTGAAAACATAGTAACCAAACATTTTAAATGTCTAGTAAAGCCAAATAAGTCATAATTTCAAGTTGATATGAAATGATGTGGCTTTGGTTATCACATAAAAGCAAATAATATAGCCATTGTAGAAGAGGGATATCAAAGGTGAAAAGAAACATTTTCTAGGTGATATTTGCTTTATTCTATAGTTCAAATACTTCATTGTCTAATCCATAGCTTCTTAACTATATAGATACAGTCAGTGTGGTAGCACAGGAGAAGCTATCTTTAACTGCACTGCATTCTGTATAGGGTAGGCAACTTGTATATCACATTTGGGATTCTAGTGGCAGGAACAGAAGTTAGTGATTGTCAAAAAATATATTTCATTTCTCTCAGCTAAATGTCATCTAGAAAAGTGGATGTTGTTGCTTTAATGGTCATTTCCGTTTTCAGTCAAACCAAAGTTACACAAAATTCTGCCTCTGGTTATGGGATAGACACTCTAGAAATGACACACACAAACCCTTTCAAAGGCACACACACACACGCACACACACCCACACACACACGCGCAGTCCTGTGTGTTCGGTCTGCCAGCTTTCCTGGTCCTTGTTATGGTAACCTTCAGATGCAGAAAAACAGATACTGTCAAATAACTGACTGAGTTGTATCGTATTTTAACTATCAGTGTGTGTCTGCTTTGTGCGTATGTATGGAAACATACTGTGCATATATGTTGTTTTCAAGTGTTGTGCCAAGCCCAAAAAGTTGGCTTCTAGAGCTTAGCGCACTACTACGTACATAACCAAACACACATGCATAACCCAAACACACGTTACACACACAGTCATGCCAGTTCCACTTCAAGAGGGTGCTGGGCCCAGGAACAAAGCTTCTCCCTTATGTACTTTGACGGAGTCAGCAAAAAATGACTTTGAAGACGATGTTCATAATAATCTTATCACACCAAATATAAAGGACACGGCGTCTTTCAACAACAACAAAAAAGGATTCTCCCACTTAACCCCAAAAACGAAGGCTTTCTATTAAAAAAAAAAGGTTCTACCTCTGCACAACCAATTCTGAACAATTAAATGGCAGATTGCACGTTGAGTTATTAGAGAGCCACAAGAGCTGTTACACTTTACTCAATGGACACGGCTCGACGGACAGTTTACATTCCCGACATCAGATACGGAAGAAGATTAGTATTGTCATAGGTTGTCCTCAAACATTTGTAGAATGATCATGTAAAAAATACCTTTAAGGGAATATTGTGTTTAAAATGCATGTCTAAAATCATTTGGTGGACTGGAAAACAATACTGTAAGACATACAAATGATCAGGAGGATGACCTAAATGTAAGTACAATGCATAAGAATGCGTACCTCAACTATACTGTTTGGGAAGGAAAAAACTGTCAGCCACAGAATGCATATTACCTGTAGATTTTGCATGGGTTTTGTAAAAATAAAAATGTCTGAAATAGTTGCTTGCACATAATACCAGAAAGATCCCAGAACTGCAATCTGCTCCTCCACTAGATTTTAGGATTGTCTGGATTTTCTGGGATGATTTTGTCTGTATTTTGATAACTGTGCATACTATGTAAAAATGTTGGTGGACCCATAAAATTTACCAGACTTTTTTCTAAGCGAAGAAAAAAAGAAAAAAAAATCGGTGTTTCTTTTCTGAATTTCATGAATTTTTTTTTTTTACTGTTCTCTCATTGCTCGCTAAGAATAGCAAACCTGCTTCTTCTGCATCTGCTTTGCGTAGCTGTAAGGCTTAACCTAATGTGTGTATTTATTGCTTGTACCTCTGTGCATACTTTATGAAGCATTATGTCTGGCAGTTGAGTCCTGTATACTTTCTACTACTATCATTCTCTAATAATTGGGAATATGATCCCCCTATGTATACAGTAAATTGGGACTGTAGCAAACACATATGTTTATGTAATTAGTGAATACCTTTTATGTTTTTTTTTTTGTTGTATTCCTTTATGATCGAGGTGAACTCATTTTTTGATACCTTCATTACCGTGTACTGTGTCCATGCGTTAAAGATTCTCTGACACTAGAAGGTCATGGTTGAGAATTGTAACAGTCGTTATTATTTTCTGTATTCATGGCTTTTCACTGCTGACTAAAATAAAGGACCAAAACTAGGATTTGAAAAGCAACTGTCTACCTCCAACTTCAGGGAGTTCTTACTTTTTTTGTACACATATACATTTTATATTCTACAAAGGCGCAACCATGAAAGATCGAGCTGGCATTACGCTTTTAACGTTCAGGACTGTGCTACTTCTGAGAATGACAAAGGGGGAGAAAAAAAAAATCCATTTTAATGTGTGTGTTACAAGGCTTTGTTCCAGATTCTAGCACCGAGAGTCTTGTTTAGAGGACTGGGACATGTGGATCCATAGGCAGAGCCCTCTGGAGCCCACCCCCTGGACCAGTAATGGCTCAGGGGCCACGTGTTCAAGCCACCCTTTGATCAAGTACAACCATGGCCCAGTACACTATTAGGCCTGTAGTTACTGGAGAGTTTATCATAAGCCTTGACTGGGGGTAGTTGATCCTGGGAACAGCATACGGTAGGGATCAACAGAGACTCAGAAGAGACAGGGCATATAACATGCTTTTTATAAATTGCTGTTTATGGTTATATATTCCAATGTTGCTGTTCCTTCTCATTTTTCAAACCAATTCTCGATGGAGATGTGTTGACTGATGCTATAGAATAAAGAACAGTATGGATGACAAACAGTGGATAGCTCAACTCATCCCAGCTAGGTTACACCTTGTCGGTCATGGAGCGCTCTTACTGACACGCTCATTGAGATTCACACTGAGTCCACCATGACCAATATGTCCCCATTAGCTCCTCTGTATTCTAAGGGCTTGTTCGCGTTCCAAAGAGTGGCCAGGGACATTCTATCTGGGATGCTTTGAATCATGTCCGCTGGTCATTTAATGACAACTCCAACCCCGTATGTTATTTTCTCTATGTGATGTCCCATGAGAAGTCAATTGGAGAACACACACACAGTCCCCCCCCCCCTCCCCATGACAGCCTGAGCCGCAACCATGCCTGCTGTTATCTCCCTCAACGGCGTTCCAGAGCATTACCTCGCGAGGCACACTCGTCTCTCGTGCTATTTATGCACTTGGAAGTGTCTGTGAATTCAAGTGAGGAGCTGCAACAAGGACGGGGCCTGTGTACTACACAACATCAGAGAGAGCTCCCGCATTAAAGTGGAAGGCAACGTTACAGGCCCCTCTTTCAAAGACCATGAAATAATAATGTGTTGTGGTTAGAGAGGTATCTGTGAGTCACACTGGCTGCTTTTCATAAAGTGGAGTTATTTACAGTGCGATGAATAAAAGAAAGAGGTGGTGGTGCAAACCTTTTCCACGTGAACGCTGGGAAGAGAAGTCCCTTCTTATATCCAGAGGAAAAGTAGAGAGTTCTCTCTTAAATAGGTCAGAGTTCATTTCGAAACTCCTTTAGAAGGAGCGGTGCACTGGGTGAATGTAGCAACACCTTTATAGTCACACACTGGAGGTGTACCTATTATAGAACTACAGTGCATTTTTTACTCAGAAATGCACATAAAAGCTGATGTAGCCTATATGGAGATTGTTTTATTCTCAGTGCTTTTAATTGGTTAATATTGATCGTCTTTTAAAAAATAGATTAGAACAGTTAACATTGTTATTGAATTCAAAAGTTACTTGATCCTTTTAGTGCTTGTAGGATACTGACTTTATCCTTCAAGTGATTGTGTGTCATTTGAGCTTCGGTATTAGGCCTAGCAAATGAACTCCATCCAGCTACATTTAATTTAATTTCTAACACTGACCAATTAGGTCAATTTAGGCGGTCTCCTCCTGGGACGTTGCAGTAAATATCTCCAGTCACACGTTTATTGATTGAGCGTCCGTCCGAGGACTCGTCTCCCTCTCCTCCTCTCCTCCTCCTGGTCTGACAGTGTGTGTCAGCTCTCCAGAATACCCTCACCCCCAGGCTGCAAAATTGCCTGCTAAATAGTCAGAGGCAATGGCGACGCTAATTGAGATCATCATTATTATAATTGCGGGCCCTGAAAAGCGCGTCTTAAATAATTTGCATTGCTCTCGAGTTGATATTGGACTCAGTGCAAAAATAATTGCATAGCTTCGAGGCACGTTTGGGTTCGGCACTCGTTTTTCTAGCGGTGCCAGTTTTATGCCATGACTCCATGTTCCGTAACGGACGCGGTCACGCCACTCACATGTTTGTCCTATCAGCAGCACAGAGCCAGACAGAGCTCTGCACTGTTTCAGTTATATTAGGCTGACAAATGCTTTTATTAATGAACTCTATACAAATGATACAATGTCTTGCCATGATGCAGTATTATGTGATAACAATATAAAATGGTATCAGTTTAGTTGAGACTGATAAGATACCCTTTAAAAATAACAGTTTTCACCCCTTCTTGTTTCACTGTTTATGACAATTAAATTAACAGTTTTCAATTTTATCCTAATTGCTCGTAATGTTATACAGCGTTGCCTCTGTGGGGCCAAAAACTATGTGGCCCATAGACATTCACAAATCATGACATCAGTGGGTCCTGGGGTAAAGGTACATTTGACTTCCTGTGGATATAATGGGCTGTAAATGAAGTAATGCATGCTGCAAAAATGCATATTTCTCCCACTGAAACAAGGGATTAACCGAACAAAGTGGTGAGAAACTGCTGATATTCATGAATTCTTGCCTGTGGCATATCCAGCACCTACCACACACACACACACGCACATGCACGCGCACACACACACACACATGCTCAAAGCACAAATAGTGAGACTCCATAATGACAGTAATGAATATTATATGGTAACATGATATCGTTCAGTAACTGTTTTACAGCTGGTTATTCACACAACAACAACACATTGAGGCAGTGGGTAAATCTCAGACTGTAAAATGAGACAGTGTGTGACAAACATGAATGAATGAGAATCAGATGAACTAAATCCGCTTATCAACAACATCCAATCCCTTCCACATGAGTATTTTACTGCACGTTATTACTTATAATATATCAACATTTGAGCTTGATAATGTGAAAGTGGCTGGAGTGATATGGCTCAAGGACCTCCACTATCAATTTCAATCCATTCGGTGGAAATCAGATCAAGACCTAATTGCCAATTCATATGAATTTATTAAGGAACGATTTCAATTACATACCACCACCATTGAGTTCTGATGCACCAAATTAAATTAGGACACTCGATTGTATCTCCGTCTTTAAAACCAAGCCTATTTAAGTCTGACATTTTTCTGCTGGAACTTCTGAGGAGGAACTTTCTGATCGGTCTTGGCCCCCCCAAAAAAATGGATGAAAAGGGGGATGAAAAAAACCTGAGGAGAGGAGTAAAAAAAGACAAATCTAGCATTAGTGGGGAAAAGTGGGTTAAATCACTTACTGAAGATTTTTAATGACATTTCAGTGTTCCTCGTATAATTACTCTTCATCTAAGATATCCCATAACGATGTTGGACAGTCTCGGTTCAGGCTCGCTGGCTCGCTTCATTAGCGTGTCATTCCCATTTCACATCAGAAGATTTAATTGTAATGCTGAATATGCACAGCTCTCCACTGAAGCCCTAATCAAAGTGGATCCACTTGTATTATTCATATCAGAAATCGGCCTGCTTGCAATTTTTTATAAATAAAAGAATACAGATGCATAAATCAGCTGTCATTTATTAGCACAATGCTGGCATATCCGCTAGACATGCTAACTCTAACCCTTCTATCTTTCTCTCTGTTCCTCCCTCTGCAACATTTATCCACACGCCCCCCCCCCCCAAAAAAAAATTGAGAACGAAAAAAGGGGGGGGGAATGACATTAAATACACATACTAATTCCTCACATGAAGTAATCAAATTACAAAGTAGGTGACATTGGGCATTGGAATTCAAATGATTGGCAATAAGAGAATGAGAAGGGTGCATGCATGGAGAAAATACGAAGGGAGGGGGCAAGGACAGGGGGAAGAAAACGGGAGGGATGTGGGACGGACAGGAGAGGAGGAAGAGAAGAAAAGAGGGAAGATTAAGGATTTACATTTAATGGCAAATACTTTTGTCCTGGGAAGGAAGAAACAGTGGCTTTGAGGTGGGCTGAAGACTGTGTCAACCTCCCCACACAGGTTCTGCTGACCAACCATAAAATACAGCTAGCTGTGTTTAGATTCTTCTGTCAGTCATGCATCCTGTTCAAGTGTTATCCAGATGGGCCAAAGCCTTTTATATTAGTGAAGAACACTGCTGATCTGAATGGCACACAAGGTGAATCAGAGGAGGATTTGAAATGGCAGGTTATTGTGACTGAACTATGAAGATTAGAGAAAGAGGCATTTTTGGAGAGATTAACCCCTCATTATTATTTGTCATCCACATCAATAAAAATGCTTTGTATGCGTTTGGCAGATATCCTCAAATTGGAAATTATGCTTATTTTGGAATAATTCACATTACCATTTTTCAGATCTAACCAATTCTAAATGCAATCTTATCATAAAGCCTCACCAGTAATTGTCTTTAGTAATTCTTATGATTTTGTTACTCCTAATTCTTAAACAACAAAGTATTTACATAAAAAATATTGACAGTATTGTCACTGATCTACACTTCCCTTATCTACACTTCACAGTTGCGTTTGTCATGTCACCTTTATAAAGCAATATGATTGGCTTCTCCTCCAGGTCAGATGGCACGGGTCATTAACAGTAGCCATGGCAACGCTGAGCCAATCAGAGCCACATTCTCAGCTGTTCTTCGTCTGCTACTTAGACCTAGGAGGCTTCTCACCTGCTCATCTCACCTCTACACACACACACCAGGGATGGTTAGCAGGATCTGAATTCTGAAGTATTGCTGGATTTTTTTTCTCCCTGGTCATTATAATAGATTGATTAATCACGCCACTGATTGGCCATATTTTCCACTCACCTGGTGTCCCAGGTCTGAATCTGCTCCTGATTAGAGGGTATAAAAATCTGCAGTGTTTCTGACCTTGAGGTCCAAACTTGAGAAATGCACTGCTAGGCTAGTTTCATGGACTATAGGCCTATACATTGAACACAGTGAGTGTTAAAGTAACTGTCTAGTCAAAATCTCACTTTTAAAAGTTCATATTCTGTTAACTCATACCCAAATAATATTGTTGACTCATCTTATCGTTGTGTTTGCGGCCAAAGCATAAATTAGAGGAGAAAAAAACACTTTAAAAACCCCACCCTAAACTTAAAAAAATGTTTGCTATTTCCTCATAGAGCATGGTGTCATCCTCCTGAGGAGGACAAGCTGGCCAATCAGTGGTCTACTTGCATGGTCATCAAAAATATGCGGTATATGCCCACACCATTCTGTTGTTAGGGTACGCCCAAACCATTCCAACACAGAAAAGCTGCTTTCAGAAGTTTACATACTTAATTACAAATTCACTCATATTGTAATTAATTACAGGTCATAGTTGAAAGAAATCTGGAAAAACTGGACAGTGACTTTAAAAGAGAAGCACATCCTTATGTGTTTAAAAGTGCCATTGATTATTTAGAACATGAGGTTCCTATGTGACGTTCATGACCGGATAGGAACTCTGATGTTTTATCTACAGTAAGCTGGGAAGACGGTGTAGAGTACTGTACAATTGAATCAGGCTGCCGATATCAAACATCATCGTCATGCCAACAAGTAACAGGGGAATTTGGCATTCCTTTGTGAAGAGCTCTTGTACCTAAGCAAACTATCTGTGTGTACTGAGTGATGAAAGGGGGAGTGCTTTTACCACAGTGATGAGAGAGAGACGGGTAGAGAAAGAAAGAGAGGGAGGGAGAAGGAGCGCCAGTCCAGCACAGGTCAGTTATGAGTTTGAGGTATCTCTCCCATACCCATTATACAGTGAAGTGTCATGGCGAGGAGCTGTGATGATATTCACTCCAATCTCTCCAGTTTTCCATTCCAAACCCCTTTGATCTGTTATTTGCATTTTACTGCCCATGGGGCAAATATTATTTGGAGGAGATTTTCTTCTTTACTCTCAACACACCCAGCGTACCTGCTGGGGCTTGTAGTCATCCCCCTTCTCCCTACTTCTCTCTCCTCCCTCCCCACCCGCCCTTTAATGGCTACTTTCTCTGTTTAGCCCGGGATCGAAACAAACAAATCCAGGGACGAGAGGAGGCAGGGATTCAATCTTCCCTCTTCACCTTCCATGAACCCCGGAGCATCCTGTACAAGCCTCCCAGACAGCAGTGCACGACCAGAGTGAGTCTGACAACATGGATCCCCCTGAGGAGGGGAGGAGGAGGGCAACCCTTGGCTGAGTGATTCAGGTATAGAGGTTATGGAAGCCTGCACTGCCTCTTTTCTCTTTTTTTACAGCAGAACAGGCCCGGCAGAGCCGAGCTGAGCCGAGGTCTCTCGATATGAATGAGTATGTGTCTCCTGCTGTCTTTGTATCCAGCCCTGGCTCTGTGTGTCTGCATGTCACACCTCTTCTAGATTAACACCATAGCAGTCCGGGTCTAGCTACAGCCCTCGTTGCATTTGATGTTTTTTAAACAATTTATATTTGTTATCGTATCAAAGAAGGAGGCGTGTGGTTATCAAAAGCGCGAGGAGAACAGGCTGCCGAGGGCTATTCCAGCGTCGCGTTCATTCCTTATTCTATTTTATCTTTCTTTTGGTTTTGACTAATGTCAGTAACAGCTACCGGTAATAAACTGGCTTGTTAGGGTTTTGCTGTTGCCTCCGAGCACAGGCTTTGATACATTGTCAACCCTATTTGGCCATGTTTCCTGATTACCGTATACCCCGACTGCATGTTTCCTGATTACCGTATACCCCGACTGCATGTTTATTGATGGAAGTGAATAAAGCACAAGCGAGCTGACTTCCATCACCGCTTCCTTTTAAAGGAGACGTTTCCTTTGATGTGAAAGTGATACATTGTCCCGGCAAGTAAACGTCTGGTGTGTGTTATAATGTCAGCTGTGCTTCAAGGCCCCCCCGTGCCGAGATTGGTGTTATACCTTGGAAATGAGCGATCGTTCACTGCTGGTGGGGTACAGACACACAACAGAGGCTTTTTCTCGGACTGCAGACTGATCTCATTTCAACTGTATGAACAAAAATATCAATGGGACAAAACCCTGTTCTGTGTGTGTGTGTGTGTTTTGTGCCAAACTGTCTGCTATTCAGATCTCTGACCAAAACAAATGATCTTGTTGTGTGTCTTCCCCTTGGTTTCCTCCGTAGTGACATGCTTGTGCCTCCGTCTCTCTCTGCCTCCACAGACAATGGCCCTGTACTGTATACGATGCTCTCTGTCCCTGTGTCTGTCTGTCTCTCCACTCCGCTGAGCCCAGACTCGTGTCAAATCAAAGTAACATCTTGAAAAATCCAGTCAACATAGCCCTACAAACAGCAAGGCTCCTGGTTTTGTATTCATGTATTCAGGTGTACATTGTATCATGGTGCAGGCTGTTCTGTTGCTCGGGAGACGAACATGGCGATTCCCATCAAAATTTGATGTATTCATTTATAGTCACTAGTAAGTCTGTTTGTTTACAGATAACGGTGATGTTTACCAGGTCCAGACCTGCCAGGAAGGAGTGACTACACACATGCAAATAGGTGTCTTATCGTACAAGTGGTCGCCTATATACACACCTGCAGGTCATATATCTTCTGGCGAGTCTCCTATGTATGTCTCCACAACTCCTACATTCTCATTCTCCAAATGCTCTCTTTCGTCTCTTTCTCTCTCGCTCTCCCCCCCTCTTTCTCTCTAACTCTCTCTCTCACTCTCTCTAGCTCTCACCACCCTCTCTCTAGCTCCCCCCCCCTCTCTCTCTTTCTCTCGCTCTCTACCTCTCTTTATCTCTCGCTCTCCCCCTCCCTCCTTCCCTCCCTCCCTCTCTTTCCCTCTGTCTGTCCCTCTCCATCTGTGTGGCGGTCTGTCTATCAGCACACACACACCTGAGAGAGGCCATGACAGTAGCGCCAGGTTGAACACATAAAGGCTGGTGTGTGTGTGTGTGTGTCGCGGTGTCAAGAGCCACAACATAGCCCAAACGCACGGCTGTCACAAACACCAGATGTGCCCGGTGTGAGAATTATTGGCTCCCTCTCCTCCTTTCCCTCTCTCTCAGTGTATTTACATCCTTGTTTAGTGTCATCTTCCCAGGGTCAAAATAAAGTGCTTTTGCCCGGGGCTGGCTCCGAGGTTTGTGTACCACTGTGTTTGCTGAACGTTCGCACAGCCTGGTTCCTATCCTGTCTTTTTTTTCAAATGAGTTATTATAAGATACCCGATGGCGGTCTCACTTGCAGCCTGAGCAGATCTGGAATAATATGTAAATAGAGGGTACTGAAAGTTCATTTAGTGCATTCGCAGACGGCTTACTAAATCAGGAAGGGGAGCCTCCCCTTGTTGGCCTCCTCTTGTGACCCCCCCCCCCCCTCTCTCTCTTGTCTGGCCCACATTTCCCGTTGTGCTCTTTTTTGGATTCGTCCCAAAAACTCCTTCCGTGTCAAAATGCATTACGAACACCAAAACATTTCTGTTTACAGCATCACGGTCGTGTCAATTAAATCTGATAAATTATTCAAACATTTATCTTCTCCCTTGCTTGGGGAATTTTTAATCAAGCTTTGGTATTTGCTTTAAATTAACACTGTCAAGTGTGAATTTGTGTAAAATCCCTCGTATCATTAAAGATTTATCAATTGAAATCTGTTTGGGTTTATTTTGCTGTTAATTGGCTAGCAGGCGTATGGAGGCTGACTGGGGCTCCATGTTCCATGCCTGCTGCTGCAACAAGTGGCTCAGAGCCAGAAGCTAGAGCCAGAAGAGGCATTGCAGTGGGAGGACAGATGTGAACCACATGTGAGGGGTTGGCATGCAGGTCACATGAGGGTCAAATGCCATAACGGCTCTCCTTCTTTCTTCTTCTTCTTCTTCTTCTTCTCTCTCTCTCTCTCTCTCTCTCTCTCTCTCTCTCTCTCTGTCTCTCTCTCTCTCTCTCTCTGTCTCTCTCTCTCTCTCTCTGTCTCTCTGTCTCTCTCTCTCTCTCTACTCTGTCTCTCTCTCTCTCTCTCTACTCTGTCTCTCTCTCTCTCTCTCTCTCTCTCTCTACTCTGTCTCTCTGTCTCTCTCTCTCTGTCTCTCTCTCTCTCTCTCTCTCTACTCTGTCTCTCTGTCTCTCTCTCTCTCTCTCTCTCTCTCTCTCTCTCTACTCTCTCTCTCTCTCGCTCTCTCTCTCTCTCTCTGTCTCTCTATCGGATTCAGATTGCTTTTTCGGCATAAAGTACAATTTGTAGATATTGTCAAAGCAGTATAGTGGTACAGCATTTCAGTAAATACAGTACAATGCAATGAGGTTAACAACAAAATGAACATGGATGATGGTTGCACTATGCATTACTTGTAAGTTATATGCAATGTAAATAATTCAGGGAATTAATGTTTTAATTCCAATGTATCTCTCTCCCTCTCCCCCTCTCTCTCTGTTTGTGTTTTTCTCTCTCTGTTTGTGCCTCTTCCTCTCTCTCTCTGCAGATCACACCGTCCGCTCATTCCTGCCCAAACGTCTTACATTATGTGTTGTGTGTTGTGCAGTGTACTTCTTACACTTGGCATGTTTGAAGCAATATCAGTGGTGATATGTTTTGACAACATTTCAAAACCCTTTGCTTTGTAATGCTAATCTCACTGATTCAATAGGAAAACACGGACACATGCTAAATGAATAGCTGACGGATGGTTGAAGTCTTAAACACTGATGGCTGGACTCTACGCTCGTGAAGGATAATAATATTAACTGGTTGTGATGGAAGTGTTTTCAGGGTTTCACTGGTTCCTCTCGCCGCTCAGACCCAGGGTTCATTGTCAGGGCTGGATCACAGTCTCCGTGTGCCCCAGACCTGCAGCTCACATCTGGCTGCAGCGCGGCTCCTGCACCACTAAACGCGGCCAGGTGTTGGCCCACAGCGACGCTCACGTCTTCAGGCTTGCAGACGCTGATGTAATTGCTCTTTTCGTTGAACTGTAAAAAATGAAAAGTCAGATAGACACAGAACTGTGCGTGCGTGTGTGTGTCTGCATCTGTTCATGCCTGCGTCTGTTTGTTTCCGTGCCTGTGTGTGTTATTTGTGTGTTTCTGTCTCTATGTGTCATGCGAGTCCTCTCCCCAGAGAAACAAGGCGGCCTTGCACTACAGACGGGAGGCCTGCTTGCTTTTAGAGATGATATGAGGGCAAGATCAATTAATGTATTCATGATATTTATATATTTAAATATATTTATACGGGAGTAACCCATAGGGGTGGTGGCCTCCCATCTTCCTAATGATATGCAAATGGATTGTAATACTTAATGTTTTGTTCTGTCTCAAGTTCATCCCAATGTGTTCAATGGGGTTGTGAGTGACACGGTAGACAGCAAACAGAAGACGACTAGATGACTGGCCTATCCAATAACGCCACGAACACTTGATGCAATAGGTAGTTAGAAATCACAAAGGAGCTTCCCAAAGCAAATAGCAAAACAACCATTTCTAATGCAAAGTTATAGTAAGAACATATTGAACTGTAATTTGTGAGTTAAATGTGCTTTCTATTGACTGTAATTAAGTCTCTTATCGATGGGTTGTCTTATCTCCTCTAATATGAAACAGCGTCATAACACACGCACACGCGCGCTCGCACGCGCACACACACAGCCTCATCAGGATGCTGAAGCAAACCCTCCCAGGTTAGACACATAGGGAGATATAATTAATCGGATCTAATCTTCATTTAACTGGAAACCACAGGGGTCTCAGACAGGTAATGCTGCATTCATCGCCTGGTGAATTAAGGTTGTTGTTGTTCGTTTTAAAATGCAAGGCTCTCAAATCCACATTTCATCGGGGGTTATTATAATAATCATTTAAAAATAAGCTATTGGCTCCAAAGTCAAACATCAAAATATCAAAGGGGTTTAAAAAAACTGTAAATGTTGAATAGGTATTAGTTTGTGGGACACAGTATCGTCTTAGAGTGCTGCCCGTGATGAATGTCCTCTTGGTGAGACTGAGCTGTTGTAGTGTTAGTGTACAGTATGTAACAAGGTGAGAACAGGTCACCATGTTGGCTCCCCAGCCTGGTCCCAGATCTGTTTGTGCTGTCTGACCAATAAAAGGCCATAAGAGTTGACAAAACAGCACAAACAGATCCGGAAACAGATTATTTTACTGGAGCACAGGTTAGCCACATCTACATTCCTCTGTCGCCATGACACTGGCAGGAGATAAACGCCGAACAGAAACAGAGCTGGAACAGACTCTGTTCTCTGTTGTTCTGTCGAAAATGGCACCCTATTCCCTACATAGTGCACTACTTTTCAAAAGTAGTGCACTAAACTCCAGTATTCGGGGGCCTAATTTGTGTCACACTTTTGGCCCAGCCCCAGCTACCACACCTGACTCCAATAATCAACTAATCGTGATATTCCATTTTAGAATGCAGTTAGTTTAATGAGCTGTGTTGGCTAGTGATGGGAAAGAGTGTGACACCACTCTGGCCCCCGAGGGCCGGAGTTGCCCATCCCTGATACAGGGAGTATCAGACACAACCTGGAACAGACTCTGCTCTCTGAGCTGTGTGAATGGCGGCAGCACTGCAGATAGCATCAGCCAGCAGTCATTTCTAATGTCAACGTGGTCATTGAGGATGTTTTCCAAAGAGCCCCCTCTGCCTTCTGAAAAGATTTGTCCAGACTGTTTTTCAGTTCTGTTCTGTTTAACGTCCTCTTCCATTTCTAGGAACACGTGAGCAAAGGTACTGTAATTAACAAAAAACATGGTTTTGCTGAATCAGCCGAGGATATTCATATTTACCTTATTGAGTTGTTCCCTTAATATTAATACATTTTTCAGTTCGCACTGAAATAAGTATGTATGATTAAACCTCAAAGTTACTTTGCAAGTATATTTTTTAATTATGGTTAATATCATATTTATTGTATTGATTTGGGCAAGCTGATTGGTGATTTATCGTTTACCTTCTCAAATCCTAATCCTCTTTAGTAATGCTGACATTTGGAGAATTCTTGATTTACATAATTAGACATCTTTGATCTGAGATTTGTGAAATCCCCTCTTTCTCCCATCCTGCCTTGTTTCCTTCCACATCTCACAACCTTCACATTAATTCTGTGAGTCCTTGGCTTAGATTTGACATTTGAAAAGGCATGTTTGACTGTATGAAAATAGAAAAATAGCATCATCACATTCTGAATGGATACAGGGCAACTCAGGCTTGTATTTACGTGAGGTGGCACAGGCACACACTCAATCGCACGCAAGCACACATAAAAAAATACGTACTCACAAATAGACATATCACAACACTGGGCCTGACGGCTTTGAATGGTATAAAGATGCCTGTGGACGTATTTCCCTTTTAACTGAGTTGTCAGTCTATGTTGGGAGCAGGGTCCTCTATGAGCCATAGAGAGAGAACACACACACTACACATAAATTTCTACTCGATGAAGGAGACCACAGAGAGCTCCAGTACTTCATTGATTTTTAGGTGCGCTCCTCTTATTCTTCCCAGAGGGTGGTGAGTGGTGCTCATCGGACACCTACCTCAGACTGATCCCATGTCAGTGAGACCAATGCCTTCTCAACAGGCCACCCTTTACTATACTAACAATACCCATTCTACCTGTTTGTCAATAATATACAGCACTGAACGTCAAAGTCAACTGATATTTTTCAATGGCAAACTACGGCAAGGTGTATTTGACCGGCGTGCGTAGTAATGGCCGATAATGAGTTGAGAAGGAAGACATGGTTGGGGAATTTGGATGAACCTAGGGTGCTTAAAGGTTTATTTGGGATTTTAGAATTCTAGTCTAAACAAAGTGCTTGACCTGATTCTACAATCAAGGTAGACAGCCATCCGGGGCACTTAAAATGTCTCGTCAGAACACATCAAACAGTCTAAACAGGAGGTAGCTAATTAAAAATTCCCTAATACTGTTACACTGTCCACTATTGTGCCAGCTATTCGTACCAAGCCATCTGGATGTTACACCATTTCAACATTGATGTCATTGTGTCTCGCCTTTAGCTTGGTTTGTCTTTAATTATTGTCAGAGCCGCACACAGAGCCAGACCTCATCAACTGGATAAATATTTGACTGCTGTTCCATACAAATTGCATTGGGTTTATTTTATATCTGCACAGCCAGCCAAAGCTAGACACTGTGGATTGGCTTCTTTGCAGGTGACCACAGTCCTCCACATGAGGTAAATTAAAACCCACATTTATTAAAAATGTGATATTTCTTCACTTCCAGATTTGCCTTATTTAATTATAATATATGTCAAAGTCTAATCTGAGGCTTATGCAGGGCCATTCAATTAATCAAAAATAGGCAGAATTGTAGTTTTGTGGAATATTATGGCGGCTTCACAGCGTTGTGTATGTGTGTGTGTGCACGAATGCGTGTGTGTGTGTGATGATACGCCTCTAGTCTTGCCCTGCTGCACTCAGGGGGGTACACTAACAGGACTCTGGGGTATGTGTTTGGCACTGTGTGAGACGGCTCAAAGCTGGACACACAGGCTGTGTGGCGTCACGCCTTCCCAAATAAGTAACCTACTGTGATTTTTTTTAGCCAGTGTCTCCACTGTATATCTTTGGCTTAGGTTTATGGTAATGATATGTCTCTGATGAATCAGAAAGATCCAAATATTGTGATGGTGTTCAGCTTTGAAAACAACGTCAATCAGATCCAGCCAAGGACAAGAAATAGAAAAAAACCTGCTCAAAACGGGGCAATCTGTGATTGCCACATCCATTTTTTTACTTTTTTATATAAACCCACTGATTCTTGAAAAATCAAACTTATGAATGCCTAATGAGCTCAGTTCAACTGTTATACCCCATCAGAACCCAAAATACAAGCTTGTTTTACTCCAATGTTTGTAAATAATATACCGTACAGTAATATACACAACATGGTTAAAACTATACATTTGATATCATGGATGGTCTATCCTTACATCCATAGTTCTGTCAATTCATTTGAAAGTGTTCACATCTCCTCAGCCCCATCCCTCATCCCTTTACCAAAACAGTGGTGGTGAGGTCACTTTCTTATTGTTTGAATTGCAGATTGCCCCTTCAAGTTTAACAAATCGTATATTTTATTTTAACAAAAGCCGAGAAGAGTTTTTACATATCTTTGGTTTGCATCGCAACAGTCATACCGAACATAAACTACATGTACTGTACCTTCATCACGTACCACATCAGCTGCGACACACTGTCCACATCAACATGCAAGCTGTAGCTTATCAAAGAATGTTAACACGAAGGGAATTAGCAACACAACCCCTCACGTGTCAAACTTTCCGTAACCTAGAATGACATGTATTTAGCACGTAGTCACACATTCCTCTCTTACTGTGGTGAAATTTGACATGTTGCTGGTCTCACGCACTATAACTCTGCTGTGAAAGTGGAGGAACTGGCATGAGAGCTACAGGCTGCTGGTGGTAGGGGTTAGGGAGGTTGGTTAAGTGTGTGCGCGTGCGTGCGTGCGTGTGTGTGTGTGTGTGTGTGTGTGTGTGTGTGTGTGTGTGTGTGTGTGTGTGTGTGTGTGTGTGTGTGTGTGTGTGTGTGTGTGTGTGTGTGTGTGTGTGTGTGTGTGAGTGTACATGTGCATGCGTGTGTATGTGCTTGTGTGTGTGTACCTGTGTTTGGGGGTGCTGATGAGTGTTGCAATGATCCCCAGGGCCAGGGGGTCCAGTTCCACTTTTAAAACTAACTAATTCTGACTCAGATTAACTTCTTATTCACTCTTAGTCTCTGCTCATCTGTATCAACAGCAGAAAATTAGTGCAGGACTGCGATGGATTGGATTATATGACACATGTATCTGTGGCTTGGGGTAGAACGTCAACAAGGTTAAATTAGCAGCAGATGGGCCTCGACTTTGATCTTTGGATCCCATCATCAGGAGCTGTCAGCCATATTGTTATAGCCTAACTGTCACGTTGTCCTGCTGCTGTACATGTGGACTATGAGTCGTCTGGCCTTAGTTATCATCGTGAAAACCTGCCGAGCTGTCTTTTGTTTTTTAAACATTGGTTTTCCATCAACCTCTCTTTTGCTCAGACCAAGGGCCATTCTTTTGTTTTTTATTGGAGAGAGGGATACATATTCATGAACTCATGGCTAGTCTGACCCGGTGTGAACATTTGCTACTGATTATGTGCATTCTTCACTCATTCCAAATTTTGAGTCCAGATGTGTCCAAGGCAAGCGGAGGCGCAATATTACTCAGCTGCTCACTTCTTCTTCTGCTTCTTCTTCTTCTTCTTCTTCTTCTTCTTCCTCTCTACCTTCCCTTGAGGCAGCTGGTGTTTGTTTGCATTTGAATCACCAATCAATTATAGTAATTACCCAACAGTGCTGATCACCAGGAAACTTGTTTTTTTAATGAGTCTCATGTCTGTTCATGTCACATTTGTTTCAAGCAGACAGCTCCAGACTAGGCTTGCTCTGTGAAAACAAAGTACGTCTCAGTGTCTGACAGTGAGACCAATAAAAGGGTGCAGAGTGTTGATCAGAGAGTATTTCAAAAGCCGTCAGAAATGACCATAATGCTGTTAATCACGCAGGGCGTCAAGGGTCACCCAATGTCACGGTCAGCTTGGTCTGTGGATGGCTGGCATTTTGTCCTCTGTTAGCATCAAAGCTCGACGTATTAAGTTCCTCTCATTCTAGCCATTGACTTCCTTTTGAGTTTCTTTGAAGGTTTGATCAGTTACGGGTGTGTATTGTGGCTGTGCCGTAGTGTTGTGGTTCAAAGTGTCACCTTCTCATTTCGCTTGGCCATTAAAGTCAAGACGAGGACCCGGGTCCGTCGGTAAGTTTCACATTTCGATTCCAATCACAGCGCCGAAGAATAAGCTCATTAGGCATAATTGCAGGTTTCCAGTTCTACTGCTTTTCTTTTACACCGTTTGGTGTGAAACTTTAATTCCATAACAAAAACCAAATGCTTCCACCACAGGCCACTGGTGAGAGCGGTGCATAAGGACCATGGTGTACCTCTTAGTTAACTATAAGTACATCAGCAGGTCCTAGTTTAGGACTATTCAACTCTGGGCCTTGAAGTTCTCCTCAGCACTGCAGGGTTTCCTTTCTTTCCCTCTAATCAGGGACTGATTCAGAGCTGAGAATGAGTGGACTTTCTGGGCAATCAATGACATTAATCCATTAATCAACCAATCATGAACTTCCAGGAAGAGAAAAAAACAGCATGAGGCCCAGATCTGAATACTACTGACATATTTCCATCCCCTAGCTTTGAACAGTTTGTTCTTACCTAGGAGCACCCACATAGCCTACTGTAATTAAGTGACACTTTTCTCATTTGGCTTGTATTGTCATTGATTATCAGTTAGGAACAAGTTGCAAAGCACGTGCCTTGACTCTCAGACAGAGTGGGCCTCTGTGGCAAATACAATGTATACATATAGTACCAGTCAAAGGTTTGGCCACACCTTATCATTCAATACTTTTTCTTAATTTGTACTATTTTCTGCATTGTTTAATAATAGTGACGACATCACAACTATGAAATAACACATATGGAATCATGTAGTTACCAAAAAAGTGTTAAACAAATCCAAATATATTTAATATTTTAGATTCTTCAAAGTCGCCACCCTTTGCCTTGATGACAGCTTTGCACACTCTAGAAAAACAAATGATAGTCCCACTAAGAGCAAACCAGATGCGATGGCGTATCGCTGCAGAATGCTGGTTAAATGTGCCTTGAATTCTAAAAAAATCTCTGACAGCGTAACCAGCAAAGCACCCCCACACCATCACACCTCCTCCTCTATGCTTCACGGTGGGAACCACACATGCTGAGATCATCCGTTCACCTACTCTGCGTCCCACAAAGACACAGCGGTTGGAACCAAGAATCTCACATTTGAACTCTTCAGACCAAAGGACAGATTTTCCGCCGGTCCGTTGCTCGTGTTTCTTGGCCCAAGCAAGTCTCTTCTTATAATTGGTGTCCTTTAGTAGTGGTTTCTTTGCAGCAATTCGACCATGAATGCCTGATTCACGCAGTCTCCTCTGAACATTTGATCTTGAGATGTGTGTGTTACTTGAACTCTGTGAAGCATTTATTTTGTAAGGAACGACGCTGCAGAAGAGAAGCAGGTACGGGGAGTTGACATTTAATTTGGAACGGACATGCAACAGGACAGAAACAGTGTCACACCCTGACCATAGTTTGCTTTGTATGTTTCTATGTTTTGTTTGGTCAGGGTGTGATCTGAGTGGGCATTCTATGTTGGATGTCTAGTTTGTCTGTTTCTGTGTTTGGCCTGATATGGTTCTCAATCAGAGGCAGGTGTTAGTCATTGTCTCTGATTGGGAGCCATATTTAGGTAGCCTGTTTTGTCATTGTGGGTTGTGGGTGATTGTCTATGTTAGTTGCTTGTGTCAGCATAGTTCTCATTATAGCTTCATGGTCATTATTTGTTTATTGTTTTGTATAGTTTGTATTCAGTGTTCAGTGCTTTCTTTAATTAAAATATCATCATGAACACATACCACGCTGCATTTTGGTCCGCTTCATACGACGATCGTGACAAACAGAGTCAGAACTGGGAGACACAAAGACAGACGACAATCAATACAGCAGCGGGGAACAGAGCTGGGAAACAAATATAGGGGAGGTAATAAACAGGTGATTGAGTCCAGGTGAGTACAATATCGCTGAGGCACGTGACAAAGGAAGGCAGCTGTGCGTAATGATGGTGGCAGGAGTGCATAATGCAGGGCAGCCTGGCACCCTCGAGCGCCAGGGGGGAAGAGCGGGAGCAGGCGTGACAGTACCCCCCTCTAGGGGCGCCACCCACCGTCCCACCTGTGCCAGCTTGACGGGTCAGCCGAGGCACAGGCCCTGGACAAGCCGGCTGGGCGTAAAATCCCAGTGAACCGGCTGAGGCATATGAGCCTGATGATCTGGCTGAGGTGTGAAAGCTTGTCGATCCCGCTAAGGAGTGGGAGCCCAATGATCCGGCTGAAGTGTAGCAGCCTGACAAGCCGGCTGGGTGTAAAAACCTGATGATCCGTCTGAGGCCTGACGTGGGATGGGCGCCTTCCGAGCCAACCGGGGCAAGGGAACCTCTCGAGCCAACTGGGACATGGAAGCCTGACGATTCAGCTAAGGTACCCCCGGTTCCATCGGCAGCAACCCCCGGACCCAAAGTCACCACCAACCCGAACCACCAGCACTCTCTGATGCTTAATTTGATGGCTGCTGCATTCTGTAAGGAACGACGCTGCAGAAGAGAAGCAGGTACGGGGAGTTGACATTTAATTTGGAACGGACATGCAACTTGACAGGAACAGCGTCAGAACTGGGAAACACAAAGACAGACGACAATCAATGCAGGAGCTGGGAACTGAGCTGGGAAAATGACAAATATAAGGGAGGTAATAAACAGGTAAGGCAGGTGTGCATAATGATGGTGGCAGGAGTACATAATGCAGGGCAGCCTATCGCACTCGAGCGCCAGGGGGGAAGAGTGGGAGTAGGCGTGACATATTTTGGCAGCCATCTGAGGCGCAGTTAACTTTAATGAACTTAAACTCTGAATCTCCTGTGGCGGTCCTCATGAGAGCCAGTTTTAACACAGCGCTTGATGGTTTGTGCGACTGCACTTGAAGAAACTTTAACTTTATTGACTGACCTTCATGTCTTACTGTAATGATGGACTGTCATTTCTCTTTGCTTATTTGAGCTGTTCTTGCCATAATATGGACTTTGTTTTTTAACCAAATAGGGATATCTTCTGTACCACCCCTACCTGGTCACAACACAACTGATTGGCTCAAACAGATTGAGAAGGATCGAGATTCCATAAATTAACTTTTAGCAAGGCACACCTGTTAATTGAAATGCATTCCAGGTGACTACCTCATGAAGCTGGTTGAGAGAATGCCAAGAGTGTGCAAAGCTGTCATCAAGGCAAAGGGTGGCTACTTTGAAGAATCTATAATCTCAAATCTATTTAGATTAGTTTAACACTTTTTTTGGTTACTATATGATTCCATATGTGTTATTTCATAGTTTTGATGTCTTCACTATTACTCTACAATGTAGAAAATAGAACAAATAAAAAAAAACTGGAATGAGTAGCTGTGTGCAAACATTTGACTGGTACTGCATTTCTATATCAGGACTCTATAACTTTCTCTAAACAGTGTGCCTGGGCTGCACAGTATGTATGTTTACAACATTATAACACCGGATGGCCTTTTATCACTAGAGTAGCAGCGGTGGTGACAGATAGTTTTGCTTCATTTTTTGCACTGTAAAGTAATGTGTTTTGGACAGTGGACTCAGAGAGTGAATAGGGATTACTGACTGGCTTTGTCTGGATCCTTTCTACTCCAGCAATCAGGCAGGCTGCCAAACAAACAGATGAAGTCAATAGAGACATTTCCTGTGTCTTCTGAGATGTGACTGCAACAGATGCACAATGCTGACACGGCGCTGACACGACACTGACACAATGTGACAACCTGCTGTGATGTAGTGTGTACACAGAGGATTCCACCTCGACTTATTTAGGCGCTGATACCGCACATGATCACACACAAGATAGTGTTTGTCAGTGTGTGTGTCACTCTCTAAAAAAGGCAGGGGAAAATAGATTTTGCAGTGTAGTCTGAATGCGTGAAAAATCACTGTCTCAAAGAAGAAGCTGAACTTGCGCAAGAAGATATACATCTGAGATACAGTATTTGAGTTATTTGCAGTGCACAGCATTCAATCTTTGACTTGTACAATATCCACTCCACCAAGATCCGTGGCCTATTACTTTAATGCAATTTTAGCCATTTCCGTTCCCAGTTACCATCCATTGAAACATCCCAAACAGACAGGGGCAATAGTTTGGAAGCACAGCAACCGTGGTTTGCCAAGTTTTTACCTTTAACAGAGTATCTGTATCCAGGTAATTACCATCTGTGGATCACGAAGGCCCACTGTGATTACAGATGAGCCCAGTAATAGATTCAACACTTAGAAACAGGGAATGCTGCCTTCCACCAGTCCGACTGCAAGGTGGGTAGATATCTGCAAGATGGATTATGTGGGGTTTGTGAGTTCAACATTGACACAGATTCATCGTAAATCATTATGCCAGAGACCCGGAGTGATTTCTGCATTAGGAGCAGAAAATGGAGTTCACCCAGTCAATGAGGAGGGCATATTTCACATCAGTCATCCCATTCTCATGTTACATTTCACTTCTGTTACCAAAATGGTTCATGGTAGATAATAGCAATCAGCAAGATACTGCGCTAACAAAACGCCCTATACGGATCCTGCACTGAGGCCACGGCATGGGGTGCTATCTGTGTTTAAAAAGAAGACAAAGTTCAAAACTAATGTTGAACTAAATAAATGCATGTCCAATGTAAAAGTTTCGAAAACAGCGTGTTGTCTCTTTAAGACATTTGGCACAGAGCTGTGAGGACAGTTCCCACTAAGCACGGAACGACTTTTGGACGTCTTTTTTTGGTCCTGTCCGGACTTGCCATCTTTTTTTGGTGTGGTCCGGACAGGCCTTGATTCCAATGTCCACGGCTGTTGCTTTTTGGTGCGGTCCGGATCATACCCGAACCAATCTTAGACATTTATGTTCAGATTCAGATTTGGTCTGGACTGGCCTTGATTTCAACATCTATAGACGTCTGATCTCGTCCAGACTAGCCTATATTTGGCCCAAACATAGACGTCTATAATTGATTCAGATTTGCTTCACAAGTTTGGACATCACAGTACAGTACAGTAGAGCACAGCAGAGTACAGTTCATTACAGTACACTATAGGAAAGTACAGTTACGAAAAGTAGAGTATGGCACAGTACAGTACATTAGAGTACAGTACAGTAGAATAAAGTACAGTATATTATTATAATGTACTCTACTGAATTAAACGGTACTGTACTCTACTCTACTGAATTAAACTAGTCTGTACTACTGTACCATACTGTACTCTACTCTACTGAACTAAAATCTACTGTACTGTACCGTATTGTACTGTACTCTACTCTAATGAATACAAATAAAAATCAAATCAATATCAAATCAAATGTTATTTGTCACATGCTTCATAAACAACAGGTGTAGACTAACAGGGAAATGTTTACAGGTCCTTTTCCAACAGCGCATAATTAAAGATAAAGATAAAAAAATATGTATAATAATAGAAATAGTGACACAAGGAATAAATATACAGTGAATAATGAATAACAATAAAGAGTAAAAATAACATGGCTATATACAGGGAGTACCAGTATCGAGATGATGTGCAGGGGTACGAGGTAATTGAGGTAGATATTGTATCTACATATACAGTGCATTCGGAAAGTTTTCAAACCCCTTGACATTTTCCATATTTTGTTACGTTACAGCCTTTTTCTAAAATTGATTTAAAAAAAAAGAAGAATCCTCATCAAACTACACACAATACCTCATAATGACAAAGTGAAAACAGATTTTTTTTTAAATGTTTGCAAATTTAGTAAAAATGTAAAACAGAAATACCTTATTTAAATAACTATCCTTTGCTATGTGACTCGGAATTGAGCTCAGGTGCATCCTGTTTACATTGATTGTCCTTGAGATGTTTCTACAACTTGATTGGTACCTGTGGTAAATTCAATTGATTGGACATGATTTGGAAGGGCACACACCTGTCTATAAAAGGTTCCACAGTTGACAGCGCATGTCAGAGCAAAAACCAAGCCATGACGTCGAAGTAATTGTCCTTAGAGCGCCGAGACAGTATTGTGTTGAGGCACCAAAAAGGGTACAAAAAAATGTCTGCGGCATTGACGGTCCCCAAGAACACAGGGGCTTCAATCATTCTTAAATGAAAGACGTTTTGAACCACCAAGACTCTTCCTAGAGCTGGCTACCTGGCCAAACTGAGCAAAGGGGGAGAAGAGCCTTGGTCAGGGATGTGACCAAGAACCCAATGGTCACTCTGAAAGAGCTTAGGAGTTCCTCTGTGGAGATGGGAGAACCTTCCAGATTGCTCTCCACCAATCAGGACTTTATGGTAGCGTGGCCAGGCGGAAGCCACTCCTCAGTAAAAGGCACATGACAGCCCATTTGGAGTTTGCCAAAGGCAGCTAAAGGACTCCGACCATGAGAAACAAGATTCTCTGGTCTGATTAAACCAAGATTGAACACTTTGGCCTGAATGCCAAGCGTCACGTCTGGAGAAAACCTGGCACCATCCCTAGAGTGAAGCATGGTGGCGGCAGCATCACGCAGTGGGAATGTTTTTTTATTTGTCACATGCGCCAAATACAACCTTACAGTGAAATGCTTACTTTCAAGCCCTTATCCAACAATGCAGTTTTAAGAAAAAAAAAACTAAAAAGAAAGAAAGAAAATAACAAATAATTAAAGAGCAGCCGTAAATAACAATAGCGGGGCTATATACAGGGGGTACTGGTACAGAGTCAATGTGTCTGTGCGGGGCACCGGGGTCGAGGTAAATTAGGTAATTATGTACATGTAGGTAGAGTTATTAAAGTGGCTATGCATAGATAATAAGAGAGTAGCAGCAGTGTGTGGGGGGGGGGGGGGGGGGCAATGCAAATAGTCTGGGTAGCCATTTGATTAGCTGTTCAGAAGTCTTATGGCTTGGGGGTAGAAGCTGTTTAGAAGCCTCTTGGACCTAGACTTGGTGCTCCGGTACCGCTTGCCATGCGGTAGCAGAGAGTCTATGACTAGGGTGTCTATGGAGTCTTTGACAATTTTTAGGGCCTTCCTCTGACACCGCCTGGTATAGAGGTCCTGGATGGCAGGAAGCTTAGCCCCAGTGACGTACTGGGCCGTACGCACTACCCTCTGTAGTGCCTTGTGGTCGGAGGCAGAGCAGTTGCCATACCAGGCAGTGATGCAACCAGTCAGAATGCTCTCAATGGTGTAGCTGTATAACTTTTTTCCTGAGGACCCATGCCAAATCTTTTCAGTCTCCTGAGGGGGCATAGGCTTTGTCGTGCCCTCTTCATGACTGTCTTGGTGTGTTTGGACCATGATAGTTTGTTGTTGATGTGGACACCAACGAATTTGAAGCTCTCATCCTGCTCCACTACAACTTGATCACGTTGAGAGAGAGGTTGTTGTCCTGGCACCACACTGTCAAGTCTCTGACCTCCTCCCTATAGGTTGTCTATCGTTGTTGGTGATCAGGCCTACCACTGTTGTTGTGTTGGCAAACTTAATGATGGTGTTGGAGTCGTGACTGGCCACGCAGTCATGGGTGAACAGCGAGTACAGAAGGGGGCTGAGCACGCACCCCTGAGGGCCCCCCCCTGTTGAGGATCAGTGTGGTAACTGTGTTGTCACCTAACTTTACCACCTGGGGGCGTTCCGTCAGGAAGTCCAGGATCCAGTTGCAGAGGGAGGTGTTTAGTCCCAGGGTCCTTAGCTTATTGATGAGCTTTGAGGGCACTGAGCTGCAGTCAATGAATAGCGTTCTCACGTAGGTGTTATTTTTGTCCAGGTGGGAAAGGGCAGTGTGGAGTGCAATAGAGATTGCATCATCTGTGGATTTGTTGGGGTGGTATACAAATTGGAGTGGGTCTAGGGTTTCTGGGATAATGGTGTTGATGTGAGCCATGACCAGCCTTTCAAAGCAATTCATGTCTACAGATGTGAGTGCTACAAATCGGTAGTCATTTAGGCAGGTTACTTTAGTGTTCTTGGGCACAGGGACTATGGTGGTCTGCTTGAAATATGTTGATTGAAAATGTTTCACAGTTTGAAAATGTCAGTGAAGACACTTGCCAGTTGGTCAGCGCATGCTCGGAGTACACATCCTGGTAATCCGTCTGGCCCCGCGGCCTTGTGAATGTTGACCTGTTTAAAGGTCTTACTCATATCGGCTACGGTGAGTGTGATCACACAGTCGTCCGAAACAGTTGATGTATGCTTCATTGTTGCTTGCCTTGAAGCGAGCGTAGAAGTAATCTAGCTCGTCTGGTAGGCTCGTGTCACTAGGCAGCTCGCGGCTGTGCTTCCCTTTGTAGTCTGTAATAGTTAGCAAGCCCTGCCCACCCGAAGAGCATTGGAGCCAGTGTAGTATGATTCAATCTTAGTCCTGTATTGACGCTTTGACTGTTTGTTTGTCTTATGGCATAGCAGGATTTCTTATAAGGGTCCGGGTTAGAGTCACTCTCCTTGAAAGCGGCAGCTCTACCCTTTAGCTCAATGCGGATCTAATCCATGGCTTCTGGTTGGGGTATGTACTTACAGTCATTGTGGGGACGACGTCATCGATGCACATGTTGATGAAACCAGTGACTGATGTGGTGTACTCCTCAATGCCATCGGAAGAATCCCGGAACCTATTCCAGTCTGTGCTAGCAAAACAGTCCTGTAGCTTAGCATCTAGGTCATCTGACCACTTCTTTATTGACCGAGTCACTGGTGCTTCCTGCTTTAGTTTTTGCTTGTTAGCAGGAATGAGGAGGATGGAATTATAGTCAGATTTGCCACATAGAGGCAGAGGGATTAGGTATTAAAAAAATGGTAATACGAATTTATGTTTCCCTGCATTAAAGTCCCCGGCCAATAGGCATGCTGCCTTTGGATGAGGCTTTTCCTGTTTGCTTATGGCCTTATACAGCTCACTGAGTATGGACTTAGTGCCAGCATCGGTTTGTGGTGGTAAATAGACAGCTCCGAAGAATATAGATGAAAACTATCTTGGTAAATAGTGTAGTCTACAGCTTATCATGAGATACTCTACCTCAGGCGAGCAAAACCTTGAGACTTCCTTAAATATTAGATTTTGTGCACCAGCTGTTGTTTACAAATATACACAGACCGACACCCCTTGTCTTACCGACGGTAACTGTTCTAGCTTGCCGATGCAGAGTAAACCCTGCCAGCTATATTTTATCCAAGTCGTCGTTCAGCCACTACATGGTGAAATATAAGATATTACAGTTTTGAATGTCCAGTTGGTAGGATATTCATAACTTGTCTATTCGTAACTTGTCTATTTTGTTATCTAATGATTGAACTTTGGCTAATAGGACTTTTGGTAGAGGCAGGTTACACACTCGCCGTCGGATCCTTACAAGGCACCCTGACCTACGTTCCTAATATCTTTGTCACTTTCTCCTGCGAATGACTGGGATGTGGGCCTTGTAGGGTGTCTGAAGTAAATCCTTTGCGTCCAACTTGTTAAAGAAAACATCTTTGTCCAGTACAAGGTGAGTAGTCGTGTGTCCTGATATCCAGAAGCTATTTTCATCATAAGAGACGGTGGCAGAAACCTTATGTACAAAAATAAGTTACAAATAATGCGAAAAAACACACACAATAGCACAATTGGTTCAGAGATGGTAAAAGAAGACTGGGAGACTAGTCAGGATTGAGGGAAAGATGAATGGAGAAAAGTACAGAGAGATCCTTGATGAAAATCTGCTCCAGGGTGTTCAGGACATCAGACTGGCGTTAAGGTTCACCTTCCAACAGGACAACGACCCTCAGCACACAGCCAAGACAACGCAGAAGTGGCTTTGAATGTCCTTGAGTGGCCCAGCCAGAGCACGGATTTGAACCCGATCGAACATCACTGACGAAACCTGAAAATAGCTGTGAAGTGATGCTCCCCATCCAACCTGTCAGAGCTTGAGAGGAATTGCAGAGAAGAATGGGAAAAACTCCCCAAATACAGGTGTGCCAAGATTGTAGTGTCATACTCAAGCAGATAAACTTGATATTTCAGTTTTTTATTTTTAATAAATGTGCAAAAATGTCTAAACCTGTTTTGCTTTGTCAATATAGGGCATTGTTTGTAGATTGATGAGTGAAAAAACGATTTAGAATAAGGCTGTAACGTAACAATGTGAAAAAAGTCAAGGGGTCTGAATACTTTTCAAATGCACTGTGGGTAGGGGTAAAGTGACTAAGCAACAGGATAGATAATAGACAGTAGCAGCGGCGTGTGTGTGTGTGTGTGTGTGTGTGTGTGTGTGTGTGTGTGTGTGTGTGTGTGTGTGTGTGTGTGTGTGTGTATGTTTGTAAGTATGCGTGTGTGCACATGTTATGTGTGTGGCCGTTTGTAGTGGGTGTATGTGTATGTTGGGGTGTCAGTGTAAGTATGTTTGAGTGTATGAGTAGAGTCCAGTGTGTGCATAGAGTCAGTGCAAGAGAGTTCAAATCAAATCCAATTTTATTTGTGACATACACATGGTTAGTAGATGTTAATGCGAGTGTAGCGAAATGCTTGTGCTTCTAGTTCCGACAATGCAGTAATAACCAACGAGTAATCTAACGTAACAATTCCAAAACTACTACCTTATACACACAAGTGTAAAGGGATAAAGATGATGTACATAAAGATATATGACTGCGTGATGGTACAGAACGGCATAGGCAAGATGGAGTATATGGTATCGAGTACAGTATATACATATGAGATGAGTAATGTAGGGTATGTAAACAAAGTGGCATAGTTTAAAGTGGCTAGTGATACATGTATTCCATAAAGATGCAGTAGATGATATACAGTACAGTATATACATATGAGATGAGAAATGTAGGGTATGTAAACATTATATTAAGTAGCATTGTTTAAAGTGGCTAGTGATATATTTTTACATCAATTTCCATCCATTTCCATTATTAAAGTGGCTGGAGTTGAGTCAGTGTGTTGGCAGCAGCCATTCAATGTTAGTGGTGGCTGTTTAACAGTCTGATGGCCTTGAGATAGAAGCTGTTTTTCAGTCTCTCTGTCCCTGCTTTGTTGCATCTGTACTGACCTCGCCTTCTGGATGATAGCGGGGTGAACAGGCAGTGGCTCGGTGGTTGTTGTCCTTGATGATCTTTATGGCTTTCCTGTGACATTGGGTGGTGTCGGTGTCCTGGTGGGCGTCCTTGAGGTGTCCTGGAGGGCAGGTGAGTTAGTGCAGGTGGTCCGCGTATCCATTTGATTAGCTATTTAGAAGTCTTGTTTAGCAGTCATATGGCTTGTCTGTAGAAGCTGTTCAGGTTCCTGTTGGGTTCAGACTTGGTGCACTGGTACAGCTTGCAGTGTGGTAGCAGAGAGAACAGTCTATAGCTTGGGTGGCTGGAGTCTTTGACAATTTTTTAGGCCTTTCTCTGACTCTGCCTGGCATAGAGGTCCTGGAAAGCAGGGATATCAGCCCCAGTGATAAAACTCTACTATACTGTACCATACCATACAGTACTGTACTCTACTGTTCAAACTTGTGGAACATAGCCTAGACGTCTATGATTCGTTCAGATTTGGTCTGATCAGAAACAAAATGTGGACTTGTTTGGGGGCGGGGCTTATTAGCATAATACCCAACATGCTTTACAAGTGTTTTTGTTTTCCATTTACATTTGGTCGTTCAACAGGCAAACATATCCAGAGCGACATACGGTGTGTTCAAGGTAGATAAACAACAAGACATCAAAGTCATAGCAAGACTTTTTTTTTTTTTCTGTAACCGTTATTGAGAATGTTATTCTAGTTGAAGTGGTCGCTAGAGCGTGATGGGACAAGCACATTGTAACTGGTCAAACTTTTCAATAATGTGGATATGTGCTTGTAGATACATATTTAAATATATTTACATACACCGCTTTGATTGGCAGATAAGATCATCTCAACTAGAGCCTGCCCCTCTTACCCCTTCAAAATAGGAGTATACAGCACTTTCAGAAAGTATTCACACCCCTTTACTTTTTCCACATTTTGCTGTGTTACCAGGTGGGATTAGAATAGTTTTTTTTAGAGACTTTTTTTTTTCTTCAACAATCTACACAAAATAGATTGTGTTACTAATATAGCTTGATTAGATGTATGTATTCGATACATGTTAGAATCACCTTTGGCAGCGATTACAGCTGTGAGTATTTCTGGGTAAGTCTCTAAGAGCTTTGCACACCTGGATTGTACATTATTTGCACATTATTATTTTTTTAATTCTTCAAGCTCTTTCAAGTTGGTTGTTGATCATTGATAGACAGCCAGTTCAATCCAATTTAAGTCAAAACTTTAACTAGGCCACTCAGGGACATTCAATGTCATCTTGGTAAGCAACTCCAGTGTATATTTGGCCTTGTGTTTTAGGTTATTGTCCTGCTAAAAGGTGAATTTGTGTCTGTTGGAAAGCAGACTGAACTAGGCTTTCCTCTAGGATTTTACCTGTGCTTAGCTCTATTCCGTTTCTTTTTATCCTAAAAAACTCCCTAGTCCTTGCCGATGACAAGCATACCCATAACATGATGCAGCCACCATCATGCTTGAAAATATCAATAGTTTTAATCAGGGACGTGTTGTGTTGGATTTGTCCTAAACATAACGCTTTGTATTCAGGACAAAAAGTGTTTTTTTTTGCCACATTTTTTGCAGTATTACTATAGTGCCTTGTTGCAAACAGGATACATGTTTTGAAATATTTTATTCTGTACAATCTTCCGTCTTTTCACTCAGTCATTTAGGTTAGTATTGTGGAGTAAGTACAATGATGTTGATCCATCCTCAGTTTTCTCCTATCACAGCCATTAAACTCTGTAACTGTTTTAACGTCACCATTGGCCTCATGGTGAAATCCCTGAGCGTTTAAAAAATTTTAATACATATTTTACCAGGTAAGTTGACTGAGAACACATTCTCATTTACAGGAATGACATGGGGAATAGTTACAGGGAAGAGTAGGGGGATGAATGAGCAAATTGGATGCTGGGGACGATTAGGTGGCCATGATGGTATGAGGGCCAGATTGGGAAGGTTGAGGGCACCATAATTGGATTGAAAGGGCTAGTGGTAATGACTGAAGTGGAATGGGTGGAATGGTATCAAATACATTTTTTCAAAGTCATTTGCTCCGTTCTGGCCATTATTATGATCCGTTCTCTCCTCAGCAGCCTCCTATGCCCTACTCTTACGACAAGTACCAATGGTTCTTTATTGATAAGATAAAGACGTCCCAACCGATAGACGGTTTCCTTCCTCTCCAGCAACTGAGTTAGGAAGGACGCCTTTATCTTAGTAGTGACTGGGTGTATTGATGCACCATCCAAAGTGTAACTTCACCATGCTAAAAGTGATATTCAATATCTGCTTAAAAAATATATATACAGTACCAGTCAAAAGTTTGGACACACCTACTCATTCCAGGGTTTTTCTTTATTTTGTACTATTTTCTACATTGTAGAATAATAGTGAAGACATTAAAACTATGAAATAACACATAAGGAATCATGAAGTACTAAAACATTGTTAATCAAAATATATATTTGAGATTCTTCAAAGTAGCCACCCTTTGCCTTGATGCTGCTGGTAATTCTCTGATCCACCTCTACGCAGACGGCACCATTCTGTATACTTCTGTCCCTTCTTTGGACCCTGTGTTAACTAACCTCCAGACGAGCTTCAGTGCCATACAACTGTCCTTCCGTGGCCTCCAACTGCTCTTAAATGCAAGTAAATCTAAATGCATGCTTTTCAACCGGTCGCTGCCCACACATGCCTGCCTGTCCAGCATCACTACTCTGGACGGTTCTGACTTAGAATATGTGGAAAACTACAAATACCTAAGTGTCTAGTTAGACTGTAAACTCTCCTTCCAGACTCACATTAAGCATCTCCAATCCAAAATTAAATCTAGAATCGGCTTCCTATTTCGCAACAAAGCATCCTTCACTCATGCTGCCAAACATACCCTTGTAAAACTGACCATCCTACCGATCCTCGACTTCGGCAATGTCATTTACAAAATGACTTACTCAACAAATTTCCTTCCAGTTCTCTGCTGCCAATCCCTGGAACGAACTGCAAAAATCACTGAAGCTGAAGACTCATATCCCCCTCACTAGCTTTAAGCTCACAGATCACTGCACCTGTACATAGCCCATCTGCAAATAGCCCATCCAACTACCTCATCTCCATACTGTATTTATTTATTTTGCTCCTTTTGCACCCCAGTATCTCTACTTGCACATTCATCTTCTGCACATCAATCACTCCAGTGTCTAATTGGTATATTGTAATTACTTCGCCACCATGGCCTATTTATTGCCTTACCTCCCTTATCTTACCTAATTTGCACACACTGTATATAGATTCTCTTCAACTCTATTATTGACTGTATGTTTTGTTTATTCCATGCTTAACTCTATGTTGTTGTATGTGTCGAACTGCTTTGCTTTATTCTTGGCCAGGTCGCAGCTGTAAATGAGAACTTGTTCTCAACTAGCTTACCTGGTTAAATAAAGGTGAAAAAATAAAAAATGACAGCTTTGCACACTCTTGGCATTCTTTAAACCATCTTCGTCTGGGATGTTTTTCCAACAGTCTTGAAGGAGTTCCCTCATATGCTGAGCACATTTCCTTCACTTTGCGGTCCAACTCATCCCAAACAATCTCAATTGGGTTGAGGTCGGGTGATTGTGGAGGCCAGGTCATCTGATGCAGCACTCCACCACTCTCCTTCTTGGTCAAATATCCCTTACAAAGCCTGGAGGTGTGTTGGGTCATAGTACTGTTGAAAAACAAATGATAGTACAAACTGGGATGGCACAAACTGGGATGGTGTATCGCTGCAGAATGCTGTGCTAAACATGCTGGTTAAGTGTGCCTTGAATTCTAAATAAATCACGACAGTGTCACCAGCAAAGCACCATCACACCAACTCCTCCATGCTTCACAGTGGGAACCACACATGCGGGGATCATCCGTTCACCTTCTCTGTGTCTCACAAAGACATGGCAGTTGGAACCAAAAATCTCAAATTTGGACTCATCAGACCAAAGGACAGATTTTCACCGGTCTAATGTCCATTGCTCGAGTTTCTTGGCCCAAGCAAATCTCTTCTTATTATTGGTGTCCTTTAGCAGTGGTTTCATGTAAGCAATTTGACCATGAAGGCCTGATTCATGCAGTATTTTCTGAACAGTTGATCTTGAGATGTGTCTGTTACTTAAACTCTGTGAAGCATTTATTTGGGCAGAAATTTCTGAGGCTGGTAACTCTAATGAACTTATCCTCTGTAGCAGAGGTAACTCTGGGTCTTCTTTTCCTGTGGCGGTCCTCATGAGAACCAGTCTCATCATAGCACTTGTCCGTTTTTGCGACTGCACTTGACTGACCTTGATGTCATAAAGTAATGATGGAGTGTCATTTCTCTATGCTTATTTGAGCTGTTGTTGCCATAATATGGACTTAGCCCTATTTGGTAAAATACCATCTTCTGTGTACCACCCCTACCTAGTCACAACACAACTGATTGGCTCAAATGCATTAAGAAGGAAATAAATGTCACAATTTAACTTTTAACAAAGGAACACCTGTTATTTGAAATGCATTTCCGGTGACTACCTCATGAAGCTGGTTGAGAGAATGCCAAGAGTGTGCAAAGCTGTCCTCAAGGCAACGGATGCATACTTTGAAAAATCTCAAATATATAATATTTAGATTTGTTTAACACTTTTTTGGTTAATACATTATTCCATATGTGTTTTTTCATAGTTTTGATGTCTTCACTATTATTCTGCAATGTAGAAAATAGTAAAAATAAAGAAAAACCCTGGAATAAGTAGGCGTGTCCAAACTTTGACTGGTACTGTATATTTATCTATCAATTTATCTCCCTTCTTTGTGAGTCATTGGAAAATCTCCCAGGTCTTTCTTGTTGAATCTGTATTGGAAATTCCTTGCTTGATTGAGGGACCTTACAGATACTTGTTTGTGTGGATTACAGAGATGAGGTAGTAATTCAAAAATCATCTTAAACATTATTATTGCACAGAGTCCATGCAACTTATTATTATTTTTTAAGTACTCTTCAATAAGTTTTAAACTTCAGTAGTGATCAGCCTAATAGTTAGATAAAAACTATTTGAGTTGTGTGATGACTTGGAGGATGCTCATGATTGGACAACATCGATGGATATCAAGATAGGTAATACTATTCAGAGCAAAAGAGCAGCGGCTATACTTCGAGGACACTTTGTTAAGGATACAGTTAAGTGGCAATAGTTACCACGTCAAAGTTTACTTCTCCAACATTTTCCCATGGCCCTTAGACACACTGCACACGAACTCTCTCATTTCTGCAGCTGGCCGAGCATGCGCGAGTGGCTTTCGGGAATCCGGATATGATGAAAATGTTTTAGTCCAAACTTTTTTCAAGCGAACCAGCAGAATGTCGATGACATTAGGAGTAATATTTCAACTTTTCCCGCGCGAATAGCGCGATAAACAGAATCATTGGAAACGTTTTGATAACTTTGGAGATATTTGAATTTACAACTCGTGCGGAATTTTCCAACGAGAAGGCGTTTCACTGTGGAGGAGGGATGGGAGTGAGTCAAACTTGAGACAGGGAGTTGTCATGTTTGTAAGGTACTTATCAACAAACTTATTATGCATGTTTACATAGTATGGCTTATGATTTATTCGATAGTAAATAACCATATTTATACATTTAAACGACTTAGTTGAAGATTTCCTTTCCGTTTCTATAGTTTCTGTAACGCAGTAAAGTGGGAAAATTCCACTTACTTTTAACGACATATTGTGGTTTGACGTCACTCATACTCTGCTCTCTATGAGAGAGAACCAGTAACTTGCTCATTTTCGTTTACTTGAGTAGTGGTTTGTTTCTCAAGTCTACATTCAAATTCCCAGGGTTGAAGACTAAGGAGGAAAAAGAGGCTCATCTTTATCTGTCGCGTATCACTCCAAGAGGACTGTCTCATGTCCACTGTGACCGTCTTACCTCTGGAAGGGCCTGCTGGGCCAGGGAAGGACCTTCAACAGGAGACAAGTCCTCTTCTCCCAAACTCTCACGGTATGACATTATTCTGCATATAAGGGCTGACAACATGACTGTTATGCAATTGTTGTTTATTTAGTTGGTGACGGTGTTGTACTTGTGCTCTACATCTCTTCCACTTTCAATTAACACTGTTGTCAATTTACCATTGCTGGGATATTCCATCAATAATAACTTGGTCAAGATGGGAAATTAGTCATCATTGAAATCATGATCTTGTTTTCCTTGCATGTCAGAATCTATCAGTTCACTCAGAACAATAATAACAACCAACATGAACCCATTCCCTCTAAATTATATTCCTGTCGTTTTGCCAGACATCAGTAGCTATACACCAGCATTAGGCATGATAATGTTTTCATTATTTCACAATAAAGATTGAAGGAACGCCTTGGTGACTATTAGCAGGAACCACAGCCAATTATAGTTTTTAATTAACTTTCTAGTTGCCCGTAAGATTATCACATGTAAAATAAGCTTGGCCCCGTTTTTTTCCCCCTTCTTCTTTCAAACAGCCACTGAACCGTTACCCATCCTATTTATACCAAGCATCATTACAGCACTGTCAAAAATAGCAAAGTAGGACAGAGTAAGCAATCACAGGGACGGGTGGCAAATGGATTTTTGCTGGACCTTCAAAGCCTTTCTCAGTTAAGACTGGATTTCCCCTCTCTCAGGAGGCTGTAGATGTTCTGAGAATAGGCTAATTTATTTCTAACTGTAATCACTAAATACAGCGATGCATCACACACTGCTACTGTAAGTGTGCATCGATCTGAGAGGGAGGGAGTCACACCAAGACTAAAGACTTGCCATCTATCAGCCCCTGCCTCTGGCTAAGATTGGGCCGTATCTCTAGAGCCACTGTGGCTCATTTATCTATCTTCCATTGCTTACTAAACAGAGCGACAGCATTACAGGCCTGCAACAAATACATCATCCGGCTAAGGAAAATAACATTTGCCATGTTGTGCTGAGCCATTCATCACCTTCATTTCCAGAACAAAACAACATGAAAAGGGCTATGGTTACAACCAAAACATAAAATGAAGAAGAAAAAAACAACAGGATCTGGTCTGAAGCAACCGGGAATTTGTTTTTTCAACTATGTCATAAAGATTCCCTGACGAAAGCCATGCAGCCTAAACGCATGAGAAATGTAAAACTTTGTTTCCATTGAGTATGCCATACAAATAAAGGCATTTTAATTAATTGTATGAAGAGTGCCTTGGTTCTCCTTTCGTTTTGTATGTCATAAAGGCATTGTAGATGTTTTTTGTTGTTGTAGCCTATTGGCTAAACACAGCAGGAATGGAGATGGCACTCTTGCAATGATCATTTAATGTACAGTATTTGATGAGGGAACACACAGTACTAATAACGTCACTCAGAGAGACGGGCTGACCTTTTGCATAGTTATTAGAGCAGGTTTTTACCTACATACGTTTTTCAATGTAGATAAATGCTGTTTTTATGGTTCTAACAACCTTGGCAGGTAGTGCACAGCCGGGAGTAGAGAAAATTTGATCCAGAAATCTGGCATTGGCTTTTACCTGAACCGCCTTGCTCCCGACTCTGTTGTGTAACCTTTCGACAAAGGAACGGAAAGGGACAATGTTTTCTCTGGCAAAAATAAGGCAGCCCTGGCTTGGCTTGGCTTGTCCTTCTGTCTCTGGAATTAGTATTACGTCCACCGAAGTTGACCTTCTTCTCACCTTTTACATCTGTTTCTGAGTAGAAGTACATAATGCATCTTTATTTTGACCAGTTGAGTTGTTCAACGGAGGGCATGCAAACAATCTGTTTGTCGTGCTCTCCCTCCCCCTTCTTTTTAGGCTAAACAGTTGTTCAATTTCTTATGTTGTGTGCTTTGATCCTAGATGCTTGTGGCAGTAACGAATCATCTGAAACTACAAACCCATCCAGAACACCGTGTCCCAGAGGCACGTCCATTGAAGTACAAAGTCACGTGACGGGGGAAAACCCTACCTATTGTGACCCTGTTCGAAGTAAGTGTTACAATGAGGGGCACCTCAGGAAATCCTGCTATTACGCGTATGCCCAGATCCTCATCTGTTACTTTAATGGGATCCACACAAAACACAATGCCTAACAATTGTACTGTACACATTGACAGAAACAATGACATAGTGACAGAAATACTCTAAACATGTATAGCCTTGTGCAGTAGCCAAGCCCAGCTATCTTACCTGAGTAATGTTTTTGTCATGACCATGTTCTGTCAGAACCTTTGGACTTGTCATAAACTGGCATCATCAATCAACACTTGTCACTGCTGGGCCCTGTGGCAGAGTGACGTATGCCTGTTGACAGATGGTCCCTCTGAAAAGTCACCCTCCCAGTTTCAGAGAGAAATTGCAAGATGGTATTGAAGTCTAAATAAATAACATGGGATGAAGTAACATGCACGTTCTCTCATTCTGCCATAATGACGAATAGTTGGCATGTTTCCCCCTGGTTGCTCTTCTAACCCTTCAGCTTTCTGTAGTGTGAGTGAGGAAATCCTGTTGTGGTTTGGCTTTGACTGTCTAGGCCCACTTGTTTCACCTTTCAGTGCACTTAAATCATTTTAGAAGGCACGTATAGTGTTTTAGTGTGTTTGCACTGTAACCATATTTAGAGTGAAGCAGATAACATGCTTAGTTCTCCTTATTTGTGAAAAGAAATCTCCCTTACTAGCGCTGACTTTGCTGATAGCTACTTTGTGGAAAAAATATATACTATTGACTGATGTGGTTGTTCCACCTAACTATCTTAAGATGAGTGCACTAACTGTAAGTCGCTCTGGATAAGACCGTCTGCTAAATCAGGGTTTCCCAAACTCTCTGGTGGGGGCCCTGATTCAAATAATCCAAGCTTGATGATGAGTTGGTTATTTGAATCAACTGTGTAGTGCTAGGGAAAAACCTAAATGTGCACCCAGGGGGGCCCCCATGACCAAATTTGGGAAACCCTGTACTAAGTGACTAAAATGTAAATATGCTACCTGGTTGAAATATTCAGTTACTAATGAAAGGAGAGAAGGGGCCATAGCAACAGCAAAGCAATCTGTGGTTATTTTGCAGTTAAGGTGATACACACTTGGTTGTTTCTTAACCCTTTACACTCATACCAGTATATGGGTTGAAAATGCACTAATAAGCGTCTAAATTGGAACATAGTGGCTGTACAGTAACATGCTATACATGACGTCAGAGCTCTGGCTATGTTCTTCACAGCGCTGTATGGATTTCGACTGGCAGGCATTCTGAACTTGAGCACCGTGCTCGACAAGAAGAGTTGAAGGCTGTTCTTTGAATCATTAGAAGTGCATTGAAATTGCTTAGGAATTGTGCACACTTTGGAGAGGTGTGTGTGGCCACTTGGGGTCACCAGTTAGTCCTCAACCAAACCCCTGTCATTTGTTTGTCTTATGACGCACCGACCCCACATTTTCCAGGAATAGTCTTATCATGTTACTGAATGTCTCCCGTGTATTTTCAGATTTCGTTTTCAACAAATGCGGCAACATGTATAGAAAATCAAGTGTAATGGTTGGATTCAGTCTTGTCTGGTGAACTGTTGTAATCCTCAGCTTTAGTGTAATTGTCCCATTATCGCCAAACTGTTCCCTTTCAACTACTACAATGGTTATGCATTTCATATTTATTATGTAAAACATTTCAATTCCCACGAGTGTAAAGTGTTAAGCAATGTAAATGCTTCCTCATGCATCTTTGTGCCCTTTTGTTCAGCAGAAATAATAGGCGATAACTAAAATAAATTGATTGGTAAGTTCTCACTTTTTTTTAAATGGAAAGTACATGTCACACCCTATTTACAACACTGAGTCCCACTGAGTTAGAACTGTGATAATAGAAACAACCTGTTCTGTTCTATCCAGAATGTTCTGCCAATTCACTACCAACCAATCTCTTGTCTTCAAGTGTCACTATTAACCCACTCACAATGCCTCTTACTGCTTGTCATTTAACCTGCGAAGTTTGCCAAAGCAATATTTTACACTTAAATCACACTGCTTTAGCCTCTTGGCAAAAGTAAATCTCAATACCTCAAGATTTACCGTTTTGAAACAGACTTGATTATCCACGTTACAGGTCTGAATAGTACAGCAGTAGAATCAGAAAAAGCAGCAAATCCAACTCCTCTAAACCCCTCTTGTGTTTGCCACTCCATAAGGAGAGTGTGGTTTCCGGCAATGCTAATAGCAACAACAACCCGATTGCTTCCATCCATGCAGTTGTGGTTAGAGGATGGTTTACATTCTGACACAGTAACTCTTTGTTTCTAGAATGTTAAACTTTTCCTGGGCGCCTTTTCGGTCTTACGCTAATGACTTGCCATTGGTTTGTTTACCGGAGCAGCTTCGAAAAAGGATTTCGAAGCAAGAACTTGTCAAGCCAAGGTAGCTACTGTAGCTAGCTGGTGTAGGTAGGGTTGTGATGGTCATGGAATTTTGGATGATGGTTGGCCACACTTTCCACCTGGCTACCCCAACCCTGGCTAGCAGCTCTGCCACCCCGTGCAGCAACTGGCCCAATCCCCCCCTACTTCTCCTTCACCCAAATCCAGACAACTGACGTCCTGAAAGAGTTGCAGAATCTGGATCCATACAAATCAGCTGGGCTAGACAATCTGAACCCTCTCTTCCTAAAATTATCCGCCGCCATTGTCGCAACCCCTATTACTAGCCTGTTCAACCTCTTTCGTATTGTCTGAGATTCCTAAAGATTGGATTGCGGCCGCGGTTATCCCCCTCTTCAAAGGGGTAGACACTCTAAACCCAAACTGTTACAGACCTATATCCATCCTGCCCTGCCTTTCTAAAGTCTTTGAAAGCCAAGTTAACAAACAGATCACTGACCATTTCGAATCCCGCCCTACCTTCTCCGCTGTGCAATATGGTTTCCGAGCTGGTCACGGGTGCCCCTCAGCCACGCTCAAGGTACTAAACGTATCATAACCGCCATCGATAAAAGACAGTACTGTGCAGCCGTCTTCATCGACCTGGCCAAGGCTTTCTACTCTTGTCAATCACCGTATTCTTATCGGCAGACTCAATAGCCTTGGTTTCTCAAATGACTGCCTTGCCTGGTTCACCAACTACTTCTCAGACAGAGTTCAGTGTGTCAAATCAGAGGGCCTCTGGCAGTTTCTATGGAGGTACCACAGGGTACAATTCTCGGGCTGACTCTTTTCTCTGTATATATCAATTATGTCGCTCTTGCTGCGGGTGATTCCTTGATCCACCTCTACGCAGACGACACCATTCTGTATACATCTGGCCCGCTAGCGTCCCACCTCGACAAATTCAAATTAAATTACTATAAATATTTAACTTTCATGAAATCACAAGTGCAATACGTAAAATAAAGCTTAACTTGTTAATCCAGCCGCCGTGTCAGATTTGAAAAAGGCTTTACGGTGAAAGCAAACCATGCGATTATCTAAGGACAGCGCTCAGCACACAAAACATTACAAACAGTTAGCAGCCAAGTAGATTAGTCATGAAAGTCAGAAATAGCAATAAAATTAATCACTTACATTTGATGATCTTCGTATGGTTGCACTCACAAGACTCCCAGTTACACAAATGTTTGTTTTGTTTGATAAAGTCCCTCTTTATATCCAAAAACCTCAATTTGGTGGCACATTTTGTTCAGTAATCCAATGGCTCAAATGCGGTCACGAGGCAGACAAATTCCAAATAGTATCCGTAAAGTTTGTAGAAACATGTCAAACGATGTTTATAATCAATCACCAGGTTGTTTTTAGCCTACATAATCAATAATATTTCAACCGGACAATAGCGTCGTCAATATTAAAGAAAAACAAGAAAGGCATGCTCTTGGGATTGCGCACCAAACAGGTTGGGGGAAATTCCACTGGTCTCTCATTGAAACTGCTCATTCTCCCTCATTTTACAGAATAAAGGCCTGAAACAACAGTATTTCTACTTGCACATCTATTACTCCATTTGAGGGAATGGTACAGGAACATGTTTTAGTCACTTCAAATAATGATGATAACCTAATCTGTGTATAGAGGTTCTGTTTAGCAAATTGAATGGAAATAAAAATCTTTTGAATATACAGTTAGCTTACAGAATGCAATGTTGGATATCCAGGGCGAGGAGCTGATGAACACTAAACTGGTCTGGTTGATTCTAACGAAGCCCTGACTTACTGAAACAGGAAATCTGACTCACCACACAGTGCCAATTTATTCCTTTTTTTCTTTCATCCCTCTGTCCGATTTCCAACTTGTTGGGTGCCCTAGGCTGCATGTGATTTGTCTTGGTCTGTTTTTATTAGCATGAATCAAACAAAAAAGCTGGCGCTTGTTACTTGAACATGTTGTCTTTGTCTTAAAGGGTAACTTCGACCCCAATTTCAACCTTTGCCCAAACCCTTCCCCCCCAAAAAGAATGCATTCAGGTGAGAAGTTGTGGTTGGGGGGGGAATGCTCCTAAATATTAATTTTGTGAGTGGGTTAACTTAGTACCTGATCCCAACACTTTCTCACTAAAACATACTTACCAGAAGTCCACTGGCAAACTCTGATAATATAATTCTGTGCATTGCGAGTATATTAGGCTCTAGACAGTTGGCGCACAGTGGTAAGGTGCTGAGTTCTTTATCTATTGTAAGTTCAAATCCCCCATGGGGCACAAAAAAAAACTATGAAATGTGGACTCACATTTATTGCGTTCTTGCTTTGGGAAGAAAAAAATTCTCGCCTTCAAAATGAAAATTAGGGTCTCAATTAAAATTGGAATATTGAAGTAGCTCTTTTTCCAATGGTCAAATTAACTCTCAGATCGTTCTTGGGTACTGTATGAAAATCTACAACTACAATCAGGGCGACCCCTCACAGGTATGGTTTCACTTTTTAGAATTAAAAGTGGATGGGCACAGGAAAAATATCTGCTCTTTGTGGGATTAGAACTCACAACCAGTGAACTAACTATGAGCTGTTTAAGCAGACTGTTCCAGTTATAGAGATTGGGACGCCTTGAGGTGGTACCACTCAGCACATCTAGAAGGGAGTGTATTTCATACTGAACCAGTCCATTGAGATGACAGAGGAACCTTCTCAAGGTAGAGTTAATCCTCTAAGGGCAAAAAGAGCTAGATTTTCTACTAAAAGACCAAAATATAACTTTTGCAATAAACTGTTAAAATGAATACCGGAATTGACGAGTTTCACTACAACTTAGCCGAAAACATCTGGTTTTCACTGAAAAAAAGTTATTTAATTAGTTACTCTTTAACAGTTAAACTTGTGTTTATTTAGCTCAAGTTATTTCTGACCTTTTTTAATATGCAAAGTGTAAAAAGCATGTATCTTCAGGTCACTGTTTCTTGTTAGAGCCCTTCAACTATAAGGCCCCAGTATGTGGCAGCTAGCAGGGTCTTGTGTGGCTCGGCCCCTAAGGGAATACACTCAGCTGATATCTTCTCCAGGCGGCTTTGGCTCTGTAGGTCCGGGCCTTAAATAAATTGCCATGATCTAACGCCAGTTTTAGGTGTTTAATCGCCACATTATTCACTGTGATTGTCAAATAGTTGGAAGTGCTCTCTCCGTGGATAAAGAGACGTGAGGTCAAATGACATGGCTGTCGTCTTGAAAAGAAAGACATTAGTGTGGCCTTTGTGTGAATCCCTGATTGTGCTTTTACTCGGGAAGCTTCAAGGTTATTACCCGGGTGTAGAAATGACCTTTAGGAAGTTTAATATTTGACACTTCCAATGGTAGATGTATGTCGATGAATTATTGCTCCGCTGGTGGATGTTGCAGAAGAGCTTTCTTCTTGCTTATTGATGCCTCAATATAGCATCTATGAAATGAATGCAGAATAGTGGGACATGCAGGTATCATCATTGTTTTGAATAGTGTTGTGTTAAGCTCAGTTAGACCCAAATGCAAAATGTGATATTCTAGTTAGTATACAGGGTAATGTCCTGTGAACTTCAGAAACGTTTTATATATATATATATATAAAATAAAAAACTGTCTCCGTTTTTTTTGTGCTAGTATTTCTGCCAAAAAGAACAGAATGGTGGTTGTTGTTATCCAAGAGCTAAATCTTTATTGTAATCCAGTAGGCCCCCGTCTATACTGAAAAAAATGCCTAAAGCAAGAGCCCATTTAAAAACAGAGGTGTAATTTTCAAGTGATTACTTACCAGTGGGTCATGGAATCAAAAACAGTATAAATAGGGTGAAATGGTAGCACAGGGGTTGATTTAAAATGGCCATTGTAATTCTACCTCTGTGGTAATTATTTCCTCATTGTCTTGCTGTAGATGGATTTCATCTGGGAAATTTCAAGCATTCCAATTAGCGTTTCCAGAAGTGTTGAAGCCTATTCATTGTGGATGTTTTAAACAAAAAAAGAGATTAGATACAGTGCCTTCGGAAAGTATTCAGACCCCTTGACTTTTTCCACATTTTGTTAGGTTACAGCCTTATTCTAAAATGCATACATTGTTTTTTTCCCCCTCATCAATCTACACACAATACCCCATAATGACAAAGCAAAAACAAGTTTCTAGAATTTTTTGCTAATAATAAAATGAAAAAAAAATATCACATTTACATAAGTATTCAGACCCTTTACTCAGTACTTTGTTGAAGCACCTTTGGCAGCGATTACAGCCTCGAGTCTTCTTGGGTATGACGCTACAAGCTTGGCACACCTGTATTTGGGGAGTTTCTCCCGTTCTTCTCTGCAGATCCTCTCAAGTTATCAGGCTAGATGGGGAGCGTTGCTGAACAGATATTTTCTGGTCTCTCCAGAGATGTTAGATCAAGTTCAAGTCCGGGCTCTTTGGGCCACTCAAGGACATTCAGAGACTTGTCCCGAAGCCACTTGCGTTGTCTTGGCTGTGTGCTAAGGGTCGTTTTCCTGTTGGAAGGTGAACATTTGTGCCAGTCTTGAGGTCCTGAGCGCTCTGGAGCAGGTTTTCATCAAGGATCTCTCTGTACTTTGCTCCGAAAGACATGCACTGTCAACTGTGGGACCTTTTATATCGACAGTTGTGTGTTTGCCTTTCCAAATCTTGTCCGATCAATTGAATTTACCACAGGTGGACTCCCAAGTTGTAGACACATCTCAAGGATGATCAATGTAAACAGGATCCACCTGAGCTCAATTTCGAGTCTCATAGCACAGGGTCTGAATACTTATGTAAATAAGCTATTTCTGTTTTTATTTGTAATAAATTATCAAAATATACTACCAACCTCTTTTCGCTTTGTCGTCATGGGGTATTGTGTTTAGATTGCTGAGGATTTTTATTTAATCCATTTTAGATTAAGGCTGTAATGTAACAAAGTGGAAAAAGTCAAGGGGTCTGAATACTTTCCGAAGGCAGTGTATGCACACCTCCATTTATGTACTGAAATCTCATACACAAATATTTCTAATATGTGGATATCAGATATCACCGTCATAATTCAAACACACAAGGTTTTTGGCTATGGAGAACCAAAGATTGATTGTTTTGCGCTGTTGAAGGGAGGATTTGAGGACTCAAACAAATTCAAATTATTGTCAGTTTTTCTAATAATAGTAAAACATACAGGCCTAGATCGCATTCCCTAGTTTACCTGTCTTCTTGGAGCAGTCAGAACAGGTGTGCACAGAGCTCCATTGTATCAACTCTACTACAAAGGCTCTGCTGCATTCCCTGAACAGTAATGCCCTAGTGCAGCTCCACTCTGTTGGCTCCCAAACCAACCCCACAACACAGCACAGGGGTAGTGCCTTGGAGCAGAGAGAGGGAAAGCTCTCTCTCTCACACACACACACACACACACACATAGGGGCCCACTTCAAATGAGAGCGGTGCAGGGGGGATTACTTGGCCTCTAACAGGGTTTTGGCTCCGACATTAAGGTTAAAACCCTTTTCTATTACAGAGATCTCGAGTGATGTTGCCCCCACGGTGTTTGCAGGTTCACCACCTCTCTGGTAGGTCATTCTGTCAGGGCTCTGATCACTGGACTGTGACTGGGGACCTGGCTGGGCTGGCTCCATTCAGACAGTGCAGACGGCGCTCTCCGGCTAGAGCTGAAATCAATACGGCCGTCTCCGTTAAAAACCCACTCAGAGGCAGACTAGCACCTCTGTCCCCTAGTCTGATCACACAGCTTAAGGCCCTGATTGGCACCTATGAAGACAAAGACCATTGACCCACAGCTGTCCCATTAGATGTGGTTAATGCTCAGATTGATACTGAGCAAATAAAGGAACCATGTCTATAGATATTTTTTATAGACTGACTGCCCCATACAGACCCTATACCTGCTGGCTGTTTTGGACAGCTCAGTTTTGCCTAGTTTCTTTTGTTGTTTTTTGTTGTTGCTGTGTGTTAATTTGGAAATGATTTGTCCTCCTCAGGTGCTGTTAGTACAGTAATGTCCTCCCTCCAGATGCATTGTGCCCCGTTTTGAATTTCAAACAAGTCAGTTTCCTGTGGAACTTGTGGCTAACTTCAGCAAAGAGATTTTGAAATTGGTGGAATCTGTGAGTCATCGATTTCAACTGAAATTGAAAATACCCCCCCCCCCCTCTTCACTCAACTTCTCTGTTGCTTAGTTTTGGTTTTGAGTCGTCAGAGAGAGGGTGGAGCATTCTGCGAGAATAGAGTCTGGTAGCTCCCCTAGGCCTGCTCTGAGTCACGTCATCATTGTTCTTTCTAGAAAATGTGGTAGCTGCCTGTGTAAAGCCTAAATCTGTGCAAGATGTGCACTTTCTCAAACTTGTGAAGACATTTTTACATTTGATTTTACTACATTCCTCTTTTGCTCTCAGATGGAAACAGATTGGGGAAAAAAATGGGGATTTGATAAAGCTTAAGACAGAATCACAGCACAGGTCTTTTTTTCTGTCTTAGATGAAAAGGAGGGAGAAAAGTGTCATTCTGCTGCACTCAGGTTTTAAGGCTGTGGTGGATGCCCTTGATCTGTTCTGTTATGCTACATTAGCACCACTCAAATTAGCAGCACACAATTCTACACAACACAAGAGGGGGAAAGAGAAGAACTTCAACGCTTTTGGCATTTGCACAATGTGAATGATTTTCCTCTGAATGTGATTAATTTAAGAGAAAAAGGCAGCTCATTGGGTGTTTTTAATGATTTAGATAGCAGCCAGACATTCATCTCACCAAATGTTCCGTTTTGAAATCGAAGGATAATTGATGATCGGCTCCACCTTCCCCAAGAGCGCCTGAAAGGTTCAGGTCGTCGAATCAAGCTCTTGTCTTTCAAGTTGCCTTCTCCACTGTAAAATGTAATTAAGCAGAACAAGGTCCGAAGGGGTTATTTTTTTACCCCTCAATCAGCGGCGAAATTACCAAATTTGAAATTAGTAAATCCCAGACACCCTGCTTTCTTGTCATTGTTATCAAGAGCGTGAGAGCGAGGCAGTCTAAAATGTGGAAGGAAAGAGACTGGAAACAAGGGAAAGAGAGGATGGCTCAGAATATTAAAACACCCAAGTGTCAGATCACGACAGCAGGTTACATTTGAAGACCTAAATTTGAATGATAATTTGTCACAGAGAATTAAGTGTGCCACGGTGAAAAAGAGCTGAGTAATAGTGACTTATTCCTCATTCAAAACGGCAGGAAAATAAGACGTGTAGATATGGGTGTTTCTCCAGGAATTAGATTCTATATTATACAATACCATCAGAATAGAGGATAGGGGGGCTAATAGAGTTAATACTTCTGTCACATCACATGTCACATCCTGCTGATAGAGTATCCTATCAGAGAAGGTAATTTAGTTCCCTCAACAGGCACAGATGGCCCATCGCCACTAGGCTAAGATGAATAGAGCTGTGATCAGTTGGAAGGTTACTTTTTTTTTAGTATAGGAGTGATCTGACATTACCACGACAACCACAACAGAGTCATCCTGAGATTGTCACATGTTTTATTCTGTTGAAGCAAGATACATTTCCCCTAATTACTTCTTAGTTAAAAAGTATTGTCATTGTTTCTCATTTAGTTTTTTAGTTTTATAAATATTATATTATAATCAACCAATGAAGTCCCTGATACAAATACACTCAAAAAGACACATCCAGTCTACAAGCTTTGTGCTGTGACGACTACGGATGCGTTTACACAAGCCGATCACAGCCTGAATGTCTTCCTGCTATACTACATTTTTTGGTGAATGCTAGTCAGTCTCCATTAATTACAGTTTGACTAGGCTAGTCGGACTAGCTTATCCAGGCTATTCTAAGCTACAGCACCCTAACACTCCCAACATTTTCACGCTAGATTTAGTTTTATTTCATCAAATTGAATGCAATTAAAATGCTTTTTATTTTACGCCAGATACTCACAAGTACATTGATCACAGCCTGGGTTGTGTTGAGTTGGGGTAGTCGAAAGGACAATTCATGATGATTCTGCCATTGCTTGTCCTTCCAGCAACCTGTCCTTCGACACAATAAAGGAAGTCCTTGTCAGAGTTGGAAGGTCAAACTGTAAATGAGCTTTGATATGCCGAAGGAAAATTTAAAGCGGAGCCTTTGTAATAACGTTCATGGTGCTGCCCCCCCCCCCCCCCCTCTCTACATATAATTCCCCTGGTTTTGCGTCTATAAATATGGGAATGAGAGATGTATAATTTCAAATGAGAAAATATATCCCTTTGGATTGAGCAGCCCAGCTAGCCAGACATTACAGGGGTGTTTGTTAGGAGGGGAAACGCCACCCCAGGCTGTTTAGGGGATGATGAGACCGCTGCTAGGTCATTGGCACATTCACAAATTAGCATTTTGATCAACCAGGTATAAGGCCAGAACATGTACAGGAGACATGTTTATAATATGTACATATGTAAAGAGTACAAAGATAAACAAACACGTTACTGGAAGAATTACCATTTTAAATGTCTTTCGTGTTTTTGAATTGGATTAGTTTACATCTTGTTTATCATATTTGTATTATTTTTCCTGTGAGTATTCCACTTTCCACAGTGCATTTTGACTCACTAACCACAAGCATGGTGTAGCTAGCTAGCTATTAGGAGATGGGGCTGGATGGATCTGTTTAGCCTGCTGACATGTGACATTTGAATAACTAACTGTATGTTACTTATGATAGGCATCCTAATAGGTCTCTGCAAACAGAACTTGCTCTCTCTCCCCCCATTAATATTAAAAAGGATTGAGCCATAGAAACACCTCTCTAGTTTTTGCACTCCTATCCAGCTCCTGCCTTACCTATGACTTATAGTGTAGTGATGTGCAAATTAGAATTTCCAAGCTGCCCTGTTTTGACCTCTTAGTTATATTTCCGGTACCTGAACTATTTTAGAATTCTTGTTTATGCAGCACATTTGAGTTGATGTTCATTCATATTCCTCTGTCTTCCTGTTGGGTCCGTGTGATATGCTCCTTGTGTCTTCTGGGTGCAATTTTGAATTCTTCCTATAGGACCTCTTTTTTTGCCACAAAAAAAAAGTAGGTGTTTATACACAGTTTTACATACAGAGTGATCCCGCACACAGACCGTAGCGCTCTCTAGGCGCAATGGCGCTGCGGTCCCCATGGCGTCGCGTACTACTCACTGAAGACTTGGTGACAAATGGCAATTATATTTGTGTGTTCTTCATGAATCCATCAAACACTGGCCTTTTTAAAAATGCTCCCGAGATATTTGAGCCTGTCAGATACAAGGGACCAAATTGGGATGCTGCTTAGACAGTCAAGAACCACTCACCCCCCAGTTCCATCTGATATGTTTGACAGCCTGTGTAGAGGACTACTCCATGTATTATTCAACTACAGATGTACACTCTCAACAGTTGTTGATGTGTTAGAAATAGGGTGGTTAGAAGTCCAATTGGAAGTGTTCCCCCCCCCCCCCCCCCCTCCTCCTTTCCTAAACATGGTGTTTTAATGCGATCTGTCAGGTTGTGTATGTCCACTAGCTCCGAACAAGTTTTTGTGGTAAACCACACAACTGTTCAATTTTAATCGCTTATGATTATTTCAACTAGCGGGAGTTGTTCCTTTTTTTTATGGGGGATATGTTTCCTTGTCCGGATAGGAACACTGACTTTGCAGTGCATTTATATTACATAGGTATTTATATTGTATACCCAGTCTAGAGTATACAGTTCTTATCCAAGTTGATGTTTAACTGTTATTATCTATTGCTGCTAGTTCTATTTCTCTATTATTACCAGTAGTTCTACAGTATATTCTACTAGCTGGCTTGGTTCAGTGTGGTTACATGGTTCATCATGCCATCATCTTTGGCAGGATCATCATTACCGTGATCAATGATTATGAATATTACCCTGTTCCTGTCCATTCATCTTTGTCTCCCATTGCTTTCACTGGATAAAAATAAAACTTGGTCTCCACGAGAGACTGGGAACCTGTCCTTGGAAATGTGTCTTCGTAGGCTCGCACTTGAACCACTTTCTAGGCTTTCTAGTGTGTCGGAAACCCGAACCGCTGCTTTTTTATGCGGTGGTTTCCTAATAACTATTTATACTTTGTAAATTGAAAGCTTGACTTTCTTCAAAGGGAAAGGTAATTATGCTGGCTGAGGCAGAGAATAGACAGACTGTGGGTTGGTCGTTTGTGGATGCCTCCATGACCTCTGTATGAGAAAAGAGACTGCTTTATTACACAAGCTGCTATGGGTAATTTATTTCATAGGCAAGTGTCGTCTTTTAGACCAGAGTGTGGCGTCACATAGTCCTGCCTACATACTGTGTTTGTACCTACCCAGTAGGCTACATCAGTAAAGGGTATTGACCTTAAAGGGAACTTATTATGTATTTTTTAATGATAAAAAAAAAAACTTTTACCCTCCAATTTTGTGGTATCCAATTGTTAGTTAGTCTTGTCTCTTTGCTGCAACTCCCCTACGGACTTGGGAGATGCGAAGGTCGAGAGCCATGAGTCCTCCGAAACATGACCCTGCCAAGCCCGACTGCTTCTTGACACACCGCTCGCTTAACCCGGAAGCCATCCGCACCAATGTGTCGGAGGAAACACCGTCCAACTGATGACCGAGGTCAGCTTACAGGCCCGCCACAAGGAGTTGCTAGAGCACAATGAGAAGGATATCCCGGCCGGCCAAACCCTCCCCTAAACCGGACGAAGCTGGGCCAAATGTGCGCTGCCTCATGGGTCTCCCGATCACGGCTGGCTGTGACACAGCCTGGGATCGAACCTGAGGCTGTCGTCACGCGGTGCAGTACCTTAGACCGCTGCGCCACTCGGGAGGCCAGCTTAAGATAACTTTTGTGCTAGTTATAGTATGGTTTGTTCGTTGCTGATTCTGAATTCCACTGTTAAAATGTGTCTTATTACAGAATAGATTGTTGATGTTCACTATATAAGAACAAAGTTGATATCTCACAAGTTACATGTGAATATTTGCAAAAGAAAACAAGCAATTGTTGAATCTTCTTGTTAGCCATCCGTAGTTTACTAACAATGTCACGTAAAAAGCTGTCAAATCCATCAACCTGGGTTTAAATCGGAGCATAATGAATTCTCCTTTGTGCCAACCAGTTGTCTAATTCAAATTGCATAGAAATCTGATCCCAAAAGTCTATATTTGTTTATAGAGGCGGCGTGCGGACCGCTGTACGAGGAGACAAAGCAGTGTCTGTTTTTAATTGCATTGTTTTACATCTACATTCTCGTCAGAGGTCTCCCTGGGTGCTGAGTGTGTTGTAAAAAAGAGGTGGGCTAGAACTCGATTTTCCTTTCTCTTGTTAACAATAATTGCACTAGTTGGTGAGCAGACAGGAAAGAAAGAACGAAAGAACAGGCGTATGCAGATCGCTGTTTGGCGCATCCACTTTGACTTGGAGAAGTTCAGGTACAGTAGTAGCACTCTACAAATCAACACTACATCGTGTGGCTGTCACCAACAAAGTTCCCCTGTGAGTGTCGTATTGCCGTACGGGCCGCCGCTTGTGCAGCACTCGCACCCTAAAATGCAGAGTTAGTGAAAAATAAAAAAAGAGATGAATAATTCAACAGAGATCAATAAGTCACCGTGCCGCTACTTCTCTCTCCTTTCTGATGCAGATGGAAGGTAATGCAGGAGTTATCTCCCTGTAGAGCTGGATGTGCAGGAGTCTTCTCCTTCTTCCCCTGGAAATGTCACCGCTCCCTTTATTTTATCAGATGGCCCGACATTCATTCGTTCGGTGGTTGACTCTTTATGGCTGGCTGCTGCCTGTCACACGTGGAGTGACTGTAAGAATGTAAAGAGCCAGAGCTTTGAGAATGGGGAAGGGAAATCACTACTCTACTGTAGCAGGGGCAGGAATGCAGGATCAGTCTTTCTCTTAACTCACCTGGGTGCTTCTCCAAGAAAATGCTTGTTCACTCACTGTTCACCTACAGGGATACTGTACTGTGTGATCATTTGGGTGTGTGAGGGTTGTAAATCCTCTTCTTCAGTTCTCCTTTATTTGTTAAGGTTCCATGATGGCAGTACAAAAAAAGGACAGTTATTGAAGGTTTATCCTCGGGATTCCGGTATCCGTTCTGATGGTATCAAAACAAGAAATCTTGAGGGTTACAAAAAAATGGTTCTTAATTAAGTGACTTATTTGATACTTGTCATGAGCACCCAACATAACAAAGACAGTCAGTACCTTGAACGTTCTAAACATCCTTCTCATACTCAGAATCTAGCTGTAAAACCTTAGTAGAGAATAAATGGCATGTTCTCAGTCAAACATGCTGAAAGCACAATAAGTGCTCTCTAACTGAAAAGAGAGGAGTGTGACATTTTAAATAACTTTCCCCATCCAGCTCAACCTCAGCCGCTGCCCCAGCCAACCGCCTCTGCGCAGGGAGAGCCCGACGAGGGAGAAGATGCTGCTTCTGACAGAAGTCAAAATGGCCACCAATCCTCCACCGGCCTGAGTAACGGCAATGGAATCGGCCGGCAATGTTCCTGTGGGGCGGAGCAGCACAGGAAGCAGCACCCATCGCCCGGCGTCTCCCAGAAGATGCAGAGCCAGCTTCGTTCCAGCCTGTCGGTCAACAGCGACAGCAGCAGGCGGAGTAAGGGAAGCTCCACCGGATCTCACAAGCCTGGGACGTTACCAGAGGGTGAGTTATAAGTGCTTGGCGCCGACTGTACACACACTCTGTCTTATATAGAACACACTCTCTCACTAGGAGGTAAGTACTGTGCTCCAACTTAAGGTCATTAGAGTCACTCACAGACTAATAATCACACAATGAACACACATCCCTCATCTGCTTGGCTAGACTTTCCGCTAGCACTTCATCAACACCTTTATTGCAGGTCTTCCACCATTAACATTCCATTTGTCAGAAAAGACGGTCAAAAATGGACAGATTCTCTCGGTTCTCTTATTTTAATGATGAAAGTGTACTTTCATTTGGTCAAGACCTGCTTCGTATGGCTTTATTTTCCTCAACAACAACCGAAAGGATGTATTTTAGAATTCAGGGGGAGCCATCATTTTCTCAGGTGTTGTGCGGAGGTGAGTGCAGTAATGAATTGGTGTTCTGAATGACTAATGGTCAGTAAGGTGTGACCTTCTAATGAGGATGAGCCGCCCAGGGTGCCTGCTAAGTGTCATCCCTCCTTCCATACCACCCTCCCTCCCTCTGCATGGGCCTATGTCTGTCCTCCAGTCTCCAGCCTTACTGTGGCTCCTCATTAACATTGGCTCTGTCTGTCTGGGAGTCACACACGCATCCTCTTTTTACCTTGTAACAGCTGTCTGCTATCTGTTATCTGCTATCCATTATCTAACCTGCCTGCTGCTCCCTGCTTATCATCGCCTCGTCTCTGACTCCTCGCTTTGTCTTTTACTTTGTCTTATAGAGGAAGAGGGAGAAAAAATAATAGATGATAAGTGTGAAATATGTGATACAGTGTGCTCTAAAAGTATTGGGACAGTGACACATTTTTTATTATGTTGGCTCTGTACTCCAGCACTTTGGATTTCAAATGATATAATGACTGGGGTTAAAGTGCAGACGGCCAGCTTTAATTTGAGGGTATTTTCGTCCATATTGGGTGAACCGTTTAGAAATTACAGCACTTTTGTACAGGGGGCCAAAAGTATTGGGACAAAATTCAGCTATGTGTATTAAAGTAGTCAAAAGTTTATTATTTGGTCCCATATTCATAGCATGCAATGATTTACATCAAGCTTGTGACTCCTACAGACTTGCTGGATGCATTTGCTGTTTGTTTTTGGTTGTGTTTCAGATTGTTTTGTGCCCAATAGAAATGAATGGTAAATAATGGATTTTGTCATTTTGGAGTCACTTTTATTGTAAATAAGACTATGATGTTTCTAAACACGTCTTCATTAGTGTGGAGGCTACCATGATTACAGATAGTCCAGAATGATACCCTGACAGTCTGCACTTTAACCTCGTAGTCATTGTATAATTTCAAATCCAAAGTGCTGGAGTACAAAGCCAAAACAACAAAATACTTTTGGAGCTCACTGTAAATCTGTTTTAAATGAATTGGGGAATTTGAGATTGTTTGTCTTCACCAAGGTTAAGCTATTTGAAATATGCAGCAGATTGACGGTAGAGCTAAGGCTAACAAGTCAGAGTTCCCTATAAATAAAAGGTATGATACAAGTAAAATATTCACCAATGATGTATTCCACAGGCGTCATGTTTTTCTTCCATGTCTTAATTGGCAAAGAAAAATAGCAGCAACAGTTCAATAAGTCTCATTACAGCTTTTGTGTTGGTTATTCTTCGACTTGTGTTTTCTAAATCAATATGTTCACACTCAAGTATTTATTTCCCGGCGTATAACAGCAAGCTGTTGTGTTTTAATGTTTACATGGATTACCATAATCTGTTTGCCTGTAAATTAGCTACTAAACAGCCCCTATGAACACTAGAAGAATAAAGCTCCACTGGAAGAGAAACTAGCTCAGGGGATTCTAGAGCAGAGCATTCTTGGCACATGTTCTCTGGCACTGAAATGAAGCTGTGATAACAGTTCTGTGTACGCTACTGACTGAAGAGCCGTTTACCGCTCGTCTTTTAGTCAGGCCGGGGTTCGGTTGGGGCCTTTCTGTGGTTTTTATTTGTTGTGTAATCAATTATGATTTGAACTCCTTTTTAAGTCACATTCAATACTTTTTACGGCCTTTGTGGTGACTAATTTGGAATGCTTTCTTTGCACCAACTTCACATCTTGGTTTGTCTGTATATTCCCCGTAGCCACATGTTTGACCCTCATTCATGCATTATGGACTTGCACTCTAAAGACTACTGCATGGGGTGGGCTTCTCCTCTCAATTGCTATCTCTCACCCTCCCTCTCTCCCTCCCTGTGCCTTGCAGGCAGCTAGGCAGTATACTGGCCCTCCACCCAACAGTCTCTCTTCATTTGAATGTTTTCGCTTGGCTCGATGGTGTGCACCCATTCCAGCTTGTTTTATGTCATGCTGCTCCCTTTGGAGTTTTTTCCAGATGTCTCAAACTATTTCCTCTGAGGCGCTCGCCGCTGTTTTTGGCCCTCCAGAATCTGGGCATCTTCGCCGCGGCCTGACATTAAACATGAACGCTCTCTCACTGAGGCGGTGTCAATTTGTGCCGTATTTTTCTTTGTGGTAGGAGAGATGTCTGGCGTTCTTGTGTACATGACCCAGCCCCCCTCGCCCCCTTCTGTAAGGTTTTCACTAATCGCTGCTGTTGAATTATACATCCAAGTGAATTGCTAACTAAGATGCCCCAACTGCTTGATGCTATGGACATTATTTAGATCATTTTGTATCAGAACATAGTGTACTGTGCTGGTACTAGCTTAATTATCGTAAAGCGTCTTTCAAGGTTTTAGATGCTTTGAGGTTTCATCATTTGACATTGGCAAAGTTCTGCTTTTCGCTTTCTCTAGTAGTACAGAGTTTTAAGTTCTAGAATACGGTGCACAATAATTATGAATGTTTTTTTCAATAACAATTATTTCAAATGCGGAAATATGATACTTTTGTTCTAAAGTGTCTCTGTTGTAGTTGCCTATGATAATCAGCGTTCAAACATCTTGGTGAACCCGTTTGTATCGTTTCATGTTTGCATTCTCTGATTTGTGTCCAGTACAGCGCTACTGGTCAAGCTTTGCGGCTGTCAAAAAGGAGCCCTGTCTTTCTGACAGGCTGAGAACGTCTGATGAAAGTTATGCAAAGACACTGATTGTACTGGCATTTTTCTATCCATATAAATGTCTTGCATCTCCAAAGCTCTGCTGGGCCTTGACTACAGTGTGGGTAGAGGTGCATGCTCTGGACGATTTTATTTAGGGCGATTTTTCAAATTTTCATAGCAATCTTCATGACCATATTAATGACTTAAGGCTCGTATTTCTGTGTGTTTATTATATTATAATTAAGTCTATGATTTTATATTTGATAGAGCAGTCTGACTGAGCGGTGGTAGGCAGCAGCAGGCTCAAGCATTCATTCAAACCACACTGTCCTCTGTTTTCCAGCAGCTTTTCACAATGCTTGAAGCACAGCTCTGTTTATGTCATCAAGCCTATCAATGCCTGAGATTAGGCTGGCAACACTATAGTGCCTATAAGAACATCCAATAGTCAAAGGTATATGAAATACAAATGGTATAGAGAGAGAGAGTCCAATAATAACTACAACTTAAAACTTCTTAACTGGGAATATTGAAGACTCGCGTTAAAAGGAACCACCAGCTTTCATATGTTCTGAGCACGGAACTTAATGTTTAGCTTTTTTACATGGCACACAATTGCACTTCTCCAACACTGTTTTTGCATTATTTAAACCAAATTGAACGCGTTTCATTATTTATTTGAGACTAAATTGATTTTATTTATGTATTAAGTTAAAATAAGTGTTCATTGTTCATTCAGTATTACAAATATATATGTAGAAATCGTCCGATTAATCGCTATCGGATTTTTTGGTCCTCCAATAAATAATCTGCGTTGAAAGGTCATAATCGGTCCATCTCTAGTGTGGCGGGGAGAACCTTCACGGCTCCTTGCATGTTACAGAAAACAGCATGTCAGAGTAGATCTGTGATTTAGTACCCATGATTTATTACAAAGATGTCTCTCCATTCATTTCAACTAACATTGTTTAAAATGCTTGCATGTGCTTTGATTATTTGAATTCTACCTGTTCTTTACTTATTGTTTTGCCTAAATCTGTCCATCCATCCATCTTTTATTTATTTTTTAACTGTGTACCATCTGACTTTCATGTAACGGATGTTAGTGCATGACATCACTTACATTCTGTAAAATGTTTTAACACCACTGAACAAAAAAACGGAATAATAAATTCCACAAAATACAACAGCTGTTTTATTGGTGAAATAGAGAAGAGGGTTTTCCATCCGTTCATTGGAAAACAACAGTGATTTGGCGTCATGCTCACCAGACACGTAAAAGGTCTACAGAGGTTAAATGTTAATCAGTGATGAGAGAAATGGCAGCATTAGCACAACAATTTGCCAGGGAGAAGAATTCGGACTTTGCTAATCAGCTTTACGTAATCAAGTCTGTGCATTTGCATGATAATGCCCCAATTATTTAGAAAGCTGCTAATCAAAACCCAAAAGTGGAATTCAGTCCCTTTGGAATTTTCCCTGATTCCATTTGGCTCTCCTTCCTCCTCCCTGCTTAGTCAGCAACTTCTACACAGCTTACACTCTCTCTTATGCACCTGAATATACACACACACACACACACACACACGCACACACACACACACACACACACACACACACACACACACACACACACACACACACACACACACACACACACACACAGAGTTTTATCCATAGAGATACAATATTATACTATTGAAAATACTGTTCTTCCAGTTCATTCTGTGGTTTCATCTGTTTTGTCAGTCAATAGTGATAGTCTTATCTTGACTTATTTACTGTAAGGACGTTATCATACTGTACGTGTCAAAGTAATTGGCCAGTCTGATTTGTGACTGTATAACTGCCTGAGCCCTGCTCAAGGCTTCTGATTACAAAAGACCAGGGATTAACTCGCTCTGTTCCAGGCAGGGGTTTTAATCAGATTTTTTTCCCCCCACTGGCTTTTAAGACATTTGTTTTTGTTTTCTTTGTATTTGATCATGCTTTGTGTGGTTTTCTGTGTTTTTCATCCATCCTTCATCCTTTTTCATAATCCTCCACCCGTCTCTATGGACATGGTGTGTGTTGGACCCAGACTGCTGTGTCCACTGCATCCTGGCCTGTCTGTTCTGTGAGTTCCTGACCCTGTGCAACATGGTGGTGGCCCAGGCTAGCTGTGGCACCTGCACCTCGGAGGCCTGCTGCTGCTGCTGCGCTGAGGACATGGGAGATGACTGCAACTGCCCCTGCGACGACATGGACTGTGGCATCATGGACGCCTGCTGCGAGTCCTCCGACTGCCTGGAGATCTGCATGGAGTGCTGCGGCATCTGCTTCCCCACATAGGAAGGACCATGATGGCGATGGGATTGGGAATGTTGGCCATAGTGCTACTGCTACCTGTACTTTACGCTCCAGCAGGGAGGGAGGGAGGGAGGGAGGGAGGGAGAGGAAAAGTGTGTGTGTGGGCTAATTAGGTGTGTGTGTTTAGCATATGTGTGTGTGTACAAGTGCGTGCCTTCGATTTAAGCCCACACAGAGAGATCTATTAATCTACACTGGGCCTCTCTGCCAACATGGCCAAGCAGGGGCCAAAAATAGTTTTATAAATGCTTTTTGTTACGTACCATAAGTATAAACATGCTATATGATTTTTTTTTTATTTTTACCAAAGTGTGTGTTTAATTTTGACCGATATGTTAATCAGCTCTTTAAAAAGTATTACCTTAGATGCCTTATTGGATAGGAAGATCATCTCTATCATTTCAGGAATACTGTCCGACTGACATCTTTGCCTTGAAAGTTTTCTTATTTTTTCACTACCAAAATGTAAATTCCTGACACTAAACCAAAGGAATACATGTTCTACCTTGATATTTAGCAACCTTTTAGTGTGTTTAGTCAGTACTGTATGACACTGTAATAACTTTGATGTTTTTTGGGATGTGTTTTTCCTACTCATATTAATACACCTTCAATTAGAGGTATAAGAACTACGAGACACACATTCGTGAACAATGTGTAACAACAGAACAGCCGTAGTTATAGTCCATATCTACTGTAGTTTGCAAAACGATACGTATTGAAAAGCTCCATGTAAAGAAATATTGGAAAGCTTCGTGTAAAGAAAGTTTGAAGATCAGCACTAAATCAGGTAGATTAGTGTATACCTTTTCTGTTAATGTATTTAATCCAGATTTCAGTTTTTGTTCTGTAACATTTCAACTATGTAAATAATGTACGTGCTTTGTAGGGCACGTTTTAGTAGTCTTTCGGATTCAAGTGTGCTTGAGTTACTTACAAAACTGCACAAATGGAGCTCCATTATGTATAACCAACGCTAATCTCGGACACCCACAACTAAAATCTCTGCTTGTCGTCGCATCCCAGAGTCTTTTGGAAGATGTTACGAAACCATTTCTGTTACGTAGTCTGTCCATGAGAGACTTCTGCTAATATCTACCTGTATCAACAAATCTCTTTTGAGAAGGATTGATGGATGACAGGCAGGGTTAACCATAGGGTTAACATGGAGTTCAAGGACATCTGGGTTGTCAGGCTTTGGAGTATGCTGCCATTGCTGTTATTAGATCAGAGGAGATTTTTTATTTAGGCCTACCGTCAGCAGTTCACTCCAGATATGAGTAGTAGTATTCTTGTCTGATTGTTGGCCTGATATAACTAATGATTAATGCACATTTGAGTTATACTGTAGCGTGTGCCCTCACGCAATGTTAAAGCCATATTGTTGGAAATAATGGTTTTAGTCTATCCTGAAGACCCTCACCATGGTTTTCACCTGTCAGTCTTTCAAGCCGTGAATTTACTGGATATACATTGGAAATACTGGCTTCCTGGAATATACAAGGGACGAGAAATTTTTACGACTGGTGAATTGCGCAACATTTTATCATTGTCATAACATTTTGTTCCCTACAATCATTGTTTTATATTGTTGTCAATCAATTATTTGCTCAGTCTTACACTCCACTTTGATTACATACTGTACGGTACGACAGTTAGTTCTGTGATGTTATTTAGCATGTATTTGGGATACTGCCTCAGTATTACTTGTTCAAATGCACTCTTTAGTAACAGAAAGTGATAAGGAATTAAAACATGGCTGACCCTGTTTGCCATAAGCGGCTTTTGGATTACAAGTGAATGACTCGCAACACAATAAGGAAGTATTCTGGACAGTCAGATTCAGAGAAGAGAATCCTAAACTAATGAACAACATTTTTTTTCCCCAGCAGATTTTTTTTTTCTTCTTCCGTGTATCAAGTTGAGTTTGGTGAATCACTTTCTCAGTTTCAAAGATTTGCTTTGATGTTGTTTTAGTGATACTTAACACAGGGACTCATTAGTGTGTTGCTTTTCTAAATGGCAAAGTTCCTTCACTTCACACCATCAAAGATAATGTGCTGTCAGATCTTAGGCTTGCTTCTCTAATGGTGGATTGTCATTATGTTTAAAGGAGTTGGAAGGACACCTCCGCAGCAGATAGTGTTCAGTCGCACTCTGTATGAAACTAAGCCGCAGACCTCTTAACATTCGTATGATTAACTAACACGGTCTTTCTCTGGATATTTTCTTCTGGCTATACAGGCCTATGAACAGGAACAACACTATAGATAATGTGAAGACATAGTATTTACATGTATTTATCTTTTTTTCCCCTCTAACTGTAGTATGTTTTTATATTCTGTCCACTAGTTGTGTATATGATATACTGTACCGTCTTCACCTTTTCCATCTTCTAGAATACCTCCTTTTCACTGCATTTAGCATACAACAGTTTGTAGGTTGTTGTACATTAATTCAGAATCATGTCTGAAATAATAAAACATATAAAAAGAAGTATGAACATTGTAAATTTGACTTTTTATAGCTTGTCTTCAGATAGGCTTTGAGCCATTTTGTAACAATTACTGGCATGGAAGCAGATCCCTTGGCACTTTAGCCAACTGTTTTGTCACTCCTTTTCATGCCATACATAGCATTGGCATGAGATTAACAGGATGAACACATGGCTACAGCACAAAACGATCTGCTCGTAAGCTACCAGTATGTTATACATACAGTGCATTTAGAAAGTATTCAGACACCTTCACTTTTTAACATTTAGTTACTTTATAGCCTTATTCTAAAATTGATTAAATGTTGTTCCTCATAATGACAAAGCGAAAACAGGTTTTAGAATTTTTTGCAAATGTATTAAAAATACAAAACACCTTATTTACGTACGTATTCAGACCCTTTCCTATGAGACTTTCAATTGAGCTCAGGTGCATCCTGTTTCCATTATCCTTGATGTTTCTACAACTTGATTAGAGTTCACCTATGGTCAATTGATTGGACATGATTTGGAAAGGCACACACCAGTCTATATAAGGTCCCACAGTTTACAGTGCATGTCAGAGCAAAAACCAAGCCATGAGGTCGAAGGCATTGTCCGTAACGCTCCGAGACAGGATTGTGTTGTCACAGAAATGTATGCAGAATTGAAGGTCCCCAAGACTACATTGACCTCCATTATTAAATGAAAGGACTTTGGAGCCACCATGACGACTGACCGCCCGGCCAAACTGAGCAATTGGGGGAGAAGGCCCTTGGTCAGGGAGGTGACCAAGAACCCAATGGTCACTGACAGAGCTACAGAGTTCCTGTCAGTGGGTGAACCTTTCAGAAGGACGACCATATCTGCAGAATTCCACCAAGCAGGCTTTTATGCTAGAGTGGCCAGAAGGAAGCCTCACTAAAAGGCACATGACAGCCTGCTTGGAGTTTGCCAAAAGGCACCTAAAGGACTCACGGACCATGAGAAACAAGATTCTCTGGTCTGATGAAACCAAGATTGAGCTCTTTGGCCTGAATGCCAAGTGTCACATCTGGAGGAAACCTGGCACCATCCTTAAGGTGAAGCATGGTGGTGGCAGCATCATGCTGTGGGGATGTTTGTCAGCAGCAGGGACTGGGAGACTAGTCAGGATCAAGGCAAAGATGAACAGAGCAAAGTACAGAGAGATCCTTGATGAAAACCTGCTTCAGAGCGCTCAGGACCTCAGACTGGGGCGACGGTTCACCTTCCAACAGGACAACGATTCTAAGCACACAGCAAAGACAACGCAGGAGTGACTTCGGGACAAGTCTCTGAATGTCCTTGAAGTGGCCGAGCCAAAGCCCAGACTTGAATCAATTGAACATCTCTGCAGAGACCTGAAAATAGCTGTGCAGCGACGCTCCCCATCCAACCTGACAGAGCTTGAGAGGATCTGTAGAGATGAATGGGGAAATCCCCTAATAAAGGTGTACCAGCTAGTAGCGTCATACCCAAGAAGACTTGAAGCTGTAATCGCTGCCAAAGGTGCTTCAAGAAAGTACTGAGTAAAGGGTTGGAATACATATGTAAATGTGGTGTTTCATTTTTAAAATACATTTGCATTAAAAAAACGCCAATTTTGTGTTATTGTGTGTAGTTTGAGGAAAAATACAATTTAATCCATTTTAGAATAAGGCTGTAACAAAATGTGGAAAAAGTCGAGGTCTGAATACTTTCCGAATGTACTGTATGGCATATGTACATCCTTATTTGGTGGGCAGCAGTCAATGTGTGGTGGTCTCTGTGTGTGCGCTCTTTGACCAACTCTATTAGCTTGTGTACTGTAATTGTACTGTCTGCTTTCCAAAATAGTTATGAATTGGCAGGTACTATAATCCCTCAAATTGCATATTATAATATTCTTTTATAATATTTTTTTATCAATGTATAGGGTAACAATGACACCGGTGTGTAATGTGGGGGGTCAGTAGTATGACTACAGCACAGGTTCTCTGGTCAATGATACACTGCCTGTTACGCTACCGTCCTCTTTCATCTTCACCACAATTCATCACTCATAGACAATGGGTCGTCTATGTAGTACGGCTCAGTGTGGTTCCCCTCTGCTCTACTCTCTATTAGAGAGCCTCTCACGTAGACGCAGCGGAGGAACATGGAAACACGGCCACCAACACTCGGCGAGGTCAGCAGGGACCATGGAGAGCAATGCCCTGACCTTTGACTGACACAACCTCCTGTTAACCTCTCAATTAACCCCTGCGCCTAGCCCACCTGGCGATTGGGTGATGATGGCAGGCGAACCTGCTGCAAGCTAACAGAGATAGGGAGGATCCTTCCCTTTTGTCATTTTCTGCCTGGATACACACTGCCCAGGAAATTACCATCTTATTTCACTAATGCATTGTAAAATATTGTCCCCGGCCCCCGAAACGCATTTCCTTTCTCTATAATCACATAGGAGTTCTTTCTTTCACTCTTTTTTTCCTCTCTCTTTTTTGAGAGGAAAATATGTGAAAACCCCAGGTGTGTAAGTGTGCGATGACCTTTTCACAAAGTCACCCACCTTTCCCATCCTTTTAATCAGTCCCCCTCTGTTCCTGGCTGTGCGAGTGCCTGTAATGTCACAATTAAGACACATCCATTGTTTCTGTTTTCGGTCTTGAAATTTGGTGCTTCTTGGACCTGGGGTCATCTCTCAATATTAAATAAAAGTGCCTTACCACCCCTCCTTTCTCTTCCTCTCTCTTGCGCTGTCTCCTTTCTCTCTTCTTTCTGGGTGGGATGGAATTGTCACTCAGAAAATGAATGTCTGCTGCCCTTAGCCATGAGAACAAATTTATACTGTCACTTTTTATTGCATAAAGGGATGGGGCTTTTAATGGTGTTTAGTTGCCTCATTTTCACATTAGAGGTAGGCTTCAGTCACATATTGATAAGATTAACCATACTGATAATTATAACTAATACAAGTAATTTGATAGGAACAAGAGGGTGGTTGCATTACATGGCAATTTACCGCATAGGACTGTGTCTTCCAAATGGTCCAGTTATAGTACTCGTCATTATGTTTAGCGTTAGTGTGTTTGTGCTTTTGTACTGCTGTCCTTTCAGCCCGTGCAAATTAAACCTCTTTACCTGGTAATTAGAACAGAGACACAGCATGTTTGGTAAAAAGACACATCTCATGTTCCATTTCACTTATGAAGCTTGGGTATTATTTTATGCTCTGCCATGGCTAGGAACACCATGCAGCCCAGTGATGCACCTGCTCCGAACATCACATGTGATGATGCATAATGCAAGCAACGTCCTTTCTTCTCAGAGCCTGTGTCAAAGTTTCAAGGACTCCCGCTATTTAGGCTTGTAGCGCGGTATAAAAATAATATGAGGCAGATCTTTCGGAGGGGGTAAGCAAGATGGAGGGGGAAAAGGAATGGAGTTCAAGTCATGTCACTCTAAATTAATCTCCTCAGGTAGTGGCCCCATTAGGGTTCACACACAGGCCCGGTTTACTATGCAAATGGGGTCATTACCTGGAGAAGTTAATTGACTCTGACACAGGGCCAGAATGGTGAAACCACGTGATGTTTATTTGCTTGTTATGAAAATGCTTGAGAATATGGCTTGAGTCTGCACACATGAAAATTATATTGATGAAAATATTGTGGAGGGATAAAGGGATATTTTAAATTAGAAAATTTGCCGTTTTTTTTATTATCATTTTGATGGATGATCATTTATAGAAATGGCTAGATATCTTAACCTTTTATAGATGTATTTTTTAGTAGCGATTTGATGTATGTGCATTTAATGATGTATGAACACTTATATTTAACATGAAATATTCCACCATCACCTCACATAGGATATCACACTTTACAAATAAATGTATTATCTTTTACAAAAATGCTATTTTTGCTCTTTTTCTAACAAAACAGACACCCAGGAATTAAATGTAAATGGTTAGATTTGTATTTTTTTCCCTTTTGCACAGCAACGTGTCGTTCTACTCATACCCTAAATATTTGAAGATCCCCTTCACTAAAGCTTTGCTGCTGTATGAGGGCATCTCACTGTGCTTAATCTTTCTGTTACCTGGAGGCGCTGAAGACAACATGTAAAGACAGCAAGTGCCATGCGCATACAAAGATCACGAGCTGAGCCCAAAACCTGCCGGAGGAATGGGGAGCAGAGGTTCAACGTTTCTGCCACTTGACTCTGTGAAGTGGGGACTGACAACACCTGCCTAAGAGATTGAAAGGAAGAAATGAAGGAAAGAAAGCAAGGAGGGATGGAAGGAAATAGGGTAGACACAATGAGATGTTTTCAAATAATTTCCGCTCGATTGCACAAAGTGTCCCCCACCCGTTACAGCCTTCTACCCCCAACCCCACCCTCTGTGAGTTGTATCTGTAAGTAAGCATGCATGTAAATCGACCATTTGTATCAAGACCTGTCAGCTTGTTTTCTTTATTTGGGGGGTGTTTAAGACTGGGCTGCGGGCTCAGGCCTCTGCACTGCAAGTGAGACATCATACTAAAGTTGTACACTTTCAACTTTTTTTTTCTCTTTTTTTTTTTTTCTCTCCAAAAGGTAATGGACCGTGGGAGAGGCAAATTGAGAAGGACGTGTGGAACAGAACTGCCTGTTTGTTTGCTTGTACACGGTCCTTGAACTATAAATTAGATGTCACCATTGTTACCTGTCATTTACTGATGTGTTGTATTTTCTCCCCGGGTCGCTGGTTTGATTTTTTTGTTGTTGCTCTTAACATGACTTAAATGAACGGCTCCAACTGGCCTCCAGTCATCTCGTTGGGATTGACAGTTTGTTTGGAACGCTGAGTGCTTGCTTCATTATACTCCGGTTATTTACAACCAGGTAATGCTGCCATGCTTGTCAAAGGTATGTAACTAATGCAGACACTAATATCAGATATGTACAGTGCGGTATCCCTCAGGACAGTTGCCTTGGGCCGTTTCTGTTCTCTATTTTTACAAATGACACATGTAAAACGTAAATTAAACGCAGTCTCAAATAGCTGCCACTCCCTTTCTAATAGCCCGGTATTGGCCCACGTTTGAGCTAATAAATTACTTTTAAATAAACGCTGGGTTTAAATGAATTGTTTACGATGTTACCATGATTTGTTACATTAAATAATTCAGTAATGACAGCAATAATCAGTTTCTTGCCAGTGAGAAACTGCTAGCCATTGGCTGCTAACAGCTGAGAACTGCTAGCTAACTGGCAAGCACAAAAACAGTCAACAATTGGGGAGTACAGACTCCTAGAAATCATCAGATCGCCCTCTAGTGGCGAAAGAAAATAAGAACTTAAATGCACAGTCAAAGATGTCAGGTCAGCAGCATACCACCCTGCATCCCACTGCTGGCTTTCCTCTGAAGGTAAGCAGGGTAGGTCCTGGTTGGTACCTGGATGGGAGACCAGGAAGTGGTGTTGGGGGACCAGTAGGAGGCACTCCTACTGGCCAGTGGGATATTACTCCTAAAATAATATCCCAATACCCCACGGCAGTGTGATTAGGGACATTGTCCTTTGTAAGGTGCCATCTTTCAGATAGGATGTTCAACGGGTGTCCTGACACTGGTCACTAACGATCCCATGGCACTTAACATAAAGGTAGGGATGTTAACCCCAGTGTCCTGGCTAAATTCCCAATCTAGCCCTCATACCATAATGGCCACCTAAGCTTCCAATTGGCTCATTAATCTCCCCCCCCCCCCCCCTGCTGTAACTATGCCCCAGGTTGTTGCTGTAAATTAATGTGTTCTCAGTCAATTTACCTGGTAAAATAAAACTGCTGGAATTCAACAATGAACTATGCAAATAAGCAACAGCTTTGTGCATTAAGGAAATAGACGCCTGGCTTAAATAGAAGCCTGTCTCTAAGCGCCTGTTGTGTTCAGTGATTTAAGCAAATACATGTCTTGGCTATTAATGGAAGTTTTACAGTATGGATGCCTCTGATTGCACACTCTACACCTACAGCCAGTGAATTCATTGAGACTCTTAGTAAGGAGTTACAGTCAGGGTCCGAATGGGTAATTTACAATAAACTGGTCTTAAATACATTTAAAACCAAAAGCATTGTATTTGGTTCAATGCATTCTCTTAGAGCTAAACCTCACCTGGAGGTTTGAGTAAAGGGTGTGACCATTGAACAAGTTGAAGAAGCTGAACTTTTTTTGCAAATGTGTAATTAAATATATACTTTGGCAAACTCCAAGCGGGCTGTCATGTGCCTTTTACTGAGGAGTAGCTTCCATCTGGCCACTCAACCATAAAGGCCTGATTGGTAGAGTGCTACAGAGATGGTTGTCTTTCTGGAAGGATCTCCCATCTCCACAGAGGACCTCTAGAGCTCTGTCAGAGCCTTTGGGTTCTTGGTCACCTTCCTGACCAAGTCCCTTCTCCCCCGATTGCTCATTTTGGCTCTAGGAAGAGTCTTGGTGGTTCCAAACTTCTTCAATTTAAGAATGATGGAGGCCACTGTGTTCTTGGGGACCTTCAATGCAGCAGAAATTTTTTGGTACCTTCCACAGATCTGTGCCTCAACAATCCTGTCTCTGAGAACTACAGACAATTCCTTCAACCCCATGGCTTGTTTTTTAGTTGTGACATGCACTGTCAACTGTGGGCACCTTAATATAGACAGGTGTGTGCCTTTCCAAATCATGTCCAATCAATTGAATTTACCACAGGTGACTCCAATCAAGTTGTGTAGACATCTCAAGGATGATCAATGTAAGTCTCATAGCAAAGGGTCTGAAGGTATTTCTGGTTTTGCTTTGTCATTATGCTGTATTGTGTGTAGATTGCTGATGACTTAAAAAAAAAAAATCATCCGGGGGATTCGAGGAGAACGCTACGTGCCCCAATTCATAGTGGCAACTGTCAAGTTTGGTGGAGGAGGAATAATGGTCTGGGGCTGTTTTTCGTGGTTCGGGCTAGGCCCCTTAGTTCCAGTGAAGGGAAATTTAACGCTACAGCATACAATGACATTCTAGACGATTCTGTGCTTCCAACTTTGTGGCAACAAGGGAAGGCCCTTTCTTGTTTCATGACAATGCCCTCGTGTACAAAGCGAGGTCCATACAAACATGGTTTGTCAAGAGAGGTGTGGAAGAAGTTGACTGGCCTGCACAGATCCCTGACTTCAACCCCATCGAACACCTTTGGGATGGAATTGGAACGCTGACTGCGAGCAAGGCCTAATCGCCCAACATCAGTGCCCGACCTCACTAATGCTCTTGTGGCTGAATGGAAGCAAGTCCCAGCAGCAATGTTCCAACATCTAGTGGAAAGCCTTCCCAGAAGAGTGGAGGAATGTTATAGCAGCAAAGGATGGACAAAGTCCATATTAATGCCCATGATTTTGGAATGAAGTGTATGCATGTAGTGTATGCATATTGTGTAAAAAAAATAAGAGTTTCTCTTGGTGACCTTCCAATATAGAACTCGTATTTTTTATTTGGAATTTAATATCTTACAATGTTCTTGTCTGTAACTGTTCTGTACTTTGTCATGTATTTCTATGTTTTATGTGGACCTGAGGAAAAGTAGCTGCTCCATGTGCAGTAGCTAATGGGGAGCCTAATAAACTAAATTAAACACAGACAATGGCTTCTTTTTAAGATTGTTCTTAAAAATACAATCTTCATTTTATTACGTAGCCTATTCAGATCACGCATTACTTTGCTCCCGTTTTTATTCAATAGTAAACAGGCAGAATGTAGAAATTATTAAAGGTTCATGTTACTATGTAGATTCTACGATAGGAGGTGGAACATATTTAATGGTGTGTAATAACAAAAACTTTTGTGTGTGCTTGCGTAGATACACACCAGGCTGGCGTTACCCCCCCCCCCCCGAATAAGCCCAGCGGAGCTACTATACACAGGCTGGTAGTTAAGAGAGCGTAGTTTACCTCCTTCCATGCAGAAAAAAACATGGGCGGATGGATAGAAGGTCTTAATACTACCAGCTCTGTGCTGCTATAGGACTCAAATTTCCGCTTGGAGCAGCCCTCTTCGCATTGAGTTAACATGACTGACAAGTGAAGTCTCATATACACAGAGGAAAGCACACACACACACAGCAATGTGGCTGCATATTGCATTTATTCACACAGAGATGAATAAATGCCTATTATGGTTTTAGTTGAGATTCATTGTGATAATTGATCAATCTGCGTATACCTATTGAGTCATTTCGTACAGCACTTTTAACAATGCATTTCAAGTCTTTCAGTCTCGCTGTAACAGAGATACCACCTACTGTAGGCACACAGGTAGCATTCTACACCTGAGACTCTTTCTCAACTCACAGATGCATCGCCTTGATGTGTTTGTTTCCTTGTCAACCTCTTAATTGTCTCATCCGAAGTCAACAACTACATCTCTGTTTACATCCTTGTTTACCAACCATTCAGTAACAACCTGTCACTGTTACACACAATGGCTTTGTTGGTGATGGTGAAGTCAGCCCCATAACCTGAAGAAGGAATCTGCAGGTTTCATGCATGTGTAACCTAGGGGAATAATAATATGTGAGATACTTTGCAGGTGTATGTGTATCGAAACACCTGCTGCCTTCACACTTGGGACAGACCTTTTTGTCACAACATACTTGATGAATATATACAGTGTTCTATGGTCCCATTCATAGTACTGTGTCATAATTATGTTAATCTGAACTCTGTGACCCAGCCTCTTGCTTGATTTTTGTCAGTGCTCTGCATGCGTTAAAACTAGTTTCTGCGTTAAAGATACTTCAAATATTGGTCTTTCATGCCGTCATCTCTTTTTCAATTGTGTATTTTATCATCTGTTAATCAGTACCTCATCTTAAAGTATTCTATATGTTTGCTGTCAAGTCCTTGACCCTTTAAAACTAACCAGTTAGTTTAAAACCTGGTGCATGCTTCTTTTAGACGACAAGCTGCAGCTACGGAGACCGTATTGTGGGGCAGAGAAGGTTTCAGATATGTTCCAGGTGATGAAGTGTTGATATCTGCCCTTAAAGAAGATGTGCCCTGCGGACATTCACACAAATGTGTGTCTGTCTCCCCTTTTTTCTCTCACCCCATCCTTCAAAATTCAAACGCACATAACAAAGAGAAATATTCCTCATGTCTGCCTGGCAAGAATATTCATGATTCGACTTCCAGGTTAAAAATGTATATTCAAATGTGCCTACATTAGAGCATGTGTGGTTGTTAATAAATTAACACGTGGCAGAAATAATTCCGTTTTAGCGTGATGCTCCTCGGCGCAAGCTGTCAGCTGTCGCATTGTTCTGGATTGAACGTGATGCTGAGGCGGCAACACAGTGCAGTGAACTGTGATGTTTTAGTGTACCTAACTCTTAACTCTCAGGGCTCAGTCTTTCTGACAGACACGCACACCCACTGAACTGTGATGTTTTAGTGTACCTTACTGTTAACTCTCAGGGCTCTCTGCCTCAACTCCTGCCTTTTTCCATTAAGAATTGCTTAAGAAGGTATGAGAGTGTAATATTCCCCTTTCTCTGAATGTTCTTATGAATGCTTGTGTCTGATTACAAACAGCATCCCACAGCCTTGTTTATGCACAAGCTATGCCTTTATACAAAGCAAAATACTTTTGTGGATAAGCATCTGCAGCTGAGATTTGTTGCCAGTCCAGAGATATGTTTGTGTGTTCCTTAACGTAAATTTAAGCAATTCGAAGAGTCAACGCATAGTGAACAGTAAGAGTTGGGTGTTTTTCCCTCATCGGTTGCTGTGGCAGCCACACTAAGCCCCTGATTGTAGGAAGCTTTAACATTTTGACGTGCCAGCATGGTGTGACGCATGGCACTTCTCTTCTACATCTCCTCGCTTTCTCCCATCCCAAAGATTTACATAGTGGAATCCAGGGACTGGCACCGTGTGACAATCTGTTTGTGTAGCTCTAGGTGCAAGATGTGTTAGATGTCAAGTGATTCACTGTAAGTTTTTAATAAGCAGCATTTGTTCAATCTCCTGTTTAAACACTCCTCTTGCCATAGCGACGTATCCTTAAAGACTATGGCCCTATCTTTTAATTAACTCTCTGGCTAATGTGCCACTTAATTGACTAATCAGGAGATTTTGTTTTCTCTAATTTACTTGAAAACTATCTCTGGTTAAGCTTTTTAATATCTGCATGACGGGAACGGATACTTACCGGTGCCTCTCCAAAGGGGAAGGCCTACTGTAGCAGGGGGAAAACAAAGTACAGTTAATTCCTTATCAAACTCTCTTGGTTCTGACACAGACCGCTAACAAGGCCTAGGTGTGATTCTTGGGCATCTTTTCTTAAATGCCTGTGCAGTTTTTAATAGCAAAAGCTTCACGTTCTATGCAGTGCTTGAGATTCTTGATATTGCTCTGTTGTAGTGGTTTTGTCAAAATCTGATACACTACTAAGCCATACAGTTCCTTGTTGGATTGCATTTAAATGTTTTTATTATAGTTTTTGTTTCCTTTTATGATTTAACAACAATGCAATTGAATTACATTTGTCATTAAACAATAACTTGACAGACATGAGTATACAGAGCACCCGGAAAGCACCCAGACTCCCTGCCCGCCTGCACCCCACCCCGCCACGCCACAGCCCCACTCCAAGACGGACCAAATAAAAAACAACCTAATCCATTCAAGAACAAGGCTGCAATGCAACAAAATGTGGAAAAAGTCAGGGGGCGTGAACACCCCCCAAACACACCTCGCACACAAAGATAGAAAAGGAAACAAACTTTACATTTTTCACCCACAATTCCCCCTCCCCATAACTATTACAACAAAAGGAAAAATGATTTTTTTATTTATTAAAAAATCCCTACCCCTACCAGTTATCTACGTATGTCTGTAGTCTATCAGGCCATAGATTTCATTTTTCTGAGGTAGGAGTGTAATTCTCTGTGGCCGGTAGTGAAACAAAAGGCTATAGTAACTTTTTCCAGGGGTGTTGCCAACATTCTCTGAGAACATTACCCGGCAACCTGCGATTCCATTTAACGTTCCAGTGAGGTGTATGTTTTTATTTACTTGATGCATTTTGAAGTGGTAAAAATGTTTTGTCCTGAAAGAACTGTAACATTTTGATCTATGTTTTGATTTCTGAATGTTTTTTGTCCGTTTGAAATATTATGGGGCGGCAGGTAGCCTAGTGGTTAGACCGTTGGACTAGTAACGGAAAGGTTGCAAGATCAAATCCCCGAGCTGACAAGGTAAAAATCTGTCATTCTGCCCCTGAACAAGGCAGTTAACCCACTGTTCCTAGGCCGTCATTGAAAAAAAAAAATCTTAACTTACTTGCCTAGTTAAATAAAGGTAAAATAAAAATAGTTTAGACTTTGTTGATATTCTTCTTCACCTTCTAAAGTGCTTGACATGTTCCCCTTTTATTGACATTTCTACTGTATTATACAGCAGCTGGTAAATATACCAATGACAGATTCCTGCGGACAGCAGGATTGTCGAGAGGCCCGTGAGAGAGCGAGACAGTCTCCTTTTATAGAGGAAATGTAGGTCCGGTTTAGTGTCATGTTGCGACATGCAAAGGTTGTGATTAAATGAAAAAGTGGCGTCACCGTTGTTTGATAGGATAGCAGAATGGAAAGGCCTGTAAACAATGACTCATCCTGCTGCTGCTAGCTGGGGAACGAAGGAAGGAAGATCTCCTGTCTGTGCTGCTGCAGCCTCCAGTCCTCACACAAGAGTACAGGAGAGCAAAGCCAGGCCACACAAAGACAATCAGGACTCTATTTACAAGGCTCCGTCACCCAGGGGATTGAGCTGTCTCTTTCACACACACACACACACACACACACACATTCACATGAACACACTTTCATACACTGACAGTGGTGTCGTTAGGCCTGGGTTTTCCCGGGTCCAGCCCCGAATGTTTTAATGGTCCAATAATTATTATAGTTATATTTTTTTAAATTTCAGGTTGATGCAAGCTTCCATACCTGCACATCACTTATGCAATGCAGTATTTACACTGGATGAAGATATAAATGCAGGATTGGTTTCATGAGCGGAAATAAAAGATCCCAGAAATGTTCCATATGCTAATTTCTAAAAAACAAATGGCACAAATGTATTTACATCCCTGTTAGTGAACATTTCTCCTTTGCCAGGATAATTTGTCCGCCTGACAGGTGTGGCATTAAAGATTAAAGAGCATTACACAGTTGTACCTCATGCTGGGGACAATAAAAGGCCATTCTAAAATGTGCAATTTGTCACAACACAATGCCGCAGATGTCTCAAGTTTTGAGGGAGTGTGGAATTGGCATGCTGACTGCAGGAATGTTCTCCAGAGCTGTTGCCAGAAAATGTTATGGTATTTTGTCTACCATTAGCCGCCTCCAACATTGTTTTAGAGAATTTGTCAATATGTCCAACCAGCCTCGCAACCAATTGCATGCCAACTTTTTGTGCATATGGAACATTTCTGGGATATTTTATTTAACTTCATGAGACCAACACTTTACATCTTGCGTTTTATATTTTTGTTATGTGCAAGTACATATAACTACATACAGTGCATTCGAAAAGTATACAAAGCGAGATCCATACAGAAATGGTTTGTCGAGATCGATGTGGAAGAACTTGACGAGCCTGAACAGAGCCCTGAACTCAACCCCACCGAACACCTTTGGGATTAATTGGAACATCAACTGCGAGCCAGGCCTGATCGCCCAACATCAGTGCCTGACCTCACTAATGCTCTTGTGGCTGAATGGAAGAAAGTCCCCATAACAATATTCCAACATCTAGTGGAAAGCCTTCCCAGAAAAGTGGAGACTGTCATAGCAACAAAGGGGGACCAACTCCTTATTATTGCCCATCATTTTGAAATTAGATGTTCGACGAGCAGGTTTCCACATACTTTTGGTCATCTAGTGCATGCATAATACTTATTTTCTACATTGTAGAATAGTGGTGAAGACATCAAAACTATGAAATAACACATATGGAATCATGTAGGAACCAAAAAAGTGTTAAACAAATCATAATATATTTTATATTTGTGATTCTTCAAGTAGCCACCCTTTGCCTTGATGACAGCTTTGCACACTCTTGGCATTCTCTCAACCAGCTTCACGAGGTAGTCACCTGGAATGCATTTGAATTAACAGGTGTGCCTTGTTAAAAGTTAATTTGTGGAATTTCTATCCTTATTGCATTTGAGCCAATCAGTTGTGTTGTGACAAGGTAGGGAAGGTATACAGAAGATAGCCCTATTTGGTAGAAGACCAAGTACATATTATGGCAAGAACAGCTCAAATAAGCAAAGAGAAATGACAGTCCGTCATTACTTTAAGACATGAAGGTCAGTCAATCCGGAAAATGTCTTCAAGTACAGTTGCAAAAACCATCAAGCACTATGATTAAACTGGATCTCATGAGGACCGCCACAGGAAAGGAAGACCCAGAGTTACCTAGTTCATTAGAGTCACCAGCCTCTCAAATTGCAGGCCAAATAAATGCTTCACAGAGTTCAAGTAACAGACACATCAAGATCTCAAGATCAAGATCAACTGTTCAGAGTCGACTGCTTGAATCAGGCCCTCATGGTCGTATTGCTGCAAAGAAACCACTACTAAAGGACACCAATAATAATAAGAGACTTGCTTGGGCCAAGAAACACGAGCAATGGACATTAGACCAGTGGGAAATTGTCCTTTTGGTCTGATTTTCCAAATTTCAGATTTTTCGGTTCCAACCGCCGTGTATTTGTGAATACAGAGTAGGTGAGTGGATGATCTCCACGTGTGGTTCCCACTGTGAAGCATTTTTTGCTGGCATCTTTGCTGGTGACACGGTCTGTGATTTGTTTAGAATTCAAGGCACACGTAACCAGCATTGCTACCAGAGCATTCTGCAGCTATACGCCATCCCATCGGGTTTGCGCTTAGTGGGACTATCATTTGTTTTTCAACAGGACAATGACCCAACTCACCTCCAGGCTGCGTAAGGGTTATTTGACCAACAAGTAGAGTGATGGAGTGCTGCATCAGATGACCTGTCCTCCACAATCACCCGACCTCAACCCAATTGAGATGGTTTGGGATGAGTTGGACCGCAGAGTGAAGGAAAAGCAGCCAGCAAGTTCTCAGCATATGTGTGAACTCCTTCAAGACTGCTGGAAAAGCATTCCAGGTTATGCTGGTTGAGAGAATGCCTAGAGTGTGGAGAAAGCTGTCATCATGAAGAATCTAAAATATTTTTTGATTTGTTTGTAAAAAAAATTGGTTACTACATGATTCCATATGTTTTATTTCATAGTTTTGATGGCTTCACTATTATTGTACAATGTAGAAAATAGTAAAAATAAAGAAAACCCCTTGAATGAGTAGGTGTGTCCAAACTTTTGACTTGTACTGTGTGTCACGTTCTTTGATATATATATATATATATAAGGCCATATATGGTCATATATTACTTTTCCATATTGGTAGCACAGAGCAAATATGGATATTCTGAAAAAAGTGAGCAAGTTGACCAGGGAATGAGGTGGAGAGGGCAGAACAGCAGCAGACTTAACCACATGTTTGTGCAGGGTTGGTGGTAGCTTACTAGCTAGCTAGTCTCCCTCAGCATAAGGGTTGGCTAATGCTTATAAGCTAGCATTAGCGGTCAGCATCCATAAGCTATTGGGTCAGTCAGAGGTACTTAACAGTGTATTTAATGAAAGGGCAAGCTAAGTCATGCTGTTTTCCATTCTATAGCCAGAAAGAGAGTGGCCGGCTTTGTGGTTAGATTGTAGGTGAACAATACATTGAAAACATGTTGGCCATTCAAATGTAATCTAAAAGTCTCACATTAGCAGGTAGAACTGACGAAATGAAATGAATCATAGAATTTGCAGGTGAGGTGAATTAGCTATTAAACCAATTGTTTACTTTTACACTGCACAACAATGACAGGACAAGAGAGGAGGGTAAACAAAGACCTCAACAGAAGAAGGCAGACGAGAGACCTAAACAGACGACACAAAGTGATGTAGAGTGGCAGTGGAATGGTTTGGGGGGTTTTGGCAATACACTGTAGATGTAAACTCAGCAAAAAAAAGAAACATCCTCTCACTGTCAACTGTGTTTATTTTCAGCATACTTAACGTGTAAATATTTGTATGAACATAAGATTCAACAACTGAGACATAAACTGAACAAGTTCCACAGACATGTGACTAACAGAAATTGAATAATGTCTCCCTGAACAAGAGGGGGGGGGGGGGGGGCGTCAAAAGCAACAGTCAGTGTGGCCACTAGCTGCATTAAGTACTGCAGTGCATCTCCTGCTCATGAACTGCAGCAGATTTGCCAGTTCTTGATGTGGGAGGTTACCCCACTCTTCCACCAAGGCACCTGCAAGTTCCTGGACATTACTGGAGGGGAATGGCCTTAGCCCTCACCCTCCGATCCAACAGGTCCCAGACGTGCTCAATGGGATTGAGATCCGGGCTCTTCTCTGGCCATGGCAGAACACTGACATTCCTGTCTTGCTGGAAATCATGCACAGAACGAGCCGTATGGCTGGTGGCATTGTCATGCTGGAGGGTCATGTCAGGATGAGCCTGCAGGAAGGGTAACACATGAGGGAGGAGGATGTCTTCCCTGTAACGCACAGCGTTGAGATTGCTTGCAATGACAACAAGCTCAGTCCGATGATGCTGTGACACACCGCCCCAGACCATGACGGACCCTCCTCCAAATCGATCCCGCTCCAGAGTACAGGTCGCGGTGTAACGCTCATTCCTTTGACGATAAACACAAATCTGACCATCACACCTGGTGAGACAAAACCGTGACTCATCAGCGAAGAGCACTTTTTGCCAGTCCTGTCTGGTCCAGCGACGGTTGGTTGATGCCCATAGGCAACGTTATTGCCGGTGATGTCTGGTCCTGCCTTACAACAGGCCTTCAAACCTGCAACCTGCAAAATTGCAGACAGTCTGAGCACTGATGGAGGGATTGTGCGTTCCTGGTGTAACTCAGGCAGTTGTTGTTGCCATCCTGTACCTGTCCCGCAGGTGTGATGTTCGGATGTACCAATCCTGTGCAGGTGTTGATACACGTGGTCTGCCACTGCGAGGATGATCAGCTGTCCGTCCTGTCTCCCTGTAGCGCTGTCTTCAGCGTCTCACAGTACAGCCACATCTGCAGTCCACATGCTTCCTTGCAGCATGCCTAAGGCACGTTCACGCAGATGAGCAGGGAACCTGGGCATCTTTCTTTTGGTGTTTTTCAGAGTCAGTAGAAAGGCCTCTTCAGTGTCCTAAGTTCTCATAACTGTGACCTTAATTGCCTACCGTCTGTAAGCTGTTAGTGTCTTAACGACCGTTCCACAAGTGCATGTTCATTAATTGTTTATGGTTCATTGAACAAGCATGGGAAACAGTGTTTAAACCCTTTACAATGAAGATCTGTGAAGTTATTTGGACATTTACGAATTATCTTTGAAAGACAGGGTCCTGAAAAAGGGCCGTTTCTTTTTCTGCTGCATTTATGTGTTCCAGAAGTATGGAGTGTTTTAGAGTAGAGACCCTGGTAGGTATCCTAGTGGTTAGAGCGTTGGGCCGGAAACCGGAAGGTTGCTGGATCAAATCCCAGAGCTGACAAGATAAAAATCTGTCGTTCTGCCTCTGAGCAAGGCAGTTAATCCACTGTTCCCCGGGTGCCGAAGATGTGGATGTCGATCAAGGCAGCCCCCTCACCTCTCTGATTCAGAGGGGTTGGGTTAAATGCGGAAGACACATTTCAGTTGAATACATTCAGTTGACAACTGACTAGGTATCCCACAGTAGCTACTGTAATTACATACAGATAGTGTCTGCTGTGGAAGGTGTAAGTGACCTGAATGTATTGTATTATAATATTTGTGGAAATATGATAACTGAAGATATTTGAAGATATAACTGATGATATTTGTCTGAATATTATACCTGTTGCTGTATAAGCCCCCCATTGTACAACTGAGTTGGTCACAAAAAAAAACTTTGTAGATATTGTCTCTCAATGTTCATCTCAAAGTGCACCAAATTCACGCAGTAGAAATATTGTGGGAGAATGCCCCAGGACCCCCCTACTGGCTTTGGGCTAAATCCCCAATGTCTTCTGATCCTAGAAACGCCCTGTGCACGGATAAAACTCACTTCTACATATACATTCATAATAGCACACTGACAGTTATGCATAAACTCAGTGAAAGAAGCCGCCATACAGACACACACAGATATGCAAACAGGAAAACACACACATGAACATACAGAAATCGGATAAATAATTAAACCTCTTGTGGCGGCCTTCTCTCAGAACCACTGTGATACATTAATTGGGTGAAATTAGCATGAATTAAAGCAAATAAGTGTAATGTAATTTATTACTGATCAAGCGTAGTTTAGCAGTGGAAGACTTCCGATTTCCCTCCAGATTGCTTTAACAGCTATAATGCATTTCTTAATTTACTCTGTGGAAAAAAAAAAAAATCTGAGTTCATTAAGCACCAATATGTTACAATGCTGCTCCCCTGAGCACCCGGCTACAAAAAACATTATGCAAATCTCCGCCAGTGCTTTCTCAGTATGTAAATAGCTACTAACACTAGTGTCAGGTCTCGGTGGAAAGATTTGTTAGTGGAAAACCCTTTGTTTCTATGCCCATGCGTTGTTTATGATACGCTGGTCTGGATGGAAGAAAACAAGGGTTGTTATGTGGACTCAAGGACATAGCCATATTATGACTGTCTAGTAGTCTACCCCACTGTACCTGATCCAATATTGATTATAGTTTAATTTCATACAAATTATATTTGACAATAGCACCCTGTGGTCCGGCCCTGTCTCCGTGTTTACCCCGCTGTATTGTGTTTGTGGTGTAACCTTAGACGTTTTCCAGTTCACATGCACTCTAGTCTAATTAAAATACTCTGTGTGAATGAATGGGCTGCTTTCTTCATCCTAGCTGGGAGAAGAATATGTGCGAGAGCAGTTCACCGCTTTGCTTCCTCGGCCAAAACCTGAAACGGCAAAAGTCATTTTTAAGAAGGGAAGTTCATGTAGTTAAGCAGTGATACAAGGCACACAATAATCCCTATGAGCTTTCAGTTGATCATCTGTTTACACTCATGTACTTTTCCGTCCCAAAGCGCTAATGTTTACAACCTTCATAGGACTTCTCATGCTCAAAGTCCAATTGAATTTCTCCAAAATAATCCATACACCAGCCATGTGCCGTTGTCGACTCCAAACCAACTTTTTAGTTTTTCCCCATGCGTGTACATGGGGAATTGTTTCCTATTTTGGAAAAAGCAGTACAGAGTTGTCAATGATATTACGTAACACTTGAAACAATAAGATCCTCAATACAGTATGATACAGCCCAGATACAAAGACCTTGCCTGCCAACAGTACTGCACATGTTGTCTTTCCTTTAGTGGAGAATAGACTGCTTGATACATGCTACAACAGCAGGCCCTGTGCCCGGTCACTGACTATCTCTGTGATGATGAGTCTTATGGTCAATGTAATCTTTCCTGTGGGGTCTTCTGCACAGATTATATCAGACCTGGGCCCTGACAGTAAATGTATTTATTTATTTAACCTTTCATTTAACGAGGAAAGTTGGTTAAGAACAAATTCTTATTTTCAATGACGGCCTACCCTTGCCAAACCCAGACGTGCCCCGTCCTATGGGACTCCCAATCATGGCCGGATGTGATTCAGCCTAGATTCAACCCAGGGACGGTAGTGACGCCTCTTGCACTGAGATGCAGTGCCTTAGACCGCTGCACCACTCGGAAGCTCCCAAGTAAATCTCAGGAAGACCAAACCTATGGTGTTCCACAAAAAGGTCCAGTTGCCCGGACCACAAATACAAATTCCACCGTTGCCCTAGAGCACATAAAAAACTAGCATGTAGTGCCTGAATACTTATGTATAGTGCATTCGGAAAGTATTCAGACCTATTCACTTTTTCTACATTTTGTTACATTACAGCTGTCATGACGTTGGCCTCTTTGGGTATAGCAAGTCCATCCCCCTCTCCCTGCTCCCCCTTTGCCTCCTTCAACTAGGTTGCTGTGGTCAGAGAGACGTCGTAAATTCCTGAGAAGACCCTGCCACATGGCCACACAGTAGAGAGAGAGAGTAGATTTTCATGGAGAACAAAGGAAATCCTTCCACCTCACAGAACTTGAGGTACTAACAAATTTCATGTTCCGGAGAAAGTATAAAAGATCGGTGAAGAATCCAGCTACGAACTGGTCCGTTTGTCACAACTTGGGAAAGCTCATGGGAGACTGTGTGGCCACATTACCATAACGCTGTTTATATAATAGCCTCAGATATGAGGTTTACATCTAATTGTTGTATAAGATGAATGAGTGAGTATGATACTGTTTGTATAATTGTGTAATATGATTTTGGACTGTTTAATGAAGAAAAATACAATTCCCTTTTGATTTGAACTAAATCAGAGGACCGACCCTGAGCCCAGTTAGGGTCAGACATCCTAGGACAGCTCCTTTTCTGCCATTCCGAATAAAACCCAACTTTGAGATATTATCAGCAGACCGAGCTTACCTCAATTATGAGATGGCTAAAGGTTGCAGACCATGTTTTTCTCCATGAGGAGGACAAAGGTTGTAGACCATTGCTGAATCTTTTAACCATACCACGTGGTTAAACTCTTAGACTATCGATACCGACAGAATAAGAACAAGTCTTTGATATTAATTACTAGTCTGCAGCTAGGAATTCGGTGTCATTGAACGCGAAGAACGACAACCGCCGAAACATCAATTCTATAACGAATGTCACTCTGAACAATCCCCTCTAACCACAACCGAGAGGCAGAGAGACGGACAAAATAAACAAATTTTTCACCAGCGATCAAGACGACACACACATAAATATATTGATTGATTGCAATTGTTCCCGAATGAGTGAGCGTTCATGTGTAAAGGATTAGCATTTCAATTGTTATAATTATTAACTCTGTAGTTACTTCTTAGTCGACCCCCACTTCCCCTTTTGTCTAACAAGCCGCCATGCCGGTTTAGCCCACAACGGCACATTCTCCTAGCATTTCATGTAACCACAGTTACCTTGTTTGTTTGTTTGTTTATGCATTTCTGTGAATTACTTAGTTAGTAATAAATAAATGATTTAAGACAATTGATGTATGCATGACTCATAGTGAAGACTGGGTTCGTGCAGATAACCAACAATTTACGACGTTTGGAATGAGACTAACGTGAGGTAAAGTAAATAATTCATTATTTGAAGCCTAATTGATCAGATAAAATATCTGAAAAGTTATTTTAGGAAATTATAACTTTGTAATCTGAATATTTTTCCTTGGTGCCCTGACTTCCTAGTAATTACAGTTACATGATTAATCAGTCTAATCGCGTAATACTTAATTACAGAGAATCTTTGATAAAAGGTCTTCAGTTAATGATAGTAAAGACACGACACAACCTTTTTCTAAAATGTATTAAATAATAGTTTTTCCTCATTCCACATTCCTCATTCCACATAATGACAAAGCAAACCAGGTTTTTAGAAATGTTAGCAAAAAAAAGATTCCTTATTTACATAAGTATTCAGACCCTTTGCTATGAGAATTGAAATGGAGCTCAATTGCATCCCGTTTCCATTGATCATCCTTGAGATGTTTCTACAACTTGATTGGAGTCCACCTGTGTTAAATTAAAGGTCCCCAAGAACATAGAGGCCTCAACTATTCTTAAATTGAAGAAATGTGGAACCACCAAGTCTCTTCTTAGAGCTGGCCGCCCTGGCAAACTGAGCAATCGGGGGAGAAGGGTCTTAGTCAGGGGGGTGACCAAGAACCCAATGGTCACTCTGACAGAGATCCAGAGTTCCTCTGTGGAGATGGGAGAACCTTCCTGAATGACAACCATCTTTGCAGCACTCCACCAATCATGCTTTTATGGTAGTGTGGCCAGATGGAAGGCACTCCTCAGTAAAAGAGTTTGCCAATGGGCAGCTAAAGGACTCTGACCATGAGAAACAAGATTCTCTGGTCTGATAAAACCAAGATTGAACTCTTTGACCTGAATGTCAAGCGTCACATCTGGAGTAAACCTGGCACCATCCCTATGGTGTTGCATAGTGAGGGCAGCATCATGCTGTGGGGATGTTTTTCAGCGGCAGGATCGAGAGAAAGATGAACGGAGCAAATACAGAGAGATCCTTGATAAAAACCTGCTCCAGCGTGCTCAGGACCTCAGACTGGGGCGAAGGTTCACCTTCCAACAGGACAACAACCCTAAACACACAGCCATGAGAACGCAGGAGTGGCTTCAGAACAAGTCTCAACGTCTTTCAGTGGCCCAGCCAGAGCCCCGACTTGAACCTGATCGAACATCTCTGCAGAGACCTGAAAATACCTGACAGAGCTTGAGGGGATCTGCAGAGAAGAATGGAAGAAACTCCCCAAATACAGGTGTGCCGAGCTTGTAGTGTCATACCCAAGACTCAAGGCTGTAATCTCTGCCAAAGTTGCTTCAAACAAGGTACTGAGTAAAGGGTCTGTGTACTTATTTAAATGTGCTATTTCAGTTTTTTGTTTTTTATACATTTGCTAATATTTCTACCAACCTGTTTGCTTTGTCATTATTGGTTCTTGTGTGTAGATGGATGAGGGGAAAAAATGATTTAATCCATTTTATAATAAGTCTGTAACGTAACAAAATGTGGAAAATGTCAAGGGGTCTGAATACTTTCCAAATGCCTACATATCAGTGCCACAGGTAACTTCCTCTGAACTATCTGAGAGACAAGGCAAGAAGGGCCTTCTACGCCATCAAAAGGAACATCAAATTTGACATACAAATAGGATCTGGAAAAAAAATACATTGAATCAGTTATAGAACCCATTGTCCTTTATGGTTGTGAGGTCTGGGGTACGCCCACCATCCAAGAATTCACAAAATGGGACGAACACCAAATTGAGACTGCTAAAATTGTAATTTTTTATTTAACCTTTATTTAACTAGGCAAGTCAGTTAAGAACAAATTCTTATTTACAATGATGGCCTAGGACCATGGCTTAACTGCCTTGTTCAGGAGCAGAAAGACAGATTTTTACCTTGTCAGCTCGGCGATTCAATCTAGCAACCTTTCAGTTACTGACCCAAAGCTCTAACCACTAGGTTACCTGCCGCCCCAATATGGTCAGTAAAACACAAAATAATGCATGCGGAGCAGAATTAGGCCAACACCCACTTTATCCATTATTTTACCAGGTAAGTTGACTGAGAACACATTCTCATTTGCAGCAACAACCTGGGGAATAGTTACAGGGGACAAATGAGCCAATTGTAAACTGGGGATTATTAGGTGACCGGGTAGCCAGATTGGGAATTTAGTCAGGACACCAGGGTTAACACCACTACAATAAGTGCCATGGGAGAGCCGCAGAGAGTCAGGACACCCATTTAACATCCCATCCGAAAGACAGCACCCTACACAGGGCAGTGTCCCCAATCACTGGCCAGGGTCATTTTTTAGACCAGAAGAAAGAGTGCCTCCTACTGGCCCTCCAACACCACTTCCAGCAGCATCTGGTCTCCCATCCAGGGACTGACCAGGACCAACCCTGCTTAGCTTCAGAAGCAAGCCAGCAGTGGTATGCAGGGTGGTATGCTGCTGGCTAAATAATTAAAATCCAGAAAAGAGCAGTTAAATTCTCAACCACCTAAAAGGAAGTGATTTACAAACCTTCCATAACAATGCCATTACCGACATAGAGATGAACCTGGGGAAGAGTCCCCTAACCAAGCTGGTCTTGGTGCTCTGTCACAAACACACAGACCCCACAGATTCCAGGACAGCAACAGAATTAGACCCAACAATCATGAGAAAACAAAAAGATAATTATTTGACACATTGGAAAGAAATGACCAAAAAACAGAGCAAACTGGAATATGGCTATTTGGCCCTAAACAGACAGTACACAGTGGCGGAATAGCTGACCACTGTGACTGACCCAAAATTAAGGAAAGCTTTGTCTATGTACAGACTCAGTGAGCTATTGAGAGAGGCCGCCGTAGGCAGACCTGGCTCCCAAGAGAAGACCGGCTGTGCACACTGCCCACAAAATGAGGTGAAAGCTGAGCTGCACTTCCTAACCTCCTGCCAAATGTATGACCATATTAGAGACACATATTTCCCTCAGATTACACAGACCCACAAGAAATTCGAAAACAAATCCAATTTTGCTAAACTCCCATATCTATTTAGTGAAATACCACAGTGTGCCATCACAGCAGCAAGATTTCTGACCTGTTGCCACAAGAAAAGGGCAACCAGTGAAAAACAAACATTGTAAATACAACCCATATTTGTTTATTTATTTTCCCTTTTGTACAGTACTTTAACTATTTGCACATCGTTACGGCACTGTATTTAGACATAATGACATTTTAAATGTCTCTATTCCTTTGAGAAATTTGTGAGTGTAATGTTTATTGTTTATTTAACTTTTGTTTATCTATTTCACTTGCTTTGGCAATGTAAACATATGTTTCCCATACCAATAAAGCCCTTTGAATTTAATTTCATTGTATTGCTCAATAGAACAGTGGGGTGGGTACTGTAGCTCATCTCTCTCACTCGCGCTCTCTCTCCCTGGAACGTGTCACTTTGAAGAGTGTTATTTCAGTCAGAGGAGACATGGAGGCTCTTTCATCTTGTGACACTTCATCTGTTCTCTCCTTCCTTATCTCTGTCTGAGGGGCTCTGAGAGGTTACGGCTAATGAACCTCCTGTCCTTCCTCAAGAACCCTCCCATTCCCCCCTTCTCTCTCCTCTCTCTCTCTTTTCTCTCTCTGTGTCTCTGTCTCTGTGTGTCTCTGTCTCTGTGTGTATATACAGTACCAGTCAAAAGTTTGGACACACCTACTCACTCATTTTTACTATTTTCTACTTTGTAGAATAATAGTGAAGCCATCAAAACTATGAAGTAACACATATGGAATCATGTAGTAACCAAAAAAGTGTTAAACAATTCAAAATTGATTTTCTATTTGAGATTCTTCAAAGTAGCCACCCTTTGCCTTGACAGCTTTGCACACTCTTAGCATTCTCTCAACCAGCTTCATGAGGTAGCCACCTGGAATGCATTTGAGCCTTGTTAAAAGTTCATTTAGGGAATTTATTTATTTCTTAATGCGTTTGAGCCAATCAGTTGTGTTGTGACAAGGTAGGGGTTGTATACAGAAGATAGCCCTATTTTGCAAAAGACGAAGTCCATATTATGTCAAGAACAGCTCAAATAAGCAAAGAGAAACAACAGTCCATCATTACTTTAAGACATGAAGGTCAATGCGGAACATTTTAAGAACTTTGAAAGTTACTTCAAGTGCAGTCGCAAAAATCATCAAGCGCTATGATGAAACTATCTCTACTGAGGACCGCCACAGGAAATGAAGACCCAGAGTTACAGTGCCTTGCGAAAGTATTCGGCCCCCTTGAACTTTGCGACCTTTTGCCACATTTCAGGCTTCAAACATAAAGATATAAAACTGTATTTTTTGTGAAGAATCAACAACAAGTGGGACACATCATGAAGTGGAACGACATTTATTGGATATTTCAAACTTTTTTAACAAATCAAAAACTGAAAAATTGGGCGTGCAAAATTATTCAGCCCCTTTACTTTCAGTGCAGCAAACTCTCTCCAGAAGTTCAGTGAGGATCTCTGAATGATCCAATGTTGACCTAAATGACTAATGATGATAAATACAATCCACCTGTGTGTAATCAAGTCTCCGTATAAATGCACCTGCACTGTGATAGTCTCAGAGGTCCGTTAAAAGCACAGAGAGCATCATGAAGAACAAGGAACACACCAGGCAGGTCCGAGATACTGTTGTGAAGAAGTTTAAAGCCGGATTTGGATACAAAAAGATTTCCCAAGCTTTAAACATCCCAAGGAGCACTGTGCAAGCGATAATATTGAAATGGAAGGAGTATCAGACCACTGCAAATCTACCAAGACCTGGCCGTCCCTCTAAACTTTCAGCTCATACAAGGAGAAGACTGATCAGAGATGCAGCCAAGAGGCCCATGATCACTCTGGATGAACTGCAGAGATCTACAGCTGAGGTGGGAGACTCTGTCCATAGGACAACAATCAGTCGTATATTGCACAAATCTGGCCTTTATGGAAGAGTGGCAAGAAGAAAGCCATTTCTTAAAGATATCCATAAAAAGTGTCATTTAAAGTTTGCCACAAGCCACCTGGGAGACACACCAAACATGTGGAAGAAGGTGCTCTGGTCAGATGAAACCAAAATGTAACTTTTTGGCAACAATGCAAAATGTTATGTTTGGCGTAAAAGCAACACAGCTCATCACCCTGAACACACCATCCCCACTGTCAAACATGGTGGTGACAGCATCATGGTTTGGGCCTGCTTTTCTTCAGCAGGGACAGGGAAGATGGTTAAAATTGATGGGAAGATGGATGGAGCCAAATACAGGACCATTCTGGAAGAAAACCTGATGGAGTCTGCAAAAGACCTGAGACTTGGATGGAGATTTGTCTTCCAACAAGACAATGATCCAAAACATAAAGCAAAATCTACAATGGAATGGTTCAAAAATAAACATATCCAGGTGTTAGAATGGCCAAGTCAAAGTCCAGACCTGAATCCAATCGGGAATCTGTGGAAAGAACTGAAAACTGCTGTTCACAAATGCTCTCCATCCAACCTCACTGATTTGCAAGGAGGAATGGGAAAAAATTTCAGTCTCTCGATGTGCAAAACTGATAGAGACATACCCCAAGCGACTTACAGCTGTAATCGCAGCAAAAGGTGGCGCTACAAAGTATTAACTTAAGGGGGCTGAATAATTTTGCACGGCCAATTTTTCAGTTTTTGATTTGTTAAAAAAGTTTGAAATATCCAATAAATGTCGTTCCACTTCATGATTGTGTCCCTTTTGTTGTTGATTCTTCACAAAAAAATACAGTTTTATATCTTTATATTTGAAGCCTGAAATGTGGCAAAAGGTCGCAAAGTTCAAGGGGGCCGAATACTTTCGCAAGGCACTGTACCTCTGCTGCAGAGAACAAGTTCATTAGAATTAACTGCACCTCAGATTGCAGCCAACATCAACTGTTCAGAATAGACTACGTGAATCAGGCCTTCATGGTCGAATTGCTGCAAAGAAACCATTACGAAAGGAGAACCAATAATAAGAAGAGATTTGCTTGGACCAGAAACACGAGCAATGGATATTAGACCGGTGGAAATCTTTCCTTTGGTCTGATGAGTCCAAATGTGAGTTTTTTGGTTCCAACCGGCATATCTTTGTGAGACGCAGAGTAGGTCAATGGATGATCTCCACATGTGTAGTTCCCACCGTGAAGCATGGAGGAGGTGATGTGATGGTGTGTCCGTATGTACCATTACATACCAATACAGGCATTTGATATGGTGATTTGGAATTTGAACCCAGTAATTCAGGGATTTCAGTGTTCAGAATATTGATAAGTGAGCAATTTAACAAGGTGTTGCTCAAACCAGAAATACATGTAAATGGTTACAATTAGCAAATCTGACGGGGATATGCAAATCCATTCATATGACAATAAATTGCTTTTAAAACAGTAATGTATTTATTTATTTCTGCACTGTACATGAGTGTACATTTATGATGCATCTGCATCTATTTTTTACACTTCTCTGAATCTCCCCTTCTCTTCCACTTGACACCATTGCTCAGCCACCCTAACAGAGAAGCATCTGTCTGGGTTTGTCCTCCACACAGAGAGCCTGCTGCTTTTTTTGTGAACGGAGACAATAGGAGAGGTTCAGGCGAGATGACACACCTTAAGCTGTTCCATTGTGTATGTGTTTGCGCGCACGCACCTGTGTGTGTGCGTGCGTGCGTGCTTGACTGCGTGCTCACATACTGATGGGAGATCTTCAAAGAGGCACAGTCCCATCTTTCTCCTCCATTTGATCTTATGACAGAATGCCAAGGTGTCACTACTGCTTTGCCCCTGTCTCTTCTTTGTGGCCCTGCCAGGGTATCTGTTTATAACAATGATCTACTGTAGTCTTGTGTTTGTGTGTGTCTGATGGGAGCTTTTCAAAGCAGACAGAGCCACTGACTCAGTCACATCTCTCTCCTCTATTTGATCCTGTGACAAAATGCCAAGGTGTCACTCCTGCTTTGCCTCCTCTCTGTTGCTCTGCCTTCTATGAGTTCCTTTTTATAACAATGAGCTAGTCTTGTCGTGTGTGTGAGAGAGCTGATAAATGAGTGGCTTCCTACAGTAGGAGTGACAAGATTAGACATTAGATGCGTAGGGCCCTTTCTCTGTAACAGCTTATGCCATTAAAGCCAGTGTGTGTGAGTGTACAAGACCTCTATCTACCAGCTGCTGCTGGATGCTGAAACACGAACAGTGTGTGAAGCCCTAGGTCTAAACCCACACGGCCAGATGGGAGATCTGACAAAGGCACAAGTAACAGGCAAACGGGGGGTGTAGGGTTTAGATATGCCACCTGTCCACCTTAATGTGCTGGACACAATGAGTATGAACAGTGCAGGGTTGTAGGCTGTTGTGTACTACTACTGGGGAAGTCACCCAAGCCTTGTCAGCTCTGTACAAGTGGAGAGACTCATACTGGACAAGTGGATTAGGCTTCATATAGAGCTACTGTAGTGTAATGTCAAAATACCTGTTTTATATAAGGGCAGTGTGGCATGCAGCCAGTTGACAGTCAAGGCTGTTCTCTCTGCTGTATCCCAATAGGCCTCTCTTCTTGTCTTGGTGTGTACTGCTGATGTGTTTGTGTTGTGCTGTGTTGGTATTGCCTCCCTCCCTGTTTTGAATTAGAGGCGTTCACATTTAACCCCCCTGGGAAACATCAAGAGACTAAATGCCAGTCCCTGGCATGCTTGTTTGGGTAATTTACTCTCAAATGAGTGTCATTTCTCGTCTCCAGGTGGTCCTTCTGCCATGTCTAACATACATACAGGCATGGAGGCTTTGATGGCTTGGCTACACCTGAGAGATTTGCCCAAATGTGTCTCGTCTCATATTTTCCCAGAAGTGTTTTCGCTCTGGGGTTGTTTACCCGTAAATGTTTTGTGATTCCCCCAAGCAACTCGAGTGTTTTTATGAGGAACATTGCATTTTTTATTTTTATTTTCTTCTCAATGGTTTGGCTAGCTCACCAGCCTTCTCACCACGGCTCACTCTCAAAATACAAAGTTGAGTTCTTATTAACCTTGAAATCCCATGAAGCCCACATACAAATGAATGTAAAAAACACACCTAGACACCTCCATGACCGCCACCTCGTATAGACACACACACACACACACACACACACACACACACACACACACACACACACACACACACACACACACACACACACACACACACACACACACACACACACACACACACACACACACACACACACACACACACACACACACACACATCCCTACACATACTGTGGCCCCTGGAATAATATGGAAATAGTGGTCCTTTCCTTCCTGTCCCTGGCCCTTGTGATCCAACCGTCTGTTTTCCATAATTGCACTAACACTAGCCTGCATGCTAATTGCTGTGGGCCCCCTGTCGCCACATCATTTACTTGGCCTGCCTGATTGTAGAATTTCATCAGCTTGAAGGGTTTGTATTTCATGCTTGCTTTAAATTCTAATGCTCTGTGGGATTGCATTGAGTTTACAGTATGGCTATGAAATAAATCCTGCAGTGATATATTTCCATGGTTTATCATATGGTATTTTTTCTTCTTCTTGTCGGCATCACAAGCTAGATCTGTTTTATTGTTTTGTTTTACTATCAGAGTGCAGTTTATGATGTTGACAATGCCTGACTGAACTTCAATCAATTGTAAGGTTTTTTGTTTTGTCTGTAGTCAACTCAGCGCTGCAGCCACTCCAGTTTTGCCCCGCAATGAAATATCAAAGAGTAAAATTGATGAGATGGTGTTGGAGGTCTGGTCTGGGTTAGGTTTTAGGGACTTTTTGGAGTTAGAAGGCATCACATGGTATGTTGCCCGCCTGGCTTGATCTTTCTAGATGGCCTTTTTGATGTGAAGGTTACGGGACAGCATTGATACAGAATGAGGTGAGCTCATGTGTTGCAATGCAATCAAAGGCCAAATAAAGTTATTTCACATTCTGAGAGGTTCCAGTTGGTCCTAGACTCTACACACGGTCTCTTAAACAGCCTCAGTATGGCAGTCTCAGTATGACAGTATCAGTATGGCAGCCTCAGTATGGCAGTCTCAGTATGGCAGTCTCAGTATGGCAATCTCAGTATGGCAATCTCAGTATGGCAATCTCAGTATGGCAATCTCAGTACGGCAGTCTCAGTATGGCAGTCTCAGTATGACAGTCTCAGTATGACCGTCACAGTATGACAGCCTCAGTATGGCAATCTCAGTATGGCAATCTCAGTATGACAGTATCAGTATGGCAGTCTCAGTATGACAGTATCAGTATGGCAGCCTCAGTATGGCAGTCTCAGTATGACAGTCTCAGTATGGCAGTCTCAGTATGGCAATCTCAGTATGGCAGTCTCAGTACGGCAGTCTCAGTATGGCAATCTCAGTACGGCAGTCTCAGTATGGCAGTCTCAGTATGGCAATCTCAGTATGGCACTCTCAGTACGGCACTCTCAGTATGACAGTCTCAGTATGGCAATCTCAGTATGGCAGTCTCAGTATGGCACTCTCAGTATGGCACTCTCAGTATGGCAGTCTCCACAGCCTTACAGATTGATCAAAAGCAAAAGTCAACAGTATACCATAGTTTTGTCTTTTGTTAGTGCTATTTTAATTTCTATAGTTTCTATAGTTACCTGGTAGTCAGAATAAAGCCAATAACTGCAAAATGTGACATTTCCCAAAGTAGTGGCTTTTAGAAGTGGAGGGCACTTTTGTGGTGACATTTGTTCATCTGAGCAAAGAGACAAGGATGTGTCTCTCTCACCCCCGAACACACACATACGCTCTCCATCTGACATGCGGCACCATTTTATCCCCAATCTGGAGGTCTGTCTTGGTGTGTATAACAAGACAGAGCAGCTGACATGAGACCTGCTCATGCCTCTCCTCCCTCAACTCTCTTTAACTCTCTACTCCTGCCTCTCCTCTCCTACCTCCAAATGCACAGCAGCAGAATAATGAAGCCATTGTGGTCACGTCCAAATTCCTCACCCCACAGCAGCATTCTCAGACGAATGGAGCCCACTGTTGGGGAATAACGCCCCTGTAATGGAAGTAGAGCGCGAGAGGACGTAGGGGCTGATACTGGAAACGGTTGTTGGATGGTGTGTGTGTGTGTGTGTTTTCTTGTTAAATCACACCAGTTATGCAACACATCTGGCCAAGGGGACAGCTTGGTGGTTTAATATGCCTCGCTGTGTGTGTGGTAGCGAATAGCTAAGTTATCTCACCGTACAATACTTTACAGTCCTGTCCATGTTTGCCATTTAGTATCTGGGCCGCAGTCCCAAACATGATTGGGTTCACTGGTGTTCCTGGGTAATTCTCTGAGATCCGGCCAGTGTTCCCAACTGTCTCCTTCCATAAAAGGGACTTTGAGAGCCCCTGGTGACTTCACTGTGACCTCCTCAGTGTACAGGACACTACCACAGAGGGAGGCTGTTGGGAGGGATGGAGAGAGAGAGGAGGAGGAGGGGGGGGGAGACTCCAAACTCCACCAACTAAAAATAAACTATCCCTTATTAGCTGTGGTGAAGAACTAAGCTACGGCTGCACTCAGGGATGGTTTTATTTATGTGCTGATGGACAGTACAGACTGCATGCATCAGTATTGTGCTCCATAAATTAAAGCGCTTTCCTATGCCTTTTCTTCCATGTTCAATCAAACAAGAAATACAAAAAAGAAGAAATACAGCAGATATCAACTCAATTATAAATATTTATAATCTACACATTTTAAAAATCCTGTCAATCATAAAACGAAAGACTAGGAGGATAAGCTTTTTGTATCTGTCGTCCGGATGCTGGATGATTTGCATGCCACAGAACTTGGCCAACCATTTTGTTTTGACTTTGCATGCGTGCTGTTCGTAGTGCAGATTAAATATAGAAGTTTTGTTCTCGGAGAGAGAGAGAGCGTGGTGGTTCTTTTTTCACACAGCAGTGAGTGTTGATGCTGATGGCGATTCATTATTGAACAGGAAATCGTCTTACCATGGCGTGAGTTTTGTTATGTGTGCTTTGTTCTTGTCATCCATATTGCAGAGTGTCTTTGTCAGTCAATGCAGTAAGATCTGTGTGTGTGTGTGCGTGTGTGCGCTTGCCACACTCTTTGCAGCAGTGTTTGTCAGTTATGAGTAACTGTCCTCAAAAGGTCTTGTTTGTCATTAGATTGAAGAAAAGTGTGTGTGTGTGCGTGCGTGCGTGTTTGTGCATTAAAGCCATAGATGCTAGTCCCTCAGATTCCGTCTGTTTGACTGACATTATCATCGTCAAAACCCCAGATGAGGCCTTATCATATCTACTCACAGGTTTCATGCTATAGTTGTACAGTAGTTTCACTGTGTCTGTTTAGACCTAGCGACAGACAGACATACAGTAGAGACAGCATTGCCTATTACACAGAAAGTCTGGAGAGCCTGTTTCATGACCCGACACATGGCTCTTCAGTAGTAAGACTGTGATTGTCAGCCGCGCACCCACTTGACTTCCACACGTAAGAATTCAAGTTTATTTAGAGAGTACGGCGTGTGCGTGCGTGTCAGGAAGGCGAAGTGGCTCTTGCGAAAGGCGGCTTGTTGTGTGTGTGTGGCATTCTCCCCTGATTTCATGCTTTGCTGATGGAAAATTAGGCCCCCGCGTATCGCTGAATGAAGAGGAGTGGGGGGATCGCTGCTGTTATCGCCTCAGGACACTCCACCCGACAACAAGAAAACTAGAGCGAGGAGGCTGTGTCACTGGCTGCTAATGCACTCTAAACAATATGATGTGCACACGGAATCCCAACGTGGTGCCTTAGCAAGGAGCTTAAAAAATACATCTCCCCTCTTCTGTCTTTAAATTATTATTATTATTTCATCTTTTAACAGTGTTATAAACCACCAGCTGCCAGACTGGCATTTTGAAAAGGCCGCTAAATGTATTTTGCTTTTCTGAGGTGATTTGAATGGCATGTTGAAGAGTTAATTTGCATTCTCGTCAGGGCTTTTTTTGTATTCGAGGCCAATGAAGCTCTAAGGATAAAGTACTTAAAATACTGTAGGCACTTCACTTGACTTGTTTGGTTGTTCAAAGATATGGTACAGTACCCTCCTAGTTGAAATGCAGTCTTCACTATAACAATTGTGAGGAACATTTTGAAGCAAAAATAAATCTATGGTTTAGTCTTATGTAAGCATATTTATAGGCTGGCTATGTTTACTATATTTATGATATACAGGCATATCTGAAATGTTTTCATTTGTAACATAGCTGTACATGCTCTCTCTCACACGGAGACACTCACTCACTCACTCCACTCATTCACTGAACACTCAAATCACTCACTCCACTCATTTACTGAACACTCACTCACTCACTCCACTCATTTACTGAACACTCAAATCACTCACTCACTCCACTAATTTACTGAACACTCAAATCACTCACTCACTCCACTCATTTACAGAACACTCACTCACTTACTTCACTCATTCACTGAACACTCACTCACATCACTCATTCACTGAACACTCACTCACTCACTCACTCATTCACTCACTCACTCACTCACTCACTCACTCACTCACTCACTCACTCACTCACTCACTCACTCACTCACACACACACACGCACGCACGCACGCACGCACACACACGCACGCACGCACGCACGCACGCACGCACGCACGCACGCACGCACGCACGCACGCACGCACGCACACACACACACACACACACACACACACACACACACACACACACACACACACACACACACACAAACACACTCCCTCTTCTTCCATCTAATCATTTACTTGTGTTTCCTTCCACTTGGACCAGCTAATAAACAATAGGAGTCCTGGCCACCCAAAGGGCACACATAATTACAGTGAGAACATCAACATCTGGTCATGAGAACAAACAATGCAATATGCATTTCAAACAGGAGCTTTATTGATTCAACATTACATAAACATGTTGGCTACGTGACATGTACATAAACTGTCTTTAGCCATTACCAACTGGCTTGTCCAATCATACACGTTCCCAGAGGTTGCTGCTTTCCATCCCTCAAGTATCATCTGTTGGTCTTTGTTCCCTGTGGGACCAGTGACTTCCTAACAAGCGTGATCATGGAAGACGGAAGATGTCATTCACACTGCAGTGGAAGGTTAACTCCTGTAGTTCATTTTCACTGGTGCCTACGCTCTGTTTCTTTCCCTGCTACATCACTTATTATGGATAAAGCCTAGAGTTTTGCCTGAACACATCACCAGACCAGGAGAAACGACAGGCCCTAGAACTTGAGTGACTATAGTGTGGTCAGGAAAAACTCCACCTACGGGGATTATGCACTATGGTGCAAGCGCAACACATCAGATTATTGTTTATTCAATGTGTCAATGTGTTGGACGTTATGTCCCTATCGAATTAAACATAAAGAAATAAATACATGAGTGTGAAACAAGGTTCAGGGGAACAGTAGAGATGGGGCACGGCAGGGTTGAGGTGTATAAATTCCCCACACACCTGGGAATGCTCAGCACAATGACGCACAGAACAGAAGCCAGGCCGCCCTGCGCTGGACAGAGTTTCCATGAGAAGGGGCCTCCAGCCTGCTCCAGCTCTGTGGAAGGGCCGATGTGGAGGCTATCGCAACACCTCAACCTCATATCATGGCCAGAGAGGAATACCATGTGGGAGATCGGGAGGGACGGAGGAAGAGAGAGAGCGAAAATGATGGGACTTCAATTATGAATGTATTGCTTTTTTTGTTTGCGTAAAGGAATTTAACTGATCAGATTATACAGGAAGCAAGCACACTTTGCCCGGTGTTTAAGTCTACTGTTAAATCCATATTCATAGTTATAGGCTAATATTTGGTGTAGAATGTGATTTCACAAGCAAATCAAGTTGAAAAGGACTTTTGAAGAAAGTGGGGAATGACATTCTAACCTTAAAGGCACGTTTGTCTTGGAGCTTGGGCTTAATTACAATGACTTTACAACATCCAGCTTGACTTGAGCCTCCCTCTCTCCCTCCCATCCAGGCAGAGCCGGCCAGCCCCCCTGCCAAGCAACCCACTCCGCCCCTTCCCTGTCCCCACTGCCACTAGTCCTGATAAATGACTTCACCCTCATCCTCAGTCAGAGAGAGAGAGATGGACAGATAGAGACATGTAATAGTGCCACCACTGCATGCAACTGCACATTACATACACTCCCCTACATATTTATGTGGACAGTGAAGCTAAACCCTTTCATTTTGCTCTATACTCCAGCGTTTTGGATTTGAGATCAAATGTTTGATTAGGCGACGGTACAGACTGTACCGTTTATACATTAAAGCACTTTTATGTATCTCGTTTTCCCATTTGAAGGCATCACAAGTGTTTGGAAAAATTGACTTATAGTTTATTCAATTTAGTCAAAAGTTTTTTGTATTTAGTGCCATATTCCTAGCATGCAATGTCTACATAAAGCTTGTGACTCTACAAACTGGTGTTGGAGGCACTTGCAGTTTGCTTTTGTTGTGTTGTGTTTCGGATTATGTTGTGCCCAATAGAAATGAATGGTAAAGAATGTACTATGTCATTTTAGAGTCACTTTTATTGTAAATAAGATTTTCTGAACTCGTCTACATTCATTTTGAAGATACCATGATTACGGATAATACTGAATGAATCGTGAATAATGATGCGTGAGAAAGTTACAGATGCATAAATATCATCACCCCAAGAAAATCCTAATCTCCCTGTTATTGGTAATGGTGAGCGGTTAACATGTTTTGGGGGCGTGATCTTTGTGCATCTTTCCCACTCATCATTATTCATGATTCGTGTATGATTAGCCGTAATCATGGTAGCATCCACATTAAGCTAATGTAGAAGGGTTCAGAATCATATTCTATTTTTATTTACAATAAAAGTGACTCCAAAATAATACGATGCATTATTTACCATTACCATTTTAGCAAATTTATTTAAAATTAAATACAGAAAAAATGATTTTAAATAAGTATTCACACCCCTGAGTCAATACATGTTTGGAATCACATTTGGCATCGATTACAGCTGTGAGTCTTTCTGGGGAGGTCTCTTAAGAGCTTTGCACACCTGGATTGTACAATATTTGCACATTATTTTTTTTTTTATTCTTCAAGCTCTGTCAAATTGGTTGTTGATCATTGCTAGACAGCCATTTTCAAGTCTTGCCCTAGATTTTCAAGCCGATTTTCAGTCAAAACTGTAATTAGGCCACTCGGGGTCAATGTCGTCTTGGTAAGCATCTCCAGTGTACACTGAGGGTACAAAATATTAGGAACACCTTCCTAATATTGAGTTGTACCCCTCTTTTCCCTCAGAACAGCCTCAATTTGTCGAGGCATGGACTCTACAGGTGTCGAAGCATTCCACAGGGATACTGGCCCATGTTTACTCCAATGCTTCCCACAGTTGTGTCAAGTTGGCTGGATGTTCTTTGGGTTGTGGAAAGTTGCCAATAGCTTCCTGGCCATCTTCAACATCTATCTTCTCTTGGTCCCTCCAAAGCCTGAAGCGGCGCGTGTTCCGGTTCTAGGGGCTGGGGTTGGTAGTGTTCTAGGTGCAGAGTAGTTTGAGTGGGTGTTTGTGGCTGGATGTTTTTTGGGGTCATAGACCATTCTTTATACACACAGGAAACTGTTGAGCGTGAAAAACCCTGCAGCGTTGCAGTTCTTGACACACTCATACCTGTACGCCTGGCACCTACTGCCATACCCTGATTAAAGGCACTTCAAGATTTTGGCTTGCCCATTCACCCTCTGAATGGCACACATACAGTACACAATCCATGTTTCAATTATTGTCTCCAGGCTTAATCCTTCTTTAACCTGTCTCCTTCACTTGGATTGTGACATCAATACAGGATCATAGCTTTGACCTGGATTCACCTGATCAGTCTACAGTATGTCATGGAAAGAGCCGTTTCTAATGTTTTGTCACTCAGCCTTATGTTTTAGGTTTTTGTCCTGCGTAAAGGTGAATTTTTCTCTCAGTGTCTGTTGGAAAAGCAGACAGAACAAGGTTTTCCTCAAGGATTTTGCCTGTGCTCAGCTCTATTCCATTTCTTTTTCTTCAAAAAAAAAAACGTCCTAGTCGTTGCCGATGAAAGCATACAATTATTATGATGCAGCCACCACCATGCTTGAAATTATGAAGAGTGGTACTCAGTGATGTGTTGTGTTGGTTTTGTCCCAAACATAACGCTTTGTATTCAGGACATAAAGTTTGACACATTTGTTTCAGTTCCACTTTAGTGCCTTATTGCAAACAGGATGCATGTTTTTGAAATATTTGGATTCTTTACAGGCTTCCTTCTTTTAGGTTAGTATTGTGGAGTCATTACAATGTTGTTGATTCATTCTCAGTTTTCTCCTATCACAGCCATTAAACTATGTAACTGTCATGGTGAAATCCCTGATGGGATTCCTTCCTGTCAGGCAATGAGTTAGGAAGGACACTTCCTTGTATCTTTGTAGTGACCTGGGGTCTTGATACACCATCCAAAGTGTAATTAATAACTTCACCACGTACAAAGGGATATTCAATGTCTGCTTATTTATTTTTTCATCTACCAATAGGTGCCCTTTGAGGCATTGGGAAACCTCCCTGGTCTTTGTGCTTGAATCTGTGTTTGAAATTTGCTGCTCAACTGAGGGACCTTGCAGGTAATTGTATGTGTGGGGTACAGAGATGAAGTTGTCATTCAAAAATCATGTTGTGCAGAGTGAGTCCATGCAATTTATTATGTGACTTTTCATTTTGATTCATTTTTAAGAAAAAAAATCTTAAAACAATTTGACTTTGGGATCATGGGGTATTGTCACTGGCCTACACACAATCTCAATTGAATCCATTTTAAATTCAGCCTGTAACACAACAAAATGTGGTAAAAGTCAAGGTGTGTGAATATTTTCTGAAGGCACTTTATGATGAACATTACAGGGTGGTGAAAGTGCACAGTGATCTTGATGCTTCCAATAAATATTGAGGGTCTTATTCTGGTGACATGGTGATCGATGATGCTTGACTGCCGTTTAACAAATACAAATATACTCACTCTTACCCACAATAGGCTCATCATGTAAACTAGCCTACCCACGCATCCTACCTGCACTGTATCTGCGAGCTGTTGGCTAAAGCGCACATGTAGGCACATTTGCTATTTAACGCAACAATTTTTGTGACAAAACTATCGGTAGAGTAGAAAATGCAATGGAAAAGGAAATGTTGTGTGCACTTCTTCATCATTCACTGATTTTGTTTTATCCGTGTGGAAACACACCACTGGTTGGAAAATGCGCATATTTTCTTTATGCGAATTTTAGAACATTCACATGTAAATACTGTTACCTATGGTGTGCTACGAATATGGGACGAAATACTAAACTTTTGACTAAATGTAATGATACAGTACTCAAGACACCTTCAAATGGGTGGACTAGATACATAAAGTGCATTCATTTCTAAACAGTAAAACATATGTATGGAAACCCCCTCAAATAAAAGGTCACATTCTGTACTGTCGCCTCATATAAAATATTTGATCTCAAATCCAAAATATAGAGCCAAATTAAAAGTTTTAGCTTCACTGTCCAAATACATATGTAGGGGAGTGTAAAAGGAATGCAGCAGAAGTAGAGAAGAGAAGAAATAAAGCGATTGCCCAGCACTGGGTGCGAACTTGTGATTCTCAGAGCCGAAGCACGCTGCTCAAGCCACTGTGTGTGTGTGGTGTGAGGTCAGCCCCCTTCGGTACTCCCTGTTCACCCATGACTGCGTGGCCACACAAGTCTCCAACTCAATCATCAAGTTAGCTGACGACGCAACAGTTGTAGGCCTGATTACCAACAAAGACGAGCCAGCCTACAGGGAGGAGGTGAGGGCCCTGGCAGAGTGGTGCCAGGAAAATAACCTCTCCCTCAACATCCTCAAAACAAAGGAGCTGATCGTGGACTACAGGAGACAGCAGAGAGAGCATGCGTCCATTCACATCGAAACATGAAATGGTCCCTTCACACAGACAGTGTGGAGGTACAACAGCGACTCTTCTACCTCAAGAGGTTAAAGAAATTCAACTTGGCCCCTAAGACCCTCAGCAATTTCTACAGATGCACCATTGAGAGCATCCTGTTGGGCTGCATCACTGCCTGGTAGGGCAATTGCACCGTCCGCAACCGCAGGGTTCTCCAGAGGGTGGTGCAGTCAGCCGAACGCATCACCGGGGCCACACTGTCTGCCCTGCAGGACATCTACAGCACCCGGTGTCACTGGAAGGCAAGAAGATCATCAAGGGCCAAGAAGATCATCAAGGACCTCAGCCACCCGAGCCACGGCATGTTCACCCCGCTACCATCTAGAAGGTGGAGACAGTACAGGTGCACACACAGCACACACACACACATACGCACATAGGCAAGTGCACAGGCAAGTGCGAGCACACACAGTCAGTGTCAGCATTTGTCATTTGCATGCTGTATTCTATCCATTTCCCACCCTTAGAGTCACTTTCTGACATGAGTTGAACTTTGATTAAGTGTTTGTAGGTAGCGCCTCAGGCCCTGTCTCTCACAGATAAAACGCAGACATCGTGATGTGTTGTATGTTTTGGTGGATTTCAGAAGCTCAGCGGGTTCAGATTGTTTGAATTTCATGGCACAATTTAATTTATTTCCTCCCCTTGCTTGTTTCTACATGAATTTTCCTAAAAGTGTCATTAACTTCCCTTGCATTCATATTGTGGAAATGAGCTGAAATGAGCCTCATCTACACTCTCATCTAGTTCCTCTTTTCTTAAAGTCAATTACAGATCAGATCGGAATGACAAAACAAATCAGTATTTAAAATACATTTAATCTCATTCATCATCTGTATAAAAAAATCTGTAGGAATGGAATTGGGGCCACAGATTAGAGTTAAAAATGTGCCCATGTTTGACGGCACGCCACTCTCTCTAACTACGCAGAAATGCTGAGCTTCCCACTTAATAGATCTATATTCATTTTCAAATGAGTTGATTAGCCAGCACAATGTCATTGGATTCAGGGGCCCATTACACATTTATGATAGTAAATTACTGTACATTTACAATCCAAAATGAAATTTCATGAGGAGGGGATATTGAAAAAAAGGGAAGCTGTGCTCATCTCAGTAGCCATGCCTCATAGTCCTTGTTCCCTCTCTCTCTCTTGGCAAACACATTACATCAGCGCCCCCTGTGGTTGAACGAGGAATTAACAGTGGTGGGGATATGGTACTTTTCTCATGTTTGCTTGATGTCAGTTGTTTTCTACTGTTATCAAACCACATCAACAATGTTGAGGTTTATATTCCGTTCCACTTTCTAAAAGTTTACAGGCAAATATTTGTTTCTATGTGTATCTATGTGCTGTTGTGAAAGTGAGGGAAGGCAGGTGTGCATATCTAGTAGAAGATGGTGTGTGCGTGTGCATGCGTGTCACTATTTCTGTGGTACAGCATATCCTTATGACAACGCTTCTCTAGTCCTGTCACAGCCCAGTGCCGCACAGCCACAGCTGTGTCCCCAAGTCCACATCAATATTTGATTTCTGCAAATTTGGGATGACACACATTAGTACAATTAGGGCCAACTTTTGGTTGTAATCCAATCTTTAAGGAGAGATGAACCGGTCTGCCTGCCTGCTCTACACTCCTGCCTGTTCATTCCACAGCCCTCTGTCTCTAAATAATTCATCATCCAATCAATCACTTTCTCTTTGTTTTGGACCCCAGTGTCTGAGATGAAACGCGCGGCTGCCAAAGATGCTTTGCTTCATCTGAGGGGTGGAAAACATGATCTGCCGAGATTACAAACTCACCCCCAAAAAACACCTAGCAAGCACTCCAGCATCCCCCTGCCGGGTCCCACAGCCGCATCGTTAGGAATAACACACACAAACACACACACAGATACACACTCTCTCTCTTCAGAGTGCCGGGATGTTGAAGCATTTCTGTCTGACTCTAATTCGGGAACAAGACGACAATACCTCGGCTGGTTATGTTAACAGCCAATCTTAACAAGAAGTGTTAATTCTTCCATTAGGAGAGCTAGAGACAGAGCAGAGCAGGCAGTGTCCCATGGTAGACGGTGGTGAGGGAACCTCAGGGAAGAGATGAGACAAAGACTAAAATATACAGGAGTTCTCTTGGTTATCATCGTTCACATCCTTTTACTGGGAGCTGTGTGATACATGATATAATACTGGTACGTGTATGTATGTGGTGCTACAGTATCTCTCTGATCTCTCCTGTGGAACTACTTGATAAAACCAAGAACGATTTTGTTTAATCTTATCACACAATGTCCATGTACTGGACATCAATAACATATTTCAATCTGCCTGTGTTCTCAAACAATCTACACTCTTTGGTTGACAGAGTGTGATTTCACAGCAGGAATTCTCTATCCCAGGTTTAGCCTGATTGCCAGTGATTTCCCTGACTTTAAGTTTGACATCTCCCAGCTTTCCAGTGATGGGGGATTTTATAAGGAGCTCTGTTGTCATCTTGTGTATCGACAGCATCAGGTCCTCTTCTTGACATTGTAACTGTTTCTCTTTAAATGGCATCATGCCACTGCAGGCTGTTCTAAAGCATTGCCTGGCCTACTGTATGATCTCCCATCTGTAACACTGCGTCTTGGTTAGCTCATCTAAAGGGCCTGTCTCAGTCTTTAAGCCTGCATGGAGTCAGCTTTAATAGGGGGGAAATGTCTTGGACAAGTGATTTGAAGATATTTTAGCTTCAACCGTTTGGAGCTCTCGGCAGGTGATGACTGTGTCTTCCTTCCCCCTTTTGATGTCGAACAACACAGAATCGCATTGAGTGAAGGCTTCAAATGCGGGAAAGAGTGAGACCTTATTCGGTGTGAGAGGCTCCTACTCGAGCTACATCAGAGGATCTGACATCCATTATGGCAAGGAAAGACAAGTGTTTGAAGAAGGAATTCGAGGACGCGCACAAGTGTCATGAATTACAACGTAACGTTTTCTCTCTCTCATTTTTTGTTTTAATAAGGTGGTTGAAACCAGGTCTGCGTGAACTCCAGCAGGAGGGGATATATTATGAATATTCTACCCAGTGTGGTTAGTCTCCTGTGCCTCTATCAGGGGAAACGAAGTTAGACTTTACAGTATAACGTAATACGACTTAGACAGACGTTTCAATTTAGCAAGTTGGTTCATAACTTCAGCCACTACCACAGCGGAGAAGCCAAACTTTTTGCCACCGAAGCTTTGACAGCCAATGCTCCAAACCTGGTCCGTTGTTGTGAAGGTACTGATCTAGAGTGAAAACTGTCCTGACACTACAACACTACATCCACTATATTCTCAGTGCAGAAATAGTTGTGATGAAATAGAGCGTTGGGCCTCCTCTCATCCAGTCAGCGGACGTCTAGAGATGCTGATAAATAGCAGTGGGGATGAAGACACATTAGCTGTAAACGGCACGGGCACTGTAAAAAGAAAAACAGCTTTATTTATCTGCCTGGCAGGCAGATACATTACAGAGACGGACGCGCCACTAGGAGTAAATAAAACATACTGGCAATATAAAATAAAAAAAACTGGGAAGGAAGGGGGGGGTGGCAGGAGTGTGTCAGGCAGAGAGCTGAAGGATCACTCTGGGTCTGGTAATCATGCCCCGTAGGTGCTGCAGTGCCAAGCGGATACACTGAACGAACGAGCGCTTGTTTGTAACACAGACAGAGATACATACACACACCCACCCCAAGTGCAATGTGTGTAATTTCAGATCCACTTCTAGAAATGAATTGGCCACACACCAGAGGGAGCGGGACTGAGTATACTGTACTCCCAGAGAGGCATCTGTTGTTACTATTGTTGTTGGCTTTTAAAAGATGTCTGAGAGACATATCTTTTTTTTAAATTGGCATTTCAAATGGCTTCAGGCATGTGGCTTCAGCATGCATGCTGTCAAGTTTCACGGTTGTAAGATATTTATAACTATTAAAGATTTAATTGCAGAAAATATTTAGTTAATTTATCTAAGTGTAATATAAACTAGAGCAAAATGTCTCAGTCCGTTTTATTAGAATGTCATTAACCTAGTTATAATTAACCTCCTTGAATAATTAACCACATGTTATTATGAAATGAAGCAAATAATTGAAGCAGCAGAGGCTTAATTTTAATTTGACAATTTCCTACCTTTTTCCCTTCCTTGTATTTCTTAGTCTTTGGGTGAGAAAAAAAACATTTAACAGTAACGACCTTAATGAATGGAGAGAGCCTGGTGAAAAGGGAAAGGCAGAGTTATCTTAAATAATGGTCTCTGTAGTCAGTCCTCTTTGACAGGCTGGGCCTCCCCAAGAGACCCTCAGTCTGCATGTCTGAGAAGCAGCTAGGCCCTTCTCACAGAGAGCTGAGAGGACACTGGGGAATCCAATGGAGATTGTGCTTCACTCTGCTCTGTGGAAAATAGCCCCACCGCCAGTCCGCCACAGTATATGTTACATAGTGGCTAAACAAGGTGATGAATGTCATCTCAGTTGAAGGGGTTTATAAAACCATTGAGAGCAGAGGAGCTCATCTGGACTGAGGGCCGAGACTGCATTAAAATGATAGCTGGCTGTGCTCAATGTCAGAGGAGATTTTAATCTGGTTGGAACCCCAGGAACCTGGCCCTGCCATCTCAGACATAGAGACAAGTGCAGAAAAACAGGCTCTGCTTTTTAGCGTTGATTCAAACCTATTATCTCCTTCCAGGTAGAAAATGAGACATTCTGTTTTTCCTGTTGAGGGCCCCTTTTTTTATTATAATATTTTTTTTACAGTTCAGTTGGTATCAGATTGAGTCGAATGTTTGTTTGGTGAATCACTGTTCTATGTATGTCAGTTATGGTACATAGAAACCAACCCGGCCAGGCTTTCTGATCACTGAACAGACACTGGTGTCTGGTCTCACTGTGTCAGGCTGGCCTTTTGCTTTACCCATCAGCTTGTATTTAAAGAGACTCAAGCTCATGTATAAACCAGATGCCATATGCTCTACTTGACCCTCTCGATCCCCCTGATCACCATGCAGTATGGCAGACCAGGTTTCCCTGTCTGAAGGTGAGAGTGGCCCTCCTCCAAGCTGCTTCGTCATAGGTCTCGGCGGGGTCCCTTTTGGAAGGACAGACGTTTAACTGCCACACAAAACTGGATGCCTCGTTGCTTCTTCAATCATTCATGTGACAGTTAACAGCCTATAGAGGCTAATGATTTTCTGTCATGTTCGGGCCCCGACTGTAGCCGAGGATTACATATCGGCCAGCGATGGACACATCAACTACTAAAATGGCCCCATTCCCGGCGCCCATCAAGCCCACAGCTGTCTCGGAGTGGAGTGAAATATCTGCTCCCCTGCGCTACGTCTCGTGTACTTTTGGCACATTCTGGTCATTGGTCATCCTCCAGGAGGGTATAATGTTAATGTTAACGATGGGAAAGAGGATTTCTGGCAACATGCATATATCGAGACAAGGTGGGATCTACTTTGTCATCGTAGACTAGAGATGATAGCATGGCCTTACAGAGGATTTATCTTTGGTTCAGTGGGAAAGACAGAAACTAAATGGTGTTGGATTTAATTTGAGGCACTTGTACCACCGCCTGGACATCTCACACTGTTTGTGTAATAGGCAGACACCCCTCTTGACAGTACTGTACACAGATTTGACCTGCTAGAGTTGCAGGCCTCAGCATATTCTCTTCTTGAAGCCAATGTGCTCCATCTGTTATTCACTAAGGCATCCTCCACATATAGTATCTATCCTCTCCCACATCAACATTGTTTGCTCAATGGGTTTTTCCGCTGGCACACCTTGCTGGAAGTTGTGTGAAACTCTGGAGTATTACTTATTCAAAGGGTTTCCTGTATGCTGTTTTAGAGTGTTGGAGGTGAAAAGGTCTGTGTGTTTGGTGGAGGGGAGATGATGCTGGGCTGCCACTGTCACTGTTGCTCTGACAGGAGAGGTGCATCAAAACCCTTTTCAGAGTTCCCCAATTATTTGTTACCAGTCCAGCGAGGCACTGGGAAGATCACATAGCGAGAGGTCTCTGTGTATAATGTAATGTGTGTCTCTGTTTGTGTCGGTGGCAGGGAACGTCTCACCTGTTGTGGTAAGGTTCTGTTACTGTTGTTTGGGCCTCCGTTGAAAAGGATAGCTCCTTAACTGTATAATCTGGTGGTAAACATATGATAACAACCGTAAAAAACAATTCACCTGTGGCTGTTGTATCGGTCTATCCAATTAATTACAGGAAATATGTCACACACACACACTCTGTACCACAAAACACACACTCTTTTCTTAGCAAACAGTCATTATGAGCACCAACGTCTTCCAGTCTTCATGCCTCTCCCTGTAGACAACCAAACTTCCTACACTTTGCATACAATATTCATACAGTGTGTCTGCGAATGAGGCTTCAAGGTCTGGTCATTTGAAAGCCCTGGCAATCACTGATTGTCTCTTGTCCTTATAAAAGAGAATAATTCTCTAACATGCACAGAGATGGTTCAAAACAGACTTTTTGATGGCTGACACTCCCAGTCACACAGATGCTTTTTATGTGCCTGACTCATTAATAACCCAGCACCCTGGAGAGAGAGAGATGGAGGAGAGAGAGAGACTGACTATATGTGGGTAGCTTTCAGTGTTTGAAATGTCAGGTGTGATTTTGGGACTATGATCTTCAGAAAACAATGTTCAATCACCGCGGTCGCACCGCTATTTATCGTTCCCGTTCTCTTTTTTGACAAGTCCTCTGTTTCTGTAAAGTGGTAGCTTGTTTTTGAGTGTGTCGAGAATGTAAAAGAGTAAAGTCAGGTGGTGGAATTCCCTGCTGTTTCAGATGTAAGCTCCTGTATTCCCAGTATAACACGAGCAACGTAGTGAACATTTTAATTCAGACATAATACAATAATGCTGAACTTCCCAGCAATTTTGTTTACACACTTAGAAAATAACACATTTTTGTCATATTTTACTGTACAATGTTCTAGATTCAGTCTGTTTTTCTTTTATTATTGCACGTACAGAAGAATAATAGACCAACATTTGCATATCAATATTTTCAGTCAACATCTGCTTAGTTTCTTTATTTCTTCTTATTCTTCCGTTAGAAGCGTAACATGTGTGTGTGTGTGTATAGCATTTGAGAGCATATGAATGGTAATCTTGTGTGTCGGCTGCCTTTTGTGTGCTGTCTTGCTTTGTGCCTGTTTGTGAGGAATTAGACGTTGGTTTGTGTTTAGGCCTCTTAGGGGTTTTCTGTATTAAAGCGTAATGCTACTTCCATGCTAATAAGCCGTGCAGTTAGATGAACGCAGTGAGTGCATGTTTGGAGTCTGTATTCTATGCAAAGCAGCAGCATCTTATCTACGTAATGCAAGCGTATTTATGAACCCTTAAGCTACAAGAATGTTTTTCAAAGTGAGTGAGTCTGTGCACGCGGAATGCATCTTTAAGATTCTAGCTAACACACAGCGAGGGAGGGAGAGTAATTGAGAATCGTGGCAAGCTTTTAGTCAGCATATTAAATGTGTCAACTCATAAAATAAAATGTTGTAAATGCTTTTAATATTTATGTTTTCCTATTTGTCAACCAACATTTTCATAACAAATTCATGACAAAAAGCTCTCAAAGGCTTGCTAAGGGAATGCTTTGTGCAGCACATCCATTTTTAAAAAGACACCATCCATTTAGGCCTCATCATCAAAGATTTGCATTCTCCCCGACTTTGAAAAAAATATAAATATTTTTGTTTCATACATTTTTTAACTCGTCACCAATAAAATATCACCCCTAAGCTAACCCATATGCTCGGAGTCATTTCTTGTTTCTTGTTGAAAAACACTAATGGACTTTTTTGTCAGTTCGTTTACTAAATAATTAAGTCTTATACAATTATGTACAAATGCAAAGAGTTGCATTATTAAACTATGATTTGTTTTTCCACGTCTTGATCTTCTTCAGTAGCAATGTTTCTTAAATAAATCAAATGTGGCCCTGGCACACTGTGGCACATACAGTGGGTGTATGTAGAAAGGTCTTTGAAATCTGCCGTTGGCAGGTATACTCTTTGTTTCTTAAATAATCGTCTGTTTCTAATTGCATTTGTGGATTTTACACTTCTTTAGTCTGAAGGTAATCTCAGATGTATGTCGTTTTTCATTCTTCAAATCTCAAGACATTTCCAATTAAAAGAGCGTCAGAAATGGGAGTTCAGACTTAGAACACAGACAGGTTACACTGCCCCTGAAATCGACTACTACTGTTGATGTCGTTCACAACGGTTATGGTACTTTTGATTGCTGGGGATTCATAAAGATGACATACACTGACTAGCTGATAGGACATTGGCAGATGGTCAACCACACTGTCTCCCTGTCCTCTTTCGATTATATCACCATCCACCCACCTGTGCTCCATCCTATATTCCCCATATTCCCCAGCTTTCATAGGACCAATGGGGTTGGGGGAAGCATATAACCTAGAGGGAGGGTGACCTCTGTTCATATAAACCCTGTTCACGAGCATGTCACAGATGCAACATGGGAAAATGTAGAAAAGAGGTTTCATATGAAACCCCAAAATGTGTACACTCACATTCTGGGAGGAAACAGAATGTATGGTTTCTGTGTCTCCTCTGTCACATATGAAAGGACAACACTAGGGTAGTGCAGCTAGCTAGCAACTCTGCCAGATTATGTCTGCGATTTGGCACCCTCAAGGGTATTTGCATGATCAATTAATGGAATAGTTAAGGCCTTAGTGTATGCAAATGTTCTCATACAGGATATCCATCTACACCTCACAGCATGGTTCCTATAGTTAATCGGTATTTTCATAGAGCACCAGGACTTGCTACTACAGTACTATAACGGTCTGTGTTCCCTTTGTATGTCCACTCTCTGGTCCAGCGCTGACACGCCTCTCTCACAGGTACACAGGAGGTGAACTGAGAGCTCATTCACTCTCGCTTTAAGATGAGTCCCTCAATGAGTATTCAGATCTAGAAGATGTATATTCGGAATGTATAAGCTGATCAACAGGTCATATGTAATGGGTATGTGTGGTTTGGTGTGATGTGTCGCCCCGGGTTCTTTTGGTCTACCTGGGGTAATAAAGTAATAATTTATGAGGATGACATTGAGTCAAGACCAATAGGGTATTGCCTGAGGAGCCTATGGACATAGATGTTACTAGAAGCAAGAGACCTTGTGTTACTTTAGTCTAGACTAGAGATCAAGGGTGCTGTTTCTGATGTGTTTCTAAGAGTTAGGTAGTCAAACGGAGAATTCATAGGAAGGCTTTCTCACCAACTAAAAGAGGGAAATCGTGTTGCTCAGCACTGTATGTAATATTGTGGTTTTGGAGTTATTGTATGAATAATATGATGCTCGAGTTTTACTGGAGTTCAAGCTTATATGTTAGTTTAGCTTCTGTGAATATCCCAGACGTCTCAGTGATACTAGGGGCCTGGGACGGACTGAAACCAGAAATCTGTCTGGGCATTTCTAAGACACCGGCCCATATTTTTCCTAGAGACCCCCACAGCGGCCAATTTTTTCCCTCTCATGGCCCGGACTGATTAATGATCATTTTGCACAAATTAGTCAGGCCCACTGGGCTAAAGATGGACCAGCCCATCTGGAATTTGCAAGAATTGCCCTATGGCCAGTTTCTCTGCTAGGGGACACATACTGTAAGAGAGACTCTATTTCTCTCTCCATTGTAATAGTGCACTCATCTGTGAAGTGGATATTGGATATAATATCCATTAAGAAAGATACAATAGGAGAAATACTGGATAATATAACTCTTACTGGGCCTGGTTAACAGGGAGACAAATAGGGAAAGGTGTTTGTTGGGAACCAACCGTCCCCGCCTTGCACAGAGACACAGACATCTCAGACGTCCTATTCCTTCCACATAGTTAACCTTTTCATTAAACCACATTGCGTAATTATTGTGAGAAGTGGCAGCATCCCTCTATTGATGCTTAATTAGCCAGTTAATGTTGTTACTGTGCGCTGCAAACCCTTCATTTGTCTTGCTTAAGGAGCCGCTCTCTCGCCATTAACGGTAAGGAAATTGAGTTTCTTATTTATTGTAAAGGGAGAATATGTGGTTATGTATGTGGTTATTAACTTTTAATAAGCTCCTATTTATACCCAAGCTGCGTTGATGGCTGGTGATGACTTTATTTGTTTATTATAGCGCGCTGTGGAGTGTTCGGTATAAATCATATGAACCGCAAATGTAAACCATGCTATTTGGGTTTGCTTGAAACGTATGCATCAAACAGATTGCACCAAGTGGCCTTCAGAGCAGATGTGGCATTTGGCTTGGAGATGAGATGATGATATAGGCTATCCACACCAACCATACATGAAGTTGCAGTCAATTATTGATCCTTGCAATATTCCTCAGCACTTAACCTTTACACTAGTTGAACGGGATATGAAGTCTGTTTATTGAATGTGTACTTTTATGTTCTTCTCTGGTGACAGCCCCTAATCAATAGTCTCTCTCTCATTAGTTGTGGGGCCCGCGAAGAATATCCTTACCACTGAACTCTATCTGCTGGTTAGAAGCAAGCCAGAGACTACTGTGTTCCAAATGGTACCCTATTCCCTATGTAGTGCACTACATTTGACCAGGCCTCTATAGGGAAAATGGTACAGGTTCAGATGCAGACAGAGACTGGGCTAAGATTCCAATGTTACGCTCTTAATTTAGAATCCTATCATTAATGCTTTCAAAATCCATTTCTTGATTAGGTTGGATGCTTCAAAATATTCAGCCTTGATGAGAGGGGCATAAGTAAAACTGCTTAAATGATTGTGTCAAACATCTCAATAGCAAACGGAGGGTAGTCTTTTTATGCCCATGCAGTAAAAGGAGCCACTACCATCTTTCTTTGTTCTTGTGGCCAAGATGTTTCCACTATTAATCATTCCTCCACATCTGTTCATTTTTACACTTTCACCTGAAAATCCTCAGTCTCAAACCAAATCTTCCGCCCCAAAACGAAATGACATCCATCTTCAGGACTTCTCTCTCTCCAATTGCCTGACACATCATCTCATTAAAATGTACAAAGAAAACTCCTTTTCTTTATCTCCGATTATCTAATTAGCATCAGGCAGATGGTTTAATAAGCGATATCCGCCGCCGTTTAGCCTCCCCAACGCCCTAGCGGAGAACAGTGGAGGACAAAATCTCTCTCTGGTCGGTAGGCTTGCTCTTCCCTGTGAATAGCTCTCCGGGGTTCACATTATTGCTTCCTCTGCCTCGGGCTACAGCAGAACCACCGCTCCACTCCGAGTTTAGAGCAATAAATAGATAGACTCAAAGTGAATCAAATACTAAGGTGGAATGTTGGTAAGTGAGACTGTTAACCAAATACTCACGAACTCTAATCTCTGGTTCCCTGAAGGAAGATGGAAAATAGGGATCTGCCCAGGGCGGATCGGATTTCTCATTTGGTGGTAGGTTGTGACCGACCGAAAGGGAATTAGGCCTTGCTAATGAAGTAGGTACAGTGGGGCAAAAAAGTATTTAGTCAGCCACCAATTGTGCAAGTTCTCCCACTTAAAAGATGAGAGAGGCCTGTAATTTTCATCATAGGTACACTTCAACTATGACAGACAAAATGAGAAAAAAAATCCAGAAAATCACATTGTAGGATTTTTTATGAATTTATTTGCAAATTATGGTGGAAAATAAGTATTTGGTCAATAACAAAAGTTTATCTTAATACTTTGTTATATACCCTTTGTTGGCAATGACAGAGGTCAAACATCTTCACAAGGTTTTCACACACTGTTGCTGGTATTTTGGCCCATTCCTCCATGCAGATCTCCTCTAGAGCATTGATGTTTTGGGGCTGTTGCCAGGCAACACGGACTTTCAACTCCCTCCAAAGATTTTCTATGGGGTTGAGATCTGGAGACTGGCTAGGCAACTCCAGGACCTTGAAATGCTTCTTACGAAGCCACTCCTTCGTTGCCCAGGTGGTGTGTTTGGGATCATTGTCATGCTGAAAGACCCAGCCACGTTTCATCTTTAATGCCCTTGCTGATGGAAGGAGGTTTTCACTCAAAATCTCACAATACATGGCCCCATTCATTCTTTCCTTTACACGGATCAGTCGTCCTGGTCCCTTTGCAGAAAAACAGCCCCAAAGCATGATGTTTCCACCCCCATGCTTCACAGTAGATATGGTGTTCTTTGGATGCAACTCAGCATTCTTTGTCCTCCAAACAAGACGAGTTGAGTTTTTACCAACAAGTTCTATTTGGTTTCATCTGACCATATGACATTCTCCCAATCTTCTTCTGGATCATCCAAATGCTCTATAGCAAACTTCAGACGGGCCTGGACATGTACTGGCTTAAGCAGGGGGACACGTCTGGCACTGCAGTATTTGAGTCCCTGGCGGCGTAGTGTGTTACTGATGGTAGGCTTTGTTACTTTGGTCCCAGCTCTCTGCAGGTCATTCACTAGGTCCCCCCGTGTGGTTCTTCAGTCTTCCCAGCCTGGTGCAGGTCTACAATTTTGTTTCTGGTGTCCTTTGACAGCTCTTTGGTCTTGGCCATAGTGGAGTTTGGAGTGTGACTGTTTGAGGTTGTGGACAGGTGACTTTTATACTGATAACAACTTCAAACAGGTGCCATTAATACAGGTAACGAGGGGAGGACAGACGAGCCTCTTAAAGAAGAAGTTACAGATCTGTGAGAGCCAGAAATCTTGCTTGTTTGTAGGTGACCAAATACTTATTTCCCACCATAATTTGCAAATAAATTCATTAAAATCCTACAATGTGATTTTCTGGATTTTTTCCCCTCATTTTGTCTGTCATAGTTGAAGTGTACCTATGATGAGAATTACAGACCTCTCTCATCTTTTTAAGTGGGAGAACTTGCACAATTGGTGGCTGACTAAATACTTTTTTGCCCCACTGTATGTAGGACTGTGTTTGGTGATTACTAAAACAGTATGTTAATTACAAGTTTATTTTGTAATTGTTTACCTTTTACATCATTTTTGGTGAACAGTATGGCATGTCTGGCCACATATATTGCCCAGAGCTCTAGTCTAGATCAAGTTGATATTATGCAGCAGGCCTTGTGGCCTTCCTTTCTTGCTCCAGCTATAGGACGCTGTTAAACATGACACAGTGTGGAGGAGCCAAGTAAGTCTACCTATCATTAAAGAGGAAGCAGTTCAATGTCCAGATTACATTACAGCCCTGGTTCTCCTCCTGACATTTCTCTGCTTGGTAATGAGCGAATGCACCAAGTGCCCAGACATGAACGCTCAAGTGAAGTCCGGCAGCAGACAACCTCGGCCGACCGATCGGCCCTAAATCCGGAATCTACGCAAATAAGAGCTCCGGCCGGCCGGCAGCCAGCCAGCTCACTCTCTCAGACCAAACAGTGTGAAAGACTCGCTCAATTAACTCTCCAACTTCAGCAGGGCTTTTCTGCTGGCTAGTGGAGAGGAACAATAATGAGACTGGATTTAGAATAAAAAGATGTGCACATCTACAAAGCGGGAGAGAGCTACTCCGGACTCTCAGATTGACGGTTTGAAATTGCAGAGGTCAGTGCAGTCCGTGAAGCATCACCCCGGCAACCACTGTGGCAAAACAGCCCAGCAGAGCCAGACATGGGAGCTGGACTGCTGCTTAGCAAGTTAGCGCTCTCTCTCCGAGCCTTTAGCCCACTACCCCAACTAACACAAATAGGGCCTCCAATGGATGTCACTGGGTGAGGAAAACCTCTCGGTGAGGAGAAAATAATGGGACTCCGCTCACTACTGAATAGCATGAGAGCCTGTTGGAAAACATGGGAAATTAGAGGATGAGGATATTGGACGAGGGCCAGTTCCCTCAGCTTGTCAAATCACTTTCAGAAAAGTAGCAGACTTTTACTGAGCGTTCAGTCATGGGGAAACTGAAATGAACTGAATACTGCATCTGCTTTGAGAGATTCTTTGTTTATTTGAGTTTTTTTCTTCTTTAAATCACCTGTCCTGGTAATTGAGTCATTGTGAGAGTGGTGAGGTAATCGGAGCATTGGTAATGAAGTAGTCTCTGATTGGGTTAATCAGGTTTTCAAACTCGGAACCCACTACTTACAAAGGGAAAATGGATTATTTCTCCATCAACAACATTATGATGATCATTAGGGGGAGAGTTCTGCTCAAGGGGCCTTAGGTTAGAGATTTTAACAAGCACTTTCAGTGCCTAATCTAAGCCGTTCGTTGCACTGCCAACATATGTGAACTACCCATGATGCTAATTGCACTCAGCTGCGAATTGAAACAATATCTAATTGTCTGCTGGATTAATTACGTGTGCACATGTGGTGGTGTGCATTCCTAAACAAGCACCCTCATAAATAATAGCACATAACAGGTACATCCACGGCAGATGGGGTTTTTCTAGCCAAGCGATCAGTTTATCATGAATAAAACACGACGACAACAACCATGCTACAGTTTTTTTTCTAAAATGTAAATTTGGGGCCCTTAACTTTTTGCTGTGTGTTGTCATCATGAATAATTACTGCAAAACACACCCATTCCGTCTCTTGTGACAGGGAAATACTTAATTTTTTATTTAATTTTACATTAATCTATTCCTTGTAGTTGTTGTTTGTTCATAATTAAATATAGCTACTGCTGCTGAACAATTTAGGTAATGTTTGTGAAGCTTACATTTTTACATGTACATTTTTGTTATTTAGCAGAGCGACTTACAGTTGTGTAAGCTGTGTAAGGAATTCAATGAATACTCTTTTTTGACAGTTCTGTGTACGTATTTTCAGGAAACGGAGGAACTCAAGACTTCGTGTTTACATACACAACATTCTTCAGTTTAAAGGAATTTGTATAGTCAAATCCTCCTCATATCATAAATGTAATTAAATCTCTGAACACTCTGGCAACCTTTGAGTCTTTCGGCAGTTCAGGCAGTTTTTAAACTGTTTTACAATCAATTAAACCGAGAGAGACTGAGCTCTGAGACGAAACACTGCACTTTGCTCATCAACAGCATCATAGACATTTTAGAAATGTACCCAACACATCGTCACAATTACAGCGTGTTGAACTTTCCCAGGTGTCTCAGCTCTAAGATCCACATAGATCAGATGGAGGCACTAGCTGGGTTTTATTATTAAACTTTGTGCAGACCTCCATCAAAACTATGACACGCTCCAACATTGTGAGTTTGCATTAGGAATATTAATGCTCATATTAATTTTGTATTGACCTTTCCCCGCCCATTCTCCATTCTGCAGTCCAAACACAGAGAGAGGCCTATTTTAATTCCCTGGTCTGGAGAGAGACACAGCTAGGGAGCCAGAGCCTAGTGGCTGCTGGGTAATGAAAACAGACCAAACCCCAAGCAGCTTACTTACACAACATATTAAATCACTACCTCCGAGTTACGCTCCAAACCATCAATACCTACCTGAACTTTATGACCAAGCTCAAACATTAACACATATGTGGACTTAAAATCCACATCACAGTGTGTTCATTCATCCGTTAAAAGACTTTACAGCTTACAATATTATTTTCTTCCTTGGAAACTTTATTTTACTCTATTATTTAATTATTTGAAAATGGCCCTCCGAGATCAACAAGAGTTGACTAGTGAGAACAAATTGATGTGTTCATATGAGAATGCCATTCTTGTGGAAGTCTAGATAAAAGGAGTTACTAAGTTACCAAAATTATCTTTCCACCGAATTCTTGTTGGGATATAAGAGCACTTAAATGACCTGCAGTAATAACATATTTAAAATTAAGAGTTTGCAAAGCGATGCCATAACTATTCCATCTCACAACCTTTAAAATGTGGCTGATGTACTGTGTGTAGGCTTCAGTCCTATCCAGTACTCTGACTGTAAATGGTCAGTTCAAAATGATGGGACACTGTAACAGGTGTGCTTTACTGTACATTGTTTTCTCAAAGTCTGCCCCTGCACATGGTCAATTACTTTTCCCCATTTCCTATTACAGCATTCACTTGAACTGCTGCTAGACATCATTTTAAATTGTTTACAGCTAATTTAAGTTTATTTTCCACACACGGAAACACACCACAACATTTAGAATCCTGATGTTCCTCTTGAGGTGTATAAGAGTGGTCTATCTCTCTGCATGTGCTTCGTCTACCTCATGGACATCGAGGGCAAAACAAACAAAGAAAATGCATTAACCAACCTACAGCTATGTTTTCTTTGTGTGTTTTTTTTTTTAATCGGCCTCTGTGTAAAGATCACTCAGGAGAAATTACATTTCTGCCTTTGATTTAATTAAAGCTAAATATTGGCCAATCGTCACACGCTTGCACGACGGATGCTTGACACTGTAATTATCTCCTGAGGTGCTTTGTCTTAAAGGCTGCGTTCGAGCGTGAAACTCAATTCCAATGTTCCCTCGTCAAACACCCCTGTTTTTGCTTACCGTTTCTTTAAGTCATCTGTAAATGAATTGCAAGACCGTATTTAAAATGGCCCCTTTTGTGACTTTTCACCAGTTGGGACGTTGAGATGCAAAACACTTGATTAAAAGAGTAATTCAGTCTACTAGAATGGTACTTATTTTGTTTCTGAGAAACAAATGCAGACGGTTTAATTTCAGTGTTGAGAACAAAGATTTCAAATCTCTGTCTGTTACTCAATATCATTTCTGTCATTTAAAGCAATAACAATGTACAGTATCAACATGTTACAAAAGTAGACAAGTTTAATGCTGTCCATGGTGCTTTACAACATACAGCAACCTTTAGACGGTTCATCATGTTTTTGATAGTAGCCTGACAAGGTGTGCATTTTCAGATTGATGTGTATTCCCTCCACTCTCTCTCTCTCTCTCTCTGTATATGCATTACGTGCGCTCTCGCTCTCTCTACCCCCCCTCTATTCCTCTACCACCCACCCTCCCTCTCTCCTTCTCTCTCTTTCTGCCTCGCTCTCTCTCTCTCTGTCTGTCTGTCTTCTGTTGAATTATTCACCAATGCCACCGTAGTGACCCGTTCCTTGTCAGCGGTGTAGCAGTGGCCCGGTGTACTGTAGGAGCTGAGCTGAGCGGTGCGTGTGAGGTGCCAGGCCCAGCCTCGCTTCCCTCACTCAGTCCTCCGCTGTAATTTGTGTCACTGACTGGAGTTTGATGGGTGAGCAGCTCTGTGCTGCACTGTGTCACAGGGGGTGGCGGCGGCTGTGTATGTGCGACCGTTTGTGCGAGAGAGCGTGTGTGTATGCATATGTGTGCATGTGTGTGTGTGTGTGTGTAAGAAGGGGGGCCCCAGCCCTCTTTCCTCCCGTCGGCACCATGTCACACTGAGGAGCCTGGAGGAGACGGGCATGGCTCCGGCACTGAGTCGCTCACAGCTGCGACTTGTCACATTAGTCAGCTCAAATTTTGAGAAAATCAATTCGGAACTTTAATTCTCTTGACTCCCACGCCTGTTCCAGCGCTGCCACCCGGCCATCGCCAGGTCCCCCCCACCTCGAAACAGACTCCCGGGGGGACACAAGTCATCAATCTTAAATCACGTCCTCAAACTAATGGCAGCCGCAGCGCTGGGCCTGCTAAATTGAATTATTAGTGGATGGACAAAAAACTGCTGAGATTATTTTTAAGGAAGGGAAGGAAGCGTAGAGAGAGTCTTAATGACAGGATGTGGGAAGGAGGGATGTGGCCTGAGTGGTGAGGAGAGAGAGAGAGAGAGAGAGAGAAGCCATGGGCATCACTGGCTAGACTATGTCCTTCATCACTGGTGGCATATTCATGTCCTGTCTGACTCACTCAGCAGGGCACAATAGGCAGACTGGCATAATACTGTTCGTTACAGAATCCCACGTCCTGGTAGACTATAGTGTTGCTACATTTTAGGGGACTCATCAACTTACCAGCTCTTGATTAATTCAATCTGGTGTTAGTTCTGGGCTAGAGCAAAAATGTGGGTCTCCATGACCAGGGTTGATGAACACTGTTCCTGAAAGACTAGAAAAGGAATTCTCTTGTTGTGGTAGGCAGCCCCAGTGTGGCTCGACAGCTCCTGTTGTAGTGGCTATGTTGTACTGAATTTATTTGCTGAGGGCCTGATGATTAGAGACAGGTTGTGATTGAGATTGAGAAAGTAAAATAACCCTCAAGGGTTCTCCCTCCTCTCTTTCACTCTCTCCTTACTCGCTTGCATGAGCAACACTTCAGAATCGTAGATGAACAGTAAGCAACAAAAGGTGAAACGTGATCATAAATACATAAGGAGATGTCAAGTGTATTGCAGGTGGAAAAATGTACTACAGTCGGTGTCACTCCAGGTGTGTGTTCAGTTACTGCTGCCTTCTGAGTAACATGAAAGTGATGGATGAAAGTTTTGCTTTCCCCGAGCCCAGCGCTGAATTAAATTGAAAGCTACTGTTTATTCCCTCCTGTTTCTCTCGCTCGCTGCTGCAGAATCAGGTTTGTTTGCAATTGATTTAAGCCAGGGGGGTCTTTGTGGAGGAAAAGGGCTAAGATTTCCTCTTGATGGAAAAGATTATTAAATTTGTTTTGTCTCTCTCTCCCTTTGCCTATGTCAGTAAATCAGATCAGTGCTCTCCCTTGTCAACACGCACTCCTTGTTGAGCAGTCAAAGTTAATTTGCAAACGTGCCTTTTGTTTTTTTCTCTGCGTTTCTCACTGAAAGCCTTAATTTTTCAGCATCCTTGTGGAGCGCTTGTCTTTCCGCCGAGAGTTTTTATCCTTATTCAGAAAATGAGACGGAGAGGGAGAAAGAGTTTGACTTTTATGATGCAGTTTCACTCATTGCACAACTAAGGTGGTTTGGGAAACTTTGAGTCTTGTCTAAAGCAGGTGATGTTTACCTCTGTCTGTCCCTGGCTGTGGATAGAAAGGCATGGTTCTGTCACTGGTTGTCGATAGGTTTGGTTCTGTGTTATCAACTCTCTCCCTTTGTACTGGAATAGGAGCTTCCTGTGGGGAAAGAGACTACAGAGCCATTATTCATCATCCTCTAGCTCTCTCTGCTCTCCAGTCTCCAATGGCAGCAGTCTGTCTCAGGCTCATTCATCATGTGTCCAAACAGGGCTGAGTAGGGAGCTCCTCTCTAACCCTCTGCTACAGAGATGTAATGAAGGCCCTATGGCTGGGCTCTGATAAACATCTCAATGATATCATTATTAACCAGGGTCAATTATGAGGGCTTTATAGTGAGACGTCAACACGTTGATGATATTTCAAGGTTACAGTTTCCGTACTATTCCATTGTCTGAAACAATTACCTTTACAGTAGCTTTTCACTTTGAGGATTCAAATTGTAATTTAAAGATGTAATTAATGATGATGATGTCTGAATTTGTTATATATATAAAAATATATATATGGATGCATGCATGATTAAGTCGCATTGGACAAATGTGTCTCTTAAATGGCATATATTAATGGGTTGAAAATAGTAGGTTTGGAATGTAGTGGCTGTACAGTAACATGCTATACATGACGTCAGAGCTCTGGCTCTGTGCTTCACAGCGCTGTACGAGTTTTGACTGACAGACATCCTGAACTTGAGCACCGCGCATGACAAGAACTCCCCTCATCCCTGCTGGTAATTGGGTAACTTTTTTGTTGTCTGAGTGAGGGAAATGCTGTAAATGTAAGATGACTCGATATATTTTGAAAGATGAGACATTGAGGATTATAGTAAATAGCGCTTTGATGTCATACAAGCAAGCAAAACACATGTTAGTCCAAATGTGCACTTCACTCATGTATCATGGCACTAAAGAAGATGGCTGATGTTTTACGTGCTCCTAACAAATGTGTTTTTTTGTTCGTTTTTTTGCGTCGTTTGTAACTTATTTAACTTCTTTTTAAAAAACGTATTCTGTACATAATGTTGCTGCTACCGTCTCTTATGACTAAAAATGACTTCTGGACAGAAGCTTTTTTTTTTATGAGCCCGAAATGAAGGACGGACTGCTTTCCTGGGAACAGGCCCAAATCCCCATCATTTGTGTGAAGAGAGACTGGAGAAAAAGAGGACGGAGGTCGTGCTGCCTTCTGAGAATTTGTAGGCAATCGAATAAACCCTCACTGCCTTCCAGTCTACTAGCTAACATGCAATAAAATCAATGACCTACGAGGAAGATTAAACTACCAGCGGGACATTAAAAACTGTAATATCTTATGCTTCACGGAGACGTGGCTGAACGACGACATTATCAACATACAGCTGACTGATTATACGCTGTATCGACAGGATAGAACAGCGCAGACTATGTATATTTGTAAACAACAGCTGGTGCACGATATCTAAGGAAGTCTCGAGGTTTTGCTCGCCTGAGATAGTGTGGTCTACAGTTTATCATTAGATACTCTATCTACCTAGAGCATTTTAATCTGTATTTTTTGTAGCTGTCTACATACCACCACATACCGATGCTGGCACTAAGACCGCACTCAATGAGCTGTATTCCGTCATAAGCAAACAGGAAAACGCTCATCCGAAGGCGGCGCTCCTAGTGGCTGGGGACTTTAATGCAGGGAAACTTAAATTTGTTTTACCAAATTTCTATCAGCATGTTAATTGTGCAACCAATGGGAAAAAACTCTAGGCCATCTTTACTCAGAGACGCATACAAAGCTCTCCCTCGCCCTCCATTTGGCAAATCTGACAATAATTCTATCCTCCTGATTCCTGCTTACAGGACTCGGTCAATTCTATCCTCCTGATTCGGTCAATAAAAAATTGGTTAGATGAAGCAGATGCTAAACTACAGGACTGTTTTGCTAGCACAGACTGGAATATGTTCCAGGATTCTTCCGATGGCATTGAGGAGTACACCATAACAGTCATTGGCTTCATCAATAACTGCATCGAGGACATCATCCCCACAGTGATCGTACGTACATACCCCAACCAGAAGCCATGGATTACAGGCAACATCCGCACTGAGCTAAAAGTCAGAGCTGCCACTTTCAAGGAGCGGGAAATTACCCGGGAGCTTATAAGAATCCCGCTATGCCCTCCGACGAATCGGCAAACAGGCAACGTGTCAATACAGGACTAAGATTGAATCGTACTACACCGGCACCAAAGCTCGTCGGATGTGGCAGGGCTTGCAAACTATTACAGACTACAAAGGGAAGCACAGCCGAGAGCTGCCCAGTGGCACGAGCCTACCAGACGAGCTAAACGACTTCTATGTTCAGTTCGAGGCAAATAACACTGAAACATTTAATCGACTGGGCTTTTGTGGAGCAGGTTGAGAGCTTCAAGTTCCTTGGTGTCCACATCACCAACAAACTAACGTGGTCCAAGCACACCAAGACAGTTATGAAGAGGGCACAACAGAACCTATTCAGGAGACTGAAAAGATTTGGCATGGGTCCTCAGATCCTCAAAAGGTTCTACAGCTACACCATCGAGAGAATACGGACTGGTTGCATTACTGTCTTATATGGCAACTGCTCGGCCTCCTACCGCAAGGCACTACAGAGGGTAGTGCGTACAGCCCAGTACATCACCGGGGCCAAGCTTCCTGCCATCCAGGACCTCTATACCAGGCGGTGTCAGAGGAAGGCCCTAAAAATTGTCAAAGACTCCAGCCACCCTTGCCATAGACTGTTCTCTCTGCTACCGCACGGCAAGCGGCACTTGCACCTGAATGCACTCATGACTCGTTTCTACTGTATGCGCACACAAATTATGATCTGTTTCCTGAATTGCCTTGTGAAGTGTAACTCTATAAGATCATATTTTATAACTTAGCTCGTCATGTTGGCAATAGAACGAGCTTTCAAGTGATGGCCACCTGACCCAGTTTGGGATTTATATTCGACCGTTTTTGGATTGCATAAACAACAACAGTAATTGTGTGATGGGGGGGATGCAGGATTGTGTTCCAAATGAAACAACTACAAGCGGCTTGCTTTAGTTCCTCAACAGCACAGCTAGGAGCTAGGAGAGCTAAAGACACAGTACCTTATGCATAGTCTTATGCAAACTCTTCTTTGAGTCATAAAAGTGCATTGAAATTGCTTAGGAACTGTGCACACTTCGGAGAGGTATGTGGCCACTTGGAGCCACCAGTTAGTCCTCTCACTCGAATCCTTGTAATTTTGTTGTCTTACTTTGCACTTACCCCGCATTTTTAGGAATAGTCTTAGGTTACTGAATGTATCCAGAATATTTTCAGATTTCGTTATCAACAAATGGGGCTAAAGTACAGTACATGTAAAATGCACAAAATCAACCGTGTAAAGTTGTCTTGTGTCAAGTGAACTGTTGTGTACTCACCTTTGGTCTCATAATTTCCCTATTATCTCCAAACTTTTCGCTTTCAATTGCTACCATGATTATGTATTTCATATTTCTTCTGTAAGAAACCTTTCAATTTAGCCTCATCCATATAGGCCAATTCCCACAAGTATAAGGAGTTAAATATCCTGTAGAGATACTACACTACGGTACAGTATGTGGGGCCTACTGTAAGACTCTCCTGTCACCCCTGCATTTACATGCATTCCCAGTAATGTCTTCCCTGCATTCCCAGTCTGGGACACAGACAGTAGCAATGCTTCTGATTATGCAGCTTTCCTCCAGGCTAATCCTGTTGAGTGATCCAGTTTTGGGGGACTTTTGTCCTTCTTCCCTGAACAGTCAAGGGGACCTAGCTGCCCATTACTACTATGTGTAAATCTCAATGTAACAGTTCTGTGGTCCACAGGAGACATGTCAATACTCTGAGCCATATAGGTTGTGGCAGTGTTTCTTCAGGGACAACATTTGCCTTGAAGTACTGTCTTTCCTCATCTTCAATGTCAGCCCGCGGGGCTCCGACGACAACATATGTTCCCTCTTCAATGTCCTCAAGACATGGCGGCATCACTAGTCACACAAACCAAACGTTATGCATTGCTGCCCGGGCTTCGGTCTCTCTCTTTTTTTTCTCCTCCATCTCTTTTCTCTCCTCTCTCTCCCACTAAAACAGATGGGGCAAATTACGAGTCGCAGTTATGCCTCAAAAGTACTTTGACGAATATACAGCACGGCGCCACCCACCCACTGTTGAAATGACAAAATCATTAATTGGCGTTGTGCATAAGCTGCATGGTGCTCAGGAGCGTCTCGCCCAGCGTGAGCGGCTGTCGAAAACTCAGTTGTAAAAGATTAATCTGTTGCCTTCAGGTAGGTGAGATGAAAATCAATGGTGGGAAGAGAGAAAGTACTCCTAGCTGTTTGGTTAACCAGAAAATAAAGGAGAGGTGGAACATCCTTGTTTCCCTTCCTCGGGACATGTTTTGTCCTTGAACGTTCCCAGTGTGACCATGATACTGTACCTTAATCTTAGATGAGAATTCACTTGTGACTTATCAATATTGGGGTACATCACTACTTTTGAGGTATGTATATTGCATTTCTCTCATGTGTCCTGTACTAGGCCTATAGCCCCAAACCGTACCTGCACTTGGACTTGCATGTTCAAGTGAAAGTATTTAGGTGAACTGGGACAGCCTGAAGCAGGTATTTGGCAGGTATGTCAGGTCATAGAGAGATATGAGACAAAGATATGTGATGTAGTTAAGGCAAGTTCAATCAGTAAAATTGGCCTTAATGCTTGTTTAACTTAATCAAGCAGCATAACAAAATTCACTTTTGTTTCTTATTCTACGGGCATAGTGGGAATGAATACAAACGTATTATCATCTGTATAGCATCTTTTTTCTTCTTTCCTAATAGCCGTGTGGAATGTCATTCAACTATTTACCTTATAGACAATAATGCACATTCCTCACGCTTGCTGTTTAACCTATGGGCTCGTTCTTGTAATTATCATCTTCCTCTCTCAACAAATGGACGTAAATCTTGGGATGTATTTACATGTCAACTTAACCTCATTCTCTCACTTGCTGTTTTTCAGCAATAGTTTTCGACAACCATCCACCTCCTCACCACCACCAGCTATAATAACTTTAAGGCCCATCATTGGAACTCCTTTCCAACCAGTGGGGTGTTTCGATGCCAGCGGCCCCACATAGGGCTACCTGCCATCACGTCATCTGGCTCTGAGGATCTTCCCTCGGAGACGAGGCCATTCCCCAAACTATTTAATAAAGTATCATATTGCATTCCGTCTTTATTGTTCATTCAATTAAGCCTGTACTCGATTGAATTAAGCCTGTACTAGACCTCTTAATATAGTAGTTTCTACTCTGTTTTCACTGATCTGTGGGTAGGGTCCTGTGTCTCAGTTGGTAAAATTGCGCCCCTAGAAAAATCAAGATTGAGGGTACAATTCCCTCTGCGATCAGATGCACAAACTAAAGATATGGCAAATGTATAAAGATTAGATCTTATTATATATATAAAGATTAGAACTTTATTATCCCTCCTCCCCTTGAAATTAATTTGGTAATGTGCTTAAAAAGACAGAGTACATAAAAACAGAATAATACACAATCAAACGCATTTAAAAGTGCAATGGGCTACATATTTACAGTGAAAGTGAAATATACCGAACACTCTGGAGTCCAATAGACTATCCATTGTACAGCCTAATGGCTGTTGGAAATTATATAATTACTATATATTAGAGACATTTCAAGTTTTAATTTCTGTTCATTTTCAAAGGGCCTATAGCTAAAGCCCAGTGTGCCCCCACATCTAGTGTACCATGCCCATGGTAGTGATCTATCTGTCTGCCTTCTAACACGGTGCCTTTCCTTTACACACCATACCACTCCACCATCACCCAGAATGAATAAAACAGCTTGTGAGGTCCTTGTCGGATATTATCAAAGCAATAAAAGGATGAATATTTGATCAGGTATATTCAGACACTGATATTATTAGACCATTACATCAGCTAGTGTTTGAGGTTAGGGCCAAAGTTTGGTGTCACTTTGTCATTTCTCAGTATTGTAGGCCTACAGACAGTATCTGACGATATTGGATTTCAGTCCGGTTTTGAATTAAATATCCCAGAACAAAAGTTAATCTCATGTAGATTTCTCGCATCTCTTACTGTAAGTAGACAGATTGTTATTTATTGAATGCTATACAATTGTGTTCATATATTATTATTGTAATGTACATATAGTACAATAATTCCATCAGGCCAAAGCCCCCTTCTATCCTCAACAATGCTCTTTATTTTTATCAGTTAGTCTGTCTCTTTCTCTCTCTCTCTCTCTCTGCTTCTTTCTGTTCCTTTTTGTCTTTGATTTCCATTAATCTTTTTTGAGGGCCAAATACAATCCATCTCCCCAGCCATGGGGTATTCCCTGAGGGTAAATTACTCTGGAGGCCTAGTGTGCCCTTGCACTGTATCAGATTGACCCTCGGCTTGTTTGCCATTTTGTATACTGCACTGTTTATTTAACAAGGAGCAGAGTGAGTGTGATTTCCAGGGACGGTCCCTCTGATAGTAGCTTTGACACCCTGCCTGAATAATGACCCTCATTATGGAGCCTCTGACAGCTGCTGAAAGGGCTGATTTATGAATATGCTGGGTGCTGTGGAGCTGCTCGGAGCTGCCTGGGACTGCATGGAGACCCACTCCACTCATGCCTCACTGGCTCCCCTGGTCTTGCTCCTGGCTAGCTGGCTGGCTACTCCACCACCAGCACCCCTCACACACACATGTCCATGAAGAGGTGTATGTAGAGGAGTGTTCATGCACACACACACACATGAGAGCTGAGATGGAGGGAAGAAATGCAGAGAGATATGGGTCTATTTCTGGCAGGAAATGGAGCGATCTGATGTTGTATCCTAACCCTCTGAACTTTCTTAACGTCTTAACGTTGTAGTCAGGTATTGCCATTAACAGTAATAAGTAATTGCTTCAAGTATTGGATTGGTAAGGAAATAGACACACAAAAACAACTACAGGTGAATATACAGTAGTAGCGTCGGTCAACCCTGAAAAGTGAATAAGTTCCCATGAAAGTTTTGATTTTATGTTATTTTATTCTGTCATTTTTTCATGTGCTGGTATGTGAGCTTCCACAACACACTTCTGAAGAACTCCCTCTTCTACAACTTCATGTTTTTATTTTTTGGTCAGTGAAATGTTCAAATCATCTGAGAGTCTAACTCTATACATATTAACCCTTTTTAAATATCACACATCAAAGGGTCCGTAAATAAACGATGAGAGATATATTTATTTTTTCCCCTCTACCCCAGTAGAATCAATTAAGCAACGCTGAAGAAACGCAAGGCCTTGAGAAGAGATGCAGCAGCTAGCCCCCTGTTTGAGAGGTGGGATATCCAGCGGATATGCATAAACACTAGACAGGCCGAGAGCTGTGCCTCAGATAAAGCTGTACAAGCCTGTCAGAATCCAGCAGCTCGTCTAGTGATTTATGGCCATCCCACTGAAGCTTCCCACCAAATCCACTACTAGCCTTTTGTTCACAGTGGAGATGGCCCTGTTTGACCAGTGCACTTACACACACACACACACACACAATAACCTGACAAAACAATATTAGGTGAGCCAGGCTGTCCCCTCATTTGAGTCTTACAGTCAGGCAGGAGACAATACACAGCAGATGAGAACACACAGTTAGAGACACACGGATACACACTATAGCACACACACACACTAGATGATGAACAACAGATGTGAACACACACAGCCATCAGACAATAAGAAGGAATGGGTACAAACGAAAATGACAAATGTGTCAAGTTGTTGAATGTCTGTGGATTGGACACTGTCTGTTGTTTTTGGTCTGTGATATCCCCATTGTCCTGCTGGGGCCCTACTGTATATGATTATGTCTTTCTCACACATTATATTTTTGGCCTCCCTTGGTCTATGGCAACCAGACTCAACTTTCAAAGAGCTGAATGATAAACTGTGAGGCTATCTGTAGAGACCTACAGGTAACTGACAAAATAAAGTAAACACCAACATAAAGTTCTTTAAAGTTTTATAATGAATTGTATAATGTTTTGTGCATCTCTGAGTGATGCTCTATCGACTCCATGGGTAATTTCATGTTTTCATGTGTATCTGAGTTATTGGTGTTCAAGCAGGCAGAAATCCGTCCGGTTTGACGTAGCACTGTGATAAAGGCACTCACTCCACTGGAAGTTAATAGGAATACGAACTTTAGATAGCAAAAATGTATATCATATATATCAGATTTCAATACTGTCCGATGTCATAACTCGGGAGGATGTCTTCTCTCGAATGAGCCATTGATCATATTTTTTGCGATATTCCTACCTCGAGATATTGGTCATTTAATGGAGGGTCTAGCACATTTAGACTATTTGTCTGCCTTTTTTGTCCAGGGTGCATTGCATGGTGCCGTTGCCAGAGATATTATAGAAAGGAGATAGGAATCCAATGAATGAAGGAACAAATAACGCTCCACCCAGCAGACTGTTGACAAATCGTGGTCACGTTGTCATGCTGCTTCACACCGTTGCTAAGCTAGTCTTCACACAATCCCTTGTCAAAGTCAGTGTATATGTCGAGGAATGTGCCTATTTTCCTCGAAAGTACGTGATATTATGATTCCAAAGCTATACGATACTACAGTTAGCAAGTTAATTATCTCACATCTCGGAAAATATCTGCAATGTTGTACTTCTTGTTGTTGAAATTTGTGCTAATGTTGGGTTTTTGAGCTAGCGCCCAATAGACTCCCATTCACATCTTGAAGGAGAATGCTCCTTGTCCCAGAATCGCCCAGAATGCACCATGCGGCCCATTGCCATAGCATGGGCAACTTTTCCCATCTCTTCAAAAGTATATCGGCCGTTGTGAATGTTAGACTCCACTCTGTGAGGCACATCAATATGTAGGTTAAACATGGTGAGATTGTAGACACCTAAATTGATAGTGCAGTTTGTTTTGTTGATTTTACAGCTAACTAGCTACATTACATATTGTCTTGGTATAATTGTGTGTAGCTACGTTTGTTAATACAAGATGGCTCTGATAGAGATGGCAGCTTCACTTCTAGTCCTTAGGAAACTGTGCTGTATTTATTTTTGTATATATAATTTTTTACATTATTAGCCCAGATAACCTTGAGTGTTATTACATATAGCCGGGAAGAACTATTGGATATCATTGAGACGTCAACTTACCAGCACAACCAGCACTACGACCAGGAATACAACTTTTCCAAAGCGGTCCTTTGTATGTACCTCCCAGGGCATTTGAACTGATTCCAGAGACCGACCCAAAACAACGCAGACGGAGGAGAGGGTGCGGGGTGCGGGGAGCGGTCTTCTAGTGATGCTTCGGATGTGCTCACACCACCCACCACTTCCGAGTATATTACTCGCTAATGTCCAGTCCCTAGCAAAGTCAACGAAATCAGGGCAAGAGTTGCTTTCCAAAGAGATATCCGGGATTGACATGGCTAGCTGGGGACATGCTGTCGGAGTCCGTACAGCCAACGGGATTTTGGCAAATCTGACCATGACTCCATCTTGTTGCTCCCCTCCTATAGGCAGAAACTAAAACAGAAAGCACTTGTGCTTAGGTCTATCCAACGCTGGTCTGACCAATCGGATTCCACGCTTCAAGATTGCTTCGATCACGTGGACTAGGATATGTTCCGGGTAGCCTTAAAGAATAACATTGACATATGCGCTCACTCGGTGAGCTAGTTTATAAGGAAGTGTATAGGAGATGTTGTACCCGCGGTGACTATTAAAACCTTCCCTAACCAGAAACCGTGGATTGATAGCAGCATTCGCGCAAAACTGAAAGCACGTACCACCGCATTTAATCATGGCAAGGCGACTTGAAATATGGCAGAATATGAACAGTGTAGTTATTCCCTCCGTAAGGCAATCAAATAAGCAAAGCGTCAGTATAGAGACAAAGTGGAGTCGCAATTCAACAGCTCAAACACGAGACGTATGTGGCAGGGTCTACAGACAATCATGGATTACAAAAAGAAAACCAGCCCCGTTGCTTCCAAACAAATGAAACTTCTTTGCACACTTTGAGGACCATACTGTGTCACCGACTCGGCCCGCTACCAAATACTTTGATCTTTCCTTCTCTGTTGCCGACGTGAGTAAACAGCATCCCTAGCCGCGTCCTCAGAGCTTGCGCAGACCAGCTGGCTGGAGTGTTTACGGACATATTCAGTCTATCCCTATCCCAGTCTGCTGTCCCCACATGCTTCAAGCTAAGGTAACTGAACTAAATGACTATCGCCCCGTAGCACTCACTTCTGTCATCATGATGTGCTTTGAGAGACTAGTCAAGGATCATATCACCTCCACCCTACCTGTCACCGTAGACCCACTCCAATTTGCTTACCGCCCCAATAGGTCCACAGACGATGCAATCGCCATCACACTGCCCTATCCCATCTGGACAAGAGGAATACCTATGTAAGAATGCTGTTAATTGACTACAGCTCAGCATTCAACACCATAGTACCTTCCAAACTCATCATTAAGCTTGAGACCCTTGGTCTCGACCCTGCCCTGTGCAACTGGGTCCTGACGGGCCACCCCCGGGTGGTGAAGGTAGGAAACAACATCTCCACTCCGCAGATCCTCAACACTGGGGTCCCACCATTCTCAGCCCCCTCCTGTACTCCCTGTTCACCGATGACTGCATGGGCATGCATGCCTCCAACTCAATTATCAAGTTTGCAGACGACAAAACAGTAGTAGACTTGATTACCAACAATGATGAGACGGCCTACAGGGAGGAGGTGAGGACCCTCGGAGTGTGGTGTCAGGAAAATAACCTCTCACTCAATGTCAGTAAAACAAAAGAGATGATCGTGGACTTCAGCAAAGGGAGCAACCCCTATCCACATCGACGGGACAGCAGTGGAGAAGGTGGAAAGTTTTAAGTTCCTCGGTGTACATATCACCGACAAACTCAAATGGTCTACGCACACAGACAGTGTGGTGAAGAAGGCGCAACAGTCTCTTCAGCCTCAGGAGGCTGAAAAAATGTGTCTTCTCACCGAAAACCCAAAATAACTTTTGAGAGCACAATTGAGAGCATCCTGTCGGGCTGTATCACCGCCCGGTACGGCAACTGCACCTCCCACATCCGCAGGGCACTCCAGAGAGTGTTGCGGTCTGTCCTACGCATTACCGGGGGCAAACTACTTGCCCTCCAGGACACCTACAACACCCAATGTCACAGGAAAGCAAAAAAGATAATCAAGGACAATAACCACCGGAGCCACTGCCTGTTCACCCCCTTCCATCCAGAGAGCTGGGACAGAGAGATTGAAAAACAGCTTCTATCTCAAGGCCATCACATTGTTAAACATCAGTATCTAACAGATAATATCTAACAAGTCCACAACAAAACCTAATATCTACTAAAATCCACAACAAAACCTAATACACACAATCTAGTAAAGGAAAGGGGCCAATGATATCAAGTCTGTAGGTAGGCAGCCACCTCTCTGTGCAGGTGGTGGCTGCCTACCTAAAGACTTGATATCATTGGCCACTTTAATAAATGGTACACTAGTCACTTTAATAATGGCACTTTAAGAATGTTTACATATCTTGCATTAGTCATCTCATATGTATATACTGTATACTGTATCCTTCACTATTCTTTACTATCTATTGCATCTTAGCCGCTCTATCACTGCTCATTCATATATTTTATACTTATATATTCTTATCCCATTCCTTTACTAGATTGTGTGTATTAAGTTTTGTTGTGGATTTGATTAGATATTAGGTTTTGTTGTGGACTTGTTAGATATTATCTGTTAGATACTACTGCACTGTTGGATCTAGAAGCATAAGCATTTCACTACACTCACAGTAACATCTGCTAACCATGTGTATGTGACCAATAACATTTTATTTTATTTGGATTTGATTTAGCTACCTAGCCAGCTAGCTGATCAGACAGCCCACAGAGAGAGCATTCATTGCATTGTGGATTTAGTAGTCGACTTGAGCTGCAACAGATTTCCAAAAATGTTTTATTTTTTTGTTTACCTTTATTGAACTAGGCAAGTCAGTTAAGAACAAATTCTTATTCAAATTCTTAAATTCTTATTTTCAATGACGGCCGATTTCCAATACAATTGTTCATGTTGCTACTAACATGATTTTAACGCTAAAATGAAAATTGTGTTCACAAAAAATATTGTTCTCACATATTAGTTAATTTTTTAAAACTGTAAATTAAAGGAAAGAGTGGTTTTGGGTGGATTTTTTATTTTAATAGTGCATTTAATAGGGCCCCCCCCCATGAGCCGCCAGAACAGCTTCAATGCACCTTGGCATAGATTCTACAAGTGTTTGGAACTCTATTGGAGGGATGCGACACCATTCTTCCAGAATCTCCCATGTGTTCAGTTGGGTTGAGATCTGGTGACTGAGACACAGACACACACACACACACACCCTTTAAACCCACTATGCTCATATGAGACCCCTCTTTCAAAGTCACTAAGATCTCTTCTAGGCATGGTAGCCAGAATTTGGGGCAACTGGGCATTGTTATACATGAGTTTAAGCATGATGGGATGTTAATTGCTTAATTAACTTAGGAACTACAAATCAAATCAAAATGTATTTCTCACATGCGCCGAATACAACAGGGAGTAGACGTTAGCGTGAAATGCTTACTTCCGAGCCCTTTCTCAACAATGCAGCTAAAATGTAAGAACATTTGCAAATACAATAATATTGTATTAACACAATATTAACACAAAATAACAATAATGAAGCTATATACAAGGAGTACCGGTACCGAGTCAATGTGCAGGGGTACGAGGTAGTTGGGGTACTATGTAATATGTAGGTAGGGGTAAAAGTGACTAGGCAATCAGGATAGATAATTACCAGAGTAGCAGCAGCGTATGCGGAGAGTGAAAGTGTGTGTGTATGGGGCGTCAATATGCATGTGTATATGTGTTTTGTGTGTGTGTGAGTGTTTCATTGTAAGTATGTGTGAGTGTTTTTCATGAGATGGCGCCGACGGCGAGTGATGCACATCCTGTGTGGAAGCACCTGCTTTCATGATACTTTGTATCCTTTATTAACTCAAGTGTTTCCTTTATTTTGGCAGTTACCTGTAGGTATGCAGCGGTTGTCAAATTATTGATACAAATATTTGTTGTAATTTGCCTTTTTTACAATAATGATTACTGTGGTGGTGATGGCTGTAGCTCTTCTGTGGGACCAGAGTGGCTGTTACTGCATTGATGAACCCAGGGACACACAGAGATCTATCTGCATGCTTCTCTGATGTTCCTTTCTCTGTATCTCACATTAAAAAGCCTGGATAAAAGGTAAGGAATATGCTTTATTAACTTTAAATATGCATGATGTTTCAGAGGAAAGTGCTGCAGCATGAAATCAGGAATGTCCAAAAGCTTGACTACTTATTTTTCTATTTTTTCAAAAACTGTAAATAATTGAAAACAGAGCGAATAGGCAAGAGGGTGTAGAAAGAGAGAAAAAATACAAACTCTGCCACATTCTGCATAAACACGTCCTTATTAGTGACCCTGTATGCCCTGGGAAATAAAAACCTAAGTCTCACACAGACAGAGACGGGGACCTCGAGCTTTCTCTCTCACACTAACAATATTGCAGCCCTTGCATGAAGAAACAACTTTTGTCCCTTGTACAAGAGTCGAGAGCTTATCCCCAGTGATTTGGACTTGTCACAGAGAGTCTAGAGTGAAAGGCTATGGTGCTATGCCCTCTGGCTTTATCCTCCAACACAGACAGCTCTCAGCCCCATTCAGGTGTCCATAACACCATTACAGCCTGACCCCTTAACCTCTAAAGACCCGAGCTCGATTCACAAAACCTTCTTAAGACATTTCTTCTTAAGTGCAATATTTTCCTTAAACTAGCTTTTTGGGCGACCCAACCAAATTCACATAGAAATGTGAGTTATAGATCTGTCATTGAAAGCAAGTCTAAGAAGCGGTATATCTGTTCTATATGTGTTATTTCTATGCTTCCCGTTCTTAAGTTTCATTTTTGCGTCTTTTACTTTCGGTTTTGTACACAAGCTGGAAATACTATATTTTTGGTTATGGAAAATATGTTTCACAACATTTTAGATGGTACAATGATTCTCTACACTCTACTTGCTTGTTTTGTCACACAAACTGAAATTAGGTGAACTATTAGAATTTTAGCAATCAGGAAATGGCAGAGTGATTTCTGCGTAGTGCATCTTTAACTTTTATACTTAAGAAGAAACTTAAAGTTTCAGTATTGATTGTTTGAAATCCAAGGACATTTTTAGACCAGTAATCTCAGTAATTTGCCTTTGCTAGTTGATTGCCCTTGATAGCTAGATTATTGTAGTTTTAACACCTCCCTCCCAGTCCCCGACACACACACACACCGGAAGCATGGTGTGTGCTTTTTTTCAATTATTAGGTGGATCTTACCGTGCATTCGGAAAGTATTCAGACCCATTTACTTTTTCGTAATTTTTTCCCACATGATTTAAAAAGGCACACACCTGTCTATAAAGGGTTCCACAGATGACAGTGTAAGTCAGAGCAAAAACCAAGCCATGAGGTCAAAGGATGGGACCGTAGAGCTCAGAGGTAGGATTGTGTCGAGGCACAGATCTGGGGAAGTGTACCAAAAAATGTCTGCAGCATTGAAGGTCCCCAAGACCAATTAAATATTGTGTTCGCTTTGTCATTATGGGGTATTGTGTTTAGATTGTTGAATATTTTTAAATAATTTTAGAATAAGGCTTTAACTTAATTACATTTGGAAAAAGGGAAGGGGTCTGAATACTTTCCGAATGCGCTATATATATATATATATATATATACACACACACAGTGCCAGTGAAAAGTTTGGACACACCTACTCATTCAAGGGATTTTGTTAATTGTTTTGATTTTCTACTTTGTAGACATCAAAACTATGAAATTAAACATGTAGTAACCAAAAAAGTGTTAAACAAATCAAAATATGTTTTATATTTTAGATTATTCAAAGTAGCCACCCTTTACCTTGATTACAGCTTCTCATACTCTTGGCATTCTCTCAACCAGCTTCATGAGGAATGCTTTTCCAACTGTCTTGAAGGAGTTCCCACATACAGTGAGGCAAAAATGTATTTAGTCAGCCACCAATTGTGCAAGTTCTCCCACTTGAAAAGATGAGAGAGGCCTGTAATTTTCATCATAGGTACACTTCAACTATGACAGACAAAATGAGAAAATAAATCCAGAAAATCACATTGTAGGATTTTTAATGAATTTATTTGCAAATTATGGTGGAAAATAAGTATTTGTTCAATAACAAAAGTTTATCTCAATACTTTCTTATATACCCTTTGTTGGCAATGACAGAGGTCAAACATTCCTCCATGCAGATCTCCTCTAGAGCAGTGATGTTTTGGGGCTGTTGCTGGGCAACACGGACTTTCAACTCCCTCCAAAGGTTTTCTATGGGGTTGAGATCTGGAAACTGGTTAGGCCAATCCAGGACCTTGAAATGTTTCTTATGAAGCCACTCCTTCGTTGCCTGGGCGGGGTGTTTTGGATCATTGTCATGCTGAAAGACCCAACCACGTTTCATCTTCAATGCCCTTGCTGATCCCCTTGCTTTTTTTTACTGCTAACCTACAAAGCATTACATGGGCTTGCTCCTACCTATCTCTCTGATTTGGTCCTGCCGTACATACCTACACGTACGCTACGGTCACAAGACGCAGGCCTCCTAATTGTCCCTAGAATTTCTAAGCAAACAGCTGGAGGCAGGGCTTTCTCCTATAGAGCTCCATTTTTATGGAACGGTCTGCCTACCCATGTCAGAGACGCAAACTCGGTCTCAACCTTTAAGTCTTTACTGAAGACTCATCTCTTCAGTGGGTCATATGATTGAGTGTAGTCTGGCCCAGGAGTGGGAAGGTGAACGGAAAGGCTCTGGAGCAACGAACCGCCCTTACTGTCTCTGCCTGGCCGGTTCCCCTCTTTCCACTGGGATTCTCTGCCTCTAACCCTATTACAGGGGCTGAGTCACTGGCTTACTGGGGCTCTCTCATGACGTCCCTGGAAGGGGTGCGTCACCTGAGTGGGTTGATTCACTGATGTGGTCATCCTGTCTGGGTTGGCGCCCCCCCCCCCCCCCCCCCCCCCCTTGGGTTGTGCCATGGCGGAGATCTTTGTGGGCTATACTCAGCCTTGTCTCAGGATGGTAAGTTGGTGGTTGAAGATATCCCTCTAGTGGTGTGTGGGCTGTGTTTTGGCAAAGTGGGTGGGGTTATATCCTTCCTGTTTGGCCCTGTCCGGGGGTGTCCTCGGATGGGGCCACAGTGTCTCCTGACCCCTCCTGTCTCAGCCTCCAGTATTTATGCTGCAGTAGTTTATGTGTTGGGGGGCTAGGGTCAGTTTGTTATATCTGGAGTACTTCTCCTGTCCTATTCGGTGTCCTGTGTGAATCTAAGTGTGCGTTCTCTAATTCTCTCCTTCTCTCTTTCTTTCTCTCTCTCGGAGGACCTGAGCCCTAGGACCATGCCCCAGGACTACCTGACATGATGACTCCTTGCTGTCCCCAGTCCACCTGGCCGTGCTGCTGCTCCAGTTTCAACTGTTCTGCCTTATTTTTATTCGAACATGCTGGTCATTTATGAACATTTGAACATATTGGCCATGTTCTGTTATAATCTCCACCCGGCACAGCCAGAAGAGGACTGGCCACCCCACATAGCCTGGTTCCTCTCTAGGTTTTGGCCTTTCTAGGGAGTTTTTCCTAGCCACCGTGCTTCTACACCTGCATTGCTTGCTGTTTGGGGTTTTAGGCTGGGTTTCTGTACAGTACTTTGAGATATCAGCTGATGTACGAAGGGCTATATAAATAAATGTGATTTGATTTGATGGAAGGAGGTTTTCACTCAAAATCTCACGATACATGGCCCCATTCATTCTTTCCTTTACACGGATCAGTCATCCTGGTCCCTTTGCAGAAAAACAGCCCCAAAGCATTATGTTTCCACCCCCATGCTTCACAGTAGGTATGGTGTTCTTTGGATGCAACTAGCCAAACACGACGAGTTGAGTTTTTACCAAAAAGTTATATTTTGGTTTCATCTGACCATATGACATTCTCCCAATCTTCTTCTAGATCATCCAAATGCTCTCTAGCAAACTTCAGACGGGCCTGGACATGTACTTGCTTAAGCAGGGGAACACGTCTGGCACTGCAGGATTTGAGTCCCTGGCGGCGTAGTGTGTTACTGATGGTAGGCTTTGTTACTTTGGTCCCAGCTCTCTGCAGGTCATTCACTAGGTCAACCCGTGTGGTTCTGGGATTTTTGCTCACCGTTCTTGTGATCATTTTGACCCCACGGGGTGAGATCTTGCGTGGAGCCCCAGATCGAGGGAGATTATCAGTGGTCTTGTATGTCTTCCATTTCCTAATAATTGCTCCCACAGTTGATTACTTCAAACCAAGCTGCTTACCTATTGCAGATTCAGTCTTCCCAGCCTGGTGCAGGTCTACAATTTTGTTTCTGGTGTCCTTTGACAGCTCTTTGGTCTTGGCCATAGTGGAGTTTGGAGTGTGACTGTTTGAGGTTGTGGACACCTGTCTTTTATACTGATAACAAGTGCAAACAAGTGCCATTAATACAGGTAACGAGTGGAGGACAGAGGAGCCTCTTAAAGAAGGTCTGCGAGAGTCAGAAATCTTGCTTGTTTGTAGGTGACCAAATACTTATTTTCCACCATAATTTGCAAATAAATTCATAAAAAATCCTACAATGTGATTTTCTGGATTTTTTTTCTCATTTTGTCTGTCATAGTTGAAGTGTACCTATGATGAAAATTACAGGCCTCTCTCATCTTTTTAAGTGGGAGAACTTGCACAATTGGTGGCTGACTAAATACTTGTTTTTCCCCACTGTATGCTGAGCACTGTTGGCTGCTTTTCCTTCACTCTGCGGTCCAACTTATCCCAAACCATCTCAAATGGGTTGAGGTCAGGTGATTGTGAAGGCTAGGTCATCTGAGGTGTGTTTGGGGTCATTGTCCTGTTGAAAAACAAATTATAGTCCCACTAAGCACAAACCAGATGGGATGGCGTATCGCTGCAGAATTCTGTGGTAGCCATGCTGGTTAAGTGTGTCACAGACAGTGTGACCAGCAAAGCACCCCCACACCATCACACCACCTCCATGCTTCACGGTGGGAACCACACATGTGGAGGTCATCCGTTCACCTACTCTGTCTCACTGAGACCCGGTGGTTGAAACCCAAAATCGCAAATTTGGACAGATTCCCACCGGTCTAATGTACATTGTTCGTGTTTCTTGGCCCAAGCAAGTCAAATCAAATGTTATTTATCATATGTGCTGAATACAACAGGTGTAGACCTTACAGTGAAATGCTTACTAACAAGCCCTTAAACAACAATGCAGTTTTAACAAAACCCCTAAAAAAGTAATAGATAATAATAACAAATAATTAAATAGGAGCAGTAAATAACAATAGCAGGGCTATATACATGGGGTACTTGTAATTAATGTGTCAATGTGCGTGGGGCACCGGTGTCGAGGTAATTATGTACATGTAGGTAGAGTTATTAAAGTGACTATGCATAGATAATAACAGAGAGTAGCAGCAGTGTAGAAGGGGGTTGGGCATTGCAAATAGTCTGGGTAGCCATTTGATTAGATGTTCAGGTTTATGGCTTGGGGGTATAAGCTGTTTAGAAGCCTCTTGGACCTAGATTTGGCGCTCCGGTATCGCCTGCTATGCGATAGCAGAGAGAACAGTCTATGACTAGGGTGGCTGGAGTCTTTGACAATTTTTAGGGCCTTCCTCTGACACCGCCTGGTATAGAGGTCCTGGATGGCAGGAAGCTTGGCCCGGTGATGTACTAGGCCGCACGCACTCCCCTCTCTAGTGTCTTGCGGTCGGAGGCCGAGCAGTTGCCATACCAGGCAGTGATGCAACCAGGATGCTCTCGAGGGTGCATCTGTAGAACCTTTTATGGATCTGAGGACCAATGCCAAATCTTTTCAGTCTCCTGATGAGCAATAGGTTTTGTTGTGCCCTCTTCACGTCTGTCTTGGTGTGCTTGGACCATGTTAGTTTGTTGGTGATGTGGACGCCAAGGAACTTGAAGCTCTCAACCTGCTCCACTACAACCCGTCGATGAGAATGGGGGGCGTGCTCGGTCCTCCTTTTCCTGTAGTCCATAATCATCTCCTTTGTCTTGATCACATTGAGTGAGCGGTTGTTGTACTTGCACCACACGGTCAGGTCTCTGACCTCCTCCCTATAGGGTGTCTCATCGTTGACGGTGATCAGGCCTACCACTATTGTATCATCTGCAAACTTAATGCTGGTGTTAGAGTCGTGCCTGGCCGTGCAGTCATGAGTGAACAGGGAGTTCAAGAGGTGACTGAGCACACACCCCTGAAGGGCCCCCGTGTTGTTACCTATATAACCTGGGGACGGCCCGTCAGGAAGTCCAGGATCCAGTTGCAGAGGGAGGTGTTTGTCCCAGGGTCCTTAGCTTAGTGATGAGTTTTGAGGGCACTATGGTGTTGAACGCTGAGCTGTAGTCAATGAATAGCATTCTCACATAGGTGTTCCTTTTGTCCAGGTGGGAAAGGGCAGTGTGAAGTGGATCATCTGTGGATCTGTTGATGCGGTATGCAAATTGGAGTGGGTCTAGGGTTTCTGGGATAATGGTGTTGAAGAGAGCCATGACCTGCCTTTCAAAGCATTTCATGGCTACAGACGTGAGTGCTACGGGTCGGTAGTCATTTAGGCAGGTTACCTTAGTGTTCTTGGGCACAGGGACTATGGTGGTCTGCTTGAAACATGTTGGTATTACAGACTCGGACAGGGAGAGGTTGAAAATGTCAGTGAAGACACTTGCCAGTTGGTCAGCGCATGCTCGGAGTACACGTCCTGGTAATCTGTCTGGCCCAGTGGCCTTGTGAATGTTGACCTGTTTAAAGGTCTTACTCACATTGGCTGCAGAGAGTGGGATCACACAGTCGTCCGGAACAGCTGATGCTCTCATGCGTGTTTCAGTGTTACTTGTCTTGAAGCGAGCATAGAAGTTATTTAGCTTGTCTGGTAGGCTCGTGCCACTGGGCAGCTCTCGGCTGTGCTTCCCTTTGTAGTCTGTAATAGTTTGCAAGCCCTGCCACATCCGATGAGCGTCGGAGCCGGTGTAGTACGATTTGATCTTAGTCCTGTATTGATGCTTTGCCTGTTTGATGGTTCGTCAGAGGGCATAGCCAGATTTCTTATAAGCTTCCAGGTTAGAGTCCCGCTCCTTGAAAGCGGCAGCTCTACCCTTTGGCTCAGTGCGAATGTTGCCTGTAATCCAATGCTTCTGGTTGGAGTATGTACGTACAGTCACTGTGGGGATGACGTTCTCGATGCACTTACTGATAAAGCCAATGACTGATGTGGTGTACTCAATGCAATTTGAAGAATCCCGGAACATTTTCCAGTCTGTGCTAGCAAAACAGTCCTGTAGTTTAGCATCTGCTTTATCTGACCACTTTTTTTGTAGACCGAGTTACTGGTGCTTCCTGCTTTAATTTTTGCTTGTAAGCAGGAATAGAGGATAGAGAGGATAGAGTTATGGTCAGATTTGTCAAATGGAGGGCGAGGGAGAGCTTTGTACGCGTCTTTGTGTGTGCAGTAAATGTGGTCTAGAATTTTTCCCCTCTTGTTGCACATTAAACATGCTGATAGAAATGAGCTAAATCTGATTTAAGTTTTCCTGCATTAAAGTCCCTGGCCAATGCCTCTGGATGAGCGTTTTCCTGTTAGAGTACATCTCATTGAGTGTGGTTTTAGTTAGACTCTGGGATGCTGGCCTTCTAGGCAGAGTTCCTCTCTCCAGTGTCTGTGTTCTTTTGTCCATCTTAATATTTTATCTTGGTCGCAAATGGGTCTTCCAAATGGACAATGACTCCAAGCATATTTCCATAGTTGTGGCAAAATGGCTTAAAGACAACAAAGTCAAGGTATTGGAGTGGCCATCACAATGCCCTGACCTCAATCATCGATAACATTTGTGGGCAGAAATGAAAAATTGTGTGCGAGCAAGGAGGCCTAAAAAACCTGACTCAGTTACACCAGCTCTGTCAGGAGGAATGAGCCACAATTCACCCAACTTATTGTGGGAAGCTTGTGGAAGGCTTCCTGAAACGTTTGACCCAAGTTAAACAATTTAAAGGCAATGCTGCCAAATACTAATTGAGTGTATGTAAACTTCTGACCCACTGGGAATGTGATGAAAGAAGTAAAAGCTTAAATTAATCATTCTCTACTATTATTCTGACATTTCACATTCTTAAAATAAAGTGGCGATCCTAACTGACCTAAGACAGGGAATTTTTACTAGGATTAAATGTCAGGAATGATGAAAAACTGAGTTTAAATGTATTTGGCTAAGGTGTATGTAAACTTCCGACTTCAACTGTATTCCACATACCAAGACCATTTCCAAATAAGCCGCGCTGTCCCCTGCTTTTCATAGTGAGGTGGTACCACTCAGCATATCTGGAAGGGAGTGTATTTCATACTGAACCCCTCCCTTGAGATGACATTCTCAAGGTGGCTCTACATCACGATTTCAATGCTAGAGTGTGTGTGTGTGTGTGTGTGTGTGTGTGTGTGTGTGTGTGTGTGTGTGTGTGTGTGTGTGAGAAAGATAGAGAGAGAAATGGCTAGCTAGGTAGCGTTTCAATTGGTGACGTCACTCATTCTGAGACCATGAAGATGGCTTTTTCGGAGCAATAGGTAACAGTGCTTCGAGGGTAACTGCTGTCGATGTGTTCAGAGGTTCCCTAGTTCAGGACTAGATTGGGGAGAGGGAAGGAGGCAAAACTGTTACAAATGGGTGTGTGTGTTCTTTATAGACAGTGTTTTTTATAGACTGTGTGTGTGAGACTCAAAGCTTATAACAGTAGGCTATAAAAATAGAGTTGCACACTCTATATACAAGCTTCCAGTAATTTATTGGGTAAACCACCAACGTTTCGGCATCACTGTGCCTTCTTCACAGCTTAGTGTTATTAGTAGCGTGATTCCCACCAGCATGATGAGGATGCACTGCACTACTCACCAAAGCTTCCCACGGTAATGTAAATAGATAAATACATAAACGGACCATGCAAAGCTGGCAGCGTCGTTCTTTGTAGTCCCATCTGATTTAATAGTGAAGCTGAAAATCAGCTTTGCTGCCTGCTACAGCTAATGTGTCAAATCCAATGCTATTTCACCCCTTCTCTCTCTCTCTCTACCAAATGAGTGACATAAAATGTTTTTTATCGTGCATGTTATTTGCCCTTTATCATTTTATACGCCGGGAAGTTGTTCATCATCTCTACCTCGCCCGGCTAGGCTAAGCGCTATTTAAATCCAAACGGGTCCAAATGAATAAACAGCATGTATTTACCCAGCATCATTGCCTTGTCATGTCGGCCTGGCAACGCTAATGGGCCTGCTGACTGTGGCTCTATTTATGAGTGTCATTTCAGCCCTGTTATTTATTATTGGCCTAATAATAAGTATGTCGCCTTGCTTTATTATCTCTCACACTCCAGTCGCCTCTCCCTTTCTCTTGATGCATCGTCTTCTTTCTGAATTTTAATTGAACAGAAATGTGCCATTATAGCCGAGCTGTAGTAATCCCATCAAAGCCTGTCCTTCACGCTCCTCTTACAATGATGTATTAACACGAGTACCGTTAATAAATGAAGGCCGCAAGTTATTTAGACTGCTTTAAGGTGATATTTCCATACATTTTCTCTCTTCTTCAGCAGCAGTTGCTTTCGTGTTATTTTTTTTTGTTCTCTTCCACAGACAGAATTTCCTCAATGTATTTCAAATTTGCTGCTTTTAATTTAACACCCTAGTAAGTGTGAGAATGTTGCGATTTGGTTCAAATCAAAATTGCTATGAATAGACCAAGACAGAAGTCCCCAGTTGTGGGTGATTCGTAGCTGTCCCACTGGAAACCTCAATAAAACCATTTATCAGAATGATAAACAAAGTCAAACTGTAAAATTGTGAATCTATATATTCAAATTAGCGCATAAACATGCTCGTTAGTGTTCGATTGTATTTGTTTTAGTAGCTGGTACATGGAATCTATTAGTCAGTTAGTCATTGAATGATAACTACCTTCACATATAGTAGATAGGTATTGAGGAGGTGAGTATTAGCAGTGATCTGTGCTACCCAAGGTATCCGATGCAGTAAAGCGTCTCAGGACGGTTATTGGCAGCCACTCAGAATCTGCAGCCTGTCACCCTTGTAGATCTAACCCCATTTACATCCTTTACTAAATTACAGCACCGCAGCAACAGCCAAACCTGTACAATGATAAAACGGCACGCTTTAAGAAGCCATACCAGGATGGCTAAATTACCGGCACCAGTAGCACCATGCACCACGCATACGTGGTCTTAGAGAAGGCACGCTTGAGCGGGTAGATTAGTTTCAGGTATCAGCAGCCCCGATACAGGGGATTATTTATGTCCAAATAGAGTTGTCAGTTTGGAAACTCCAGATGTAATCATTTCACCGGGAGGATAATTATAGGATCAAATGCACGTTACTGTGAAAAGCTGGCGTGGGATGAGCAATCACTCACTAATGATGGATTTTACATGGAGGAAGGTGAATGAGGTGTTGCCGCAAACCATCTCTTTTGTCTCTCCCTATACTATACTTCAGCCTGCGCTTTAGTATTAATCTAATAGCAGTCTGCCCACAGTGGTTGACCCGGTGACACTGTATTATAATTGTATGCTTGGACTATCCTACCTAGGAGCTCTGACAAGAGAAGTCAAGAGAGCCGGCTATGCATGATCCGTTGGCCTTTACCAGGCTAATAAAGATGCCCCAACCATGGGCCGACCTTTGGGTCAAGAGCTCTTGATAGTTGATCTGATCGCCCAGTGTCTCCAAATGCTATGTGTGCCTTTATGCTTGATTGAGGAAATCAGAAATCAATCAGTCATCATCGGCCAAAATGAGTTGATGAGGACGAAGATGAGTTGGATTGAATATATACTGTTGATTGCTTTTCTTTCATTTCTCGTTGTGGACATGATTAAAGTAGATTCATTACCTGCATATTACCTGTCTTGCTACCTGCCAATGCACAAGAAAACAAAAACACATGTAATAAGTATTTACAACCACAAAAAACCCAAGACACATTGATAGATTGATCGATGCCACATCTGCACTGCTTTCTTTTACGATGAGCTTGCCTTGTGCACCTCTCCTTCCTGATAACCATCACTTATCCTCCCCATGCACTCCCCACTGAATAGTTCTCCTCAACACAGCGTACAGCCCCGGGTCTGCAAAGGTCACGCAATTAAACGGATAGGCCTTATGTTCATGTCACAGAATGATGATGTATCACTCTGGGCCGGCTGTACCTGGCACACTGTGAGCATGAATATGATTTCAGAGATCATTAAAAATTGAACAGCATGACCTAATTACCAGCTTGCTATTCAGATTCCGAGCAGCGTAGTATTCCGAGGCACTATGGGTAAGCTCATCTGGAATCAATTATAATTGCATTTTTTGCTGCTTTATCAATCAATATGGAATGAGGGATAGCATCGCTCTAGTTCAAGATTTACTGTACTTTGAATGATGAGATACCAGTCGATGTTTGTGTACTGTGTGTTGTGTTGGGTCCAGGCAATGTCTTCTTCTTGTTTGCGATGGGGAGGTGAGAACGGATTGTTGTCGTGCTGGGAGGAGTTTTGAGTGTGTTTGGTGTGTAAGGTATGTGACCGGGAAAGAGCCAGTGATGCCTCTGGGGCGCTGATCCACTGTGCCTGCTAAGGGCTGTGGGTAGTGGAGAGGGACATGAGTACAGTACATACCATTATCATGCAAAAGCTATTCTTGATTTTTGCATTTTGTTTCTTCTTTTTAATCCCACCTTTTTCTTTATTTGGATCCCCGTTAGGTGACCGCTAGTCTTCTTGGGTCCACAGGTATAGAGACATTTCACTCTCCATTGTCTTCATGCTAAATCCACTCCCCCCAAACGTATTGGCGCTTTTATCATTCAACACATTGATCATACTGTAACCGAGTTACAAACAAACAATCAAACAAGGAGCATTATCGTGATTATCTGTGTTACAAAGTGTTGTCGGTATCTCTGACTGAAGTTGTAAAACCCGGGGCTTTTCATGTCTTTGTGCATTGATTTAACGCTTGCGAAAATGAATTGCAGATCAATTGGATTACCTAGAGGCACAGTTAACGAGATGCCACAACACTGGGGCTGTTGTGCTTTCCATTCATCGTGATATAGAGGCCTGGAAACAGGAAAAGGATTTCCATCACTCTGCTTGTGGAACTGTTCCGTTGTCGCATCGTTGAATAATGAGTAGTCACTGATTTGTGTTGATGATTTAGGGAGGTTTTGTTGTACTTTTACGGCGTTTTTGGATCTGAATACCATGGCTGAGGTTTGCTAAGTACTTTTTTGAAGTGATATGTTTGATTAGTGGCTAGTAAAATAACTCATTATTGTATTAGTTTTCCTAGACCATTTCAAGGAGCGGCAGATAGCCTAGTGGTTAGAGCGTTGGGCCAGTAACCGAAAGGTTGCTAAATCGAATCCCTGAGCTGACAAGGTAAAAATCTGACTTCCATTGGTACTGAACTTAAAGAAAGACTCTTGAACTCTCACTTCATCGCTGGCTTGTTTTCCGCTGTTTGACATGAGCGTTTGAATCAGTTTCCCCAGTCAAGCCAGAGCCATATGATAAACATGTATCCATGTATCCACCAGGCCACAGATCCTACACTTGGGATCAATAACAACTGTTGCCATGCACTAATCAGATTGTCTTTCAGATCATGTAATTACCGTTTAATATCACCCAAAACACTGTGGAGTAGACAGGCTGCCAGCTTCTGATTCCCCCCAGCTCGTCTCGCTGTTATGCAAGCTTTGTTTACATCCACACAAACTGACTGACCGCAGGACAGGACGCAAGCCCTGGCTGGATGACGCAATGGGTTCGCTCGTCAGTCATATGGTACATCGGAGAGATGATGGGGCTTTGAATTCAGATTCATATTTCTGTTTAGATTGTGATGGAGGGGAGAGGGAGGGAGCGAAAGTGGGGAGAGTAGGGAAGGAAAGGAGAGAGAGAAATGGGGTGGAGGGGATGAGGCAGTGTAAAAGTCAGTCCCTAAGATGTCCTGAAACAAAGGCCATAACACTGAGTGGGGCATGGAGTCTGCTACACACTGTTGTCTTTATCTCCACCACAGGCCTCACCACAGGACAGAGCTGCTGTGCCTGAGTCTGAGCCTTGAGTAAGAATTGAATAGTTCCTTATGAATGATGATGTTCTGTGCCACTGGAAGCAGACTTGTTTGTTAACAACACAGCCCTGGTCTGGTCTGGGACGCCTCAGAATTCCTTCTGTAAACGAGGCCAGACAGTAACTGTATGTCTGTTGTAAAATCAGCCTAAAAGTCTCTACTGTACCGCAGCATTCCGTCCTCAGACTCAAAACCATGTGGCCATAATATGATGGTATTCTGTATTGTGTGCCTTGGCTGAAACAAATTGAACTTCAAGTCCTATGTCTATAGGTTCAGGAGTTTTTTGGGAGGCTGTCTTGCCTTCTTCTTACTAAAACTGCATACTGTGTACTAATTGTACTTACTATTTAGAACATACTGTTTAGTAAGTGGAGTAAGCAACGAATATCGACATACTATCCTCGTCCGTAATGAGAATGCCTTATCTAATGCGCAGTTGCATTGATTCACGCCATTGGTTCATTTTGGTGAATTTTCACCATATCTGATTATCAGCTGTTGTCAAACACACGTAGGTCTCGAAAGACGACTCTCTTCCTCAATAGTGTGAAGTGAATTATACTACATGAAAAGTTTAAATTAGTATGACATCCTAGCATTTAAAGCATAAAACATTTGTAAAATGTCATATACTATAAAACAACATTTCGTATACCCACAATGCTTTTTTGGACATGGTATAGGCCCTAGTTAGAGTCAATATTAGACCTAGTTACTGCATAGTGTGTTTTACTGGTCATGTCATGTGCTCAGGGAAAACTCCTGGCCCTCTATATCCGATGTTATTCTTGCCTTGCTCTTGTTGACTTCATTGATATCAGAGGAATCATATAAGAGCCTTCCCTGCAGGGGTGTACAGTAGAAAGGGCCTAGAGAGGCCTCCTGCTGACTGACTGAAGCCAGACCATTGGGATTAGCAGGCCCTGTGTGGTTTTTCATTGGCTGTTGAAAAGCTCCTCGTTATTCGGTTAGATTTTTTTTATGTGTATTGTAGTTAGTTCTCATTATAAGAACCCCTCCTTGATTATTGTATGAGGGTACATTATTAAAATGAACTGCCACGTTCTGACTGGAAAACCCACGTCAAGGCCTGTGTTCTGTACCCTGTCATTAACGTCAACGTCCCCGCTCTTATCCTGCTATTTGTCCCCCATTAAAAAAGGGGACTGGAAGGACAGCAAATCATTCGCTTTTATTGTATGTGGTAATGTACACGATTAAGTGGCAGCATATCGAAACAAACCTTTGATTAAATGTATTTAAATCACAAAGAAACAGCAAGATCTCTCCTCTTCCTTTGTTAAAGAAGGGCCTCATTGTGCTAGCTACCTGTGCTACCACGCTGACTTTAGCGCATGTGGTTTCATGAGACGTTTTTTTCTAAGAACGTCGCTTGTTCTAAGGACTCTCACGAGGCAGGACCCCGAGATGAAATCAAGCCAACTATAATAAAAGTATAATGTTATATTCCTTTTGTCATCATTACTGATTCCACTGTGCTAAGGCTTGGGTGGATTATAATGAATTTAAAATAGGTTCTATGTACAAAAGGGAGAAAATGGAGGATTGGAGGATCACTAACATGAATTATTATGGTCTTTATGATTACATTCTAAAAAATATCATTGGTTGTTCAAATCTTGTTAAGGTAAAGTTAATTAAAAGGCCTTATAATGTAAAACCGTAACCAGACATATTTTACATCTACAGTATTAATGTTTGTTTATGTTGTCTTGCTGTCAAAATACCAAATTGCCGGAATTTGAATAATATTTGTACTTAGAGGTAATCGGGAAAGATATGATTGAAAAGGTAAATAAAAGCAAAAGAGAACGCTTTAGAAATCCTATCCAGGCATCAATCCTATCCATAGAATTCAACAGTGCAGTTCAGCCATGCCAAGAAAGGCGTGCAAATCTATGTAAGTATCTCACTGTTTGCATAATAGATTAGAAATTAGCATTTTTGTTCATTTTCCATGTATGCACAGCGCCTGGAAGAATAACACTCCATGCATATCTGATCAGCCTGCTTACAATTTTGCGCAGTATATTATTTGACAATCTAAAATGTGTAATTTGCATGAAATTGCTTAATTAAAACAGTCACTAGGGGTATTCATTTCTTTGTCTGGCGGTGAAGTGGAGGGGTAGGCAGAGCAGGGGAGATGTAAAACGCTGTCAGATAGGACTGTCAGTAGAGAGCCAAAGGAAACGGCGCCTGCCCGGCCGCACGGCGCCTAGAATGGTGTGATGGCGTGATGAAGAGGATAAGACCTGCCCAGCTAATTTGGGTTTGACTGGTAAACGACGGTCCTTGCACTGGAAAGATACCATAGGGAGGGGAGAAAAGGGGAGAGGAGGGAGGGAGAGGGAAGGATGGACAGATGGGGGGGGGGGGTCTGGACATTGCTGGCTCGGTGCCATCCCTGGTATCAGTGTTTTCCTCAGGGTGACACTCAGCAGCTTGTGTAATAATACCAGATACCAGATACAGTATCAGAACGTACAGATATTTAATCCACTGTTATCATGTTTGTCAGTTTACATTGCTCATTAGGTTGTCATGGTGTACTGTATAGATTTGTGCCATGTATAATTCCTTGTATGACAATTGACTATAACTGTATAATAAGACTTCATTCATTGACTGTGTATATTGTTTCCCTTGTACTACAGTATATGCATAGAATATAGTTAGAATTGAAATGGGATGGAGACTATTATGATTGGTTTCACAACCAAATCTATGGGAGAATCCACAATGTGGGCAGTGAATCGAAAACAATCATTCATTACTTATTGTCCGTTCTTTAGTCAAACGTAGTACTGGATGTCATTACAGTGGAGGAAAGGGCAGAGCAAGATGAAAGATGAAACAGCGATTTAGAAATATACACAGGGAAAAAGTCTTGGCGGAGCATGACAAAGAGTGAGATGAAATTTAAAAAAAGACCGTTTTTTTTACAGTCGGCTGTGTAGTCTGCTGAGCTGTACCCTTTGTCTTAAATATCAAAGGCAACGTTAACATTTCAATAATTCCACGACCACAGAAGGAGATAGAAGGGCACAATGAAAGAAGAGACCGAATGGGTGTGAAGTAGCACATATCAAAATAAAGAGCGAGGGAGAAAGAGTAAAGAGGCCTTTTCCCTCCCTCCTCACATCAGTGCCTTTGCTGTGAACTGGTTCAGATTCACAGCCTTTGTACCATTCAGGAGATACAAAAGCGCTGTGTGGCGCTGTACAGTTGAGGCCTAATTAAAATCCTTTAACGGACTGTGTGAGAGAGAAGTGGGGAGAAAGGAGGAGAGGGAGTGAGGAGAGAACAACGAGAGAGGTGGGGGGAGAGAGAGGGGGAGAAAAGGAGAGATAGAGGGAGTGAGAAGAGAACAAAACGAGATAGAGGGGGAGAGAGAGAATGGCATACATTCAGGGGCCAGGCAGGTTCAGAAGGGGCCCTGTCACCAGGCAGCAGAGGGGAGGTAGGGGTGCAGGCTAGGCTCCATACTGCAGACAGCTGCTCAGTGAGCTGGCTGGCCCCGGCCCTGACAGCCCCTTACAGTGCTGCTGCAGCCACAACGCCCAATTTCACACACACGCTAATTGGTCCTTTGATGTGATGTCCCTTGAAAAGGTGGTAGAGAGATGGATTTGGAGGATCTCTCCTTTCATCCAGTGGTTCCCAGTGTTTATTTTTGAAAAATGTATGAGTTTTTTTCTTCTGTTCGCTTGATCCCTCTTCAAACCTCGCTACAGCATGTCACCACACTGTTAGCTCGCATCATGGCTTCTCTTCGCAGGGTCATAACTTCTCAAACTAATTTTCAGTCACTCATTTCCCCAGCTGAAAGGAAAAGGGGAGGGGGAGGCCAATCAGTGTGTGTACATGTACTGTATGATGCAATGTATGTGTTAGTGTGTATCAGCTTGTGTACCTGTACTGTAGTAATCAGACTGTAGCAGACATGGGTGTGGTGAACCCCCTGCCACCATCACTGATCAAATGGAACAACAAGGGCAACTCCTGCTAATGCAGGGAGCTGTTTAGCAGCCCGGCCTCCTTTTGAAATAATGATGATAATGGATTCAGTTCCGCTCATTAATGGAGTCCGAGTGCTCATTAGAGCCCACAAACAAGCTGGCCTGTCAGCCACTGGAAATGCCAAGTGCCCCTACCTACCTGCCTAACGCCAGCATCTCTCTATTTGTTTGAGGAGGACCATGTTTTCGCCATTTTAGGAGGACCATGTTTTCTCCCCTCTCTGTGCTCCAGACCGCCCCTCCAGCCCTGCCGACCTCCCTCCGGCATCAAAGCAGAGGAAGGCAAAGGAACACACACTGGCAGGGCCCTCAACACCGCCTCCTCTTCCTCTCCTCTCTTCCTCCACTCCTCCTCACTTCCTCTCAGGGTCACAAGATCAAGAGGGTTGAAATCGATTCCATCTTTTCTGTCCCTTTAGCCTTGTATTCAAAGCCTTTCAAAGGCTGTAGCACATGTTTGCACCTACTGAGCAGTGGAGAAGAGAGTGGTATTTACTGTATTAATCCTTTTTATATGTACAGTTGTTGTTAATTTGATCATTTTCTCTCATTTCCCATTGCGGGTTGTAGATTTGGAAAATAAAAGCTCCATTGTATGAAATGAGGGTTAAAAAAAATAATGATCAGAAATGTGCTCTCTGTTATTCATTCTGACATTTTGGCTCTTCTTTCCTGTGTTTCTGAGTCGTGTGTGATAATGACTGAGACCAGAGGAGGAGGTTCTATTAATCTTATCCTCCTGCACCTCTGTCTTCCCTCTTCACACTTAACGGTGACACCAGACAGGCAGGCCACTCCCTCCCTCTCCTGACTGCGCAACTACAATCTCCTCTCAACAAGTAGGACATCCATTACTGGATATCACAGGAGATTGCAGGTTCTTCGTCTCAAGACTATTTTCTTTATTTTACATGCAGTTGAATTACAGTATTTGTTGTGTTCAAGTATATCTGATCCTGTAGTTTGGTAGTAATTAACTTCCCTATACCATATGTTGTTTGGTAGAGATGCTGATTTCACTATACTTCTGCCTCTGCATTGCTTGCTCTTTGGGTTTTTTGACTGTTTATTGGTAAAGCACTTGTGTGACAACTGCTGATACATTTGAATGATTGATTCATGAAGTTGATTTGAAGCTAAACATTTTTGTTGTAATCATTTGATGATCTTTTATCACCAATGTACCCATTGCTGTTGGATCAAACATGTTTGAGGTTATAAGTAGAGCAGGTTTAGTGAAAGCAGGTTGCTTCTGTATTGGCAGCCTTCACCTCATTGTGGCAAATCAGTTCAAATCAAATGTATTTATAAAGCCCTTCTTACATCAGCTGATGTAAAGTCACAAAGTGCTGTACAGAAACCCAGCCTAAAACCCCAAACAAGCAAGCAATGCAGGTGTAGAAGCACGGTGTCTAGAAAAAACTCCCTAGAAAGGACAGAACCTAGGAAGAAACCTAGAGAGGAACCAGGCTATGAGGGGTGGCCAGTCCTCTTCTGGCTGTGCCGGTGGAGATTATAACAGAACATGGCCAAGATCCATAGAATATGAAGAAATACATTTGATTCTATTGACTGTTTAACGTTTCCTTTATTAATCATCTCCCCTTCAAACCTAGTCGTGCAATATGTCAGATACTGATGCATATCTGCTAAGTTTTCATAAATCTGAAAGTGAAATGACAACATCTTGTCATGAAATAGAAAAGATCTTTGGTTTTCAGAGAGGATGTCCCTGATCTGTTTCACCTGTCTTTGTGCTTGTCTCCACCCCGCTCCAGGTGTCGCCCATTTGCCCAATTATCCTCTTAGTATTTATACCTGTGTTCTCTGTTTGTCTGTTGCCAGTTTGTCTTGTCTCGTCAAGCCTACCAGCGTTTTTCCGATACTCCTGTTTTCTCTCTAATCCCTGTTTTCTTGTTTTACTGGTTTTGACCATTCTGCCTACCCTGACCCTGAGCCTGCATACCGTTCTGTAATTTTCGGCCCTGGATTACTGACCTCAGGCCTGCCGCCTGTCTTTGTAATAAACTTTTGTTACTTCAAACTGTCTGCATCTGGGTCTTATCCTGAGGTCTGATGGTGCGAACTGGCCATGACTGACCCAGCAGACTCGGACCAACTCCGCAACGCCATCTTGTCCTAAGGAGTCACCATTGGGAGACATGAGGAGTTACTTCGAGGTCTTCTGGACGGATTCCAGACCTTGGCAGGACGTTATGACTGTGCCTTGAATACATTGCTAGAGCAATTCCCTGGATTATCTGTAAGGCAGCCGGCCATGGCAGTAGCCTTCCAGCACCCCAGTCCACCTCTGTCAGCAGTGCGTCGCTCCAGGCCACTCTGGCTTCCCGAGAATACCGCTTACCTTCTCCGGAGCGCTTCGCTGGAGGGTCAGGAACCCGTGGAGCGTTTCTTTCCCAGTGTTCTTCATCTTCGAGCTTCAGCCCTTTCCTCGGACCGCTCGAAGATAGCGTATCGCATAACGCTAATGTCCGGTAGGGCTCTTGCCTGGGCTACGGCGGTGTGGGAACAATAATCTGCCGTGTGTTTCAGCCTGGAGGAGTTCCTGGCTGAGGTGAAAAAGGTTTTCGATTCTCCATTGTCCAGGAGAGAGGCTGCCTGGAAGTTACTCCAGCTACGCCAAGACTCTCACAGTCTGGCGGACTATGCGGTTGATTTCCGCACGTTGGATGATGAGAGTGCCTGGAACCTGGAGTCCCTGTTCGACACATTCCTTCATGGATTATCAGAGAAGGTTAAGGACGAGCTCGCAGCCCGGCAGCTGCCTACGAATCTCGATTCACTCATCGCCTTGACCATTGGTTGGAGTCATTAACTCGTTTTTCAACCACACCACAAATTTCTTGTTAACAATCTATAGTTTTGGCATGTCGGTTAGGACATCTACTTTGTGCACGACACAAGTAAGTTTTCCAGCAATTGTTTACAGACCGATTATTTCACTTATAATTCACGGTATCACAATTCCAGTGGGTCAGAAGTTTACATACACTAAGTTGACTGTGCCTTTAAACAGCTTGGAAAAATTCCAGAAAATTAGGTCATGGCTGTAGAAGCTTCTGATATTTAATTGACATCGTTTGAATCAATTGGAGATGTACCTGTAGATGTATTTCAAGGCCTACCTTCAAACTCAGTGCCTCTTTGCTTGATGGGAAAATCAAAAGAAATCAGTCAAGACCTCAGAAACGGCTGAAGGTGCCACGTATATCTGTACAAACAATAGTACGCGAGTATAAACACCATAGGACCACGCAGCCGTCATACCGCTCAGGAAGGAGATGCGTTCTGTCTCCTAGAGATGAACGTACTTTGGGGCAAAAAGTGCGAAACAATCCCAGAACAACAGCAAAGGACCTTGTGAAGATGCTGGAGGAAACAGGTACAAAGTATCTATATCCACAGTAAAAATGTGTCCTTATCGACATAAGCTGAAAGTCCGCTCAGCAAGGAAGAAGCCACTGCTCCAAAACCTCCATAAAAAAGCCAGACTACGATTTGCAACTGCACATGGGGACAAAAATCATACTATTTCGGAGAAATGTCCTCTGGTCTGATGAAACAAAAATAGAACTGTTTGGCCATAATGACCATCGTTATGTTTACTACTCCTATCCACCTGCATGTGTCTGGGAACCACAGTGAGTCTATATAGTTTATGCTCATCAACTCTCCTCAGGTTCCCATGGTATCGGGGTTTTCTTGGTTCCAGCACCACAATCCCCTTATCAACTGGACTGCTGGTATTATCGTGGGCTGGGGCCCATTCTGCCACGCCCATTGCCTGAAGTCCTGCGCAGCCTGCCCGGGACGTCTTCCTGTGGGCTCGGAACAAGCCTCATACATCTCTGCCGTTCCCGCGGAGTACCAGGTTTTCAGCAAGGCCCGGACCACTTCACTTCCTCCGCATCAACCCTATGACTGCGGGATTAACCTTCACCCGGGCACTACACCACCCCGGGGACAGCTGTATTCACTGTCGGGTCCAGAGACCAAGGCTATGGAGACATACATCAAGGACTCCCTGGCTGCAGGGGGTATCCATCCTTCTGCCTGCCTCACCGGTGCATGGTTCTTCTTTGTAGAGAAGGACAAAACCCTGCGCCTTTGCATCGACTACTGGGGCCTCAATGACATCACGGTTAAGAACCGCTACCACTCTTCGCCTCGGCTTTCGAGCCGCTCCAGGGGCCACTATCTTCTCTAAGTTAGACCTGCGGAATGCCAACCCCCTGGTACAGATACGGAAAGGTGACGAGTGGAAGACAGCCTTCAACACTGCTAGCGGACATTATGAATACCTGGTGATGCCATTCGGTTTGACCAATGCTCCTGCTGTTTTCCAGGCCCTGGTTAATTACGTTCCCCGGGATATGTTGAACCAGTTAATCTACCTCGATGACATCCTCGTCTTTTCCCGCCCGGCTCAAGAACACGTTCTCCTGTAGAACCAGCTGTTTGTCAAAGCCGAGAAATGCGAGTTCCATCGCTCCACCATCTCCTTCCTTGGATACATCATCACTGCTGGGAATGTGTAGATGGAAATGTTCCATTCACGTGGTCCCCAGCTGCCGGGCATTCCTGGACCTTCCGCACCACTTCACCACAGCTCCCACCACTTTGTCTCAACTCCCGGCAATCTCGATGTTCACCCAGTTCAACTTCACCATCTCCTACCGCCGGGTCTAAGAATATTAAGCAGGATGCGCTTTCACGCCGCTATTGCCCCGCTTCTACATCCTCGGACCCCGAGACCATTCTTCCTACCTCGTACCTGCTAACTGGATGTTTGTCCCAGACGCTGCCCGCTCCCCGGTCTTGGAAGGGGCTCATTCTTCCAGGCTTGCCTGCCACCCTAGCTCCCGTCGAACCCTGGCCTTTGTGCGACAACGCTTTTGGTGGCCCACCATGTTTCCGGATGTCTCCACCTTTGTCGTCACTTGCACTCCTCGGCAAGCTCCGGCTGGCCTGCTTCAACCTCTTCCTGTCCCTCACCATCCCTGGTCACATATATCCTTGGACTTCGTCACTGGTCTCCCTCCGTCGGATGGCAACACCACTATCCTCACGGTGGTGGACAGGTTTTCCAATGCCACCCATTTCATTCCCCTCCTCACGATTCCTTCTGCCAAGGAGACAGCCCTGCTCATGGTGCAGCACGTCTTCCGGAATCCATGGACTTCCGGATCCATGTATTCTGGTGGACCGTGGTCCTCAGTTCTCGTCCCTGTTCTGGAAGGCATTTTGCACACTCATTGGGTCATCGGCCAGCCTGTCCTCCGGGTTTCATCCCCAATCCAACGGCCAGTTGGAGCATGCCAATCAGGACCTGGTAACGACTCTTTGGTGCCTCGTCTCGGCAAACCCCACCACTTTGAGCCAGCAACTCATGGGGGTGGAGTATGCCCGGAACATCCTTCACTGCTCAGCCACTGGGCTCTCACCCTTCGAGTGCTCCGTGGGTTATCAGCCCACCTGCCTGCCTTTCTGTACTTTTCGGACTCTGCTCTGGATTACTGACCTCGGCCTGACCCCTGTTTTTGTAATAAACGTTTGTTACTTCGAACTGTCTGTATCTGGGTCTTATCCTGTGGTCTGAGAGGAAATTGCTTGGGTCCATCAGAACCTTACTACAAGAGCCCTGGCATACAGAACACTGATAATGAGATGCATAATATTCTCAATGACTATTTATCTTGTAATTTTCAAGTTAGAATATAATGTACAAAATCTGTTTGAGGTGTGATTTCTCATTCATTCGTATGTTATCCATTCAATAGAATTTTACTACCATCGTTTTTATTTCGTTGCATTATAATTTTCGACAAGAAAGATACTGTATCAATCACATTATCCCAATTACACAATGCCTCATAACTAGAAATATAACGTGGGTTTTCTGTTTTTGATGTATTTACTCCATCGACGCAACAGAAGAGAAGGAGAAGTTTCTAAAAACATTCGCCGCATTTCACATGAAAGAGACATTTGATCATATTTTTCTTATTTTTGTCTTAAAGAGAGAAGCTCACCAATGAAGTCACAGCCCATTAAAGTCAAGCAAAATTATCAGGGTTGCATTAGGAGGCTTTAAAAAGAGATATGTATCATGCATGTGGATATGCATAAACATGACGGAAGAGCTTAAGTAGAAAATGAGATCTGATGCCTTACTGAAGAAGAAGCCCGTGCTCGGAATGCATTTACATTTAAATATTCATATCATTATAATACTGAGGAATATGGAACGACTGTATGATATTTTATTGAGGAGGTTTAAAAAATGAATGCTGTCCCTACTCCTTAATAAAAAAAAAACCTGCCTTGCCTTCACTCTAAGTAGTCAGACTGAAAACTGAAGGTTCTCTCACTCTCTTTGGTGCTGACTGAGCCAGTGAAGGAAGACCGTTACAGGTCCTTCGGTGCCCATTTCTTTACCATGGTGTCTATACTCAAAGCATTGTCTTTAAAAGCCTAGTTCCAGCATTGTTTGCTTTTTCCTTGAGTTGGCCTCCCGTACAGACACATGTGTGTGTTTTTGAAAATACTTTCAAGGGGTTTGCTTCAGATGGCTAGATTCACTTATACATGCACATACTATACTGCATAACGAATACACACATTATAAGTTCAGACACACATGCACGCGCGCGCATATACACACACACACACACTAGACATTCACACAATTATTGATGCAGTGCATTATGAGTGAGTTGTAGTGTTAGAGTGAGTTGTACTGTTAGAGTTGTAGTGTTAGAGAGCCAGTTTTAGGCAGTGTGGCGTGGGTTGAGATTGGTCTCTGACATTGAGCTCATCAGAGGACAAGGAGACAGGGATGGGGTACTTAGGTATCTTTCTTCCTGCCTCAAGAGCTCAGACTCTTGGAAACCATGTAGAAGTAATGTTGTTGTTTTCTCTTCCACGTTATCCATTTAATTCAATGTAAAGATGATATTTGGGTACTCTCGTTGACCAGAATCCAAGAGTAAGTGTACAGCATAACGTATAGCAATTCAGTACCGTATTATCATCCATCGTTCTTTTATCCTCATTTACAACCTGGCTTTAAACAATGCCGACCTGAGGGCCTCTCACGCCAAAATTCAAAGTATTAATATCTATTCAAAAAGAAAAGCGAGATGGAGGTGGTGGGAGGGAGGAGGAGGAGAGAAGGAAAAATAAATTGCATTCCCTTTCCTAACAGGAGATCTCACTAATTATGCTGTTTGAGTCTTTGCGAAGGCTGCGCCAGCGTCTGTGTGCTGAAAGGACCTGCATGCGTTAAGTGAACCCTGAGACTAGGGGGCCTCCTGCCAGAGCACAGAGCAGGTTGGGCTGTCCCAGATCCTGCCTGTTGTTAATTATCTTTTGTTTGCCCTTGATAATCCGCCAGCCCGGTGTGCCCATAATGAAAGCCTCTCTGATTCACAGACTCTCTAAGTGTAAAAAAACAATGCAGTTGTCATTACCACATCATCAGAGCATTATAAATAATGAATGAAAGGGCTGTCGCATGCATTAAACAGAGAGGCAGGAGTTTATGAAAAAGACTTGTGTGAATTACTACTATTATTACTTCTCTTTTGATGTAGTGCATCAGAGTAATTAAAAAAAAAAAAAAAGCAAGGAAGAGATGATTCTTTCCTTCATGAATCGTTACAGAATGAAATTTATGTTTACAAGGAAATCGTGTCTCAAGTCAACGGTCCTTTATGTATTATTGTAAATACATTTTTTGTGAAAACATTCCTGTTGTACATTCCTTAGGAACATCATTAGGCTTGGCTTTATTTTCCACATGGCAAAACTTTAATATGTGACCTTGTATGTGTGAATATGAATATGTGCGTGCCTGCGTGTTAATGCTTTCCTGTTTGTGTGTGTGGCTGTACGTGTGTGTGCTTGTGCGTGTGTGTTCGTGCATGCGTCACAATGTTTAAAACCCTCTGTGTGATAACCTAGCCATTAGAAGTCAGACTCATATTTCCACTCTTCTTTGTCCCCGATGTCGCTTTATGATCTGCATAAATCTGCCAGAGAAACGTATCAAGTCGCAACGTTCACACCTGCTCAAACCTATTGGACCATTAGTTTATAACTCCACCCTGGCCTTTTCTGTCAGAAAACAACACTGAACGGCATTGGTTATTTGTTACACGCTCATGAATCAACCTTCTCTTTGATACGAGTGTCATGATAAATATGCAGAAACAAAATGGCCACCGTCTTTAAGCCTGTCCTCGGTGTCAACATGGTGTTTGTGATACGCCGCCTCAAAGGCTTTGTCACGGGATTATAGTGTTGAAGGGAGGGCTGGCGTGTTAGAGGAAGGTAATTATCTGTATGTTAATGGAACATCTCCCATTCTTTATGGGTACGTCTCCTCTGTCTCCCTCTGTAGCACCCCAGTTCATGTGTTTGGTGGGGGTTGGGTTGATATGACATGTATAGCAATGATCCTCATTTGTTCGGGGGAAGTTTTCAAACTGTGGAAACGATGTTATTACACTTCACCACAATCGCTGCTTGGTGTAATGTGCTATTTTCCATGCCAGGCACCGGATTTTCGCAGATGGAAATTAAGGGAGAAAATTGCCACTAACTACTCAATTACAGCGCTTGATGGTGGCGCTGACCCCGGTTGGCAGCAATGGCAACACCGAGCCAATCGCGTCGCGGCACAGATGGCATTACATTAGAATAGGGAAAGAGGACAATTGCACATATTCATTGGAGAAAGAGATTGGAATTACCTCAGATGCTTTGGCTTCATATTGAACAATTAAGTGCCGCGCTAGGATTTTATGGGATATTTTGGAGGCACGGTGCATGCTGGTTACGTAGAGGAAACAAAGGAACTGTCCTTGGATTTTGAATCTGACAATTAAATGTGTAATGTTTTAACTATGATATGTTGGTCACTAAAATCCTATCTTGAAGATTAAAAGAAATTGAAGAAACATTGTATTGTGTCTCCTGAACCTACAATTTACTATGCCATACCATGCCCCATCCTTAAAGACATATGGGTGAATTTTCAGCCCCTGAGTTCTCCCTTCCCTGTACCGCCTTGTAGAAGTCAGCCTAAAATTGATATAAATTGGCTTAAATTGACTCCAAAAACCTCACTGGCTTCTTTGGAACAGAGTTTCTACTCCGTTGCTATAGCCGTGTCTTGGCAAATGTTTATGCTGTACTTGCGAGGAATGAATCGGTGTGTCATGATTTAATCAGTGTAATATTTTCACATTAAGCACATGTTTGTGCTGTGTGTCATATATTTACCCAGCTGGTCTAAGATCATCTCTATAGCACCACCTAACTTAGTAACGTAATTACTGGATTATTTTTCCAGGGCTAACTCTCGGTTACATGAGCCTGCAACATTTAGCTAGAGTTCGTTTTATTGCTCCATTTTACCACCAGAGCATAGAGAAGACAAGCACAAATGCCAGAAATAGTCCCAGTAGAGCTGGTTGTACCTGAAACGTGGAAGTATCAGGATGTTTCTTGTGGTGAAGTGTCTCTGACAGTGTCTGTGACCTATAATCACAGCTAACCGCAGGAAGCCGCCCTGCGAATGTGTTTTCTCCTGCCAAAGCCCATGTTTTTACACTGTGGTTACAGAGAGAGAAGTCTCACTGATTGTATTCGGGCTTTTGTGCTCTTATAGGCCACAGAAACCTCAATGGGGTCGATATACTCATAAATCTCTTGTTTATCACCAGATCAATGGCGGTACTCGAAAGCAGAGAAGTAGACTAATTGTTTTAGGAATAATCCTCCTTATCACATTGATTTCCAAGAAATGTATAATACTCTGAACCAACAAACTGGCGTAGAGAAGATCCAGTCAAGATGCTGAGGATGTCTGAAGCTGTGTGTGCCTCTGGTAGTGTGTGTGTGTGTGTGTGTGTGTGTGTGTGTGTGTGTGTGTGTGTGTGTGTGTCTGTGCGTGTGTGCGTGCGTGTGTGTGTGTCTGTCTGTGCGTGTGTGTGTCTGTGCGTGTGCGTGGTGACAGGCAGTAGTGCTGATTGGAGTCAAACAGGGAAGGATCTGGAGCCACTTACCTCAGGCAAATGGCTGCAGCATAAGCAGCACTTTTTAGCCGAGGAGGGCACTTTTTGACTTTAAAGTTAAGACGCAGTATTTATTCCAGCATATCATTAATAACACTGATTCAGGGACTTTATTATCGCATTCTTTTCATCTGAACCTCACTGTTTGCCTATGCTTTGTCACTGGAGGGGGGCAAAACACACACCGTTCCTATTACATATTCAGTAGGAATAGGACATCAAAACAGTTTCATCATTAAAATGCCTTACCATTTGTGGCCTTTATATGACTAGAATATACTGTATATTTAAATCCCCTTCCTCCCAGAGCCCAAAACAAAGGGTAGTGTAGTTCTTTATAGTAATAGAGAGCGGTGTCCCCAGGTTCCTGTGTGGGACTTACCTTTAGGGATCAATTATGTGGCCGAGGGCCCTTTTTAAAAAGAACTCCACCTGATTAAAACGCCAGCCGTTTCCCGCCGGTCCATTTGTATGGAGTGCCTGGCTCTCGCCACAGCTATTTATTAGCATATTGTATTTTTAAAGGTCAGTTTCTGTTATACATGGCCAATCTATCTGGAGTAGGTCACAGTAAGACATTCACTATCTATTGTTCTGAAACCGATTCTTTCTGTTCGAAAAGTAAAACGTAAAACGTATGCGTATTTTACCCCCTTCAGGCAGTACAGGAGTTAGTGATATTGATATTGGCCTGTGGATTACAAACCACAAGAGGCAATATCTGGCCCCTATTGTGGGGAATCAGATCATAAAACACCATTACAGCCAATAAGGTTTTTTCTTTTACACCGGTGCATAAGGAAATAATCCCAGTAGCACCCAGGCTGTTATCTGTACATCAGTTGTCTCTGAGCGGCTTACAAAAGAAGGGAGCATGTTCAACACTGCCACGGATCAAAAAGGGCGAGGAGCTGCTTTAGGAGGTAGTAGTATGGAGTGTTCCCTTTTCCCTTCCTCTCAATGAAGCTGTTGGAAAGAAAGGGAGACAGAGAGAGGGTATCAAACAGTAGCATGGCCCTCCGCTCTATTGTGACGAGCAGCAGAAGGGACCTGTTTGGTGGGTGCTTCAGAAGTGGTAAGTGGTGCTGGGTCCCTGTAGGGTCTATTAGCCATCATCTGACTCCCACCGGTGTTGAGGGGAGAGAGAGAGTAGGGGAGACGGGAGGCCACTGTGTTGTGTTGCTGGGACTGATGATTTGAGCTTGGAGCTCCATGTTTAGGCTACTTCAACCATACTTTCTTGTCTTTATCAGCCTTCTGTAGGAGAGATCTGGGCCGTCCATTTACACACACACAGGGACACTTTAACCAAGTCAGGCAATTCTGGATAAATGTGAAATGACATCTATTTACTGTAATGCTGTTTAACCCCCCCCCCCCCATTACTGTTAAAAATGAAATGAATTGCTGTCAGCTGTTGTCCGGGAATGCTCCGTCTTGAATCCAACATAATTACACCTTCTGCTCCGACAGTCAGGTATAGTAAATAGCCTTAAGAACCTCCCATCAGGCAACAACAATGCAACATACTTGAGATCATAAATGTAATCATGGTATTGACTCTGATGGCTACAAGTGCAATTACTGTACCACATAGCAAGCCAGGTATGGAGAATTATCACTGCCGTGTTGCTGTTTAGTCCTAGGCTTTTCCAAAATGGCACCCTATTCCTTTTTATAGTACACTATGGCACCCTATTGCCTGTGTAGTGCACTCATGTAGTGGGATGATAATGATTGCTTAAAGCTGTATTAATAAGAGCATCTGTGCTGAATCCATATAACAGCGTTTAGGACCAATAAATGTATCTCTCCAAAGGCCCCCCCCCCCCGAAAGGTTTATCATGCTACTGTCTCTGCCCGTGGAAGGGAGAGACATAAACTATGACGCACTATGCAATTCAACAACTCTTTCCCAATGGAAATATAAGCAGATACGTATATAGATTAAACAGTGGGACACTCTTTTCTCTCTTGGAGATAGAAAGAAATCCTCTTTAGCATAAACACTTTTGTTAGAAAACAGAGAAGTTATGTTGTTGTGGCTAAAGATGCTTTTAAAGCGATTGCCTGTCGGTCGTTTTTAAAGACCGAGAAATCCATTTGAGCAGCTTCGTTTGTCAGGATTGTTCTGGTAGTCAGAGAGATGCGGAGCTGTGGAGGGCTACACTCAGCAGACAGACAAAATATATGTACACAGACACACACTGAGCAGACAGACAGAATAGATGTCCTGGAGTCCGATCTGCAGACGTAAGGAGGATATACACTAAGTCAAAGGAAAAAGTACATAGGTGAGCATTGTAACTGGTAAAAAAATGGCAAAGGGTGGCAAAAAAAATGACATTAAAAAAATCTCTTTTGTCTAATTTAGAGAGAACCTTGGGGGATGATCTGTGCATTTCGAGAGTGAGGGAGGGAGACACACTCCTGTTTTTAAATCATTTAAGCAGAGATTCAACAACTTTCACCAGCTTAGATGATTCTGCATTGATGTTGTGAGTGAGCAAGGGACTGTGTGTGTTTTATATGGGTGTGTGTGTGCAGTGTGTCTTTTCCTGCTGAAGGCTCACAGTGCGTCTGGGCTCTACCTTTCTGTCAGGGTGCTGGGTGGAGAGACAGAGGAGCGGCTTGCCAATTAATCAAAGTCAGATGTGGCTGAATGCCTGGAGTCAGTGCTGATCCCTGCCCCACCTAGCTCTGTTCTCCCTCACTGTCTGTCTGTCTGCCAAAACTATACCACTCAGAGCTGGGGAGAGCCTGCAGGGCTGAAGCTACCTCACACAGATATATATATATATATATACATACATACACACACACACACATACCATACACACACACTGCAGAGCTTTGCCAGGTTAGGTCCGACTGTTTAAGCACTCTGTTCATTCACACCGTGTTCACATTCAAGTACAAACGGATGTAGCCAGGGACATGTAAATGTGCTGAAGTCAGATAGGTCTTATTCATCAGAGGCAAGAGTATACACTTGTCTGGCTGAGAGTTAGAGGGATTCTTTCACATCCTGTATGTGCCTGTGTTCTATGCATTCTATCCTACTTAAACCACTAATTTAATGCACTGTACATCAAGCGACCCCTGGTTTATGTTAGTGTTTAAAAAGGGTCATACAAAAGAGAAAGCTGTAACAGCGACCACATTTTAATCTAGTGCAAATGATAATTCTGCACTTTAAACTGGAGAAGTGCTCTCTGCAGCCAGTAGCCAGTGGGAGTGAGCAGGACAAATGTAGGGGCTAAAGACAGGCTAATAGTGGTTCTATAAGAGCTGTGTAATTGCTATGGAATTGGAGTGGAAAGGGAGAACTGTCACAGCCTGTATCACAGAATGGGCTTCATACTTAGCATATCAGTATTGCTGTACAAAGTTACAACTAATAATTGCTAAAGACTGTTTTTTTCTGTCCATTTTCAGTCATGTGATGTTTCTCCACTATGTCCAGCCTGTCAGCTATAGCCTCTGACATCCTGTGTGTGTGTGTGATATATATATATATATATATATATATATATATATATATATATATATATATATATATATATAGCCATGGCTGATATAAAGACATTAGAGGCTCGTCGCTGAGGCTAGCCAGACGTGAAATCTATTCATTAATCAGAGAGCTAGCCTCGTCACATTGATTTCCTGTTTCACCATCTTTCACCGTCGGTCTCCGTTTTAAGAAGATGTTACTGGGGTTGGACCCAGGACACGTCTAAACTATCACTGCTTTGAAGGACTGATGACTTCCTATTGAAATGGTACTGTTCTGTTCTGTAACTGTATGTATGGTTGGAAGTACTGCGTGACCTTAATAGTTCTGTTCTGTGTTCTTTTCGCTAATGACAGTGACATATCAACAATGCTTATGATCAGGTGTTACATTGAATTGGTTAAATGCATTGATTTATTGAATGGTTGATCAATCCATTCATAGATTAGTGTATTGATAATTGGGCAGCAACTGCCATGTTTTACCAGCCTCTCACTCACTCTCCAGCCGTGTAACAAGGACAACAAACATTATGTGGGGGGGGGGAAGAACAACAAACTTGGCATTGCCCCAACCCTCTTACCCCCTTCCCCTCCACCCCCGCCCGTATTTAACCCAGCTCAATTTACCCACCTCCATAAAACAATACTTGTGATCAGTGTGTAATAGCACCTTATTAACCCCAATTACCACAATTAAGCTCCGGCTGCCACTGCAGGCCTGCTTTGATGGCTTAATTAATCTGTGTTTGAGTGAAGAGGGCCATGGCACGTTGCTTTGTTGTGCCCCCCCCCCCCCCCCCCCCCCCCCCCCTCCACCACCAACCCATAGTTTCCCACCAACTAAGCATCAGGCCTGACCGAGCCATGTGCCCTTCGCTACCCCTCCACCCCGCTAACAACATCAACATCTGCTGGAACAAAACATCTCCTCTCCTCCACTCGCCTACACTCCTCTGGCTGGCAGACAAATGCCTCCACTCTGGCAGAATGAAAGGCAACCCTCTGCTCTGTGATGTTTCATAATGAACGCTACAAGCCCCTTGGCATGGTGCCTGCCTGCCTTATTGGGGATGGAGGAGGGAGGGCTTGGATAGCTGCCCAGTTTGTTCTGTTCGTTTGCGGCACTCCGGCTAATTGCTTAATTGATGCATTGTTTTTACTGACGATACGGATTTCCCCCCCCACATCTCACAGACAAAAGGCATTACACACTATTAGCCAGTCATGGTTCCTTTCAGCCGGCTGTGTTAAAGATTTAAGGCCTAATGTGATCGTCTGTTTTAATTGAGGCGAGGAGGCACTTGATGTTGCATAATACGAGACTGAATTAAAACCCGAACCACGTCTTCCTGTTTACATTCCACAACAGCCCCAGTAAGCAAGACGAACGAGGATCCTTCCCAGCACCAAAACATGTTAAAAGGAGCTTGTTTATGGCCTTTACCCGACACATTTCAGCAGGGGAAAAAGCTTTTCTAATGCGCTCTTTGTCAGGCCGGGCATTAACCCTAAGTGACTGGTATATAATGATGTCTTTGCTGGGCCTATAACCCACTGTAACTAGGTATTTACAGAGGAGCCTGTCTCTAGTCGGGAGATAAATAAATACCATTTAGTTAGTGTGCTATAGTGTTGGAGCTCTTTAATTAGTAGGGTAGGGGTTAATAAAGGTGTCCTTTGGGAGAGGAGAGAAAGGCTGGGTGGGAGGGTGCGTGTGTGTGTATTGCCACAGGAGAGAACTCTGTTTAATGCATTCCCTTTTCTCTCGGAGTGTATCATTTCCTCTCAGACACACACACACACAATCCTGCATATTCCCACTGAAGTCTGTGATAAACAGGTGTTTTTCCCCTCTATCCATGTGTTTGTCCCTAGACCCCTCTGAGAGCATTCCCATTCCAGGAAGCCTGTATGTCCTCCTGCCAGAGGAGAGACTGGGGAACAGTCAGGATAAAGAAAAGAAAGCACCAGGCCACAGAGAGAGAGAGAGAGTGGGGGAGATAGAGAGAGACTCTTCACTTATTCATCATCATTGTCAGTGTTCGTCCTGAGTAGGAAACAAGCCCACAGAGCTGTAAACACAGATGCAGAAGTCTGGAGTCACATCACAACCCGGGGAATAACAAGTGTAGTGCACTCACATCACGGACAAACACACACACACACACTGGATGTCAAAGGACTGACAGGGAAAGAAAGAGTGCATCTTTTGTGCTGTGGGAGGATGGGAAGTAGGGAAAACAGACAAGACAGTCTGGGACAAGGATCACATTGAGCTCCACGGTATGTAAATGTCTGTTACACCATTATCAAAGAAACAGAACAACTTTGATTCCGGAGCATGATAAATTGATTTCTGTACTTTCACTCTCCACTGAATATTAATTGAAATAGGTACATGAAGAAGAAAAAAAAGAGAACCTTTGTCTACCGAAGAAATGTGCTGAAGGATCGGATTTGGGTAACGTGGTCGTAAAAATAGCATCCCCTGCGAACACGTTTGCTATTATCTCGGTGTGGCAGCGCTGCCTGTTCGCTCCCCCCTATGGCGACGGACACAAGCATTTACATGAAGTCCGCGCGGGAGAGGAAATTACAAGTATTGGGATTTGCTTTTCTGCTGCGTTTATTGCATTATCATAATGTGGCAGGTCAGGTGACTGAAAAGAGACAGGGAGACTGCATCCAGGCTGAGGGAGTCCGGGAGGGTCTGAGGGGCTCTGTCTCTCTCGCCACTTTCGTTTTCCGTCTCTCTCTCTCTATCGCTCTCTCTCTATCTCTCTCTCTCTCTATCTCTCTATCTCTCTCTCTCTCTCTCTCTCTTTGGATGTCATCTGCACCACCATTTTGCATCCTCTTCATCTTCACTCCCTCTCTGTCTCCCTCTTTCTTTCTGGCTCTCCCTCGGGTTCCTTCTCTCTCTCGCTCTCTCTCAGGTGTGGGTCTGTGGGTTTCCTCCCAACTCCAGGCCTCTGGAGAGCAGCATAACCACACAGGCTTGGCTCACTGGGCCTGTTACTGTAGAGCTACTTTCCTCCCTCACCTCTAGGACCTGCTCCTTCCACGCAGATGCCTAGTGATACCCCCCTGTGTGCGTGTGTGTGTGCATTCAGATCCAATCTGTGATTTTTGCTACAGCAGCACCCTCTCCTCTCAATGCACTCTAGCCACAGCTGTTGTAATCTGTTAATGAACACACACATGGGAGGGAGAGGTGGAGGACATTAGGGGGAGTTTTTACATTTTAGGGCTGTTTTTTTACATTTATTACAACACCTGTGCAATGTAATGTGTGTGCAGAGTGTTTCCATTGTGGAGGCATTGATATGTGATGGAGCGTGGGCTTTTTGCACGCACAGCACAAAACACACACACACCAACACACCAACACAGACCTCGAATCAGATGTGTTGCTAGCTTACATCCATACTTTTGTCAGTATTTACCTTGTTTTCTTCATATTGAGTTTTTTCTAAAGCAGATGATTTGTTTTCCCCCCACCATGCCAGAGCCAGAGTGTATGCCCACTCACTCCATTATTCCTTCTCATCTCCCTCTCTCTTCCCCCTCGTTATTTCACTTTCCACTCCTTTGCATGGCTCTGCCCGTGTGTGTGGAGATGTGGCGGTTTGATCATGGGTTCTCTGTTTGAGCGCTAAGGAGGTGATTTGTTACAGGAGACTCACTACAATGTGCACTTCAAAAGGCCCCTTCAGGATGCTGTGCTCTCCACGCTCTCAGAACCAAATCAATGAGAGGGAGGGAGAAGGAGAGAGAGGGCCTGCTTCGTGTACGTTAACACTGAGAGAGAGCAAGAGTCTCACCCCTGTTCCCTGGGTCCCGCTCATACATTATGTCCTTTGAATTGTGTGCACCTCATTAGCCAGTGGGTTATGTTAGCAGCTGGTAATTGATTTGGCACATATTCATCATGTTTTGCTTTTGCTCTCCTTTGTGTCCAATCGATGCTCAGCTTTCATTTCTAAGTAGCTCATGTTTTTTCGGGCAAACAGACTTCACATCAGCGACTCACTAACTGCACTTGTAAGCCAGCTAACTTGCCCAAATATTCTAAAATAACTTCAGTGCATATTCTGGGCTAATTGACTCAGCAATCAACAACACAGATCAAAGTTTAGCTTTCTCTGTGAACCATAAAGAAAATAGTTATTTCTGGTGTTTTATCAAAGTTAGCTGGCTAACTTACTGAATCTGCTTTAGTATACCCCTCTGCTTGCCAAGTTGATCAAGGCTTACTGTAGTGTGAAGTATTTGTCTCTAATATTCATTTCCATCCAGAGAAAACAAACTATACAAAATGTCACATTCTGCAATATCTTTTCTGCAATATCTTATGTTAGCAGCTTTGAGTTCTCAGAGGGCTGATCAAATAGTTTGTCTAGATGATGAAAACCCTGCTGCATGCAGTTTTCTCTAGCAGGGAAAAAAAAGCAGCAGAAACCATCCGCATCTCGCTTGTGTGCGTCTCCCTTAACGAACGAGTCACAATCAATTAGCTAGCAAGATATTCAAAACAACATTTAGCATTTACAGCTACCATTTACCATATCAGAGGGGAGTTATGAATATTATAACATCATGGGTGTTTATGGTAAGTGTGTTGCTTATCTCTTTAAACTGTTTATAAATTCTAATGTGAGGTCTTTGGACTCCTGCCGTTTGGGTTTGTTAGTATTTAGCTGGGATGGGCGGGGAAGTGATGGGGAATAAGCAAGAGGCCTGGAGAGATTGCTAACTCAGACCTCTGATGTGCAAATGAGCTTGGCTCTCGATTAGGTTTTTATAAAACAGCAACATTGAATATGAATAGATTGTGGAGGAAACATGTTTATTTTGGCTAAGATTATCATACTGTACTGATTTAGTGTAGTGATGAAATGATGGCCTCTTGGTACAGCGGCGAGGGTTATGAAATTACTGTAAACCTCTGTTCTTTTCATTGTTTGTTGTGCTGTGTGGGGAACTCTGAGACCTATAGCTCTGCACTGCAAGTCTACTAGCTAATGAGTTAGAAACTTGCTCCAAACCAAAACTAAATACTATAACTACAGACCACTATTCAATGGGGGTAAAACTGCAAAACTTCCCCAGAGGCCCACACTGTGCCGTGTTTGATTTAAGCAACTTCCCACACACGTCAATGCAGACCAGAGCCCAACTGTTGGTTCCTGGATGTCTTCGAGTGTGCCAGCCGGCAAGTGTGTTTTGGGCAACATAGTTTGCCCGTTGGTTTCCAAAAAGACACAGCATGATCGTTTCTCCCTTCACACAGGAACAGCTTGAGTCAGACTTTGATTAAAAAAGGAAATAGTATGGAAGCTCAGCTCAGAGTCTTCTCTTCCTGGGCGGTAGGAGCCCGTCAGGGCCTGGGGAAATCTGATTGGGATCTGGATGATTTGACTAGATGAAGATACCGTCGTAATTAGAGACATGGTAGAGCGTCACTGTAGATAGCAGCTCCTTCCATCCAGGCGCTCGCAAAACAGAACTGCATGATGGGAGGAGAGCTTAGATAGGTGGGCGGGATGGGGGTGGGGTAGACAGAGGCAGTCAGTGTACTAGAGCCTGTGTGTGACTGTTATGCGTCTCACATCGTGTCATATTAAGGACACCAAAACACGTGTAATGGGGTGGGAGTCATTTAGGAGCCCTGGATAAACATGAGCCTCACTAATTACTGAACTGTACGAGCGCCATTACTTTTAGACTTCATTTAGTCAAGCTAATTGGCTGAAGTCAGACCAAGCTGCCAGTCTAATATAATCACTGAACAATCTCTCTCTCTCTCTTTCTCTCTCTTTCTCTCAGATCGCTCATCATTGCCAACTTTGTTGAAAGAACTAAAAAGTACTAATTTGTCTTTTCCTATTTTGATAGGAATTAAGAAAAAAAACAAATGACTAAGAGTTAGCTAATGAACTAATATACAGTGACAGGTGCTGCTGTATGTTATTAGCTGAGGCCTGTCCAGATTAGACTGTTTTTCAGAGCTGCATTCTTCAGGTGAAAAAGAATTCCTCTGTGTGACATTTCAGAGACTGGCGCCCTCGGGGCATGGAGACAGAGGAGAGCGGAATCGGACAGGGTAATTGCACCGAGGTTTCCCCTTACTAAATTAACCTCCGCTCGTGGAAATTTATTGGCCTGCTGTTTTTGAAAATTATTTAAACTTGCAGTTATTTCCGATGTCGAGCGTCTTCTGGGAGCTAGCGCTCTTTGTTTCTGACAGACGCCTGATTATGTTTGAGGGGGATGTTTTGGAGAGGCCACAGGGCCGGAGGTAGTTCATCTCAGACAGGCTCCTAGCTTTAGGAACATTTTAACTGCTCACCTGTAGAAATATACACATTGCTGCATAGCCTTGATGACTGGGTTAAGTCAATATGCTCGGGCAGGTCAGAGCGGGGACATATACACTGGGACCAGAGCCAAAATTAAATGTAGTCTTTTAGCTGTTTTCTTTCTTTCACTCTGTTTGGGTACTGTATCCCCCCCTTTCTGTTCCCTCCATCCATTGCTCTCCAGTCCTCGGTTCTGCTCGAGACTGTGCTAGTTTAATAGTGGTAATAATAGTGGTAATTATAGCTTGCATTTACATTGCACCTCTCGTTGCGTGGTCTCAGGCCAGCTCTTGTTATGGGGGTAAGCTCATTCAGCGCAGCCAATGTGTTCTGTAGCACCTGGTTGCTGTTTCAGCAGCACTGATTTTGCGCCAGAATGCTCCCCGCACATTTGTTACCCCGTCATAACTGTCACCGCTATGCATCTACCCGAGATAGGCCTCCCACCTACACACACACACACACGCACGCTTGCCGCATATGGTCTGAATGAGTGCCCTTTATTGCACATTAAAAAGGATTGTGCGAAAATCTAATGTGCACAGTACTAATACTTGAATGGTGCAATAGAATATAAAGATATGTTGAGCCATTAGTTTCTTGAACCCAGGTGACGCTTTAGATAGGTGTTGAGATAAATGGGGACATATCCCTTATACACCTTTCTTCCACTCATATCACCCCTATAGCATATTCAATTATTTATTGTTCAGTACAGGGAGACTAATGCTCGAAGGTGCCCCTTTTGATGGTGATGTGCCCCGGTACTGAAATATGTCAGCCATCAGGCTATTGAAGCGGGGACGCTTTTGAATAAACATCCATCCTGGACTGTCTCTCACTTCGAGACAATTGTCCAAATCACCCGGCGAAGACAGGAGACGGCCTGCAGGAAACTGACAACGAACCAGGATGGATGGTCATGGGACCATGATTTACATCATGTTTGGCATTTTAGACCGTCTGACGGAGAAAGGAGAAAGTATCAGTCAGCTTTATTTGACTTTTCTCTCTCTCTCTCCCTGTTCTTTGGTGCTGTGTTCCACCCCTCCTCTCCTCTCCTCTCTGACAGGCCCTGGAGACATCCTAGTGTGTCTGCATGTAAGGGTTCTCTCTCTCTCGCTCTGTCATTCGTTGGACGGCTGCCAATTTACCAGTGACAAGGAGAGGATGGGAGATGGACGAGTCTCGTTCTGCTCTCTGAGCGAGGAGGTTTTTTGTTGTCTGCACCCCTTCTACTCCCCTACCCTGCCCCCCCCCTGGTCATCCCTGCTGTTAACCCCCACACTCTGCCCTCCCACCATGCCAATTTGTGAATCAGCTTATGATAATGGCGTGATCATAATGAAATGGGGAGCGGCAGCTAACAGCGCTGCTGACCTTTCAATAGAAGTGACAGTAACAGCCCCCCCCCCCCAAAACCCGTAATAAGGTCTGTTGAGTAAGCAACTTACAAGCCAAGGTTATTGGTCTCAAAAAAAAAAAAGGATGTTCTGAATGCGATTTCACAAGTCGATAAACTTCTCAGAGTGGAGTGTGTTGCTGGCCGCTGCTTCGGCAGCTCGTTATGCTGATGCTGGGCGGTTTTAGGAGGGTGGGTGGCGCCGGATCCCTGCAGACATTCGTAACGCATCAGATAGAGGAGCATCAATCTCTCGTGAAGTGCCCTGAATTTAACACGGCCGGAGGCAACGAGGAAAACGAGAGCGGTTAAATGTTCTTTATTTATTCCCCACTGAATTCCTTTTGGGAGGGTTGGAAGGGCAAAATTGATATGGAAACATTCATACCCCACCTCTCTTAGCCAGTCCTGATTTCATTTGCTGGCTTTAGTGATTCCCTGCCTTTTCATATGCCATAACAGGGCAGTCAGTATGATATTTCATACAGTTCTTTCCAACTCCTCACAGACATAGTAACCAGGATAGGTGCAATGTAATCACAACATAAGAGAGACCCTTATAGAGAGAGTAGAGGAGAAAAATCGAGACTTGTGTCTGTAAGAGAATGAGCTCGGCAGCCTGTATTGAGTTTGTTTCGTTTTTTTTTATTATCCCCGTCTCTGTGTAAGAGTCCTTCTCTCCAGTTTTGTTCATAAAAAGTTGTGACGTCTCTTCAAAGTTCCAGCTAACTTGTGTTTGACCTTCATTGTGCCGTCTAGGTAGCACTGCATCCCTTCCCTTCGTTTGGGAGCCAAAGAGTTCAAAATGGAGTGCTGTGTAGGCCCCAACACTCTGTGGCATAACAACCACCCCACCCATGGTCCTTCCATGTGCCCCACAGTGCTTCAAAGTGCTCTCCTCTCTCTCTCACTCTCTCTCTCACTCTCTCTCTCACTCTCTCTCTCAGCACAAGCAAGAGATGCCTCCTCAGGAGTTGTTTTTCCTCCATATAAATAAAACATGTATGAGTTTTCCTATTCACCCGGACCTCGCCCAGGCATTACAGCCTGTAATACACACTTCTTCTCCACACTCCTCTCAGCCTGTGGACCTCTTTTATCTAATTGGCAGAGCATGAAGAAGGGAACAGAGGAGGAGAGCAGCTAACCTGGTGCCTGACAACAAACAAGCATGCTGCAAATGACAGTGATTTTCACATAAATCTTCCTTGTGTGTGTGTACTTGCAGGTGTGCATGCGTACTTTGTGTGTGCACCCACGTGGAGGAGGAGGTGAGTCTGAGAAGCGATTATCAATCTTCATTTTGTAATTTATGAAGGCCAGTTGTCAGGCTTCCAGCAGCGTCTGAAACAACTCATTCTAGCGTGCTACGGGGGGAACCCGAGGGTATCTGTGCCTCCTGTCACCCTCTCCTCTCCGCCGCCACTACTGCTGCTGTCAGCTCTTCCTGCCTGCTCCTCCGCAGCCCGCCCAGGGGCGTCAGGGAGAGGGAGAGACCCACCGAGGATTAACCCCTCGCCACCCACGGCAGGTGCTGAGGTTTCCGAGGCAGTGGGGCATCCACACTCATTAAGGAAGAGGGGAGAGGGCAGTGGGTACAGAGCGGAGCGTCGACAAACGACGGAGGAAACAAGTCCCCCACCACAGAGGCGACAACACAGCGGAACACTGCCACAGGAGGAGGCTCACCGTTCCCGGTCTCCTGGTCTCAGTCCCTCTTCCTTCTTTCCTCCCTCATCTCTAGTCTCCCCCCTCTCCTTTACCCATGCCTCTCTCTCTCTCTCTCTCTCTCTCTCTCTCTCTCTCTCTCTCTCTCTGATCCCTGTCTCTCAGCCAGTCAGCACGGCCCTACCTGGGAGAGCAGAGCTGGGTACTGCATGGCGGCTATGCTACGATAGTGCTGCAGGACACCATGGACAGCTGGTCCTGATAATTGTTTTACCCTGCATGTCCCACGTTCGCAGGAGATGGCATCAATTGGCCATTTGCCCTGTAACAGTGGAAGCCTTGCTCTCTCTCTGGTTATTTGACCAGGGTTGATGGATGCTGATTGCACCGTCTTAGTTGTTCAAGATGCCTGGGAACAGACAGACAAAAAAACATATGTGCCTACATAAGGCCATGCTCATGACTCAGCACTAGGAGTCGATGGAGAAGACATTTCAGGTTTGAGGTTTTGAACTCTTGTGTCAAGTTAAAGTATTAGGAGTTCTTTAGTGGGCATAACTCCTTCAAACTACTTCTGATTTTCTCACGCCCAACTCTTTTTGAATGAAGAGGGTGCTAAATACAGCATGAGTTAGAGCTTTAAAATGTCAGTATGCACAATTACTGCTGGTTTCAACATTTCCGTTTAGATCAAACGTAATTAGCCAGTGCCTGGACATAGCATAGGGCTTCAGTCCAATTCTTAAGTTCTTAATCATTAAAGAGCAACTGCCATTAAAAAGTAACTCATCCCTTTGAAAATGGCCTACGTGGCGTCGATAATATATGAGTCAGAGACAGTTATCATAGTGTCAAAATTGACTACAAAGTGTTAATAGCATACATTTGTTCATGAAGTCAGTCTTGTCTAAAACTGAGTTTTGCAAACTTAGTGCGTCACAACGAGTGAATGAAGGTTGGGTTTGGATTCAAATTATGTCAATAAATCCTGCCCCCTTTCTTCCAAGCTCCACGTGCAAATTGCCACTTCGCCCACTTCCCTTCATTGAATAGGGTTCCATTGTTTCATCGCCCCCCAACTCGTTAAAAGGACAGCTGGCTGAAAAGCCATATATGGGTTGACCATATATAGTTTGCATGCCCTGCCGAAGGTCCCTAGTATGCGGAATAAGTGGTTGGAGTTTGTCGGTCCCCAAGTCTGCACCAGTAATGCTAGCTTGGTGTGCAATGACCAGATCTCTCTGGTATGACTTAGCTAATGACGTTGAATAACAAAATTGCTGTTTATATAGGTAGCTATCTTTTGATAAAGCAAGGCAGGCTATCTAATATTAGCTAGCGAGACAGGCTAGCTAACGTTAGCATAGCTAGTTAGCTAGCTACCTCATTACTTAGTTAGGTCGTAGCTCATACAAGCGTATGTATTGTCTACATACTGCTGGTTATGTGACTTTATCATTTGATAACGTTAGCGAGGCAGGCAGGCTAGCTAGCTACAGGCTAGCTAATGTTAGCTAACTAAGTTGGATTTGCGAGTTCATTTGTAGCTCATACATGTGTATTCTGTATTATCTAAGGCAAAACTAAATAATGGATGCAGCTATGGTGGTAGCTAATGTAACAGATGTGATTATACTTAGTAACTCTCTTGCTTTGTTTGTTTTTTTAAGAAAGGAAAACCCAGCCAGCGGTCCCAGTTGGTTGGTGTTTATTCTGACAATAGACACAAGGAAGCACATTAGATGTGCAGGACAACAGTATGTTGATGGCTGTAGATTTGTCTGTTAGCATGGAAATAACTGTGAATTAGCGGGGCGCAAATGCGACCATTACAATTAGAGCATGCTATCTAGCTGCCAAGAGTGTGCAAAACTGTCATCAAGGTGAAGGGTGGCTACTTTGAAGAATCTGAAATATAAAATACATTTTGATTTGTTTAACACTTAACACTTGTTTACCAACGGATATCTCTCAGATGGTGGACAAACAGGGTTGTCTTCTTCGTCAGCACCATGACCAGCTGGCACAACTGGGGACAGCCACGGAAGAGGTTCTTCGCAGTTTGCAGCGTCTCGAACATCCCCGGGAGGCGCTGCATCCTAATAGCGGTGGATACTCTAGAGCCAACCTACCCCGTGAGCCAGCCCAACAGCCCATTCAGCAACCCACTCAGGTTAGAGATACCCGTTTATTCCTCCCCGAGAAATATGACGGTACCCAATCCAAATGCTGTGGCTTCCTACTTCAGTGCTCCCTTTATTTTACACACCAGATAGTGGCCCCCACCACCAAGAGGTCTAAGGTTGCCACGGTTATTTCTCTGCTGACGGGGCGGGCATTGGAATGGGCTACGGCCATCTGGGAGAGAGGAGAGGAGGAGCTAAATTCCTATGAGGGGTTCATGGCTCTGTTTTAAATGTATCTTTGATCATTCCCCGGAGGGCAGAGAGGGAGGTGAGCGTCTACTTCAATTACGGCAGGGGGATCAGGCGGCTGCCGAGTATGCACTCACCTTCTCCGGGAGCATCGGCATTCTCATCACTTCTCTCCCCTCCTTCGGCGAACACTTGGGTTCAGAGCCTGGGCCCATGGAGATAGGGGTCACACGCTTCCCCGCGGTGGAGTGCCGCAGACGGATACAACTGGGGCTCTGTCTGTACTGTGGTCAATGAGGGCACAGGCTCCAACGGTGTCCAGCATGTCCGAAACCGTGATCTACTAGAACAGAGGGACATCACGTGATCTGCCATCCCCTGGGCCAGGAGTGAGTATTCCATCTTCATCACTACCTGCTGGGCTCTTTTTGGTGTCCATCTCATTGGTTGACTGTCCCACAAGTCCTGTGTCAACAGCTTTAGTGGATTCCGGTGCCGCAGGGAATTTTATGGATCAGACCCTTGCCTCCTCTCTCAATATTACTTCATACCCGCTCTCCTCTCCTTTTCCGGTGCAAGGCCTCGATTGTCAGCCATTAGGATCCGGAACCATTACACATCACTCAACCACAACCTCACCGTGGAGTCCAATCATCAGGAGAATATCCCCTTCTTCATCACCATTTTACAAGATCATCTTCGGCCACCCTTGACTTCAACGCCATAATCCCACCGTTTCATGGTCGAGGATGAGAATCACAGACTGGTCACCTGAATACCGGAGGACCTGCTTCCCTGTTCCCTGTGGTTTCACGTCGGTTGAGAGTTGTTTGGTTGCCCTTCAGCCCGACATCCCGGAAGTATACCAGGATCTGAGGGAGGTACTCTCCAAGACCCGGGCCACCTGTCTTCCTCCTCATTGACCCTGGGACTGTGCCATCCAACTGCTTGCTGATGCAACACCTCCACGCAGATGCATCTACCCTCTGTCTGTGGCGGATTACATGGAGGATTACATTCAGGAGGCACTCCAAATAGGGGTTCCTCCGCACGTCCACTTTTCCTGCGTTGGCTGGTTTCTTCTTCATGGCCAAGAGGGATGGAGGATTAAACCCTTGCCTTGATTACAGAAGAAGTATCGGTACCCCCTCCCGTTGGTGCCGTCAGCCATTGAGCAGCTCCACGGGGCCCGGTTCTTCACCAAAATGGACCTGCGGAGTGCCTACAATCTCATCCGCATCTGGGAGGGGGGTGAGTGGAAAACCGCGTTCAGCACAATGTCTAATCACTACGAGTACTTGGTGATGCCCTTTGACTTAGCCAATGCTACGTCAGTGTTCCAGGCATTCGTTAACAAGGTGTTCAGGGACATCCTCGGACGCCAGGTGATCGTATACATTGATGACATCTTGATCTACTCGGTTAATCTGGAGAATCACATCACACGTTCGAGCAGTCCTGGAACACCTCCTGGCCCATCACCTGTTCGTCAAGGCTAAGACGTGTCAATTCTATCAGAGGGTGGTCTCCTTGGGTTACCAAATCAGCCAGCAGGGAGTGAAGATGTACGACAAGAAGGTAGATGCAGTCAGGTCATGGCCTGTCCTAACCACCATTAAGGGGTTACAACGGATTTTGTGGTTTGCCAAATTCTACCGTAGTTTCATCAGGAATTTCAGCTCTGTTGCCGCTCCTCTCACCTCCCTCCTTAAGGGAGGCCCCCGTAGGCTGGTGTGGGGTCCAGCAGCCGACATGGCCTACCATCTTCTCAAGGGTTGTTTTACCTCCGCCCCAGTGCTGAAACATCTGGGTCACGGTCAGCCTCACTTCCGGGTACCAGCCTCAGTCCAACGGGCAGGTGGAGAGGATGAACCAGGAGCTTTGGAGGTTCCTGAGGAGTAACTGTGTGGACCGGCAGGGTGAGTGGGCACGATTCCTTCCATGGGCAGAGTACGTCCAGAATTCGCTACTGGGTTGACTCCCTTCCAGTGTGTTCTGGATTTTCAGCCAGCCCTGGCCCTGTGGACTCAGTGCCAGACTGAGTCTCCTGCGGTTGAGTGATTCTGGCCATCGTCAAAAATAACAGGCAGACCGCCACCGCAGTGAGACCCCTGGAGGAGCTGCGTGTCAGGGGGGGTGTACAGGTACGTCTACTCCTGCTCCTCCCCTTCGGCGAGCGACGTTGCCAGAATACTAACCACCGGTCCTGGGACTCATCATTACGACCTCATTACCTCCCATTTATAGGACCCTTCCTTTTGTTCATGGTATTGATCCTGTGTTCGTGCTATCTCACTTCTGTTACGCTGTCTTGTTTCATGTTAGTTGTTTCATTAAATGTTTCACCTCCACCTGCTTCTTGACTCACAGCATTATCGTTACAATTCCAAAGGGTTCACATACTTTTTCTTGCAACTGTATGTACACACACACACACACACACACCAGGACATGTACACATTGTAAATATGAATATAGAATACAATATTTTAGAAGATGACCTACCGCTTGCATGTCAATATCAGACCGGTAAGAATTTACGTTTGCGATCTTCTTTATGCGCAAGCATGACTAATGGCATAACAACTTATTGATATGTATTCAATCAACCAATAGGAATACATAAACATTGAATACATGTTTCTGCAGTGTGAAGTGGAAACATAACCAACCCTGTTGCATTAACTCAAATCTGAGACTGACTAATTCAGTGAACTAGGAGCAACAAACCGTAACTGCATCACCGGCCTGAATCTAATCAAATCTGGAGCTACAGTCAGTCTATAGTTGTAAACCACAGAATTAGGGTTACCACAACCACAAAGTGAAAATTGGTTATCTTAAAAATGAATGAAAACAAACATTTGCTTTTTGGTTTTAATTTAAGTTTAGCAAGTGTAGTTAAGGTTAGGTTTAAAATCACATTTTAAGAACTTGTAGAAGTAGGCAGGGTTTATTACTTTATAGATGTGGTAACTAGTGCCAACTTAGAATTAGCTTGACCCGAGATACTGTCCTGATGAAACAGACTGCTTAATCAATGGTAATGTGTGTTATGTGAGAAGTTGTATAAAAAAAATACCCAGTTTGATAAACTAAAAGGTTAATGACGCAATATCATGATATCTAAAGTGAAATAGAAAGGTGAATGCAGCGATAAGGTTGGTTCCACCATGCTAATCATAACCACCATTGATGAAGTAGACAATACTCTGTGGGTGTGTTTGTGTGTGTGACCGATTAGTATCTTTGAGGGCCAGGAGGTGATATACGCTGCCATGCCCATAAGCCTCACCTCTTGCCTGCTCACTAATGGTCATCAATGGGAGATCAGAATTACGTAGGTTTAGTCTGACCTGTTCAAACTTTAACATACTATACAGTGCCATCAGAAAGTATTCAGACTAGAGGTCGACCGATTAATCGGAATGGCCGATTAATTAGGGCCGATGTCAAGTTTTCATAACAATCAGAAATCTGTATTTTTGGACACCGATTTTGCCAAATTATTTATTTAATCTTTATTTAACTAGGCAAGTCAGTTAAGAACACATTCTAAATTTCAATGACGGCCTAGGAACGGTGGGTTAACTGCCTCCTTCAGCGCCAGAACGACAGATTTTCACCTTGTCAGCTCGGTGGATCCAATCTTGCAACCTTACAGTTAACTCGTCCAACGCAATAACGACCTGCCTCTTGTTGCACTCCACAAGGAGACTGCCTGTTACGCGAATGCAGTAAGCCAAGGTAAATTGCTAGCTAGCATTAATCTTATTTTATAAAAAACAATCAATCAATCATAATCACTAGTTAACTACACATGGTTGATGATATTACTAGATATTATCTAGCAAGTCCTGTGTTGAGTATAATCTGACTGAGCATACAAGTATCTAAGTATTTGACTGAGCAGTGGTAGGCAGAAGCAGGTGCTTAAGCATTCATTCAAACAGCACTTTCGTGAGTTTTGCCAGCAGCTCTCTTTGTTGTGCGTCAAGCATTGCGCTGTTTATGACTTCAAGCCTATCAACTCCTGAGATTAGGCTGGTGTAACCGAAGTGAAATGGCTGGCTCCTTAGCACGAGTTAATAGCGTTTCAAACGTCACTCGCTCTGAGCCTGTGGTTGTTTCTCTTGCTCTGCGTGGGTAACGCTGCTTCGAGGATGGCTGTTGTCGTTGTGTTCCTGGTTCGAGTCCAGGGAGCGAGGAGTTGGACGGAAGCTATACTGTTACACTGGCAATACTAAAGTGCCTATAAGAACATCCAATAGTCAAAGGTTAATGAAATACAAATGGTATAGAGGGAAATAGTCCTAAAATTTCTATAATAACTACAACCTAAAACTTCTTACCTGGGAATATTGAAGACTCATGTTAAAAGGAACCACCAGCTTTCATATGTTCTTATGTTCTGAGCAAGGAACTGAAACGTTAGCTTTCTTACATGGCACACATTGCACTTTTACTTTCTTCTCCAGCACTTTGTTTTTGCATTATTTAAACCAAATTGAACGTTTCATTATTTATTTGAAGCTAAATTGATTTTATTGATGTATTATATTAAGTTAAAATAAGTGTTCATTCAGTATTGTTGTAATTGTCATTATTACATTTTTTATTTATTTAAATCGGCCGATTAATCGGTATCGGCTTTTTTTGGTCCTCCAAAAATCGGTATCGGCATTGAAAAATCATAATCGGTCTACCTCTAATTCAGACCCCTTGACTTCTTCCACATTTTGTTACGTGACAGCCTTATTATAAAATTTATAAATATATATATATATATATATATATCAAATCAAATTGTATTTGTCACATGCACCGAATGCAACAGGTGTAGACCTTACCATGAAATGCTTTTAACCAACAATGCAGTTCAAGAAATAGTTCATAAAATATTTACAAAATAAACAAATGTTTTAACAGATCTAATCAATCAAAAAGTAACACAATAAATGTACATAACAATAATGAGGCTGTATACATGGGGTACCGGTACAGAGTCAATGTAGAGGCTGTATACAGGGGGTACCGGTATATAGTCAATGTGGAGGCTGTATTACAGGGGGTACCGGTACAGAGTCAATGTGCGGGGGTACAAATTAGTTGAGATAATTTGTAAAGTACCTATGCATAGATAATAAACAATGAGTAGCAGCAGTGTAAAAACAAAGGGGGGAGGGGTGTCAATAGTCAAACAATACTGCATAATGACAAAGCGAAAACAGGTTAAAAATATATATATTTATATAAAAAAATAGAAATACCATATTTACATAAGTATTCAGACCCTTTGCTATGAGACTTGGAATTGAGTTCAGGAGCATCCTGTTTCCATTGATTATCCTTGAGATGTTTCTACAACTTGATTGGAGTACACCTGGGGTAAATTCAATTGATTGGACATGATTTAGAAAAGCACACACCTGACTATAAGGTTCCACTGTTGACAGTGCATGTCAGAGCAAAAACCAAGCAATGAGGTCGAAGGAATTGTCCGTAGAGCTCTGTGACAAGATTATGTCGAGGCACATATCTGGGGAAGGGTACCAAAACATTTCTGCAGCATTGAAGGTCCCCAACAACACTGGTCTCCATCATTCATGAATGAGTTTGGAACCACCAAGACTCTTCCTAGAGCTGGCCACCCGGCCAAACTAAGCAATCGGGGGAGAAGGGCCTGCGTCAGCGAGGTGATCAAGAAGGGAACCTGATGGTCACCATTACAGAGCTCTAGAATTCCTCTGTGGAGATGGGAGAACCTTCCAGAAGGACAACTATTTCTGCAGCACTCCACAAATCAGTCCTTTATGGTAGAATGGCCAGACGGAAGCCACTCCTTAGTAAAAGGCACATGACAGCCCTCTTGGAGTTTGCCAAAAGGCACCTCAAGACTGGTCATTTTCTGGTCTGATGAAACCAAAATTTAACTCTTTGGCCTGTATGCCAAGACTCATGTCTGGAGGAAACCTGGCACCATCCCTAGGGTGAAGCATGGTGGTGGCAGCATCATACTGTGGGGATGTTTTTCAGCAGCAGGGACTGGGAGACTAGTCAGGATCGAAGCAAAGATGAACGGAACAAAGTACAGAGAGATCCTTGATGAAAACCTGCTCCTGAGCGCTCAGGACCTCAAACTGGGGTGAAGGTTCACCTTCCAACAGGACAACGACCCTAAGCACACAGCCAAGACAACTCAGGAGTGGCTTCGGGACAAGTCTCTAAATGTCCTCGAGTTGACCAGCCAGAGCCTGTACTTGAACCCGGAGAGACCTGAAAATAGCTGTGCAGTGACACTCCCCATCCAACCTAACAGAAGACTCAAGGCTGTAATCTCTGCCAAAGGTGCTTCAGCAAAGTACTGAGTAAATGGTCTGAATAGTTATGTAAATGTGATATTTCAGTTTTTTGTAAATTAAAAATTAGCAGAAATAATGTATAACATGTTTTTGCTTTGTCATTATGTGATATTGTGTGTATTGATGAGTGGGGGGGGGGGGACAATTCACAGATGCATCTATGGAGCCAGCCCTTGGAGACTTGCAACATTATGTGATAGAGTCCTGACCGACATACAGGCTTGATACTGACGTCTCCGAATGGAGAGAGACCTGGCACTCAACAAATCCACAATGTGGTGCTGAAGGTGATTACTAATTATACAGTACAGCAGAAATGTCCAGTATTTGCAACACCCTTTTTATTCAATGCGTCACTGAACTCTGCAACAATTCTGCCTATTGTTACAGATGGAGAGGACTGGAGATGGTTTTGCCAGATGCCAGCCTCGGTCGTTTGATTGTCTTACCCGTTAAAACTTCAACATTAGTACCTGTTTGTGTGTCAGGTATTACCTATCCAATCTGCCGTTGGTAATAGAACAGGGAATGTGTATATGTTCACAGAAACAGGTATGGAGCCAGCACATGGAGACTTGCAAGGTGACGTGATGAAGTCTAGATTGACAGACGTGCTTGATACTGATATCTCTCAATTGAGAGAGACCTGGCACTCTGCATGTGCACATTGTTATATTAGCAGAACACTATTTCTATAGTATTTTGTACACAAAATATGTCACTATATGTAACATATAATATGTTACTACATTTGAAAGTTATCAAAACACTTAGTTTAGAATATCTACATAAATTCAGCAATCGCATCTTCTCGTATTACTCTGCCCTTTGTATCTCAGTTGGTAGAGCATTTGCGCTTATAACGCCAGGGTAGTGGGTTTGATTCCCGGGACCATCCATCCATAAAATGTATGCATGCATGACTGTAAGTTGCTTTGGATAAAAGTGTCTGCTAAATGGCTTATATTATATCTACTGACCTCTTCAAAGCTTCCTCCGGCATCTCAGCATACATCTTCCTGTTGTTATTCAACTCTACTTGCAGCAAGTTTGTTTGTTGTAATTGCGTGGGGGGAAACAGCTGCGGGCAAGGTTCTGACAGACGGGTGTGTCTTGGTGGTGGCAAGGACACACACAAGAAACACGCACATCAAACCACACCCCCAAGCCAACTCACGTTTGGCTCCTGTCATGGCAGCCAGCATTTCTTGAGGAGCAAGCCAAAATACGAGGCAGCGGTTGCAGTATCCCCTTTAATAAACCTAAATGTAAAAATCTACAAATGTTACACTCACGTTCGGCCTTTCCATGTGCTCCATCTTTTTCCCCTCCCTTTCTCTTTATCAGTGCATTAAAGATTGAGATGTACTTTTGAGGATTGAAGACAGACAGACCGGGCCAATGGGGCCTGGAGATGTTTTTTCAAAGAGAGAAATCTGTCCGTTTGGTGTGACGACCTTTCTGTGTGGTAAATTATTCACTGTTATAAGCAACTCTGTGGGTCTGGTTCCCTGGTTGGTTCCCATGTTTGATTGGAAAATGGGGCTGATTTGTGGAGCGATAGCCCCGGGCTTCTGGCCTGCAGGCTGCCGCTGGGGGGACACTGGCCTCTGAGTTCCACCAGGTCCCTGGAAGGTCCGCATGCAGTCAGCCAGCCTGCCTGCCTGCCAGCCTTTCGTCCACTGCTCTGACTCCCTTAGCCTTCCCACTGGAAACCTTGGCACTGATCAGTGGTTCCACTGAGGGAGGCTGTTCTCTAAGCAGTTCTCCCCCCTCAGCTCAGCCAAAGCCTCCAGCCTATCTCCTGTGGTTTCCTGGTCAATTTGTTGGTTGACCTGCCAGGAGCAGAATGTAAATCCTCACTGAAGGAAACAAGAGGAGCGTAGAACCCGAGCCTGCTGGCAATGTAAGGCCAGCATATACCTAGTGTGTGGAGAGAAACCCAGCGGCTGTTTCTATCTGGACGAGCCATACAGGATAGAGGATAGCCATCATGAGGATTTGAGCGTGTGTGAGGGGTTTCATGTGCTTAGGGTGGTCTGTGTGTGTGCGTATGCATCTTCGTGTGCATGCCTGCATTTGTGTGTGTGCGTCTGCCCTCTGGCCACAATAGTTTTGTACTTTTTAGGGCCCCAGCTGCCTGTCTCCGTCACCGCTCCCTTCACAGCAGCTTCACCCGGGATTCAGGCACGATTCCCCTTCACTGCTCATCAACCCACAAGCGCTCTAATTTATAGGCAGGCATAAAAAGTCTGCCTTGTCCCTCTGGTACTGCCTCTGCATAGCAATAGCACGGCAAAATAGGACACATGCTGTTAAACATGTAAAGGTCTTTTCGGCTTTGTCTGTGTTTTAACTCTCTCCATTTACTTACACAATGGCGGTACTGCGTCCACAGACACACACACACACAGGTACACATATTACGTTATAAATGACTCGTCATCTGGAGATGTTATACCTCCTGAGTTTGGCTGTACTCTTTTGAAACTTTTGAGGTAAATTCAGGCTGTGTTTAAAGCAGCAGTTCAACCAATAACTAAGTTGCAACCCTGCCACTGTTGGTAAACAGCTGAGGGAAGGGGCTGGAGAAATGGAACCACTCTCAAATTCATAGACAGCGCTATGGATACAGGGACTGGCCATCCATGATTTTAAAGTTTGTTTGCAATTGCATTGTTTATAAACAATGTATTAAAACAAGCTTATATTTTGTGTTCTGATAAGGAACGACAATTGAACAAAGCCGATGAGGCATTTATAAGTTATATTCTTCAGTGGCTATATATCGTTAATTTAAAAGTCCAAAAATTGATGTAGCAATCACAGATTGCCCCTTCAAAGATGGATGACTTTAATATTGGATTAATGGTCGACCATGGTGTGCTGCCTGCTGTAAACTACAGAGTTCAGACCAGTTTCAAGGACAAGATGATACACACAAGATCAAAGTGATAGCATGGAGAGACTTGAATCTGAATGTCTATATCCAAATACCACCTGTCTGTCTGTTTTTGTGCTGTCAGCACTTTTGAAAAAATCTCGAGTTCATTTTTGGTCAGATGTAGTATTTAGTTCTAGTAGTACCTCACCCAGAGTCTTGCATCTTGAGAATCCTAAAATATGAAGACATGGATAAAAGGCACTTTTGTAATCAACATTTTGTCCTTAAGCGGTCTTTTCTTTTTAAGAAACTGTTTTCATTATTTATAAGTGTTCTTGAGGTATAACAGAGCTGATTTCTTCTAAGGGCCTGATAGGAGGCAGATGAAGCCTGCAGAATTGATTAGGTAAGCTTTGGGAATTATCATGTTGGCCACGTATTCCTGGAAAATGTTCCTCTAAAATATCTTCCACTGCGAAAGCCTTAATGCCGTGTGTTAGGGTGGGTGTGTGTTTTAAAAGTAGCCTAGGCCTACTCTTCATCCAAATTGTTGAGGAAGTTATCTTTTGAAGTTTCCAATGCATAAAGGGGCTGTCAATTACATTACTGGAATGAAAGACTACTTTGCATCATAAATGTTGTCTGACAACTAGTATTTTTCGCCATTATTAAGTCAATGTTGAAATCGAAATCCCTCATGTTCTACTGTAAATAATTCTGAATGATTAAATCAAAATTAACAAAGTTAAAACAGATTTGTCGGTTTTAACTGATGTTAAATGAGATGAGATGGTGGATTAGTACTTTGGTCCACATAGACTTGGCCGGTGTGTGGGTATGTGCACATAGAACACTTTGTCTTCTGCTTAATATTTAATGGGCGCTACCTGTTGTAGAGCGTTTAATGAGCTAAGGGCGAGAAAAAGTCATTTATCATGCAAAGTTTTCAAAGGAAATGCAAATTCAAATATACACACACACACATGCTCTTTACCCACATATTTTCCTCAAATAGCATAGCATTAGCCACACTGCATTTCCAACACATTGAATATTTTAGCCTTAGTAATAAAAAAAAAATGTTTAACTTAAGTGAAAAACAGGAACGCAGGGTCAGTGGTGGCGCTTTCAAGAAACTTTCCCCGACTCTGTTCTGTTGGCTGTTCTCTGCTCTGCCTGGCTCTGCTTTATCCCACCCAGAATACTAATGGCAGGGGAAAAAATTACTAGAATGACTTGGACATACGTGTCAGGAAAAGAGGTCAACTCATAGCAGTGCGATGTTAATTCTCCATTAATGAAATGTGTCCTCCTCACTGTCTCCTTGTTTCTAAAAGCAGGGGCCCTCTCTTTAAAGAGGGAGAGGGAGAGACAGAGAGAGCGGGGGGGGGGGGGGGGGGGGGGGAATGAAGAGAGAGAGATGGAGAAAGGGTAGGATGGGAGAGTGAGCGAGAAAGAGAAAGCAAGGGTGGATGGAGAGAGGGAGAAAATAGAAAGAGAGAGAAAGTGAAGGATAGATAGAGAAAGAGAAACGTGGATTCCTTCCACTGCTACAGTACAGGGCCACAGGGGCCAGGGCAAAAGTAAGAGACTGACAATCGTCAGGTGATTTAGGGGGTGACCGGGAGGCTAGGTAGACCTACAAAATGAATAACGGCCAACCCAAAACCACGCCATAAGGCTCAATGGTTTGTGATTTGCAAGTTGATAAGACAAGAAGATTAATAATGCTGCATGATAACGGCTGGCTGCAGCTCAGCTGGGGAGATGGTAATGATGTGATATTGCTGTAGGAGCAGTTCAGGAGGAGAGAGAGAAAGCCGCGGTGAAGGAGAGAGTGAGAGAGACTGAAAGGCTGCAAAAAGGGAAAAAACTCACTCTATCCCAATTGGCCCTGAGGATATGGAGAGTTAGAAAAATGAGAATGCAGTTATCATTTTAATTAGATATAAAGTCCATTTTATATTTATATAATTTTTGCTGAAATGAGGACTTCAAAGAACATATTTTGCGGTATTCAGTCCCGTCGTAATTCCTGAGTGACAGTTTTGGTTAATTTGATATGTTTTTTTTTCCCAGATCGAACTTTGCTTGAGGCCCGAGAAGGGAGAGGGAATGCAGATTGCTCCCGTGGATGCTCTCAGGTATATCACTTGCAGGGGTGTGTTGTCCTAACAAACTGCTGCTTCATCATCATGTTCTCTGTACATGGCAGGGCAACCAACAGTTGTACTATATCTGTTCTGTATCTGGTTATCATAGTACACCTGCCATTGTGTCAGAATACTTTCCATAGTGATAGGCCTACTCATTTCAAAGTACTCTAACCCAGCTGTTCACTTTCTGGGAAAATAATTATTAATTTGAGAATAATAGTCATTTATTTGTGACAGTCAGTCTTTGTAGATATGCAGTACTGTCAGACATATTTCTCTCACTTCAGTTTTATCTTTGAAGCTGATGACATCTTTGTTTACACCTAAAGAAAAACATCTTAACAGTTTCTTATCGCAGCTAATTGCATTACTTTGTCAGACTCTACTGGCGGCAGTCACATGGTACACTGTCACTCGCACAAAACACATGCACGTACTCACACACACACCCAGTCACTTGTCTCTCCGGCTTCCGATTACCGCTTATAGTGGAATTAGATGTTGATGAAATTCTTTTCCGCTTTTGAGTATACAAATTAGGCGTGCAGTATGAGGCCTAACAAGTTTTATTGCCCGACAGAAGCAAACATAGACTGGAAAATTGTCCATGTGTGGTGTTGATGTACAACATGTAAATATGTGTTTCCTGTAAGAACCGACGCTGATGAAGAGAAGCAGGTACAGAGAGTGAACATTCAATTATCGACGGACATGGGACAGGACAGGAACAGCATCAGAACGGAGGGAACAAAACTACATACGTCATTTAATGCAGAAGCGGGGAACAGAGCTGGGGAACAGACAGATATAGGGGAGGTAACAACACAGGTGATTGAGTCCAGGTGAGTCCAATGAATCGCTGATGCACGTGACGAGGGATGCAGGTGTGCGTAATGATGGTGACAGGAGTGCGTAATGCTGGGCAGTGTGGCGCCCTCGAGTGCCAGGGGGGAAGAGCGGGAGCAGGCATGACATTTTCTATTTTTCGTATATTTGTCAAAGCCAGTCCACACATCCTAAAGAGGCCTCATATTAAAAAACAGAGAACGCACATTCTGCCAAGGCTGCTGAGCTCACTAAAAACAACTGAACCAATTTTAATAGCATCGATTTTGGGGGGGGATGGATACTGGCTAATGCAAAAATCTCCCCATTTGTATTTTAATTTGAGCCACTCTACTTAATTATTTCAGCTGGTTTGGTAACGAGCAGCAGCAAATTTGCATAGGTCGCAATTAAATGATTGAACATGAGGAAATAACTCTTGCATCAGAGTGTTAACTTTTGTTGGAGGTCACAGCAGCTCTCCAACGGGTCCTTAATGAGTTAATAACGGCTATTAAACCCTGATTAAAAGGCCAGAGAAGGGTGACTGAAACGGTTAATAGTGCAATCGTTTTGAATGTTTTTATCCAATGTATAACAAAGATTACACAATCAAGCATCTAAGTGTAGGCGGATGGTGGATGATTTCATGTGTTATCACGCCTTGTTTCTGACACATTAATTACATGGTGACAAGTTGCATTTTGAAGATGGACGTTGACAATACAGTAGGTCGCTATTGACGGCTGTCGCCGTTTTGCATCAAAGGGCCATTTCTTAAAGGGTAAAGATACTTTATGGGACCTTTCTCCCTCCTTTCCCCAAGTGCTGTATCAGTAGACATGATGAAGGTCATGTGGGGCCGTCGTCTCTCTCTGACTGTCTCTCTCTCTCTGACCCCTCCCCCCTCTGTGTGAGTAATGTCTCGGCGGCCCCCAGTGTTACTGATCATTTTGATGGAGGGTGTTTGTCCAAAGTGGGATTGACACGCTCTCAGGGGTCCATGGCCCATCAACTTGACACTGAGTGAATGAGGCACATTAGTGACACAGACGTCGGTGGCACTGTCCCCCACCGTTTACACACATTATCTAAACGGCATGATAATGTAGCCAGATCTTAGGAGAAAACGGGGCGGTAAGCAATGATAAGTGATGGGAGAAGTGACAATGTCAATAGTCGTGATAATCATGTCCTCGCGGCAGGAAATCACGGAGCATATGTGCCTCGTCAGCCCCAACAAGCCTTCAATATCCTCTAATAACAAAATGAAGTGGAGGAGAAAAAAACTATCAATAGACCATCTGATGATAAATTTTAAATTGCAGTATGGAGTGAATATGACTCTTCTCCCTGAAGAAGGCAGCAGATTACTAGGGGTAGAGGGGGAGAGCCCATTTGTATGTAAATGGAAGATTGATTATATTTATTTGCTGGCACAGACAGGGCTGAGGATCGGTGTCTTTGATGGACACACACACATACACACATACCTGCAGGCTGTGAGTCTGTGCTCTTGCCAATAGAGGTGTATGCCCTACCATAGAGACAGACTGTGTGTGTGTGCACTCTTGGTTCAGGCCTTCAGAGAGGAGCAATAGAGAGAGCACACCCCCAGCTCTTAGCTCCAACAGAGCCCTGGCTGCTCTCTGCTCTCTAGAATATTCCAATTATCAGCCTTCCTTATTATAGGTGCCATGTCAATGAGGGTGGAAAAAAAACTTCATGCAGTGAGAACCAACTCCGTAATTTCTTAATCACTTTTTTGGCAACCTGGGTTAATACCATAAATTGAATGTTGCTTTGGTTTCACTCTAAATAGGCTATCATGCCGTCGTTGCGGTGCTTAGCGAAATGTATTATTGTAATTTGCATAGGGCCTTTTTAGTGCCGAGATCCTACAAAGGCCAGAAGAACAAAGAGCTCATGAGGGAGAAAATAGGACGGAGATGATCCGGCGCTGGCTTCAAATGTGACGTCACGTCCCTAATGACATTTTTTGACTGAAACCATTTATATCTGACACTTAATGGTTTGCATAGAAATTAGAGAGAGGGCCCCCCCGTCTCTCTCTCTCTCCTCTCTCTGACGCTTGATGTCCCTGATTAATTTACAGGACTTTTGTTATGTTGCCATCGCCCGAAAATAAATTACCAGGCGGAGATATCAAGAAAGGGAGGGGGGGTTAGTAAGAAAAATGCAATTTAGAAAGAAAAAAAGAGAAAAGATTAAATAAAATACCTAATTGCCAGAAAAGTCACTAAGCACAAGCTTGTGTGGTGGCATTGGGGGGGTATGGAGGGGGGAGCTGTGGCCACTTGATTTCCTATGAAAATTAATCGGCTATCAAACAATCTTCGTCTTGCTGAGGATGATTATAAAGTGCGGGAGAGGGAAGGGGAGAATGCCCTTTGTGTAGGTGAAATGTGTCTGAGACTGTCATTGTAATATACCTCAGTGAAATGAAGGTTAATTCTGATGTACAGCCTGCACTGCAGTCATTATCAGCGAATCATGAAAATAAATTAAGCCACTGAAATAGATACGTCCTCCTCTGGCACGCGGCAGGGATCCTGTGAGGGATGGATGGCTGAACTTTACAGATTATTATTGGAAAATAGTGCCGGATTCAATTAACACACCTAAAAGACACCTTTATAGAGGGCAGCCATAATTTAAATGACAGCAGGGTGTAATTTTGCTTGTTATAAGTCAAATTTGCAGAGTTTCATGTTCGGCATTTTATCCCTTCCCTCTCTTTTTCCCCCCTGCCTTTCCTCCTCCCTGGGATTTTCTCCTCCTTTGATACATTATTCCAAGGGATTCCTGAAACGAGAAAGAGTAAAGCATTGAGCCCCACGTTAACATGTATACCTGTGGTACATAAAGGTTTAGGAATTCACAGATAGCCTGTAGATATTTTATCCAAACACATCGCCATCTCTGCATTTACAAATATGATCCAATTAATATATTGTAGTTTTACACGTGCACATATACATGATATTCCTTCTTTCACCCTATTCAATGTCCCTGTAATCCCCAATGGCATGTAGCATATTGCTAGTGCATTGCATTGCCCTTAGTTCAGCTCTATACAAATGAAGCCTGAGGGGCATACAGATGCTATGTCTTTATGTAGATATTCCACCATCCACCTTGAAAACCTGATTGAGAGCCCAATGAACTGGGTAAATGGTTAACCTCTCACCTTCCACAATGGAGAAGGAACCTGAAGCTTAATCCGAGCAGGCGTCTGACAAGCACCCGGAACACTGTGCGTCCGTATCAGGCTGACCCTCCCATGGACCTCCTTTATCTATTAATCTACACCTTTCTTTAACGGGCCCCCGAATTAACACCCCGGCAGGGGCAGAGGGCTTCTGATTAACACACATCACCCCACTGTGTGTGCCTGACTGCATGCTACCGAAATAAAAGTCCCCCCCCCCCCCCCCCCCCCCCCTTCTCTCACACACACAGACATGTATGCGCGCATGAACTCATGCTCGCTTACACACGCATGTGCGCACAATTGTGAGATCACACACATGTATGCAGATATGCACATGTATGTGCACACACATGCAGGGGTGCATACACACGGCCATGCACACACATGCAGGGGTGCATACACACGGCCATGCACACACATAGCAAGCTTCCTTGCAACATTTGACATGGATGTTTCTGAAGTTTTATTGGTGTTATCTGAATAACCATGAAGTTTGTGTGGAGAAATTAGAAAATATATAATTGTTACAGTACGGTTAGTTCCTGCATATCTGCTTGTCTATTGTTTAATTGGACAGATTCTTTTTTTTTTTTATCGTCCAAACAATGTGAATGTTAAGTATATTTATGTGCTTGTTTTAGTTTTATGGAAGACCGTGTTTAGCGGAAAGCAGTATGGAGAATGTGAAACTGGCTACAATATATCTTTATGAGGCAGGAAATAGTATAAGACTGCATATGAATTTGGTAGACTCCTGTATATTGAAAATTGCGAAATTAAAGCCGAAGAGTGATGCATGAAAATAGGTAGATTTGAAATAGTTTCATTTAAAAGTTGCCAGTTGCTAAAAAACAAAAAGCAGTGGAATATAGAATACAGCCCTATTCTGCTTCTCAGTCCATTGAGGAAAGTCAAATAAGATTAATTGTATTTGAGAGTAAAAATGTAGTAATTTATACTGTAAAACCATTGGTGTAATCTTTATTTAATTACACCCATGGCAAGAAGTCATATCCACTCTTCTTCCAAAGCCAAACACTACACAAATCTTCCCTTCCTCCATCTTTCTCTCTCTCTAGCCCATTTCCTCTCTCTCAATTCTCTACAGTTTAAAGAACCCTTCCACTATCATTATTAGTATTGAACTCATTTCTAAATTCAGAAATTGGCTAAGGATTATCATTCATTGTGGTGGATAGTAAAATCAATAGCTTTTGTGTCTGCTGGTGCTGAGGCTCTCTCTTTCTGTGCTGTGGGTTGGAGGAGTATGGCGCAGTGCAGAGTGTGTGTGTGCGGAGCGGTGCATGCGGCCGGAGAGTGAAAACTGGGGGAGTGGGGCCACCTCTTGACGACACATATACACACACACACACACACGCTCTCTCCCAGAGTCGGCCATGCTGTGACTGCTGGTCCTCCCTCCCTCTCACACACACACACACACACACACACACACACAGAGAGTCGTGACAGAACAGGACGGCTAATTCCAATGAGAGCCAAATCAATCAAGTTCTTTTAATCACCACTCTGCTTTTATAGTGTGGCGTGGTAATGATGAAATTCTACGTAGGCCGATCCCCAAAGAAATGAAAACCCCCCCTACACCATCACCACTACCCCCATGTGGATTTGAATGTAGCAGACACTCACTCAAGTCTGATGATTTTCATTTTTCAATTACATTATCTGATTAACTAATCAATTGCCAGGCTTATCAATAATTAATGTTTTTACTGACTATTAGAACTTAGGAGATAAAATGGCAACCGTTTTTTTCCTTTTTAATATATTTAATGTGTCCCTCTGTACAGACTTTGATATATAAACACAAACACAAATCTTCTATTTTTTCAAAGGAGACATCCTTCTTTACATTTTCCCCATCATTAACATTGTTATTAGAATATAAATACGGGATTGGTTTGATAGCCTTATACATATTGTATAATATTATATGATACCCTTATACTGTGTAGGTTATTATAATGTAGAAATTCTGACTCAATCCGAGCACATGATAATAATCCTGTTTATAGAATAAGACATTCAAAATAAAGACAGCAAATGAATACAGACATTACAAACCAAACAATACCTCCACTGCTACTTCTGGCTGCCATGGATTGGCTGCTGAGGCGAGGCCACCAGTGGAGACCTCAGAGGGGTGTCAAACGTGTGCGGTTCTGGATCAATGTCTCACTCCGCGCCCCCAGCTGTAACTGTTTGTTTCACACACTGAGCCTTTGTCTGGGGCTCAAGACAACAGCCAGCAACAACTGCTTACCGTCTGGCCCTCCAGCTGCCCGGCCGTGAACTCGTTACAACCTGTTACACCTCACAGCGCCCCCTCTGCCTCCCCGCTTTGATGCCTCTAATCGTGGGGTAAAAGTCTGGTGGGCTAGGCTATGAGTCGATGTCTCACTTTCTTCCACGCATGATGTTGGAGGGTTCCCGACCCCAGCCAGAGAGGGTCTCGCTGGGCCACGGTGTTGGCGCAGCACCGCCCTCCCTCCTCGGAGCTGATAATTAGAACCTGGCTCTTAGGTTACTCACCTCAATGCTAGGTGCTCAGACTGTACGAGAGAACCTGTATGAGGGAGAAGGTGTTGTGTCCACATATGGGTGTCATTCAGTGAAATCTAAGCTGATCAAGATGGGTTAGCTGACGACGTCACTAAAACGATGAGCATGCTTCAATGGGGCAGAAGTCTGTGTGTTGTTGTGATTCTGGATGGCCAGGTAGCTAGCATCAATGACACGAAACTGCCATCTGGGGAATCGTAGGTGGCTTTTTTTCAGCTAGATTCATCTTGTTATTGATACCATCTTGTTTTGAGGTGTTTTTACTGTCACGTCTATGCTAATTATGGCTACGATTTGCTAGCTAGCTAACCAACAACTGTAACGGTGTATTTGAGAGACAACAAGTGCTCATTGTGCAAATGTATTTAGGTTTTCAATAAATATTGGAGAAGAAATATAGTTTACATGTTGTCAACAATTTAAGACAACCCTGTCTGTTTTGCCCTATAGTTGCTAAACAACCAACCAGTCTATTGTATATTTGACTCTTCTGACTATTAGAGTCTCTGCTGTTCAGGTATTCTGGTTTGAGTTTACATACTGTATCCCTGACTGTTTGGTCTGTTGGATTGCTGTTTTGTTCGGGCAGTCTTTGTTTGGTCACTGGAGTCTACCGGAGTTCATATTCCATAAATCTTAGAATGCCTTCCGTCTGGGATTACAAGTGGCTACCAGCAGCATTGACAAGGAAGAAAGACAGTGCTACAAAAGAGAGAGAGAGAGAGAGAGAGAGAGAGAGAGAGAGAGAGAGAGAGAGAGAGAGAGAGAATGAATGATACAGAGAGAAGGAAAGAGAGAGAGGAGGAGGGGTCTCTTTTCCATTTAGCCCCGGCTAGCAGAAACATCTGTCAGCACTCAGCCACTTGTGATGAGGAGAGAAGCTGGTATGCGGCGGGCCCAGCCCAGGAATCATTGGGGCCGGTGAACTTGGCACGACTGCCTTGTTTATTTGGCCTGACCCCGCGTTCGCTCCGAGGTTACGGGACCTGCTCAGTGAAAGGAGCTTTTGTCCTGCAGGAGAAAATCTGTTACAAATATTTACCATGGGGGAATGCAAAGGCATGGCCCCACGCCAGCCAGACTGAGGAGCTATAAAATTCACTGCACATTCTTGAGTTAGTCCCCTCTTTTAAAGCCCTGGCTAAAACGGTACCCCTTTTTTATTAATGAGATGACATGCCGTCACAGATTATTAACCATTTATTTATGGCGCCGTTAACGCATGGATCCTATATGATTTCCTCCAGCCCCAGGTTGATTCTATAATTCAATATCTGTAGTTAAAAAGAAGACTGCGTATATATACAGTACTGTATATTTTATGACTCATCCCGAACATGAGTGGAATTGTAATAGTCTTTGATTGTATGTGTTGAATCCAAGTCAGTCTATTTGCCTCGTTGCCCTCTCCTTGTTGTTGAAGACATTTTAAGACGTTGAAATGCTTTTATACCAACAAAAAAAAAACTGGAACACATCCCTATGTACTGCATTCTTATTCCACTGGGCGCCTGGTTAGGTCAGTGGTAACACATGCAATTTCAAAAGGCTGCATAAATTCCCAGGTTTTTTTTTATGGTTTCCTCAGAAAATGCCACACTGGGTTTTAGCTTGAATAAATCTGCCTGTTATATATCCACTGTCAAGCACCCCTTTTTACCCTTGCAGCCGGACCTTGCGTACATCTTCACTCGCACATTGACATGCAACAAAGCTAATGGCGCCCGATACAGGAGGGCCTAATCTCGACTAACTGACAAGATTTAAATTGAGGAGACATCTTCCGCTGATTAGCTCCCACACCCACAATTATCCAACTGGGGTGTCAAGCAAGGTTTAACATCTCCACTGATTCTGCTCTCTGGAGACAACCGGGAGGAAATGCAATCGCTTTTAATAACTGCCGCTTCTCCTCCTCTCTCCTCTCCTCCACACCGTACCGAGCGAGGCTGCCTGCCTGGCTCTCTCAGCTGCACCGTTTCCAGCCATTCAAGCTCCCTTCAAAATTAACCTTTCCAGTGAAAATATAATTTCGCACAAAATGAACCCACCAAGTAATTTTTTTTCTCTTCCCCCAGAATAATTTATTCAAATTGCTCCGAACTCAGAACAGCAGAGCAATCGGTAGACCAAGGGAGTGGACCCTGGAATTCTGGATCTCTTTTTTTCTTTTGGGGAAAAAAAGTTTATGTACCTTGCTGTCTCTCCATCCCACCATCCTCAGGTTGGTTCTCTGGTGGCTGGTAACCCTCTTGAGTCCATACACCTCATTAAAATTCGACTGATCTGAATATTTTTGGAAGTATGGTATGATTGCCTCTCCGTGACATGTAACAGCCTGGTGTTATTTTAATCACAAGCACCCATCGGGCGACACACGACGCCAATGACATTGAACCACTCCACTTGACCCCATTTTACGAGTGCACGTCATTTCAGGGGGACGGTGTTGGAGGAAAATAAACTTACCTGGCATGATGGACACCCTCGATAATTATACTCTCCTTTTTATTTTCCGACGCCAGAGCGACATCAGCTCGGCTTATACTTTCCCTCAATCACGAGATGTTTTTCACTCTAATGAAGTGTTTTCTTCCTGCGACGGAACGAGGACACAAAGCAAGCTGATTAATAATTTACTGTTTAGTTTTACTAATTGATCTGTTTGGGGAGCAGGGATAAAAGTGGAGATGCATCCTCAGATCACAATGCTTTCATATGGCATTTATCCACAAGTCACAACAGGGTCCCACAAGATGAATAATGAAGCAAACAAGATCAAATAAATATCACTGGGGACCAGCAAGAGCTCCCTGACAAATACCAGCAGAATTTACCTTGGGTTTTTTCTCATTTGCTCACAACAAAGTAGAAGAAGAAGAGGAGCAACAGAGAGGAGGACGTTATTGTGCTTCTAGTGTGATGCAGGGTTTACAAGGACATAGGCTTACTTGACTTTATAACCATATTTTCAGTTTCATTCAAAAGGATGAGAATGCAATTGTATATTTCAGCAATAAGGCACAAGGGGGTGTGGTATATGGCCAATATACTCCGGCATGACGCAACGTGGCCATATACCACAAACCCCCGAGGTGCCTTATTGCTATTATAAACTGGTTAGCATTGTAATTAGAACCGTAAAAAGAAATGTGTTGTCATGCCCTTGGTCAATGGTCTGATATACCACGGCTGTCAGCCAATCAGCATTCAGGGCTCGAACCACCCAGTTTATAATTTCATATACAGTACGGTGACAAAACTAAAACATGAGTTTGCCTACGCAGGTCGGAGTTACGTACATAGGTGTACGATTTTGTAGTAAGTTCACAGAAGCTATATTCTTTCACAGACGTCCTTATTTTATCATCTCTTGTGGTATCTACGCACCACATTACCATATGATCAAATTACTTTTTCACTAATAGTCCTACAGTTTATTGGACCACTTACAGTGCGATATGTTTCTCCATGTGTGTGGTCTAGCTGTACACTACACATCCCTCCTATAGAGTATATTATCTCATTGCCCCTGTGTGTGTACTGTACTACCTACATGCTTCCCATGATAAACAGTGACAATAGTTGGGTGATTTGGCCCAAGGTCAGACATTAAAGTCCCCGACTGATGTGGATATTTATACATGAGACCCGTCCTCATGCTTCCAGCTATTAGTACCCACCTCTAAGCTATTCAATGTGCTAATTTCAGCCAGGGGGGGACTAGGGAGGGGCGCAGTAATATGAGTTTCTCTCTTCTTTCTCTCTCCTAGCAGTGTAACACCAAGGGGGATTAAATGTGAAATGAAATACATTTCCCTGCCATAAGACAAGGTCTTAAAAAAAACGAGGATGTGGGAACATATTTTGTACTGGAGATATTCATCTGCTCTAAGTCTTGTTCATGCATGGATGGGAAATATGGTTTATTATATAGCTGCATAGGGACATATTTGCATGCCTATTTACATGTCATTGTTTCATGGATATTCTGTGTAGTCTGATAGTGTCTTTTAATGTTTTTTTGCCACTGTATCTTTTATGATTATGGGTGTTATCCTGTAAATAAGCACTAAGTAAGATAGTAATACATCGAAGGCTCCAGGTCTGAAGAGCCACAATGTGTATTCCCATATTCCCATATTCCCATGTTCCCATATTCCCATATTCCCATATTCCCATGTTCCCATATTCCCATATTCCCATGTTCCCATATTCCCATATTCCCATATTCTCATATTCCCATGTTCCCATATTCCCATGTTCCCATATTCCCATGTTCCCATATTCCCATATTCCCATGTTCCCATATTCCCATATTCCCATATTCCCATGTTCCCATATTCCCATATTCCCATGTTCCCATATTCCCATGTTCCCATGTTCCCATATTCCCATATTCCCATATTCCCATGTTCCCATGTTCCCATATTCCCATGTTCCCATATTCCCATGTTCCCATGTTCCCATATTCCCATATTCCCATGTTCCCATATTCCCATATTCCCATGTTCCCATATTCCCATGTTCCCATATTCCCATATCCCCATGTTCCCATATTCCCATATTCCCATGCTCTCAAATTGGCTCCTCCACTCCCAAAGGCACAGTATGTCATTATGTGTTAACTGTAAGTCGCTTTGGATAAAAGCGTCTGCTAAATGGCCGTATCATTATCATATTACCATGTGACATACAGTATATGTATATAGGAGACCAGAGTGATCAGTGCGGATTGATTATTAGCATTAGTATATTACCTGCTTCCAGTCACGTTTTAGCCCTTGTTTACAGGCATATCCTACTACCTGACTCTTTTTATGTATAAACACACCTCAACCACTCCAGTACCACTGCACATTGAGTAAAGTACTGGGCCAGGTAACTTGCTATGTATGTTAGCTTGATGTGCTAGGAAGTAATTGAAACAAGTTGAGAAAAAAGTTACCTCTGAATCAATTTGTTTCTCCTGTCTTGAATGTAGAAGTTCTGTGTTGAGATCTCCCAAAATCAATACGATCTCGTTGTCAGTAATTCAGGTCGTCTCCATGATAACAAGAGACTCTTTCTGCCGTGCATGCCTTGAAAATACTGTATAAATCCTTAAGTATGCCCTTACCTAAGGAAACCGTTTGAGGGGCTCTACGCAACGCCCTTAAACAAATCCCTTAGGTAAGGGGAAATTATTCCTTAAGGGAAACACTTAAGATGTTTTATGTAGCCGGGCACTGACCTGTATATAGTTGCATTCTCTTGTTTCTTTGACTCGCATCATAGATCTCAAGTGGGTTTTTTTCTTTTATAATTTTGCATTCATCTGTTATTATCACTGCATTGTTGGGAAAGAGCTTTCAAGGTAAGAAGTTCACTGTATTGTTTTAACACCTGTTGTATCAGGATCCTGTGCACGTGGTGAATACATTTTGAGACTTGAGTGAATGAGGACTGTATGAGAGTCAAACAGCAATGCTCTGCTTGGATTTGCTTTGGCTTAATGTAAACAAATATGTTTGTTTTTTTAAAGCCAATTCAGTAGCTTTGATTCGGCTGTAAAAAAAAAAAAAATCCAGGCATCAAAAAATAGAAAGCAAATTTTGTCATGGATGTAAGAGGTGATGTGCTGCAAGGGGTGGTTGTCAGACTTATGTTAACATAGCAATATTAAAGAGGACAAGCCGATTTCCAAAGGTGAACGTGTAGATACAATTCCATGTTCAACAAACCAGCGTGTCAATCACAGAGCGATTCTTATTCTACAAAAGTCAAGCGCATCTGCCTAAATGCATTATTTATGGCTGAAATAAGCAGCTTAACCGAGTCATGCTACCAGCTATTAGCAGGAGACAAACTTCCTCTACGGAGGGCGTGTTTGAAGTCTAAACAACACTAGTATGATTGGGCCCAAAGTATCTAAAGCAATCCCACTGAAGGCTTATTTTTTCTCTTCCAACAAAGAGATTACTGTTTGTAGTTGTCATGGCAATATCGTGTCTGCCTGTCTCTCTAGACCTAATAACACGGGGGCTAGCTAGCTAGCATTCCTGAGCTGAGACCATCACCTAGCTCTGTAGCTCTGCTGCTGTCGTGAGGTTGATGTCTGGTTCAGATCAGTGCCTCGTCTGCCTCTGACGGACAGCACTGATGATAAATGTTACATGGGAAAAAAACGCGTGTTGACTGGAGGCCTTTGTTGATGAACGGCGGCAGCTATCGGTGCTGGAGGCTGTTCGTATGTGTCTCCTCTTCTCCTCCTTTCCTCCTTTTTCTTTCTTCTGTGTTATTATTCTGCCACTACCTTTCAATTTTTTTCTCCCATTCATAATAGATTTCCGGAACTCTGTTTTGTGTCCTCATTTGGCAGTTTTAGTGTTGTTTTTTTTCTCTTAGTGTCCCGGTCTCTCGTCTGTGACTTTCTGTAAGCCTGAGGTATTTCCCTCTGCTTCCGAAGTCTGCAGTTCTGTGCCCTAGTCGTACTGCTACTAGAGTGGAGGCCTTTGAAAAGCATGTGACTACAGCTTTCTGGCAGACCAAAATAACGGAGGGATGGTGGGTGGGTGGTACTCTATTTCTCAACATTTTCTAGCATCGCAGTCATATGATTTGTGAGCTACCAGCACTGTACACACACACACACACACACACACACACACACACACACACACACACACACACACACACACACACACACACACACACACTACAGACTACAGGGGGTCCCACCAACAGCATCCCACTGGTTCCCATCCCTGCCACCCCCAGCCCCATTGCCCTACCGCAGTGCCTCCATTTACCCCTGCTTATTTGGGTGCACTCGACAACACAATGGAAGTGCATTACATGCCCTCAGCCTCCCTTCTCCTCCCCTCCCAGCGGTAATTTCATAGTGGTTACCACATGCATCCTACTTGACACACAATTCACTCTCCGGGAGAGGGCCAAATAATGGGATTTACCCTGGCTTGGTAGCTAGCTTGCGCCTGCCTGCCACCGCTTCCTCCCTAATTACACTACTATCTAGACAAGAGCACAAGTTCCTGCACTGTCACGCCACCAGCAGCAACATCACCACACCAGAGCCTAATGCTAAATGCACTGGTTCCCCACCACTAAGGGGTCAAGAGGGTGGAAGAGAGTAAATGGTAAATGGCTTGATAGGGTAAATGTGTTATGGGGGCGAATGGGGACTAGGAGGAGAGAGGGCAGGTTGCTTTTCAAATAATCCGTTATGTTATTTTGTGCCAGTACAGTGTCAGTGTGTGTGTGTGCTTTGCCAATGGAGAGTCAGGATTAATTGGAGATGTTGGATGAATGGCAAGGCTTGGAAAACAGCCATAGGGAATATGAATTGTGATTTGAACCAGTTCAATGCAAAACAATTATACATTGCATGTTTATGGTGATATGATAAAGCCTCGCTCTGTGTGCTGTGTGCCGGCTGTATGTTCTCCTGTCCACTTCTCGTCTCACAGAGCATTGCCCTGGGTTGTCTGAAACCTAATGCCTTTCTAAGCCTCCGCCCTCTCTCCTTCACGCCCCTTCACAACTAATTAGAATGAAAATATAAAGTAAAAGGCGCCAAACTTTTAATTTATATTCATGAGATAAATGTGCAACATTAGAGAAAGACAGCTTTCCCTATCACTCGCATCGTTTTATCACGCTCACGCACACGAGCATATGCAAAGTGTGCACGCACATACACACACACACACGTGTACACACACACACACACACACATGACACACAACAGTACAAGAAACAAAGAAAGTAATCAGGAGGAACAAAGCATGTCTGAATGTGCAGTGGCACATTGCTGCTCACACAGGAAGTATTAATTTATTCAGGTCGGTAGTACGGTAGGCTTTAATTATTAGAACCAGACGCACGCTGCAGTAATAGCCACACACACACCCACACCTCTGTGCTGTAGCTGTCAAAAACAAGCTGAAACAATTTAATCTGTCGGAGAGAAGAAACTCTCTCTCTCTCTCTCTGTGGTGTAGTGCCTGTAATCAGTCTCCGGTGTATTTTGTGTTTGTTTATTATGTGATAGTGAGAACATGAATGTTGTGTTTGTTTCCTTTGCCTCGCTGACAGTTCCCCACCAAGACTCGAGGAAAATGATAGGCCTAAATAATTAAGCAAATTAATGAGTTTATTCTGTGAGCAGCCAAACACTTAGTACATATCAGGACCGCAGAGACATGGAAAGTATTACTTTTGTATGGAAGGTATTGGTGTGTGTGTGTGTGTGTGTCTCTCTCAGTCTGCATTCTGAAATGAAAAGCCTCATCACAGGCCCTTGCAATAGTCAGCTAAGGAATAACAGTTTACTTGCATAATATGTTTAAATTGATTAACAGTAAGTCTAGGTTTGCAATCCAGTACAGCTCTAGTACCTCAAATGGCATTCCCTCCTTAACCGATTGTCTTCTTTTTTCACCAGAGTAAGACCTTAGCCCCTATAAACTGGCCATAAATAAATAATGTGGCCGATTTGAACCCCTCCTTAATGTGTGTCTGTATATTTCATGATGTGGCCCTGGGATGGCAGGCAGGAGCCTAATGAGAGGACATTTTGTGTCTTCGAATGCAGTTGCATTGGGCTTCATTAATTTACCCCTGTGAAAAGGGAGGATACAGGGGCAAGTGTGTGTGTGTGTATGGGAGGGGGGTGTCTGTGTGTAAAGGGGGGGAGTCTGCTTGTGAGTGTGCCTTTGCTTACGTGTATGTGTTTCAGCTTGAGTTTCAGCCTGTGACCACCGCGGGGAGACACCCCTGACTCGTCTGATCAGTGTATAATTACCTTGGAATAGGAAACAGCGATGTAGAGCAACGCCACAGGCCCGTGATGGATGGTGACCCCCTCGCTAAAGATGGCCCCTGTTGTGTCACACAGCGCCACCCCGGGGGCAGAGCAGGAAATGAGCGGTCTTTAGAGGACATGGACGCCATTAGGTCACGGCGGGTGTCCTCTCCTCTGGGCCAATGAGGACAAAACAGGTGTCAGGCAGCTGAAGAATGACCTCTGATGGCCACTGGTGTATTCATAGCTACCAATGCTGTTCTGGTCATAATGGTGTTCTTTCGGCTTACTTTGATGTCCTATAGATTTAGGATGTCAATTTCTTTTCTCACTTTCTTTTTCCGTGGCTGTCTTTGTTTCTCTTTTTTGGCCTCTCTATTTCTCTCTCTCTTTGTGTCCCGCTCTCCATCCCAACCTGATATCTATTGTCACCCCTCCTCCTGTTCTAGCAGATCCTCCCCACCCCACCCAGCAGACAATAAATATCATGTCACATGAGGATGGCAATGCTCCTTCATGGAACACTGGCTGTTTATTAGAGGCAGGAGAAGAGAAGTTTAAGAGAAATGCTAACAATGTTCATTAATGGGCCGCGTCCACGTTTGATGAGCCGTGGCAATGTGAGGAGTGGAGCGGGCAACACCGCTGGTATAATGGCAGCCGGTAAACGCCCGGTAATTGTGTCCAAATTGTACAGTGCTGGGGTTCCACCAAGGACTGACAGTGACAGAGCAATTATGGCGAGCCAAGTGGGCTGTGTCAAATTAGCACGGGCCGAGACGATGAGGAGTCATTTCTCTTGCCCTACAAAGCCGAGGAGTGATAGATAGATCCTTGATTGTGAGTGATAGGCGAGACCAGCTTTCACACTGACGGTCTGATTTGTCAATAGCTTTGTATTTGAAAGCCGGGTGTGACGGGGGTGTATTGAGATGTTTGGGCTGGGAGGGGTAGTTATGGAGGTTGAGGAGAGCCTAGCATGCTGGGCGACCCGACCCGGGGAGTCCTTTCTCTGGGAAGGTCATCAGTCAATGTTCCTGTCAGCCAAAGATCACACGCCACGGAGCAGCCGACTTGGGTAATTACATGTGACTATAGAGTGGAGATGTCTCCTTTTGTGGGCCTACAGTGACTGCATCATTTATAATTGATTGAAGTCAGCCAAGTCAGAGGAAAGAGCCCTTTGTTTAAACTTTAGAGGACTACTGTACTTCATTGGCTGAGACTTTTGAGAGACTTTTGTCTCTTGTCAATTTGGATGAGGGAACTTGATAAAAAAAACGCCAATTTCGTGCACTTCTTTTGCCGTATGCAAACGAGGGAGGGCGGGAACAATGTATTGGTTACCTGAGCAAAGTTGAGATTGAACGTGGCGTCTCATGAACAGCACAGTAGAGGAAATCGATCGTGCTGATGATCCACCATGTCAATCTATACACTTTTTAATAGATTTCCCTTCATTGATTTGACATATGCTTCTTGGACGCACTTGTCCACTTTTAGGAAGATAGTAGATATAATGTGATGAAATGTAAAGAAAAGCATGTTTTTTTATATATTGATTTTGGTGTCGTGATATATTCAATAAATCCAACGGGGCATAATATTAGGATTTAAAAATGTAGCATAAGGTGTGAATGCTGGGATTATTTGGGATTATGAGCGTGAATATGTACATAAATCAAAATCTGATATATATGAGTTAATAGTAGTAATTCTATTGTCATCATTCATTGTCAGTCTGCATGAATATGGATATAGTTTTATAATGTAACACCCATTAAGGGTTTTCAGGAAAATGCCTATTAGGTGTTCTCACAAATGTCTTGGCATGCGAGTCTCGTCAAAATACAGGTGGAGAGCGCCCCCTAATATTTGGTGTGTGTGTGTGTGTGTGCATGACAACGTGTGTCTAAGTTTGAGTCTAAGTATATCAATCTCGTTACCACCATTAATGTCACTTTCAGCTCATCAATCTCAAATTATATTTAATAATGGATGGCTTTTGGGCATAAATGTTAATGCAGAATTGCATAGAATTTTCTTTTCCGAAAATGGCATTCTGTATTTATAGAGAGTAGAGTTAGTAGAGTACTTTCCACATCTATGCTGTCCCCCCCCCCCCAAAAAGAAAATCCTAATATGTAACTTGTGGCCTGTTTATAACTTCAGCAAACTTTCCACTTAGTGCTATCAAAACCCTTCATACTTCTTAGACAACTGGCTTGATTATAGCTTTCATAATGTGGTTTGTAAATGTGGCTAAGATACTTTTTACAATTCAGTTTTTGATGCCCTACATTTCTTGAGAGAAAACAGAATCGTAAGTTCCTACAGTGAGTCCGGGCATTGTTGGTTTCAATGTCAAAGCTGATTATCTATTGATATGTGACAGAGGTACGCTTAGTGTAACATTTGGTCATTGAGGGATGTTTGAAAGCTTATCAGCCATGTGGTTGTCTTCAACTCTGAGGTGTGAAATATACATTTTTCTTAGTACTCTGATACCTACTATCAGGCTGTTAAAACTAAAGTATTCATGATGGCTCCTGTTTTAATAGTAGCCATTTTGATTCAGGAGACAGTACTGCATGGTTTAAGAATCATTAGGATTACATTGCCTTTAGGATTACATTGCCGTTTTATGCTAACTGCATTGATTTCTTAGTAGCCTATAGCTAGCTAACAAAATAGCCTAATCAATTCTAAAGGTTCTCAGGTTGTATTTAATTGTGGAAGCACTCTGCTCTGCATTGAACACAGGGGTGCCTGAGGACATATCAGTTGATTTCTTCACTTTGGAAATGTCAGAATAAAAAACATTTCCTGACATATCTTCATAACAGGATGAGTAGTACACTGAAGCCCAACCGAGTAACTTAGATTAGCAGTTAATTATTCACCCTGTCCTTTTACCCAACACGCTCTAAAAGTGTTTCTTTATTCAGCTTTTTCTCCTATATAAAATGTGTTCCTGTTTTACACCTTGTAGGGGTGTTGGGGGTTGTCCTCCTACCCTGAAATGTTGGAACACATGTGGCATGTATTTGGAATTTACTTAAAGAGCCATGAAAGTCCTCACGAAGCCCACTTTGGCTCCTAAATGTCCGACGAGGACTTTCGCCCTTCCTCTGATCACCGCTTGTAAAAACGCTGTAAAAATCTGGCGAAAATATCAGCCGGCGATTTGTAGTGATTGGTTGTTTTAAAAGGGGGCTTGAGAACAGATTGGACTAAAATACAGTTTGCCAGTATATGTTTCAGTTTAGTGTAGTCTAACAAGACAAAGTAATAATATGGTCATTTTATCCAGTCATTTCATTTAGTTAATATAGTTAATATGCTAGAGGAGATTAGAGGAGATTTCTTTCAGGTTGTCTAATGACCCTAACCTCCCAACCCCCTTCCCCCATGACATAATTTTTATTAGCATTTGTGTGGGAGCTATTGTTTATTCATACCCATTGTTTCCAAGTACAGCCAAACTGAAAGATCGAGGGCTCTCTATTTGTCAGCTGTAGTTTTGGTTCCTGCTTCCTCTTCCTCCTGACACACAGAACATATCGAGGGCTCTCTATTTGTCAGCTGTAGTTTTGGTTCCTGCTTCCTCTTCCTCCTGACACACAGAACATATCGAGGGCTCTCTATTTGTCAGCTGTAGTTTTGGTTCCTGCTTCCTCTTCCTCCTGACACACAGAACATATCGAGGGCTCTCTATTTGTCAGCTGTAGTTTTGGTTCCTGCTTCCTCTTCCTCCTGACACACAGAACATATCGAGGGCTCTCTATTTGTCAGCTGTAGTTTTGGTTCCTGCTTCCTCTTCCTCCTGACACACAGAACATTTGACAGGTAAAAAAAAAAATGTCCCTCCCACCTGTGTTAGTATCCCGCACAATAAAAAAAAATGTAACTCTCACTTCTCTCCTCTCTTCTCTCACCTGATAGGAGGGGCACGTGGCCAATGGGATTTGTTTCTCTAGCCCGGGGTTGCCAACGGAGACAGCCAATAAATAAGCAATCAAAGTGGCGGGAGTCACTAGAAACAAAGGAGCTGTGCCTTTTCGGGAGATGCGAGTGGGGCGAGGGCTTGCATGTATAATGAAGTGAGTGTCGGAAGCAAGGGGCACTTAATCTTCCCCCTAATGGTCATTCGGCTCCATCACCGTGCCTCTCTGGGGGGCATACCCCATAGACCACTCCTCGGGTCACCAGTGTCCCCAAATTGTCATTGGCAGGATATCTTTTTATCAGCCAGGAGAGGTGTTTGCTTGGGCTCTGGCATTAATCCATTCATCATAGCTTTGTTCCTCTAAGAACTCATAGGGCAGACCAAGGGTTTGTGGAAGGAGCTATTTATCATGTGGAGGGAGATATATAGATATGTAACGGAAGATGCATATTTCTCATGGAGTTTTTTTATTCAAACCCAGCGCCCCTACCTTATCTATTTGTTCTGCTTTTCATTTCTGTTTACTAACCGTGACCTCTCGTCATTTGTTCTGTTTATGTCATCAATATATGTGTTTAGTAACAAACTTGGTGGGTGTCTTAACGTCTAATCAGCAGTCAGTTATTCGTTCTGAACATGCTTTTTCATTCCCTGTCTTCTATTCGGATTCGTTGTTATAGAGAGCATTATTTGTTTCATGATGTGATCCCTGGCTTCTTGTCATGGTTGTGTGTCAGGCCTATGATTGTGTGACATCTGACCTCTAGCATGGCTGTCTCGTCATGGTTGTGTGTCAGGCCTATGATTGTGTGACCTCTGCATGGCTGTTTTGTCATGGTCTGGTTCCTAACAGGTTAGTTGGGGCCCACTGGACCTTGCTATTATCACATTACTGTCTAGCTCATCTCCAGATTGCAAATCCACCCCAACAAGCTCTGACTCGTTATCCTCCTCCAGATCGCAGGCAATTGATTTAGGGAGTAAAGTCCATCTTCCCATCCTAATTATGCTTGTATATCAACACATCTCAGTAGTGCATTTCAGTTCAAATTCAATTTATATTTTGTCCACTAAACAAGCTAGACGTGCTTCTGTTGTATGATTTTCCCACAGAAACAGCAACAGATAGCTTAATAGCATCATTTCTAATGGGGCTTGCACCATGCCTAATTCATAGGGTGGTGCTGTGGACGATCCGCCCGATCCTTCTGCTTTTAACGCACTAGGAGATCCCAAGGAGCATCCAGCCTCTCTTCGGCACGAGTGTCCCTGTGCTCTAGGGGACGAGGGATAAGGATCCCAGTCGGAGAAGAGAGGCTGCTGTGATTTAGTCCAAATGGGTCCGCGGTGGTGATCTCTATAATACAGACTATTATGTGGTCTCACCACTGACACTAATGGGATGTTACAGCGATTTAGAATGATTTAATGGCTCCCAGGTTGGGGCCCTAATGGCCCTCTTTATACTGCAATGCGTATTATGAATGGCAATGACAGTGTTGTGAAGTGCTGCCGTGTTTCCCCCCCCCCCCATCCCCGTACCTCTGCTCAAACAGTGTGACAGGTGCCTTTCTCTTCTGCGATGGGGGCGAAAGCAGGAATGGCGGGGTTGGGGGGGGGGGAGGTGCAGTGTGCACTTGTCCTCGATGGTTGGTTTCCTTAGGTTTTTTATCTTGCTATTGCTAGATACTTCTGTGATGCATGGACGAGTATTAAATGGTCTGGCTAGAAACGTACAGGTGCATGTTTAGTCTTTCGCAGATTCACCAGATCACAATGACAAAGATGTGTGTGATTCACACATCTCATCATGACTGCGGTACGTTAACACATACTGTACATAATAGGAAAAAAAGACCTAAAATACTATTTGCAAAGATTACAACACCGCTGTGCAACATTCTGTCTAACATTATGAACAATACTGAAAGTCCATGGAGAGCGTTTTTCAGAAGACAGATTAATGATTTTAATAAGAGAGCACGTCGAAAATCCTGGCCCTCTCCTCTCTTCCGACTCAGAGCTTCTTATCCTTCTGTCGGTCCGCTCATCATTATGGACGACTCACACGGTGGATAAAACCTATTGATCACAGAGAACAGAGACCGCCGAGAGGTTAAGCAAATTGTTCGAACCGCTCCACTCTTTAATGATGCCTTCCCCCGTTCCCAAAGACACCGCTTCTGAACTCCTCACCTCACCAACGGTTCCACATTCATTTGTATTAAACACGAATAACCTGTTTGAGAGGGAGTTTGAGGAGTGTGCAGTGCGCCCTGTTTCGGGGAGGAGGTCGTGGGGGAGACGGAGAGTGTGTTGACCCCTCTGGTGTCGCTGGATTAGACTGGAGGATGGAGGAGGGACCTGTAGGTAGTCCTGGACTTAACACCCCAAAGCCTGGCTCTTCTAGGCCACTCAGTCAACCCTCAACTCAGTCATCCCTCCATCTCCTCTCTGTGAATCAACAGCATTCATGGGCCAGGCGAGAATTGGTGGATTGGTGGAGTATAGGGGGGGGGGAGAAGCGGGAGAGAGAGGGAATTATGGGGAGGAGAGAGAGAGACAGAGAGGGAGAGAGAGCGAGAGAGAGAAAGAGAGACTGGGGGAGCAAGGCAGAGACAGAGAGGGAGAGAGAGAGAAAGAGAGACTGGGGGAGCAAGGCAGAGACAGAGAGGGAGAGAGAGAGAAAGAGAGACTGGGGGAGCAAGGCAGAGACAGAGAGGGAGAGAGAGCGAGAGAGAGAGAGACTGGGGGAGCAAGGCAGAGACAGAGAGACAGAGAGGGAGAGAGAGAATGGGGGAGCAAGGCAGAGACAGAGAGAGACAGAGAGGGAGAGAGAGAGAAAGAGAGACTGGGGGAGCAAGGCAGAGACAGAGAGGGAGAGAGAGAGAAAGAGAGACTGGGGGAGTAAGGCAGAGACAGAGAGAGACAGAGAGGGAGAGAGAGAGAAAGAGAGACTGGGGGAGCAAGGCAGAGACAGAGAGAGACAGAGAGAGAAAGAGAGACTGGGGGAGTAAGGCAGAGACAGAGAGAGACAGAGAGGGAGAGAGAGAGAGAGAGAGAGAAAGAGAGACTGGGGGAGCAAGGCAGAGACAGAGAGAGACAGAGAGAGACAGAGAGAGCGAGAGAGAGAAAGAGAGACTGGGGGAGCAAGGCAGAGACAGAGAGGGAGAGAGAGAGAAAGAGAGACTGGGGGAGTAAGGCAGAGACAGAGAGCCCAGAGGATTGACAGCCCCAGCAGTCATTACACGCTGGATTGAATACTAGATTACTCCAAAGTGGCTTAGGGTCAAGCGGCTGTGTGTTCCCTTTTGGCACTCTATGACTTTAATACCCAGCACTGTATTAGTCAATTACTTTCAAAGCCAGGGCTGCTACTCCCCCAATCCTGCCTCCCGACCGTACCTTTATGATGGCAGCCATTTGAAAGGCCACCGGGCTTAACCTCTAACACAGGCCTAAACATCATCTCCATTTTGGCTCCATCACTCATCTGTTAGTTACCTGAGAATGATGGCGGTGGTGATGGAGGGCGTAGCGACCAGGGAGAGATCCGATACAGTATGAGCCCGCCGTTACCAAGTGGCTGCTAACCGAACACCCTCCCTCTCTCCTCCCTCACTCCTTCGTCCATTTGAGTAACACTCCTCCCATTAGCCCTGTGTTAAATTGCCTCTTCTGAGCATGTCTCCAGCCTCTCCCTCCCTTTCTTCTGGGTGAATGATATGACCTTTAGGTACATCGGTGACAATTACAGGCACTGAGAAATTGAATTATTAGCTTTTTTTCGCCAGCGGAGCCTCCGAGTGTAGGCGGAAGAGGACTAAAATGCTATAATTATTTAGCTAAATTGCCATATTATATTTTTCCTCTCTCCTTTTCTTTTGAAAAGTGAGTGTTAAAAATTGTTCACGGATGTTGTTCAGGAAGAATGTGAAATAATAAAAGGGAAGTGAGTGATTTGAACACCTCCGTGTAACCTCTGGCTGGTTGTTGATTGTCAAGAGGAACAATAGGTCTATCTGACAGAGGGAGAGGGAGGGAGGCAGGTCACTCTCCCTCCTCTCCATAGACTTACCATGGGAAGGGGCATTTCTGACAGCAGGCTGATGTTTGCCTTGATAGTCCTTTTAAACATTTTACTCTGTCTCCTCTATTCAGTCCCTATCTATCTCAATTGAGTAGGTTTTTTCGGAGCAAGCACACACACCCACACACTTATTGCACACATGCACACACACACACTTACTACACACACACAGCCCCTCACCCCCACACACCACTACACAGTGCTGTAATTATTTTCTTTCAGAGTTAGTACCATGGTCCTTTCCTTTCTGCTTAGCCGTTTGTATCGCGGCCTGTCAGCTTGTGGTTTGATTACTCTATCCAGTGATTTAGCAAACCCCAAACCGTGGTGTTGCTAATTAACTAGTGTTTGAGTGGAATAGATGACTACAGGGTCCTCTCAAGGCCACGCTGCCCTCTCTAAAGCCTGGCAATAAATGTGAAGTCTGAGACTGGAGAGGGACAAAGGGGCCAGTGCATATGAAGATGAAAGTCCCTGGACTCCTCGTTTTGGTGCTCACTAGGGTCTAGTTGCTGTCATCTCTGCTCACAGGTCTGCATTAACCTTCTACTTCTATACACACACACACACACACACACACACACACACACACACACACACACACACACACACACACACACACACACACACACACACACACACACACACACACACACACACACACAAGAACCCACACACACACACACACACAAGCATACACTTGCACACACATACGAATACCCCCTTGATATTTTGTATTTATTTTACCCTTATTTTACCAGGTAAGTTGACTGAGAACACATTGTCATTTACAGTAACGACCTGGGGAATAGTTACAGGGGAGAGGAGGGGGGATGAATGAGCCAATTGACTCCATAGCATTTGTTTTTAGCACAGATAGATCTACAATCAGGGCAAATTGTTGTCTTTGTTTGTTTGCCTGTGTGTTCATGTGTATATGCATGCTCGCAATGATACAAAATGTCCCATAATATATGCAAACGATGTGTTTGTTTTCTATATGTGTATATATCACTATCTCCATACAGATACCCCACATGTTTGTTTGTACAAATTGCAACGAGAGAGGCTTTCTATAATAAGTAAATTAAAAATAATGAGTGTTTGTTATGGTGACAGGGCCTGAGTAGGGAGGTTGGAGGGAGGGAGAGAGACAGTAGAGTACCATGCTTTGTAGCTCTGCTCAGAGACTACAGCGAGGGACTAATCAGATAGTCCCCCAGTCCTGTCACCTGCAAACCCTGCCGTGTGTGAAATCACATTCACCAACCTCAGCCCTCTGGTTCGTTCCAAAAGTGTCAGCCGGCGCCATGGTAAAGAGGTGATTACTCCACTCCCAGGGATTGGGGAGGAACAGTCAGAAGGAAAGAGGGAAGGACACACTGTCATCTTCCCCAAACAACCAAGAGAGAGGGAGAAAGATAAAGTGAGATAGGGAAAGAGAGAGGGAGGGAGGCAAAGCTAGAAAGAAAGGGTCTGAGAGAGAGAGAGAGAGAGAGAGAGAGAGAGAGAGTAAAACAGAGAAAGAGAGGAACAAGAATGAGAAGAATCCCATGTTTCTTCTTTAAGGTTGAATGTGGTGTCTCTAATAGAAGGAACCATTTGCACGGGCCATAAAGGACATTTATGCTCATCACTGTTCCCCAGCAGAACTCCATTGACTCTTTGTTTTAATTGTCCATGAACAGACCCATTGTTCTGCTAGATCAAGGTTCGGGAGGACATTTCCTCCAACTTGTTCATTGTTACAGAGAACACATTATAGCCCCTTCATTATTTTTCTTTTGATATTAAGAGTATGCTATTTGAATTTACATAATTCTGTCTCTCTGCTCACAGCTCAAAAGCTTGTCGTCCTATAAATATCTTAATTCAACTTTCAGCGTGAGTTCAAATGAGGGAAAATTCATCATGTCTTTACTGTGGTGTATCTGTAGCTATTACTGACCTCTGGTGTTAGTCCAACCGTTGAGTGAGCTCCAGTATGTCTCCAGTAGTATTTGTTGAGGACAAGGTTATCTACTGTTCTGATACACAGTATTTCAATTTTTGTGTGAAGGGATAAATGCAGTACATATATAGTTGTGTTATGATATATGTATACATTGATAAATACATCTGACATACAGCAGACACATGTTTGTCCTAAAATCAGTGACGCTGACTTGAACCTCTCAACACAAAACACTTCCTTCTATTTGCCAAACAAGGACAATTTGTTCAGTATCAATTTTTGTATGGGGCTTGTCCCATTTTACATTTGAGTAATTTAACAGGTGCTCTTATCCAGTAGTGAGTGCATACATTTTCATACTTTTTTTCTTCTTCATACTGGTCCCCCATGGGAATCGAACCCACAACCCTGGCGTTGCAAGCTCCATGCTCTACCAGCTGAGCCACACGGGGCACTTGAGTTGCATCCGAGTCTGCCCCAGGCAGTGTCAGTGGTGGCAGTAGCACAGCAGCCTCCGGTCCACACAGACTTTCTGCGGTTGTTTTTCCCTGAAGATGAGGAGTGTAAAACACGTAGCTCTTCTTCTTCTGCTTGGTCAGACTAAGGCCTGTAGGACAGACAGTTGTTCCCTGTACTGTAGCAGGGGGCTTGTCAGACAGAGTCGGGTGACTGCTGATAACCCCGACATGAAGGGGAGGAACAACGCTGTTTTAAAGGGGGATATGAGGCCAGAGGCTGGGTGTGATGTTGGAACAGCACCAATGTCTTTGTGCGGTCAGGTGTTTATTTTACCACTGGTTTTAGAAGATATTGGCATCGAGACATGACAAATGAGGGTTAGGAAATGAACTTACTAATACTCTACGAGTTTTGTCCAAGTTTGTGTAGCCTCGACTTACCACAGGACGGACACGCCCTGTTATTCCATTTCAACAACCTCTGTGTTTATTTTAGGTCTGAATTGTAATTTCACCGCTCTCTCACGTATCCCTGTCTATGCCAGTGGAGGCTGCTGAGGGGAGAACGGGTCTTAATGGCCGGAACGGAGCAAATGGAATGGCATCGATTACCAGGAAGCCATGTGTTTGTTGTATTTGATACCATTCCACTGATTCCACTCCAGACGTTAACACGAGCCTGTCCTCCCCAATTAAGGTGCCACCAACCTCCTGTGGTCTATGTGGACTATCTCTGCTGGGTTCTAGTATTATAAAACCCCATAGTCTCCCTACTTTTCTCCCACTGCTTATTTCTAACAATATTAATAATGAAAGGCATCTGTTAAGAGGGAGCCAGGGTTTGTATTTGTGAGTAGCTGAGAAGATTTCCAAGGTCGCTTAGAAGGATGAGCCAACCCGTTATTCTCCCACCGCGCGAGCCTCCCTGAACCTGTGGACATTCCTGCCGTCGAGGCCGAGCCCGAGAGCTTCAAGTATTTTCTAAATATGCAATGAGAGCCCGGGACCTCTTGGCACGGCGTGTGTAACCTTTTTATGCAACAGGGATGTAATCTGCAATCTTTGTTGTGTTAAGAAGAGTTAAATGACCACTCGGGACAGATATGGCCTGACCTTTGACCCTGAGCGGGGGGGGGGGGGTATTATTCTCCCCGTTACAGACCGGCGGTCCATCAGTATTGCGAGGGCACGCGGTGAAGCCACACGCCCTGGCTCTCGCTCTCTGTTCATGATAAGGTCACTATGTGAGATGATGATGGTGGAGATGGGCCTGGGTACAGTCGCTGACACAATTAGTCTGCTACAGTCTCAGTCTTCCCTAATAGGCCCAGGCCTCCTCTCTTAAGCATGCAGACAGAGAGGGATACGGAGAAAGATGGCACACAGTCACAAAGCCTAGGGGATAACTAACACCTAACACACCTCCTGGTGTGGAAAATCTAACAGGGTTATATGCAGGCTTTCTTCCGTTTCTCTCACTGAAATTGAATTTCAATATTTTTCTATTATTCATTATTTCTTTCTCGGGAAAAGAAGTCTGATGATATTGATTGGGGTAGTGAATTTATAAAAGAGGTGGAAGTGCTGGTTGGTCACGGGCACTTTCCATTGGACCTGTCCTCCCTGTCCTTCCACTGCGCCTGCAAAGATGTTCCTGAAAGGGCACATTTGTTGTATCTGGCGGTGTGGTGTCAAGGCTTCTGAGAGAGAATAGATCTTTCTCTTTAGAAACAAGCACATCCTCTGGAATTCATCTGTCTTGGTATGGCTTTGTCTCCGAGGTGACACACAAGCAAAGGCTCCTTTTGTGCGGCAGAATGAATGTGGCTAACGGGTGTAATAAAAACGTCCAGAACTTGCACAGCGCGTTTGAAGAAAAGCTTCTCCTTTTGTTGGAGGAGCACATATTGTAGCCGAAGATAACTGTTCAAACACAGACAGTGTCGGGTGCAAGATTAGCATGTTTTTCAGCCGCCCTGCATCTTTACTTTAGACAGACTACCTCTAGTGTCAATATCGGCCGTTAGTCGTTGTTATTTTCTTTGTTTTTTTAAGGTGACTCGATCCTTCTGGTTTTTCTATTGCGCCGTAAATAAGGAAAGTGCACAATCTCAGTGAGTGACAAACCCAGATAGCCTAATGCAGGTGTCTCGTTGTCTTAGACTCCGACATGAGAAGTAACGTACAGCCAGCAGGATTAAAACACTGGCTCTCTCTGGTGGAGAACACCTCATACTCATTAAAGACGGACTTATCACAACAGTCAGGCCGATAAGCATCGCGCAGAGTTTGCCGTCATTCATTACGCGCCTCAATGTAAACCCACCGTTCAGTGTGTGTGTGTGTGTGTGTGTGTGTGTGTGTGTGTGTGTGATTGTACGTGCTTGCCTGTGTGTGCAGCAGTCCCTTTGTTTGAATGCAAGCCAGGCTTATAATTTTTCCTTCGAGGTGACATATCCAAATAAAGGAAGCAAAGCATGGAGTGACATGTATTTTTTTTGTCTCATGACAAATGGTAACCCAACACCCCCTGAATTACTGAACTGTGTCTGACGACTAATGAGAAAAATGTCCCAGGGGAATCTTTATCTATTGCTCTTGGAGAGCACCTTGGGGACGGGTTCTTCTGTCTGTCACCTTCCCTTCTTCCCTCCAAGCCCCCCTCCTCCACCCATCCAGTCTCATTGACACTCGTGCTTCTGTAACGCTGTCATGGAGTGCAGCCATTTCACTTTGCACCTCGCAATTAAAATCAGAAGAGGAAGACACTTACTTTCATACCCTCCCTCTCTCAATCTCAGCACAACCTGCAGCTTTCCTTTTTCTCTTCTCGTTCACATGGAAATAGAAGAGATGGTATGTGTTAAGATTTGAGAGTTTTACCAGAATGACAGGTATGGAATTAATTAACACAGGAGATCTCACGATGCCTTTCAGCTGGAGTAGATAATATCAGTGTTTTACATTATTTTCCTATGATACCACGAAGGGGACTTTGTGATTATTAAACACGTGATACATCCAAGGTGGAAGAAAAGATTTGCAAGGAGGCTGATGTGTTTTACAGTGCAACCTGTGAGGAAGGAAGGCTTTGCAGTGTGACTTACGGAGTCAATCTTTCGCCTCTTAATTCAGACAGTCCGTACAGACTTTCTATCTATAGTTTTAGCTACAGACGTCTCGGGAAGTCTTGTCCATCATCTCAGGAACCATGCAGGGTTTGGTCTGTGTGTGTGTGAAGTCAAGAAAAGCCTTTGATCTTTGTGGCGTTACCATACCGACCTCTGCAGGAGGCCACCCACTTTGTGTGTGTCTGTGTCTGACACCTAACTTTTGGCATTTTAAAGGGTAGTTACTTCTGTGCCATAATGTTATGACGGCTGGTCCAGCTTGTGCAACACTACAAGGCTGATCTATGGAATGACCGTTTTGTCTGGAGAGTACATGAGGCCGGCCAGCTAACACATCAACACAGCTCAGAGATCAGGACACACACACACACACCCACCCTGAGAGAAAACATAATCAGACACAGAGATCAGAGATCACAGCTAAGTAAACAACCCACTTGATTAGTATTTCATTACTGTTCAATTTTTTATTTGGGCTCAAATTGGATATCCGAGGTTGCCATTTTGGCCTGACCGGGGCTTCTTCCTCTCCTGATATTAAACATGGATTATGGATGGCTAAGCTCTTGTCTGCTAGACACCTCAGGAAATAAATAAAAACCCTGTCTGTTCCCTGCTCACTGGCCATTGATTTCTAAGCTACTTACGGGTTGTTTGTATGTACGGACACACTGGAGTGTAAGCTTGTTAAATGTGAAGTGTATCACCTGTCACATTAGGCCCTGTCTCATCTTTCTCCGGGGCTTATCTGCACGTTGAACAGGTTTTATTCCACCCAGCCGCGTAGCTGCTTAGATCGGCCTGTTCTTAGATCAGATTAAGATGTTGCCTCGGCGTCATGACAAGGTACGGCTAACAAGATCATACATCGCGCTATTATGATTTGAACCCAGCGGCTGACACTTACGACGGGCTAAATTGGGTGATCCTCCACTGCTGTTTTAAAGAGTCATCATTTATTTGTGTGTTTCCCTGTGCATTTCTATTCACAAGGCCTATGTAGATCTCTGTAAGAAAAGCAATTGATTTGGGATTTTGTTATCGAGAGTGTGTGGAATTGGTCGATAATTAAACAGATCACGTTATAGGATCCTTCTCTCTCCAAAAGTTTTTTTTTTTTTTATCTCATTAAGAGACTACTCCACTCTACTTGACCTAGCCTTGTGAGTCTCTGGGATCACCCAGTAGATTACTGCATGGTAAAATAGAGAGCAGCCCGGGTTTATTATGCCAAGAAAACTTCTCCGGCCTCTTCTCTTCCACCCAAATATGTCATAAATAATTATCAGTGTGCATGTTCAGCGCTCTGGGGCATGGATATGCTTGTTTAGTTTCAAACGCACCCAATCAATAGGAGGTTGTCATCAAAAATGGATGAGAACACTAGCTTGTGTTTTTTATTTATTTATTTGTCTATTTATTTATTTAATTTGGACTCGTCTCTTTTCTATTTCTTAGGCCACCTTTACCATATGTGTGGACGGATCATGGATGTGGGCCAGTGTGTGTTGTCCGTCGAGGGACCGTGAGATTATGGATCGAGGACAGCGGTCACGATTGAAAATTATTGACAGTTTTTAGAGGTGATTTGCTGCTCCTGTCCAAAGAAAACAGACAGACACGATGATGGACATTTTCAACATTCCTGCTCCAGCAAATTTCTACTACACATGATAATGATGATACACGATAGTTAGCAACACCGTCCACCATAGTCACCTTCACAGTTTGTTTATTCAACAGGCAAATAGTTATTTCTTCCAATGAACCTCTATGGTTAAGAGAAAAAAAATCATCTGGTTTTCCTATATGTTATGTGAGAATCTACCATTTTCCATGCCCACCTGGTATGAGTGTTAATGTCTCCCTCTGAGTGTGTTTCTCATATTGTGACAATCATTTGTTGAGGTTGTGTGTGACGAGGACAGTTCAAATGGAATCCAATTATGCCCTCAGAGGAAAGTGTGTGAAATAACACTAATATCTAATTATATCTGTTTCCTATGTGATAGAATTACAAGACTTCCTGGAACATGATAGTGTAGTAAACAATCTCACATAAAGCTTCACACAACCCTTAGATGTATAGGCTACAGTCACTATCATGAGAATCATTCAATCAAATAAACAAACAAATCAAATCAACTTTTAGAAGATAAAACCATATAACAATCTCTCTCCCTCTTCCTTCTCTCTCTCTCTCGCTCTCTGTCTCTCTCTCTCTCTCTCTCTATTTCCATCCCTCCCTAAAAAAAGACGTGCAAAGGGAGATTGAAAGGTAAGCCGGCTTCACATGTCACCTGTAAGCTGCCCCGTCCTTTTCCACTGCCCATCGCAACAGTCGTGGTCCTTCTACTTCTCCTCACCACACTGTGTACATCTACAGTGCACTACTCCTGCCTCTCTCCCTTCCCTATCTGACAAAAGATGCACGTCCTCTCCCTCCTCTCCATGTCAGGTGCGTTTACCATGGCTTTGAACGCCATGCCTCCATGTTTTATTGATTGCTTTGTTGGTTGATGCTGGATTCTTCCACAATGCCTTACCATGGGCCTCATGCATTAGAAATGTACATTCGATGGAGCGAGAGAGCAGGATGAAAGGAGGACGAGGGACGCTTGTTTCTTTCTATTTTGGTGGGAGAGCGGAGGAGAAGGCTCGTTGCTTAGCATTTCAGTATTAATTCATGTTTCCTCTGTTTTTCTTTTTTTGGGGGGGGGGGGATAAAAGAACACGTGGCATTCATAGTGAGTGTAACTTTAGGTTGAAATTGTTTGAAGATAGACGGCTTGGCCAGGAATAGGTTGGCTTGATTCCCCTTGTGTGGACACAGTTCAGTAGCAAGAGTACAGGTCATATTTAAAGGAGGATAGGACTATGGACAATGGACAATCCGCGGTAATGGAACTACGCTGAGACTCCAATTTTTCACTGTCAAATGTATGCCAAACGAAAAAAACATGATTTCAAAGTTGAACAAATCACACAGCTCTATGCACAATGACTACTTTGAACAATTTACACAGTAAAAAAATCAACATTTACTGGAAAAACTGCAGATGCAAAGTTTGGAAACAGACTTAAGGTAAAATCTCCCTCGGTTTTAGTCTGTCACTAAACTCTGCATCTCCACAGTTCTTCCTGGAAATGTGTTTTTGTCAAATGTTCAGTGGAATTGTTAAAGTAGTCATAGTGCATAGAGTGCATAGAGTTAAATGGCTGGTTAAACTTTGAAATCAATGATTTTTGTTTGGTATACATTTTAAAGTGAGTCTCGGTGTAATTCCGTTACCATGGAATTGCCCCTCTCTGTGCAGTAGAGGCGACTGAGGGGATTGGTTGAATCTGTCTGCTTCCTACAGCCCTACAGCCCTTTAGTGTAGATTTGAAAGTCTGAATGGAATGCTTCTGATTTGTTCGAGTCAATAGATACTGTTAGATACGGCTCTGAATCAATTCGTACTTTCATGGCTAGAAAACATAGCAGTAGGTCTACTGTTGTTTTTGCGAGCTAGAGTATAGCCCAGTTGCCTGCGCCCATCATAGGTGAAATACCATTGATTAAAACATACGTCTGTTACCTTCAACCTGTGATATGTTGCAAAGAAACGTGAAGTAGCAGAAGAAGAAAAAAACACGAAGACGTGTCGGGACCCGAATTAACGCTCCATATTTTAGACCCGTCGTCAACGGCGTAGTGTCGTACTGTGTCCACAGGCGGAAGGATCTCACTTGTTGTCAGACACCCTCGACACTTCCAACCGGTTATTAACACTTCTTTCTCACAAGTGTTCTCTGTCGCTTCGTTTCAAGGAGCAATCAAGTCTATTGTTACAACAAGAGATTTTAATCCTACTCCCTCTGGTCCTAGATCATTTTGTGAAGACAATAATCAAATGGATGTCAGATTTGAATCCTGCTCCCTCTGGTCCTAGATCATTTTGTGAAGACACTTATTAAATGAAAGATTGCAGTCCCCAATAAAATATGTTTTGGCATTATGGTCCTAATCAGAGGGCTTCCAAAGAATTCCTCCCAAATCTCCATCAGACTTTTAGTTCAATTTTTTTTTTGCCTTGTTCCCTCCTGCCTATTTGTCTAAGGGGTGTTGGAATTGTTGGGGTCGTTTGTAACCGGGGCGTCAGAGCCAAACAGATGTTAGCGGTTATAACTGACAATTGCAAACAGAAGAATCTCAGGAAAAACTGCACATTTTGTTTATTTAAACAAAATCATTACATGACTTGCCCTCTCATTGGCTCAGAGCAGATTTATTTTAAACGAACAGTTATGCTGATACTTGAATTACTTTCTCAACCCAGTCCAGGGAGTGCAACAATCGGGGTTCCCGTAGACTAAACATCAAATTAAAAAGCAATCTGTGCGATACAGTATGTTTTATAGAAATCTCAAAACTGCACATCAGCGACTTTGCAGAGATAAAAGGGGGCACCAACCGATCCTTCCTCCACCAGGTGAAAAAAGGAGGGATAAGAGGAATACTTTAAATTTTTTGCATAAAACTTTAAACTACTTGATTAACAAGCAATGCAGACCAGGAGGTAATTATTTTATTGAGTCAGGAGTGAGACAGAAACCCACCCAGGGGATTTAGATTTAGCTTTTAGAATAAGAAAAGGATCCTGTGATTTCTCCCCTTCTCCCCCTCCTATCCTCCGTCTTGTACGGTACAGGGGGATGAGCCCCAGGTATGGGTGGTCTCATCACATGTGTATCAATAAGGGGCTTACCGGCACTACTGGAAATGGGAGGGGATACAATACCGTCGCAATTTGATTTGAAGCCCCGCGGGTCAATCCTCTGAACCCTTTCTCAGGCATTTTCTTTTATCGTTCTTTCATTTCCCCCCCCCCCCCCCCCCAATTCTCCAGACTGTAACTTTGACTTGACTTGAATATTGACAGGGGGGGGGGGTTTATGGTGAAGAACTGTCTTTCAGGACAGTTTCTGGTTTAATCGCTGTATATATATGCAGAGGCCACTGGTTAAAGCTTGGGATGCTGAAAGTGTCTTTCTGGACTGCAGCTGTGGCTGCATCTGGAAGTGCACTTTATTCCCCTATATAGTTCACTACCTTGGACCAGAGCCCTATGTGGAACGCCTATGTGGCTTTAGCAGTGAAAATAAGTGCACTGTGGAGGAAATGACTCTGTGTCAGTTGATGCAGCTTGTTAATAGACTATTTCCAGGGTGACTTATACCAACCCACATCGTGTTGTCTCTGTGTTCATGTTGTCTGATTTATCCCATGTCCCTGTCAACAAGATGGCCCCTCAGAGAGGCTTCCTTTGACAAGACACCCCACTGCGTTTATCTGGCTCTTCTGTGTTGAAGGTGAGGTGCAGCGGACAACAAATTGGCTCCTGCAGGTCACCCTCTCCAAATGCTAAGGTTAGCATTTAATTGTGGCGCAAGGTGAGGAAAGGCAGCAGAGTTATAGACAAAATAGCGATGCACATGTCACCGTACGTGTTGTGAATAGTTCACTTAATACCACTGTATACACAGCGGGACAGAGACCGGGCCACCTTTGCTCCGCGTCCCGGAAATCTCTGAATAAGATTCTGACATAAATTCTGCACATATAAAATTAGTAAATGCCACTGTAGCCGTAGTTAAATATCACATAAACCCCAGGGGGAAACCCTTGGAAGTTACTTTGGCCTATTTTGCAACAAAAAAAAAATAAGTGAGAGGGAGAGAGCGAGCGAGCGAGCGAGGAGAGAAAGAAAGAGGGAGGGGTGGGAAACAGCTGTGTCTAGTCAAAAGGAGGTGGGTACGAGTTGTGCCGGTCGGAGACAGAAGGTTGCTTTTATATATGAAGCCATCAAGAGCTCTAGACCTCGCCTCCCCACCCCGTGGCTCATATTGAAACTATCAAATAAATGTGCAGTTAAGAAACCTTTTATTCTGTCCCTCATATGGCTCGTTAGGGGTTAAGTGTAGTCTAATCTCTCCCCTGATAAAGTTGCTTTGAAGTGAGGAAAGGGGGCGGGGTGAGGCCAGGGGTTGTTCACACAATCCATTTTGTAAATTAGCTGCAGCTAAAAGCCCTCTCTGGCACAGGCAGGGCAACCCTGCTCAATGTGAACTGTCACTTTGAACTCACTGAGAGCGCAGCCAGCTCCAGACTAGGCTGTGGATACTGGATAGAATATGGTGGTGGGAGACTGGGAGTTATTTTTAGGGGGAAACCTTGAATCCATCTTGATCCTCTCACATTAAACCCCCATCTCCTCTCCTCCGCTGGATCCCGAGGGCTCCTCTCCCACCCCCTCCTGTTCCCTCCACTCCTCTCCTCCACCTTCCTCTCCCCCATCCTTCTCTCCTCCTCTCCCTGCCAGCCTGTTGAAACTTCAGGCCTGGCATTGTGCCAACGGGGGAGCAGGAGGAGTAGAAAAGCCCCTCCTCATTAATTTACCAACAGATTGCTGTTAGCTCTTCTCTCACAGTTCCGCCCACGCTGACGAGGAGTGTTTACAACAGTTTAGCGGTGAACTGTCACCGATTAAAGCCTTAATGTAACACAACGTCACGGAGCGGAGACGAGCCTTGTTTGTCTCTCGGCGTTGGCTGGCGTTCCCCTTAATAGGCTATGCTGGGCCCCTGCCAACACTGTATGTCTGTGAGCCAAGCGGCAACAGGTCCGACAGCCACCAGTACACATCAGCAAGCCGAGCAGCACAGCACAGTGTGTGGATTGGTTTGGCTGGAGCTGCTTACCTGACACAACACAAGCCCAATGTGGTTGTGATTTCCAGTGTAAATGTTATTGTACTTGCATGCCTTCCACGCCATGTGTTTTTGTGTCTTTGTGGAAGAACATTTGCTGGAAAGGGGGAGAGCGATTCTTTCTCCAAACGGATCATGTTAAATTACTCAAAACCGTTTAACGTCAAACACACAAATGGCATATGGAACTCTTTATTTAATGTTTTCCTTGTTGATATACAGAATATATAACAAATGGTAATGGCTAGCAGCTGTTGAATGGATGAAGCTCAGCAGTGTTATATGTTTTGGTCGCTTGGCCTGAGTGAGCACGGAGATGTTTAAGAAGTACCTCATGTACCAGTGCCAACGGTTTCCATGTTGAGTCCTTTGATTGGCTTTTGTGACCGGCTTGTTCCATTCCGTTTGGAGTCATGAACGCTCCGGCGAAGAAGAAGAAGAAGAAGCATATTGAGTGTGTAGTCTTTAGTGAGTAGGACGCAGGCAGTGTATCATTGGCAAGCATCAGACTTGGCTGACGATTCAGCATTAACTCTCAAGTTGGCTTCTGGTGGAGCTATTCAAAAAAGTTCAACTGTTTTATTGTTTAAACTGTTGTTTTTTCTTTTTCTCCCAGATGGAGATAAGCGTTTTGGCAGGAAATCAAACCTTTGATTGAATAAATAAAAGGAAGAAATAAAAAAGTATATAATAAAACCAGCCAGTCTGTCCCTGGAGAGACCTAGACTTTTTTTATTTATTTATCTGTGTACGCTGCAGTATTTGGCCCCTATTCACTTTTACCATGATCACACTGGCTACGTGAACTATCGAGCTCCCTATAGCTAACTCACCGTAGCATGTTTATGCTTGCCATCAAATTGACTTGATATAGCATAGCCAAGAGAATGGGGATTTTTAAAAGCCCCAGGCCTTAAGTATACATACCCGAGTGTGACGGAAACAAATCCAAACAATAATCGCATATGTATGAATCCCCTACTGGGATATAACATAAATGTACAGACAGAGTCAGTAACCTGATAACTGATTTATACAGTAAAAGTCGGTTTCCAACAACAAATCCATGTTGATTGATACAGATGTTCTTGATCCTCTGACAGCTCCCTTCCATCTCGCTCACATCACCTCTAAAAGGGTGGGAAGTCGGAGAGACTGACGTGAGAGTGAGAAAGATGCGTCCCTCAATCACGTCTTGACAAATCACTTTTGAAAGGAACACAAGCTGTGCTGAGAGGCACTTTGATACAGAAGACAGAACTGAAAACAGGAGACAAGAAGAACTTTCTCTTCGCCGGGAGAGAAATATGGCAGTCAGTACACCATACATCACATTCAACCTCAAAGTGGTATACTGCTGGTATTACTGCCAAAATATAGGCAAACAATGACAAAGTGCATTATAAGGCCAAATAACTTGCTTTCTAAGAGTCATTCAATTTGTCAGGCCCAATAAAGGCCATTGGTGCTCACAGTCTGGGCTCGCCGCCCAATCTCTGCCTCGAGGAAAGATGATTGGACTTTGGATTTCTGACAGATGTTGAAGTTCCACACGAATCAGTGTTCACTTCAGCCAGTCATGCTCCGTTTTAGCAACATCTATATGTATAGGATCTGGCTTTGAAGGCATATGTCATTTTTTAATGTAGAAAATGTGGTTCTATGCTTAAAACGGCATGTGACTGGTGTCGGCGTGGGGTAATGAGAACCCATCTGGGGGTGTTTTGGGGTCCCAGGGCCCCACATGTATCAAGGGGAAGGGGCGGCAGGGGGTGTAGGGGGAAGGTGGGTGGTTGTTTGGTAAGGGAAGGGACACCCAACACCTCTGGTGAGTGTGGTGGTGGTGGGAGGGGGGGGGGGGGGGTGAGAGAGTGTCTGGGGGTTGGGGTGAGCTGGGGCAGCAGGGTGTGCGGTGGGGGGGGGGTGTATGGTAATAGGGTTTTATAATCTCTGAAGGGGGGCTAGGGGATGGGGGTGTTGGAAACAAAACGCTCCTCCTCTAGCCACCACTAAGCCTACCATCCAGCCCAGAGTGGTTACGAGGAGCCCTGTCCTTGTCAGTGATTATCAAACCATTAGTGCTCTCTGTTTGTTTGATTTCCTCCATCGATAAAGATCATCTCTGACCAAACAAGGTTATTGATGAAACACTACAACTGACTGAAGCTTGGATAAACAGACTAGCACACAGGACAGGCTTGTTGTGTTGAGATAGGCCCATGTCCTAGCAATCCATTACAGCAATGTCTTAGAGTCTCTCAGCTGGTTCCTCACACAGCCTGACATGCAGTATGTTTTCATATGACAGACTTCTAGAGGAATTAACGTTGACGGACGCATGCAAAGTCTGTGATGGCGTTCGGTATTGTGAGTTGCCATTGTCTTTCGAGATCAAATATTTATCCTATTGATTTCTTTTGATTAAAACCTCTAACCACACAACAGTCCCGTTGCGGTGGAGACAGTCACGCATCTTTCTCTTTGAGAGAAGTGTATGTCAGATTCGTGTTATTAATATTTCAAAGCTGGATAATACATTTATAACAGGGGTTTGTTATGCAAAAGGAAGTGTTTTCACAGGGCTGTGTTCTTTGACAGAACAACAACGGCGTGCCGAGGCCTCTCTTGATGTTTTCGTTGTTTGTGTTTGTTTGTCGTTGAGCAGCGGGGGAAGCGACGGCGAGGGGAACGTGTTAAATAATACAGGAAATTACACAACTTTCTTCTTTTCTCCATCTGGCGAGAGAAAGACAGAGAGCAGATTTGAATATCTATTATTTACAGCAACATCTTGTTAGCTAAAGAGTAAGCTGTTTGTTTACGTACAAACACTTGTATGTGTTGGATGAAAGCATCCCGATTTGCATAATGCATGAACCCAGTGATTGTTCACATAAGTCAAGCATTGTAAAATGTTGTGGTGTTAGGTTTATCCCTACACATTAAAAATACACCAGTGTAACACAGCAAAGCTCCCTGCATTGTTATCATTTATTCAGCCCAACCCACATTAATATTGCAGATTGCACATCGGCATGCCAACCAAACTCTGTGTGTCTGTTCCTCATGCCAGACAGTTTGCAAACACCCATCCCTCCTTTCTCTCTCTCTATCCCCCCTAAAAATATATCCTCATTTTAATCACTTGGTTTGCAGTCTCTCTGCACCCCGATCAGCTCAGGTGAGAGATTCTCTCTCTGACACACTTCAGGGCATCTTAGGCACCATTTAATCCAAATGCCAATTTGGAAAGGCACGCAAATACTGACGGGTGGGTTAGTGCTTGTTTGGGCTGGCAACTGGCAGCTGTGTGTAGATGTACTGTAGATGTGTGTGTGTGGAGCTTGTATAGTAGTGGTATGGTCATAGATGTGTGTGTGGAGTGTGTGGTAGCACAGCGTGACGCGTCTCTAATTGGAGAGCGGGGAGCGGCCGGAGTGTGCCGTGTGTCAGTCAGTGTTTAGGATGCCCCGGGGCTCGCCAGGCACTCCTGTGGGTATCAAAGTGTTCTAATTAAATGTGGGGTTCACCACGTGGCCCTCCACATCACAGGCCCAGAGAGGGGAGAGGAGGGAGAGGGTCCGGTGTCCTCTGGTGTCTTTGAGAATCCATGCTAGTCCACACTAACTACCTATTGTCCAATTGACTTCCCTTATTCACATACTGCAATGAATGCCTCCCCACCGCCTCCCGCCCACCCCCTCTATCCAACCTCCTCCCATCGCATTAAAAAATATATAAAAAATATTGTCCCTTCCGCCCAGCTCTGTCTTTGGCTGGCGAGCCTAATTAATCTTATGGAAATCTCCTCTAGCCAGAATCCCAGCAAGGTTGGGCTGCGATGTTTATAATTTGATTTGTGATGATAAAAGTGAAAGAGCCCTGGTGAAGGAACAGTGTCATTTTCCCAACACTCGGGAGACACAGTGGCCGGGGCTATCAATCTTTCCCACGTGCCCGGCAAACTGATATCCCAGAAAATTAACTTCAATTAATAACAGAAATTCCCCCGACACGGCCATGGTGTCGAGCCGGGCTTTGAAAGAGGACCTTCAAACACATCTGTCTGCTTTCTTTTATAAGCCGGCTGGGGAGTTATTTTATTCTTTTCATTATCATCAGCAGCATTTTAAGACTTTTTTTGCTCTAGCCATTTAAATAAACCGGCGTCAACACAAAAATCTATTATATTCCCTCTGGCAAAAATGCAAAAACAAAATGGCAGTTCATAACGATGCTTAACATTCTGTATGCATTCTTAAACTACCCTCGCCACCGAGACCTTGTTGATTTCCAGAACTTGCATCATAGATTCTTCTTTACATTGTACACAATACGTGTCTGTATATACCAGGCCTTTGTCATAACCCTTCAGCCCTTGGAACTGACAATAACCACCTCAATGTGTCCTTAGAAACCCTTTAGACACTGTTCATATCACCCGTTCGCCAGCATCTGTGTGGCACACAGCACTTTGCCTGTCACACAGACAGCACCATCCCACAATAAAAACAATCATTTTTCTCTCCAGCCCTTCCAGCCCTGAGATGGCAACAGCAGTCACGTCTGGCCAAGATGATTATTTATTTGTGGATGTTCCGCCGCTCGCTGTCAGAATAAAGAGGACAACATGGAGTCTGTTTGAGAACATCATTTCAGTGTGAGTGTCTTTGCCTCAAGCACTACTGGCTGTCTGCTGTGTCTGAGGATACGTCCTAAATGGCACCTTATTCCCTGTATAGTGCACTACTTTTGACCAGGGCCCGCAGGGTACCCTATAGGGCTCTGGCCAACAGTAGTGCACCATATAGGGAATAGGGATCCATTTGGGATTCAGCCTTATTCCTGACCTGCTCAATAATAACGCTCTCTGTCTGTTGCCCTGGCAGAGCAGTGCAGTGCACTATGGGTAGTGTGGTAGCAGGTGGCGGGCGTCTGGTTAGCAGCAGAAGATCCCCCCCCCCCTGCTGCCTCCTGTTGAGGGCTAAAGGGATCCATGTCAACAACAAGCAATAAAGAAGCCAAGGCTGGCAAAGGAAGGAGGAGGAGGGAAGAAAACATACACACACACACTACACACACTACACACACACTGCACAGACGCAAATAAAATATAGATAGAGGTGAGCTTTGAAGGGTCTATTACACGGGTGTGTGTGTGTGTGCTGTGAGGGAGCGATAGGGCTGGGATCAGTGTCACAACTCCACGGCACTGGAGGGGGGTCTGGAGGACTGCCAGCTGCTGTTTACAAGGCTACAAGCCCCACAGCACAGTGTTCACATGCATTTGATACTGGTCTGCTGACGCTTGATAGGGACGAAATCCCCTCCAAATGAAAACTAAACCACCAGGATTTCTCTGAGAGAGAATGGATGAACACAGTTCAACAGAGTTCAGTAGAGAGAGAGAGACAGAGATGCTGAGTCAGGTTGTTTAGTAGAGAGGTTGATGTCAGTACACATGTACTGTACTAGACTGTCTGTGAAGCACACCAGGGCCCGTATCCACAAAGCCTCTCAGAGTAGGTGCCGTTCTTGTATCCACAAAGTGTCTGAGTAGGAGTGCTTATTTAGGATCTGTCCATATCATATTATTCATTATGATCTAAAAGGCAAAACTGATCCTAGATCAGCACTCCTGCTCTGAAACGCTTCGTGAATACAGGCCTTGCTGCGTATCGTCAACAGCCGTTCTGCGCTCTTAGATTGACTTACCATGGCTCTTCAAATTGTCGTTTTTCACTGTAAATATGACTTCAATGAGTAGTTGAATTGATCAGCTTTCCACTTCCTGGTTTTAGAAAAGCCTATTGGTTGGATTTATACCTTCAGAGAATCTGTTATGGGGAATGTGGTTGTACAGTAGGTAGAGCATCCACCACGGCCTGTCTACTGTAGCAGCCACTTCACTTTAGTCTGTCTCTCCTCCTACTGAGTCAAATCTGTTCAATAAAACAACACAATCACGTCTTAATTAAAGTTAGCGGTGTGTGTGTGGGTGTAAATGTCAAAACCAATTGCTCACCTGCTGCTCAGAGAGGATGTGGTAGGCTCTTTCTTTCTTCCTTTCCCTCTCTCTCCCCTTTCTCTCTCCCTCTTCCCCTCTTCTCCCTCCTTTTCAACCCCTTCCCTCTTTCTCTCCCCGTCCCTCCCCACACTGTCCTTGCCTTTCTCTGAGGCGTTTCCTTCCTCCCTTCCTCTCGCTGCCCTGCCTGAGGCTGTTGTCCTCCGTTGGGATGGTTTATATGCAATAGTGGGGCCTCCTATTATTGATCAGTGCTAATGTTTCAATGATCTCTCACTCATGTTATTGGTAGACGGGGGCTCGCCGGGCGGGCTGCATACTGAGTAGTGGGCTGGTGCTGGCCTCAACAAAGCGTGCGATTACTGTGGTGGTGGCGGCCCACCATGTGTGTGTGTGTCCCGATTTACAACTGCTTGTTAATTAGCAGCCCTGTTAATTAAGGCCCCACATCCTGGCCTTTACATTCATCGAGACAACAAACAAAATGGGGTTCATTCACTCAAAATCGATGTGGGATGCAATCTTTCAATGTCTCTCTCTATCATAGACAGAAGTCTCTCTATCATAGACAGAAGTCTCTCTATCACAGACAGAAGTCTCTCTATCATAGACAGAAGACTCTCTATCATAGACAGAAGTCTCTCTCTCTCATAGACAGAAGTCTCTCTCATAGACAGAAGTGTCTCTCTCATAGACAGAAGTCTCTCTCTCATAGACAGAAGTCTCTCTGTCATAGACAGAAGTCTCTCTCTCATAGACAGAAGTCTCTCTATCATAGACAGAAGTCTCTCTCATAGACAGAAGTCTCTCTCTCATAGACAGAAGTCTCTCTCTCATAGACAGACGTTTCTCTCATAGACAGAAGTCTCTCTCATAGACAGAAGTCTCTCTATCATAGACAGAAGACTCTCTCTCATGTTTTAGGCTTTTGATATGAAACTGTGCCGTTGAAATCCCATTCTTAATCACTGTAATTCTAATCAGTTCTGATGAATAAAGAAAATGATTGTTTAACATGCCATTAAGATTAAGAAAGGGGCATATCTGCAGGTAATTGTCAAAATAACGGAAACGCTTGAGTAAATGAGGGATACAAAGTCAATTAAAAACAGGTGTTTCCACATAGGTGTGGTCCCTGAGTTAATTAAACAATTAAAATCCCATCATGCTTAGGGTCATGTATAGAAATGCCCAGTTGCCCATTATTTTGTCTACCATGGCTCGAAGAAGAGGTCTCACTGACTTTGAAAGAGGGGTCTTGGTCACCAGATCTCAACTCAATAGAACACTTACGGGAAAATTCTTGAGCTGGTCTTGAGACAGTGTTTTCAACCAAAATCAACAAAACACCAAATGATGTAATTTCACATCCCGCCAATAAGTTCCAGACAGTTGTAGAATGGATGCCAAGGTGCAGTGAAGCTGTTCTGGCAGCTCGTGGTGGCCCAATCCCCTATTAAGACACTTTATTTGGAAGTTAAAGGTCCAATGCAGCCATTTTTTATCTCAATATGAAATCATTTCTGGGTAACAATTTTGTACCTTACTGTGATTTGTTTTCAATTACATATATTTTTTTTTAAATGAACAAAAATGGCTTCTTAGCAAAGAGCAATTTCTCAAGCCACACTTTTGCTAGGACTGTCTGGGAGTGGGAGGAGCGGTTTGAAACTCTCTTCCTTATTGGTATATTAACAAATTTACCACCTGGTGATGTCACCAGACAGGCCAAAAATCCCACACTAAAAGTGCATTGTCATAATTTTCACGATTTCACAGTATTAATCCAACCTCATAGTGTGGAAATACTGCATATATAAAATACAGGAAAATAATGTTTTTGACTGCACTTTTTGACTGTCAAAGATACCGGAAAGATGCATTTTAGTTTGTACGATTCGATGCGATTTGGTTTGATTAGAGGGAACGAATCGACACAAAAAAAACAGAAGTAATGTGTGTGTGTGTGTGTGTGTGTGTGTGTGTGTGTGTGTGTGTGTGTGTGTGTGTGTGTGTGTGTGTGTGTGTGTGTGTATGTGTGTGTGTGTGTGTGCGTGTGTGTGTGTGTGTGTGTGTGAGAGAGAGAGAAGGATGTATGGCGTATTTGTAGTCACCTGAGCTGAGCCATAAGGGAGACTAGTGGGCATCTAACACCCCACTATCAGATTGGGGGGGTCGTGCAATGTATGCTCCCCCCCTCCCCCCACCACCACCACTTTTGATCTGAAATCACCATCACCCACTTAAGTGTTTGAGCTAGTAATGTATCAATATCTATCTTTAAAAAATGTTCCATAATATACCCAATTAATATAGAGCACAACTTTGTATTTTACCCCATCTCAAAATGGAATTGTTTTCACCGTTTGTACGTTTTTATGGAGTAAGCCTCTCCTCCCGTTTGCTCACGACAGCCTAGCTAACCAGCTCTGTTAGGGCGAGTAAAAAGGTCAGGGTGAGGTTCTCATTTGTGTCTGTAAGTAGCTAGCTAGCAAGCTAGGCAACGTTAGCCAGCTGCTGAAGGACAAGTAGGCTACATTTCCCCATCATTAATCAGTGCAATTTTGACCGCTAGCTGAAGGAAAAAGGAAACCGCACTCTGCTCTTGATAGTATCACTGATCTTTAATAAGCTTACATATATGGCCTCACGGCCTTCGTCAGAGCGGTTTACTTTTTCCTTCATCTTGTTCAACTGTTACCATGCACCTGCAAAAAAGATTGCTTAGATGTGCGAGTGCCTTTTGAAATGTTGATGGCCAACTAGCTGGAAAGGTGTGAGAGGGTTTATCTATTGTTCCTTCGTTATATTTTAACTCATCATCATCTGCTCTGGCTAGCATTAGTTATTTGTCTTGTTGTTGATGTGCATAACTGAGAGAGAGCCTACCTTTTCATGGTTGTTTGATCAATAGGACTGTAAAGTTCCCAAATGTAAGAGGTATTGACATATTTGCAGGAATCCATTCAGGTGTATTTTGTGGCATTTGGTGAATGCGTTCTAATGATCTAATGTCGCACTGTTAAAACTGCCTGTAAACACACAGTCCAATTCAAAGTAAATGATGGCAGGCCTGTGTGGCAATGGCTTGTTTGCATAAAGGCCTACTGTAGCTCTGATTGGCTATGGTGCACCAGTCTGTGTCGACTCCGGTCCTGGACGAGACAGATGTTTTATTAGGTTTTATTTGCTGCAGTGTCTGTTAATTGTCCAAATGCAGGCTGCTTTCCCACTCTATATTACTATAGAAGTTTCACAAATGCCTTCGTATACGCAATTCCCAAACATTCTAAGAATTTATGAAAACGTGAAAAGGACCATATCTAAGTGATCACTTGTTAGAAAATGTTTAAAACGTGTCATATTCTTCCTGGGGTTTTACTGTATATGAACAGATGTTAATAAGGTTTCATGTTGTGAATAATTTTTTTTTATACTGCAAAACTTAGAAACAGGACGCCGACCAGAGGGATGATCCCGGGGACCAGGAGCGGGCCAGTTGCTTCTGCTGAGGCATGGGAGCCTGACGACCCGACTGAGGCGCGGGAGCCTGACGACCCGACTGAGGCGCGGGAGCCTGACAACCCGGCAGAGGCATGGGGAGCCTGATGACCCGGCAGAGGCATGGGGAGTCTGACGACCCGGCAGAGGCACGGGAACCTGACGACCTGACTGAGGCATGGGGAGCCTGATGACCCGACTGAGGTGCGGGAGCCTGATGACCCGACTGAGGTGCGGGAGCCTGACGACCCGACTGAGGTGCGGGAGCCTGACGACCCGACTGAGGCATGGGGGAGCCTGATGACCCGACTGAGGTGCGGGAGCCTGACGACCCGACTGAGGCATGGGGGAGCCTGACAACCCGGCAGAGGCATGGGGGAGCCTGATGACCCAACTGAGGTGCGGGAGCCTGATGACCCGACTGAGGCATGGGGGAGCCTGACAACCCGGCAGAGGCATGGGGGAGCCTGACGACCCGACTGAGGCATGGGGGAGCCTGACGACCCGGCCGAGGCATGGTGGAGCCTCACGACCCGACTGAGGCGCGGGGGAGCCTGATGACCCGACTGAGGCGCGGGAGCCTGACTACCCGACTGAGGTGCGGGAGCCTGACGACACGACTGAGGCATGGGGGAGCCTGACGACCCGGCCGAGGCATGGGAAGCCTGACGAGCCGGCCGAGGCATGGGAAGCCTGACGAGCCAGCTGAGGCATCCCCGGTTGCTCCGGTAGAGGCACCCGGATCCGACGTCACCTACACTAACAAAAAACGAAAAAATGCTCCCCTTTAGTGAGGCATTATTCTGTAATGTGTACGCTGGGAGTCGGAAAGTAAGTCCAGAGAGTGATTTTAATAATAAATAACACAAGGAAACAAACCAAGAAACATGAGTAACGTACAGACATGAAACAATGGAACAGAAACAATAACACCTAGGGAAAGAACCAAAGGGAGTGACATATATAGGGAAGCTAATCAGGCAGGTAATTGAGTCCAGGTGAGTCTGATGAGGGGCTAATGCGAGTAACGATGTTGACAGGTGTACGTAATAATGAGCAGCCTGACGAATTAGAGCGCCGGAGAGGGAGTATACGGGACAGTGGGTGTATCTGTAATGAGTTTAATGGATTGATTTTGGTGAGGAGATGTTCCTCTCTGGGCAGTACTGCAGAGATTTCCTGATTATCCTGTTTTTAGAGACATGCTGTTCCATGACTGGAAAGTTCCCCAGGTGTCTGCGAAAATGGATCTATTCACTCTTTTATGGCCAGTTCGAGAGCAACTGTTTTCCCTCACACAATTCTAAAAATTATACTCAACACCATGTGTAACACCATAGAAACACACCATTTTCACATTATGTTGATGCACCAGGTGGTGCTGGAGAAACATTTAGAAATTTCCCTTTAAACATTTGAAACGTTTACATCCCTATTTTATATGTCTCCACACTATGAGATTGGAATAATACTGTGAAATTGTGAAAATGATTATAATGCAGACTCCTTAAATTTAGGCCTCCTGAAATTTAGGCCTGACATTTCAGCCTGTTGTGGTGCGAATAAGTTTTGGCCTGCCTGGTGACATCACCAAATGGTAGATTAGATAATAGACCAATAGCTAAATTCTTGCTTGATAAATTGCTCTTTGTTAATTAGCTATTTTTGTTTCTTTTTGACCATTTGAATTTAAAACTATCACAGTAACTTACTTAATTGTTCCCAACAAAAATGATTTGATATTGAGATAAAAACAGCTGCATCGGACCTTTAAGACTCAGTGTAAGACTGTTCAGTGTATAGGTATTGTACAGTCAAAGTGAGCATGTAAATATTTCCATGCTATATGATGATGCATACCGCACTGTGCCATTAATCATTTTCTTTAGGCTGAATGTCACAGTCGGGTGCAGTGCCTCCTGCTTCTAGCTCGCCTTGTATATACATCCCTCCAGGATCAACCTTCTCGTATTTCTTTGTCTTTTCATGTGATAAGTGTCATTAGTGGTTGGTGAGGCCTCAAAAGGCTAGATGAGCATGTACAGTAAATAAAATAACAATGTGGTGTGTGTGAGACAGAGTGTGTGCCACAGGGCCGTGTGCGCGTGTGTGATTATACTGAGGCATAGCAGAGCCCCTCTCTTTCCCTCGTTTGTTTTCATTAGGGTGATTGCCTCAATGTCTCAGTGACCTTCAGACACCATCCTCTGCTCTAGTCTACACACACACACACACGCACACACACACACACGCACACACACACACACACACACACACACACACACACACACACACACACACACACACACACACACACACGCGCACACACACACACACACACACACACACACACACACACACACACACACACACACACACACACACACACACACACACACACACACAGATGATTACTTCTGTTTTTACAGCTCATATAACTCTTGCTTTCTCTCTTTCTCTTTCTCTCTCTCTCTCTCTCTCTCTCTCTCTCTCTCTCTCTCTTTCCCTGTCTGTCTGTCTGTCTGTCTGTCTGTGTAATTGCAGAAATGTGGATATTTATATAGCAACATGCAGGTGAAGTCAGAAGTTTTCATACACTTAGGTTGGAGTCATTAAAACACGTTTTTCAACCACTCCACAAATTTCTTGTTCACAAACTATAGTTTTGGCAAGTCAGTCAGGACATCTACTTTGTGCGTGACACAAGTCATTTTTCCAACAATTGTTTACAGATTATTTCACTTAGAATTCACTCTATCACATTTCCAGTGGATCAGAAGTTTACATACACTGTGGTTTAAACAACTTGGAAAATTAGTCTATCAGGCTCTATCTATCTAAAAGTAGTCTAAATGGCTTTAGAAGCCTCTGATAGACTAATTGACATAATTTGAGTCAATTGGAGGTGTACCTGTGGTTGTATTTCAAGGCCTAACTTCAAACTCAGAAATCGCCCAATACCTCAGAAAATAAATTGTAGACCTCCACAAGTATAGTTCATCCTTGGTAGCAATTTCCAAATGCCTGAAGGTACCACGTTCATCTGTAAAAACAATAATTCTCAAGTATAAACACCATGGGACCACGGAGCCGCCATACCGCCCAGGAAGGAGACGCGTTCTGTCTCCTAGAGATGAACGTACTTTGGTGTGAAAAGTGCAAATCAATCCCAGTACAACAGCAAAGGACCTTGTGAAGATGCTGGAGGAAACCGGAACAAAAGTATCTATACTGTATGCACAGTAAAACGAGTACTATATCGACATAACCTGAAAGGCCGCTCAGCAAGGAAGAAGCCACTGCTCCAAAACCGCCATAAAAAAGCCAGACTACGGTTACTACAGCCAGGAAGTTAAAGCTTGGTCGCAAATGGGTCGTTCAAATGGACAATGACCCCAAACATACTTCTAACGTTGTGGCAAAATGGCTTAAAGACAACAAAGTCAAGGTATTGGAGTGGCCATCACAAAGCAGAACTGAAAAAGCTTGTGCGAGTAAGGAGGCCTACAAACCTGACTCAGTTACACCAGCTCTGTCAGGAGGAATGGGCCAAAATTCACCCTACTTATTGTGGGAAGCTTGTGGAAGGCTACCGACACGTTTGACCCAAGTTAAACAATTTAAAGCATTGCTAACACATTCTAATTGATTGTATGTAAGCCTCTGACCCACTGGGAATGTGATGAAAGAAATAAAAGCTGAAATAAATCATTCTCTCTACTATTATTCTGACATTTCACATTCTTAAAATAAATTGGTGATCCTAACTGACCTAAGACAGGGAATTTTTACTAGGATTAAATATCAGGAATTGTGAAAAAGAGTTGAAATGTAGTTGGCTAAGGTGTATGTAAACTTCCGACTTCAACTTTATGTTTTCACTGTTAATTTTCAGCTTCCTCTCTGATGAATTCCTATGAGACTACTTGGACCTTAAAGGGCCCTAATTACAGTTTCACTCTGTGTCTGTATATCCAAAATAACCTATTCATAAAGGACTGTAGTACAGTACAGTGCTGTGTAGCTAGCCTAGGTGGTTGCTGGGGCAACGCATGGCTGTCCAATCGCTGATTCCCAGTTGGCAGTGACAGTTGGAAGTTTCCTGTGTGTGTGTGAGTGTGCATGTGTGTGCTGAGACTGAGGCACTGTTTCACTGAGTGGCTTTGACCTTCAACAGTGATTAGGGACAATTAAATTGTGAAAGGCGGTTTAAAAAGGCGGTTTAAACAGGCCCTCAGGAGGGGGGAGGGTAGAGGGCAGTTGGGTGACAATGTGTCACTTCCTTTTGAACCAGGAGCCAGCCATGACTGGCCCGGGCCTACTGTGGGTGTGGTCATCACAGGGTCGTGACCTCACCGTCAGTGTACAGGCCAACCGTATCATCTGAAAATGATAGTGTGTGGTGGGGGGGTCATGTGTGTGTAGGTGCATGTGCTTGCTCATATTCAATTTCTCACATTTTCACGACCTCGCCTAATGTTAGCAGTACATCATTTTTTGTTGTTGTTTATCGTCACCGCAGCACCATATCAATATTTATCAGCAGCAGCAGGACTGCGATGGAGGAACGATGATTAATATTAATTACAGGCGACAATGTGATTGAAGGCAGCAAAGTTTCTCATGGTGGAGTGGCTGATGATGTCTCCGGAGTCACTCCCTCACACGCAGAGTGAGCAGCCCCAGCCAACCAGGGGAGGGTTGCCTGAGTAGCAGCCCAGCCGGGACTGACATAGTGGGGAGGGAGGATTCTCTCAGTGCTCCATGCTGTCTGTTTCTCCTCCACAATATTTTCTCAGACTGCAACGTGGTTGAGCACTTTTCCCCTTCCTTCAGATACGCCGTATTGGAACAAATTACGCCGTCGCCATTCCTCCACAAAATACCCCTCAGCACCAAGTGATTAATTACGTCTACTCAACCATTTAACATACATACAGCTATGTCAGTCTCTCCTCCCAAACAGTGAGACAATCATGGGTGGTGAAGGGTGGTGTGCTATGGAATTGATTTCTATGGTAACAAGTCAGCCGACATGCATGAGCCACTCATCTGAGATGAATAGTGTCAATGTTAGCATTCTGAACTCTCTCTCTCTCCTACCAATAAAGTTGGTTTGAGTCTTCCAGACCTTTAGACCCCACAGTCCAGCCATTGTCTGTTATTGTAGATTGATTGAAACTACTTCAGTATCTATCTCTATATCTGACCAGGCCTGACCCGGGTGGTGCTATAGTAGGTTATGCATGGTGTGGTCCACTCTGTGTTGAGTGTTAATGTGTGTGGAGGCTGGAGGACCAGGCTCTGGTGAGGGGGTTGTGTTGGGGCCCCGGTAGGGGATAGCTGGGGTAGTGGGGGCACTGAGGGGCCTCTGAAATTAAGAATGATTAGCACCAGGAGCGGTGCTGTGGAGCGGGGCAGGGGAACAAGATTCAGCTAATGAACAGAGCCAGGGGAAGAAAGGAAAGCCCAGTGGAGTTAAATGCGCGCACACACACACACACACACACACACACACACACACACACACACACACACACATACACATTCATACATACATACATACATACATACATACATACATACATACATACATACGTACACACACACACACACACACACACAGTAGGCTCTGATCAAATACAGTAGTTCAGGAGGGGTAACTAGGTTAGCACAAAGACTGGAAGTCTTTGGGTACAGCTAGTATGCTAATGATAGTTAGCATTGGCTCGCAAAATTACCTTTAACTTCCTTCATACTGGATGCAGAGACATACAAATAGTATCCACAAGTTCATCTGACTCAAGGAAAATCCTGAACTATCCCTTTAAATTCACCATAAGTAAAATGTTAATTTTATTTCATTTTGTGTATTTAGAAGAGAAATGGGTGTGACAGAGTAAATGTTGAAAAGGCACAGGCAGCCAGTGTGGCATTATTGCAGCATTCACTGCTCAATAATTTGATAAGTTTATAAGTGTCAGCATAATTAAAATCGCTGTCAAATTACATCAATGAGAAACATTTTTGTTGGCTTCGCCGGTGATGTAATTTACTTTTAGACCTTCCTGTTACCGGGTGTTTTTCAACGCAGGTGTGCCAATGAAAACAGCTCCACCGCTACCCCACTCTCCATTTCCCTCGTCTGACCTTTTCTGTCATTCTCTCTCTCTATCTGACATTTTCTCTCATTTCCCTCTCTCTCTCTCTCTCTCTCTCTCTCTCTCGCTATCTCTCACTATCTCTCTCTCTATCTCGCTCGTTCGCTATCTCTCTCTCTCCCTCCCCCTCTCTCTCTCTCTCTATCTGACATTTTCTCTCATTTCCCTCTCTCTCTCTCTCGCGCTATCTCTCGCTATCTCTCTCTCTCTCGCTATCTCTCTCTCTCGCTATCTCTCTCTCTCTCTATCTCCCTCCCTATCTCTCTCTCTCGCTATCTCTCGCTATCTCTCTCTCTCTCTCTCTCTATCTCTCTCTCTCTCTCTCTCTCTCTCTCTCTCTCTCCCCCTCTCTCTCTCTCTCTCTCTCTCTCTCTCTCTCTCTCTCTCTCTCTCCTTTCTCTTAGTAACACTACCCCTGGCACTGGAGATGTTTTCAAGCATAAAAGCTATCCATACACACCGAAACCAATGTGAGTGGTTTTCACTTCTCTGCCATCAACACAAAAGCTTTTCCTTGCTTTGTAACAATTTACTATTCCCAAGAGAAGTGCGTGTTTACGAGTACGCTTCAATCGTTCTGACACTCTGGAATTGCTTAGCGGAGCAAATGTTTCATCAGTTTCATGCATTGTGTTGGAATGACTGAAAATATAATCCGATACATGTTTGCAGGGAATGTGTTCTTGGCGCACCCCAGGAATTCTACATGAAAACAATGCTGGATTTCACTTCACCTACTTACTCATATTGCGCTGTTGAATTGTACTTTTAGAATGATGAAGAATGAATAAATGGCATAAATTCACTTTGAATAACCCCCATCGTAGCACTTCACATTGCATGGAGGTAACTCACCACTCCTGTAAGAATTAGGTGGTATCTCCCATGGGGGTTGAAGTATGCAGACATCTGGCCAGCCCACTCCTCTCAGAGGACCAGTGCATGGGGGAGTCAGTCAGTGAGTGGGCATGCAGCCCTCCCACACAGAGCAGGTGTGCTTTTAAAACCTCCCTGGCCATATCATCTCTAATGAATAATGATGCTGGGGCTGTTGTTTATTTGCTGGCTCTGAAACAGGATCAGGCTTATTTAGCAGAACCTATCAATCTTCCTCCATCTCTCTCGCCATCCCTCTCTCTTTCGCTCTCTCTCTCTCTTTCTCTCTTTCTTTCTCTCTCTCTCTCTCTCTCTCTCTCTCTCTCTCTCTCTCTCTCTCTCTCTCTCTCTCTCTCTTGCCACCCCTCTCTCTTTCGCTCTCTCTCTTTCTCTCTCACTCTCTCTGTCTCTCTCCCTCTCTCTTTCGCTCTCTCTCTTTCTCTCTCTCTCTTTCGCTCTCTCTCTTTCGCTCTCTCTCTTTCTCTCTCTCTCTCTCTCTCTCTCTCTCTCTCTCTCTCTCTCTCTCTCTCTCTCTCTCTCTCTCTCTCTCTTTCGCTCTCTCTCTCCTCCTCTCTCTCTCGCTCTCCCGCACTCCCATTCTCTGTCTCTCTCTCTCGCTCTAAATCCCTCTCGCCCACACACTATCTCTCTCTCTCCCGCTCTCCGTTTCTCTCTCTCTCACACACACTATCCCTCTCTCTGTTTCTCTGTTTCTCTCCCTCCCTCCCTGCCGATACATAGCTAATGGTTGGCAGATGCAGTGGGGATCCGTGTGTTTGTTTGCACAGGCTGATTCCTCAGACTAAACTGGTATCGGCCTCTGCCAGCTGGTTTGTATCAAAACAGTGCGACTGTGGCGGCTCCACCTGGCAAAACAAGATGGGAACCAACGTGACCGGAGTATAACATCTCTCTTTAACAAACGGGCAGTTTACTGAGCGAACGCATCTGAGCCCCCACTGTTGTTTTTAGCTGTAAATCCTATCGCGTCGCGCAGACGAAGAAGTGAGATATTAAATGTGTTGAGAAAAGGAGAGGAAGGGGAAAAAAATAAAACATTGAGTGCTTTCTTTGTCTGTTGAAACGGGGTCAGACTGAAATATGTGATCCAACGCTACAAAAGCCAGACTCTATATTTAGCCTTTTTAAAGGTTGTGAAAAGATGGAAAAGTATTTCCTCTCCTGTCTGACTTGTATGATACAGTACACACTCTCAGTGATACTGATGATAACAACCTTAAGTTCCTCTCAAGTGCCTTGCCGGCAGATGCTCCTCTGTAGCATGTGTTGGCATTTGGTTTACATTTAACCATGTTAGTCATGCTGTTAAAAGTCTATCTGGGAGTGTGTAGTTATAACTTGGTCATAGGCCAGCCCCATCCAGTATCATGTCAGAGCTCAATAACTTCCACTGTCCTAGCTACGTTTGTTAACTTTGTTGTAAAAGGAATTCACCCTAGTTACTCAGTAAACACCACTGGGACTGCATGTGGCCCTCAGTAAAAGGGGGATTGCAGCTAGGTGGTCACAGAATGAAGTGAAGAAACAATGGGGTATGTGTTCCTGATGCTTCACTACTCCACAGGTGTATCAGGTTTAAGCCGAGGTAAAATAGCCCCCCCCCACCCCCTCCCCCGCGTACACCCCTTACAGCTGAGGCATCCCCAGTTGCTCCGGTAGCGACACCCGGACCAGACGTCACCTACACTAACAAAAAACGAAAAAATGCTCCCCTTTAGTGAGGCATTATTCTGTAATGTGTACGCTGGGAGTCGGAAAGCAAGTCCAGAGAGTGATTTTAATAATAAATAACACAAGGAAACAAACCAAGAAACATGAGTAACGTACAGACATGAAACAATGGAACAGAAACAATAACACCTAGGGAAAGAACCAAAGGGAGTGACATATATAGGGAAGCTAATCAGGCAGGTAATTGAGTCCAGGTGAGTCTGATGAGGGGCTAATGCGAGTAACGATGTTGACAGGTGTACGTAATAATGAGCAGCCTGACGAATTAGAGCACCGGAGAGGGAGTATACGGGACAGTGGGTGTATCTGTAATGAGTTTAATGGATTTATTTTGGTGAGGAGTTGTTCCTCTCTGGGCAGTACTGTAGAGATTTCCTGATTTTAGAGACACACTTTTCCATGACTAGAAAGTTCCCCAGGTGTCTGCGAAAAGGGATCTATTCACTCTTTTATGGCCAGTTAGGGAGCAACTGTTTTTAACTCACACAATTCAAAAAATTATACTCAACACCATGCTTCCAAAAGAGTCAGTGAATACTGCACTGTAGCTACTGATGCTGCTGATTAGAATGTAATGACCGTGTCACGTGAGTGTAATTTTAATTGCCCGTCAGTCCGACTTGATGATCAAGCAAACCGATAGAGAGAGAAGATCATCTCAAGGGCATTTTTCATTTCTCCGGCCTATTCAAATCCTCTGGTGCGTAACTCACATGTGACTGCCTCCAGTTAACGACATTCAAATCAGATGAATGTAACAACATAAAGTCATATCTTTGAAATATTTTCAACACCAACAATTTCTCGGAGGAGAAATATCTGTCTTGTATTGTATTTATTCCAGCACCATTTAATGTACGTGCTGGTCCTCAGTCCCCTGACTGCCGTTCACATGAGGGACCATTCTTCACGCAAAACAGCATCAATCTTTAAATGGGTGAGGATTGCATGGCTACTGGCCGTAGTGTGTGGCTGACTGCATCACCTCGCTGCCTGCCTGCCTGCCTGTACTACTTCATAAATAAAGCCATTCCACACCACTGAATGCACTGAGGATCAGTGGCTCGGTACTCATTCTTCTGTCACGGGACGACTCAAGCCCCCTCTCTCTCTCTCTCTCACTCAATCCTGATGGATTGACTTCTAGGGGTAGAACTAAGGGAGGTAATGAAGTAAATCGAATATATTGACCATAAACAAACAGTGAAAGTATCTGATATGATCTTTTCCTTCATTGCTACTTCATTGTCAATGTCAATTGATTGTTGTCATTTTTAAAAGTGTTTTGTGACTCTTTTCCTCTTGCTTTTTTAACTGTCGATTTGAGGGGATAAGTAGGTGGCGGCCATTTTCTTTCCTCCACCTTCACTCTCCCCCAAATTCTCCCATTGATTGGCAATATAAGGCTTGAATTTGTTTAGGCACTTCTAGTAACTTCAATACAGCCGTCTACGGTGCTTTGCGCTACAGGATCTGTGAGTGATTTCCAGGCGGATCAGTCACGGTTTGTGCTGATGCTGGGAGATCGAGTGAAGGCCTGACTGAAGTGTTGGGTCTGACAGAAACCTCCATCTGATCCATGCAGCTCCCGATGGGCCTCAGGGGCTAAAGCCCTCCAGAGCCCGTTGGTGTGTTTGTAATCAGCCCCCCTCCCCACCATCACCAGCCTCTCAAGGCCCTTTCTCCGTCTCCACACCAAATAAGAGCGTGAAAAATGGAGGGGGATACGACGAGGATCTGAGCCAAGCAAAACGGGAGGGCCTTGTTTTAAACATGTTTATTTTTGAAGACGCCCTCACGGTGAGGTGGCTGTGCGCTGACGTTCCAGCAGTCTCAGGTGTGGAAGTTTGAACAAACAGGCCTTTGTTGAAGGAGAGAGAGGGAACAGGGAGACGGGCCGGGTGTTTTAAGCCCTTCTGTTATCTTACGCCCGCTGCAGGGTTGAGCAGCGAATTAGGACTGTGGCTCTGCTCCTCTTTCCCTGAGGCCCCAGCCCCAGAGAGTGAAGGGATAGAGAGGGAGTGGGAGGGAGAAGTGGGGAGAGGGAGAGAAAGAGAGGGAGTGGGGGGAGAAGTGGGGAGAGGGAGACATGGGGGAGGGAGAGAAAGAGAGTGGGATGGAGAGAGGAAGCGGGAGAGAAGGTGGAAAGCTGGCAAAGCTTCTCACTTTTTTTCTTTCTACCTGCTTCCTACTTAAGGGGGAAGCCACAGCTGGCATACATGCACTTTGTGGCATGCTTGGGTGAGGCAGTGAAAGATTGCGTGAGAGAATTTGTAAAATATGTATTTGTTTTCCAGATTGCGGTTTTGATTGAATTCTTGTCTAAAGCATTTTTGTATGCACTCGGCTTGATCCTTGCTCCTTGGCAAACACACACACACACACACACACAAACACACTCTCTCACCAGCCAGCATCATAATAGAACAGCAGCCAGCCTCCGCCAAAGTGGATCATTATTTACTAAACAGGTTGCTTGCCTAACAAGAGAAGACTGATTACCGTAAAGGCTGCTATCAAAACCCTGGCGCTGGAGGAATATCCATCATAATTGATGTGTTGCAAAGCAGATTATACACATTAACGCACACACTCCTAGATATGACAGCTCCAACTGAACATGACAAATTCCATAATGCGAAAAAAGGTATTTTACTCTCTGGGTATTAGGATGCATAACGGCAAGTAACAAAGGAGCATGTTGTGTGTATGTGTGTGTACGCCCCCCCCCCCCCCCCCCCCCCCCCCCCCCCCCCCCCCCCCCCCCCACACACACACACACACACCTCTCTCTGCTCTTCTCTCCCCACTCCTTAATGACATTTTATGTGTTGCAGAAGATTCCTTCTGTACTGTAAACTGTTGTTGGCCTGGCAGGACTTCTCCTCAGTTCATGATATATTCACTCATCTGTGTTAGCTAATCCTAACATGGCATTAGCTACGTAGCTGCTCCGTACGATGTGTTTGAGCTGGGGTGTGACAGCTGCCCATTATTTACAGAACTCCACGTGTGTTACGCGCAGCACAACAGAGAAGCTCGTTTAAATTGCCTTGCTCATTCATTTGGACGGCATTAGCCTGCTCTACCCCTGTATAATCACCGGCAGGCGTTGCTGGTCTAAATAGGCTTTTGGGATAGATTCACTCGTCACTCCTCTCTCTCTAGTTCAGTTAATCAACTCGATAGTGTTGAGAGGGTCTGCCACTGGAACTTCTGTTTCCTTACTATTCAGTAGTGTACATCGAGGTGGGTGGGGGGGGGATTTGTATCCGTGGCCGACGTGAGTAAGACGTTTAAGCGCGTTAACCCTCGCAAGGCTGCCGGCCCAGACAGCATCCCTAGCCGCGTCCTCAGAGCATAGCAGACCAGCTGGCTGGAGTGTTTACGGACATATTCAGTCTCTCCCTATCACAGTCTGTTGTCCCCACACGCTTCAAGATGTCCACCATTGTTCCCGTACCCAAGAAAGCAAAGGTAACTGAACTAAATTACTATTGTCCCGTTGCACTCACTTCTGTCATCATGAATTGCTTTGAGACATAAGTCAAGGATCATATCACCTCTATCTTACCTGACACCGTAGACCCACTTCAATTTGCTTACCGTCCCAATAGATCCACAGATGCAATTGCCATCGCACTGCACACTGCCCTATCCCATCTGGAGAAGAAGAATGCCTATATGAGAATGCTGTTCATTTACTATAGCTTAGCATTCAACACTATAGTACCCTCCAAGCTTGAGGCCCTGGGTCTGAACCCCACCGTGTGCAACTGGGTCTTGGACTTCCTGATGAGCCACCCACAGGTGGTGAAGGTAGGAAACAACACCTCCACTTCGCTGATCCTCAACACTTATGGCCCCACAAGGATGCGTGCTCAGCCCCCTCCTGTACTCCCTGTTCACCCATGACTGGGTGGCCACACACGCCTCCAACTCAATCATCAAGTTTTCAGACAACACAACAATAGTAGGCCTGATTACCAACAATGACGAGACAGCCTAAAGGGAGGAGGAAAGGGCCCTGGGAGTGTGAAGTGAGCTTCCAGTTCCTCGGTGTACACATCACTAACAAACTGAAATGGTCAACCCACACAACAGAGCCTCATCAACCTCAGGAGGCTGAAGAAATTTGACTTAAAACCCTCAACTTTTACAAATACACAATTGAGAGCATCCTGTTGGGCTGTATCACCGACCGGTACAGCAACTGTACCGCCCGCAACCGCAGGGCTCTCCAGAGGGTGGTGCATCCCTGCCCAACACATCACCGGGTGCAAGCTACCTGCTCTCCAGGACACCTACAGCACCCGATGTCACAGGAAGGCCAAAAAGATCATCAAGGACAACAACCACCCGAGCCACTGCCTGTTCACACCGCTATCATCCAGAAGTTGACATCAGTACAGATACATCAAAGCTGAGACTGAGAGACTGAAAAACAGCTTCTATCTCAATGTCATCAGACTGTTAAATAGTCATCACTAGCACATTAGAGGCTGCTGCCCTATTTACATAGACTTGAAAACACTGGCCAATGGATCATAATGGATCACTAGTCACTTTAATTATGTTGACTTATTTTGCATCACTCATCTCATATGTATATACTTTATTCTATCCTATTCTACTGTATCTTAGTCTATGCTGCTCTTACATTGCTCATGCTCATATTTATATATTCTTAATTCCATTCCTTTCATTTCGATTGTGTGTATTGTTAGATATTACTTGTTAGACATTACTGCACTGATGGAGCTAGAAACACAAGCATTTTGCTACACCCACAATAACATCTGCTAAACACGTGTATGTGACCAATAACATTTGATTTGATGATCTTTAGATCGGTTTATGGCTATTTGATGTAGGCCTACACCTGATGTTCTTTAAGAGAGAGATTTAAATGTTTTAACGTTTATTAATGGTTTCTAATCGTTGTTAATTTGAACCATTTTCATAGTTATTAGTTTTGTAATGTATTTCATTTCCAAAATATTTTGCTTCAGAATAGTATGTTCCGTTGTTCACGTGTATCTGTAGTTGATTTCACTAGTAGCCATTTTTTTTAAATCCAGGCTGCGTTCATTGATTATGAGTTGAGACTGAGTGCATTTTCCCACAAGGTTTCTGTTACACTAGGTGAGCCTGAAGTGCAGTGTCTATGGTTAAAATGCACTGTATTACACAACATTGTATGTGTAATATAAAATGTTTCAATTACATTTTGTCTTATGTACAAACACAAGTATTATTAGTAATATTATTAAGTATTTACCATGTTGTAAATGGTGCTATTTTATCACAGCATACAGTGACTTTGATTAACTCAATATGCTATATTTTTCATTCTGAGTCTATTTTAGACTGTTATTGTGAACCGTGTCATTGTTTTAATACATTTTGTTTCAGCAGTTGCTGATCTCTACTGTGTGTTTATGTGTAGAGAGGAGCGAACTCTTCAGAACTGTGTCGTTAGATTAGCAACGCACCCACTCCTCAGGCTCCGAGCTCTTAATTAACACTCCGTGTTAATCACTTTGAACCCAGCCAAGGTAATGACATTCCATCATACAGATCGCTACACTCACTATACCTCACACAATATGTCCTCCTTTCATTTCATCTCTCTGACTGTGTGTGTGTGTGTGTGGAAAGATACTATGGTATTCCAATGAGCGCTTTCATTAAATAAATGTGTGTCAAAAAATTGTTTTTTCTATTTTCGGGAGGAAATTGTATTGAACAAAACTGTCAATCACTTTGTGGCATCACATTGACTTACACAAACACTTAGTATGAAATGACACCAAGTACGATAGGAAAAAAAACACCCCAACTTCTCCTTCTACACTCAGCCATCTGTGGATATGCATTTTTTTGTGTGTTTTACTGTTTTCCCCAAGACTTAATATAACTTAATGGCACATTAATATGTGTTAGGATACATGGGGCACACAGTATGCTATCTAATCCATTAACCGAGTTCCTACTTTATATACACTGATATAGGCTGTTTTAAGTACATGTTGGCTAAATATCTTCCCGGAATCTGCCTGCCTGACTACGCTTTAGCTGAAGTAATGATTTTCGATATAAGTTAAGCTGATTTGCCTAAGCTACCGACTAATTAACTGAACTTAATCGTTTCATTTCAATTCATTTCCATCACCTGAATTATATTTTGTCCTCCCTTTTGTGATGTTTGCATCTGCTTGAGTCCAAGCCTTAGCCTCAGCCCTGTCAGGCATGTAGAGATATACCTTTTAATTCTGTAGCCACACTGACCTCTAGTGGTGCCTGGTCCCAATCAGGTCCTCTCTGCGTCTCTGTCCCTCCCTGGCAGAGATGACATTTAACTGGACTCAGTGGTGGCCAGACAGACACTCGCGCTGTGTTCCCAAATGACAACCTTTTCCCCTACATAGTGCACTATTTTGGACCGCAGCCCAACGGGGTGCCATTTGGCACGCAGCCGCAGTCCCATCTCAGGTAATGAATCCGCTTTTGACGGACGGTCTCGTCGGAAGGCTTTACCCTCCAAACGCCCAGAGCTGGGATTGCCCACGACGGGCCGTGGAGAGATTAAGAGTCAATGTAATGAGAGCAAAAGAGGTTATTTTAGCTCCTTTGTCTCTCGTCTTTTCCTCTCACTCTGTACGGAGTCTGACTTAACTCCGCGCGGGCCAATCGCATGGGCATTGACTTCTTTCTTTTTATCATTCCTCTCGCTCCTCTCCTCCCTCGGCCGGCTTCCTCTCTCTCTTTTTTTCCCCCTTTCCCTACACCTCTGTTTTCCCTTGCGTCCATCCATCCATCCATCCATACCCACTTATCCATACGATCCCATCTCCTAAAGGGGATGGTAAGATCTTTAGAATATGGGAAAATGCACACACTACTACTCTGCAGACATGGTAATAGACATAATAGGGTCAGGTCTTGCATTTAATAAACAATTACCCATCAATTATGAATGAAGGCCCAGCGATGGCCTGGATTCCTGGGTGAGAGAGGAGAGGAGAGAGAGATAAAGAGGTGGATGAATAGATGAATAATGTAGACGAGTAGAAAGATGCCCATTGGAGAGAAGAGGCCCTCACCAAACACCTCGGCCCACACAGCTAGAGCCAATTATCTCACTGTGGTAATGATCATCATATCCCCCCAAACCTGGCTGACATTTACCCACACGTCCCGCCCTGCATCTCGCTTCACCTCGTCTCTCTCTTGACTAACACACACTCACTTACGCCGGAGACGCGGAGGAGAACAGAGAGACACACTACAGCGCATTGTCCAATTGCACTCTCCACTATTAGATTCAACTTTAGTTTTTCTCTTGTTTTACAGAATATTTTCCCTGCTTGCTTTCTTGGTTTCCCCCTGAGGTGTTTGGGGGGTGGGGGGTTCGGGACGGTAAGGTTGGCAGTTAAAGCAGCGACCATCATAGCTTTAGACCTGTCGCTCCCGTTTTGAATGACAAATTAATCAGGGCCTTCCATGGCCACGGCCCCGCCGTCCCCACCATCCCCACTGCCCCACCAAGGTCACCCAGATTACAGAAGGTTACCAGAGGGAGAACGAGGAAGAGTGGGAGAAGGGGGCCAATGATGGGAGGATTAGCATAGCAGTTCCCAATAGTGGAGGAATTAAACGGGGAAAGTAAGACGTTAACCCAACAAAACGGACCTGCTTTTCTGCTCCATTAGAATACGTTAGCCGGAGATATTATGGATGGAGAGGGGGAGAGAGGCAGAGAAGGGATATTTTGGCCCCCTCAGATCAGAGGCTGGGCCGGAGGTGCTAAAAGCAGCCCGTTAGTGAGGAGACTGAGGCTGAATCAGGGAGCCCCAATGGAGTCCCAGTGGATGGCTCCTCTATGGGCCCAAGCTGAATAACACGGACATCTTCGATCCCTGGTGGATCCCCAATGGCTCCCTCAGGCCCCAGGGCTCTGGTTATAATGGGATCAGAGCCAGTCGGGATCATTCCCTGGACACAGTGCAGTTAGACACACTATTAGCCGAGTCTGTGGCGTAAAGGAGGCTGCCGGGCCTCATTCTTATATTGTAGTTCTTGGTATGTTCATAGACATGCGTAAAGACAACATCTGGCCATGTAATTGAATGTAGGTCCATACGCATGACCATATGCCTAGGCTCTTCATGTGAACACGCATTGAAAATAGTGAGTTCAGTAATTGTTCCTTTTTCCATTTAATTTGAACACTGAAAGAGAAATATGCAGAGGGATCACATTAGCATTTCAGAGAAACCTTGATACGGTTGGTCCTGGCTTGCAGCACAGAGATATTAACTGACTATATGAATGCTACAGTGTTCTGTTCTCTCTGTCGCTGGTTGGATTGACATTTTCCTAATGATGTGCTTTCTTTCTCTCGTCCATGTCCCTCCACTCACCTCTCAGCCCCGCCCACTGATTTAAAACACATACAACTGTAACCGCCTGCCTTTATTGTCAGAATAAAACAAAACTGCGGTTCGAGACACCTTTGCCCCCCCCCCTCGCACCCCCATCTGTTGAACATCTGGAATTGTGTGGCGCAAATAATTGGAAGTCAATTTGTTTGAAGAAATGTTTTGACATCTGTTTTGATTCCTAAAAACATCTGGAAATCGCATTCATTTTATAGGGTTTCGAAGCCCAGCTGGTTATTTTTCATCCCTTTGTGTTCCGTCGTTAATGCGATGGTTTGCTAGCGTGTGACGTGGGAGTTTGTGAGAGACTGGTCATGGTGTGGTCTCGCCTCGTAAAGGCTCAATGGACTGGAGGCCCAGCCCCGAAGGATCATGGAATATGTTGGGGTGGTACTGTACAGTATGGCGGAGGGGCGCTACAGTATCTGCAAATATCAAATGGACTGGTCAAAAGTAGCGCATTATATTACAGGGAATACAGTGTCATTTGGCCATGGTCAAAAGTACTGTACTAGATTGGCAATGGAGTGCAATGTGCCATACGTATCCAGTGCCCAGGATCTCTGGATCAGATTCAGCATGTTGTTTACCACACGGCAACTCTGAGTCGAGGCATGAAAATACATATGACACTTGATGTTTGAGCCCTGCTGTCACTTTGTTACTCACAGTCAAATTTCATTTAACTTGTGCACAAGCCTTGTCACAGGCCAGATGTTGATGACTGTTTGTAAATTGTATTTTTTCCCCCTCCTGCTCGGGTTGGTGTGGCAGGTGAGGAGGTGAGAATATGGTGTGTGTGCCTATGCGCACGCACATATACATATGCGAGTGTGTGTGTGTGTGTGTCAGAGTGCTCGTTGTGTTCCAAAGTTGCCATTGGCAGCTTCAGCAGGTGAAAGCATTGTAGCACGCTAGGCTGGCAGCTGTGGCATGCTGTTACAGGTGACAGCTCTGCAGCATCCGTGTCAACTTTAGTGGGAAAAGGGGTGAGAAATTGTTGTGGTGACAGAACACTGCACTAGCACCTCGGAGGTTCATTACATCTATTGGGTTTATAAGACTGGTGAGTCTGTATTGGAGTCCATATACTGTACATCTAGAAGAAACCCAAATGTACTCCTTGTAATTTTACTGGGGTAATGTTAAAATGATATGTTCATAATTTTTTTTAAATATATATATTAGAAAGTAAGGACTTCATTTCACATTAACATGAAAGCCTTTTGGCGTTTTTTCGTTTGCCTTGCTCGTTAAATCAACCACAATAGTACTATAAATCTCTGGTTTTGTATTGGGATTGGTAAAACGAGAGCTTTTGGGTTTTTGACATGAGTACACAGCATACTGCTGCCACCTACTGGTGAATTATGGCAGTGAACTAGTGGTGAGGTAATGCTCAGCTACGCACAGAAGTTATTCAATAAAGCAATGGATAATTTACAAACCACACAGTTTTGGCAGTTATTCTAGTAGAAGAATAATTACAATCTCTGTCGTATGCAGAAGGTTAGACAGAGGGCATGACAGCACCATATCAAGGAAGGTTTTAAATATGATAAACTAGTCTGTTTTACATCTTTACATTAATATTTAGTTATTGAATGTATCGGTTAATGTCTCCTATATTAAACTGTTATCGGATACTCTTAACAATGTCCGACTGTTTTGTCAATCTAAATAAGACACGTTGTGTCCCTGTCTTGCCCCTGAGTTTCCAAAGCGGTGGTTTAATGAACTGTGATATTCCGAATAAAAGTTCCTAGTTCTGATGTCACCGTTGCCTCAGGCCACATCACTGTTTGAAGCCCTTGAGTAGAAGCCCTTGAACTTTGTTCAATATTGTCTTTGATGTAGCAAGGAAACTGGACATGGTTGAAATGCATTCAATTGATGAAATGTGTTGATTCTTTTAGTCACATAAGCTTGTGTATCCAAATTATTTATTTTATATTTTTTTCAATAGGAGAGTATCTGTAGAGAATCGTATTGACATCAAAATGTAAATTATGCCTTTAGAAAATGTATTTTAGTCACGCAACGCAAAGTTCTCCGAGACCCTCCATGGTTTCTCTTTAATGAAAATCCATATTTACCTTCCATAATTGCGTTGGCCAATTACCCGTAAACATCACTCATCGCTTTGTAGTTGGCCTGCCTATATTTCATAATGATTCGTGGTTCAATTTTATTTTGTAGCTAGAGAGGAGATGCAAGCAGGAATCTTTCGATTTCATTATGGGAGAAACATACAGCTAATAACATTCTAAAACATTAATTTATAAGAGCTTTGATGAGGAACACAGGGTATCCACTGAAACGCATTGAAATGTTGTTGTTTTCACTCTGGACTGTTTGTTGTTTTATTAATGCATAACTTTAACATGATTAGAAAATATCCACTGATTAAAGATTTCTTCTAAAGATTTCAGCATTATATGTATCCAAAACAAGTCTGACTAACCTTTTCTGAGTAAAGTTTTTAAGCAACTATTTTGATTCTCAATGATTAATTTGACATATTCTTTTAAATCAGTCACCTAGCTTCTTCATGGAACTTTTAACGAACACGTTTTTTTTAAAGCCTACTTTATACTCACTCTCCTTTCATTCTGCCTTTTCCCTGTCCTTAAGAGCCGTTATCTGGCTCGTCATCATCACTCCTCATTTTCCCATTCTCTCTGTCTTCTCTCTGTCGCTCATTTACTGTCTGTCACCCTGGGCGAAACCTTCATTTTGCCCACACTCTCACCTTTGTTCAGACAGTTCACCTGTATGGACCTTCATTCATCAGTTTAGCCTCATAGGTCTTGCCTCTGACTATGTGATAATCAACCTCTCTGTCACTTTTTCTGGTTCATAACTGAACGGCTCCTGTTAGATAGGAGAATAATGAAAGTTAACAGGAGGTCTCTCCGTCATTTTTAAATTTTTTATCGTAATTATTTGTGATAGAGTAGGCAATATTACAAATTAAACACGAGAGCTTTTGTGTTGGGTATGTGGTAAGTATGTGTGATTTTAATGAAAAAAAACGCCAGGTCTGATTTATAAAAAAAAAGGGGTTTATTATTATTTTCCCCACCCCCACTAAGAATACAAAAGAGAGCATGTTAGATAATGTAATGTTTTTTTTTTAGGAATACATGGATTAAAACACATACATACATAAAACATTTTGTAAAAATACATTTAAAGACAAACAAAGGAAGTGTTAGGCTTTTTCGCCAAGTATCACTGTTCCATTTTCATTTCTGTCTGAAAGAGGAACCACCAGTAACTAGCTCTAGATAGGGCCCATCAGTGAACCTCAGTGGTTTAAAGTCATTTTATACAATAACTGTAATAGTAGACATCTGAAAAAGGACACTGTCCTCTTTTGGCATATTGCAAAGCCACCGTATAGTTTACAGTGGTGTACAACAACCCCAGTGTCCAATGCATTTTGGAACCGTATCATATGATCAGTATGGACCGATTGTCTTTCTCCCTTTTTCTCATGAGTCTGGTTCTGCCCGCGAGGTACACACTCTCCACCAAAGTTTGTCAAAAGTGGGAGTGCCAGTGGTAACTAACCCTGGTCCTGGAGAGCCACAGGGTGTGCAGGCATCTGCTCCTACCCAGCACTTACACACCTGAGCCCACTAATCATGATTCGAGCTGGTCAGTAGAATCGGATGTGTTGTTGGTGCTGGGCTGGAACAAATCCCCGCACCAATTTGTGAGGGTGACCAACTGCTCTATGTCCTTTGACCTTTGACACAGGGTCACCGTGGGGGTCGCGTAGGGGTCAGGGATCATAGGTCGTCATCGTCCGAGCTGAAGCTGCTCCTGTGACTGGAGTCCTTGGAGGCGTCGGGTGAGCCGGAGGAGAGAAGCGGGTCGGTGCCGAACGGCGAGAGCGGGTTGTCCATGAGGATCTCGTCCAGCCGTTGCTCCTCTTTGAGCGTGGCGCTGAAGAAGTCTGTGAAGTGAGAAAGCGGGTCGGAGAAAGTGGTGGAGCCGTCAACCACCTCCTGACCCTGGTCTGTAACCCCAGTGACGCCCCCAGTGGTCATGGCTGGCATGGAGGTCCTCTGGAGGTACTCCCCGTTCAGCTCTTCCTGGTACAGGGGTGGCTGAGGACCCTGCTGTGACTGGGGAGCCAAGGGCTGCTGCTGCTGTTGTTTGAGGAGATGGGAGGAGAGCTCTACAGTACCCAGGGCAGTGGCCATGCTGGGGAGGCCGTGAGCACGGGCCTGGATCTCCAACTCCTGAAACGCACAGAAAAGGACCAAGGATCAGGACAGTGTTCTTCTCAAATACATAGGAATGGGAACAGTGTTCGAATAAGATTTTTAATGAAGGAGATTACTTTTCTTAGAATGAGCTCTGTACGAGTTGGCAACCCTTATACACACACACAAACACACATGGATGCATACACATTACACACACACATACCCCCCCCCGTCCCCCTTCCCTGCCTCCCCTACACACACATACCTCATAGTCTGGTAGATGATTATGAATTGACTTTAAATAGCACTCTAATGTAGTGGAGGCCGATCCATTTAATCTACCCGTCCTCTCCAGACCCCCCTCTCAGGAAGCAGCCAGGGCCCTCGGGATATGTGTCATAAACATGACGGGGAGGAACCAATGACAAAACCTCATCAATCAGCTACCAGCAGGTCAGCAATGTGGTTCACGCCTCCCCATCGACGCTCTACGAGCAGTAACACTATGGGTAAAAGTCTGTTGTCAATCTACCTTGATAACGGTTAGGCTAGCATGTCGTTTAGCTAAACAAACTCGGGGGATAAAAAGAGTGTAGAGGAATGCGATGCAAGGGAGAATCATTGCTGTTCCCACGTTACGTGATGCAAAGTTATAACCGTCTGTTTCTCTCAGTTACAACATCTTTCTGTAGGATTCCAACAGTACATTTAAGTAAGACTAGCGTGATGTTTATGTGGGTGATGCTTGGTGGTGATGCCGTCTTTCTCCCTGCAGTGTGTTACTAAACTGTCATCGGCGCTTCTTTAGGCTAACGCTGTGAGGCTAATGTTCCGTTAAATGCCTGTGTTTAGCTCTCTCTCCACGTGAAATGTCTCTTTTTGTCTCGTTTGTGTTCTATGTGTTTAGTTGGTCTCGGCGTCCTTTAGGATGACAATGTTACATTGAGAAGTTTAGCTTGACTGTGAGTTCAGCGTAAGAGCGAGAGCCGTGAAAGCGCTGATTCATTTGGTTGGTTAATTGCGACGGCTCAGTGGCTGAAGGACATGTGGTAACGTCTCCACTGTCTGCTTGGCTCTTCTCTGCTGCCATGTCAATACCCAGTCGCCCCGGTTTAACGCTTTGTTTCAGGGCGAGGGGGAAGTGGGAGGAGAGAGGCATGGCTCTGGGTATTATTAGGACTCACAACCTAATTCTGACCTGATTCCTCCTTCTGGACGGATGGAGCCAAAGTCTATCAGTCTATTTATTAATCAGGTAATCTATGCAGCCTACTCAATCACTTTTTATAGCTACTGTTTACAGGCATCCTGGGCCATATACAGCGTTCCTCATTGAGTTCCCTGAATTCCTATCGGACCTTGTAGTCATAGCAGATAATATTCACATTTTTGGTGACTTTAATATTCACATGGAAAAGTCCACAGACCCACTCCAAAAGGCTTTCGGAGCCATCATCGACTCAGTGGGTTTTGTCCAACATGTCTCTGGACCTACTCACTGTCACAGTCATACTCTGGACCTAGTTTTGTCCCATGGAATAAATGTTGTGGATCTTAATGTTTTTCCTCATAATCCTGGACTATTGGACCACCATTTTATTACGTTTGCAATTGCAACAAATAATCTGCTCAGACCCCAACCAAGGAGCATCAAAAGTCGTGCTATAAATTCACAGACAACACAAAGATTCCTTGATGCCCTTCCAGACTCCCTCTGCCTACCCAAGGACGTCAGAGGACAAAAATCAGTTACCCACCTAACTGAGTTTAACCTAACTTAATATAACCTTGCGCAATACCCTAGGTGCAGTTGCACCCCTAAAAACTAAAAACATTTCTCATAAGAAACTAGCTCCCTGGTATACAGAAAATACCAAACTGGAAGTCCTTCGACTCGCTTGGAAAGACAGTACTGTTATCGAAGAGCCCTCACTGCTGCTCAATCATCCTATTTTTCCAACTTAATTGAGGAAAATAAGAACAATCCAAAATGTATTTTTGATACTGTCGCAAAGCTAACTAAAAAGCAGCATTCCCCAAGTGAGGATGGCTTTCACTTCAGCAGTAAAAAATTCATGAACTTCTTTGAGGAAAAGATCATGATTATTAGAAAGCAAATTACGGACTCCTCTTTAAATCTGCGTATTCCTTCAAAGCTCAGTTGTCCTGAGTCTGCACAACTCTGCCAGGACCTAGGATCAAGAGAGACACTCAAGTGTTTTAGTACTATATCTCTTGACACAATGATGAAAATAAGCATGGCCTCTAAACCTTCAAGCTGCATACTGGACCCTATTCCAACTAAACTACTGAAAGAGCTGCTTCCTGTGCTTAGCCCTTCTATGTTGAACATAATAAACGGCTCTCTATCCACCGGATGTGTACCAAACTCACTAAAAGTGGCAGTAATAAAGCCTCTATGGAAAAGCCAAACCTTGACCCAGAAAATATTAAAAACTATTGGCCTATATCGAATCTTCCATTCCTCTCAAAAAATTTAGAAAAAGCTGTTGCGCAGCAACTCACTGCCTTCCTGAAGACAAACAATGTATACGAAATGCTTCAGTCTGGTTTTAGACTCCATCATAGCACTGAGACTGCACTTGTGAAGGTGGTAAATTACCTTTTAATGGCATCAGACCGAGGCTCTGCATCTGTCCTCGTGCTCCTAGAGCTTAGTGCTGCTTTTGATACCCTCGATCACCACATTCTTTTGGAGAGATTGGAAACCCAAATTGGTCTACGCGGACAAGTTCTGGCCTGGTTTAGATCTTATCTGTCGGAAAGATATCAGTTTGTCTCTGTGAATGGTTTGTCCTCTGACAAATCAACTGTAAATTTCGGTGTTCCTCAAGGTTCCGTTTTAGGACCACTATTGTTTTCACTATATATTTTACCTCTTGGGGATGTCATTCGAAAACATAATGTTAACTTTCACTGCTATGCGGATGACACACAGCTGTACATTTCAATGAAACATGGTGAAGCCCCAAAATTGCCCTCGCTAGAAGCCTGTGTTTCAGACATAAGGAAGTGGATGGCTGCAAACTTCTACTTTTAAACTTGGACAAAACAGAGATGCTTGTTCTAGGTCCCAAGAAACAAAGAGATCTTCTATTGAATCTGACAATTAATCTTAATGGTTGTACAGCCGTCTCAAATAAAACTGTGAAGGACCTCGACGTTACTCTGGACCCTGATCTCTCTTTTGATGAACATATCAAGACTGTTTCAAGGACAGCTTTTTTCCATCTACGTAACATTGCAAAAATCAGAAACTTTCTGTCCAAAAATGATGCAGAAAAATTACTCCATGATTTTGTTACTTCTAGGTTAGACTACTGCAATGCTCTACTTTCCGGCTACCCGGATAAAGCACTAAATAAACTTCAGTTAGTGCTAAATACGGCTGCTAGAATCCTGACTAGAACCAACAAATTTGATCATATTACTCCAGTGCTAGCCTCCCTACACTGGCTTCCTGTTAAGGCAAGGGCTGATTTCAAGGTTGTGCTGCTAACCTACAAAGCATTACATGGGCTTGCTCCTACCTATCTCTCTGATTTGGTCCTGCCATACATACCTACACGTACGCTACGGTCACAAGACGCAAGCCTCTTAATTGTCCCTAGAATTTCTAAGCAAACAGCTGGAGTCAGAGCTTTCTCCTATAGAGCTCCATTTTTATGGAATGGTCTGCCTACCCATGTGAGAGACGCACTCGGTCTCAACCTTTAAGTCTTTACTGAAGACTCATCTCAGTCATATGATTGAGTGTAGTCTGGCCCAGGAGTGTGAAGGTGAATGGAAAGGCTCTGGAGCAACGAACCACCCTTGCTGTCTCTGCCTGGCCGGTTCCCCTCTTTCCACTGGGATTCTCTGCCTCTAAGCCTATTACAGGGGCTGAGTCACTGGCTTACTGGTGCTCTTTCATGCCTTCCCAACGAAGGGTGCGTCACTTGAGTGGGTTGAGTCACTGATGTGATCTTCCTGTCTGGGTTGTACCGTGGCAGAGATCTTTGTGGGCTATACTCGGCCTTGTCTCAGGATGGTAAGTTGGTGGTTGAAGATATCCCTCCAGGGGTTTGGGGGCTGTGCTTTGGCAAAGTGGGTGGGGTTATATCCTTACTGTTTGGCCCTGTCCAGGGGTATGATCAGATGGGGCCACAGTGTCTCCTGACCCCTCCTGTCTCAGCCTCCAGTATTTATGCTGCAGTAGTTTATGTGTCGGGGGGCTAGGGTCAGTTTGTTATATCTGGAGTACTTCTCCTGTCTTATCCGGTGTCCTGTGTGAATTTAAGTATGCTCTCTCTCTTTCTCTCTTTCTTTCTCTCGTTCAGAGGACCTGAGCCCTAGGACCATGCCTCAGGACTACCTGGCATGATGACTCCTTGCTGTCCCCAGTCCACCTGGCCGTGCTGCTGCTCCAGTTTCAACTGTTCTGCCTGCGGCTATGGAATCATGACCTGTTCACCGGACGTGCTACCTGTCCCAGACCTGCTGTTTTCAACTCTATAGAGACAGCAGGAGTGGTAGAGATACTCTTAATGATCGGCTATGAAAAGCCAACTGACATTTACTCCTGAGGTGTTGACTTGCTGCACCCTCGACAACTACTGTGATTATTATTATTTGACCATGCTGGTCATTTATGAACATTTGAACATCTTGGCCATGTTCTGTTATAATCTCCACCCGGCACAATGAGAAGCCTGGTTCCTCTCTAGGTTTCTTCCTAGGTTTTGGCCTTTCCAGGGAATTTTTCCTAGCCACCATGCTTCTACACCTGCATTGCTTGCTGTTTGGGGTTTTAGGCTGGGTTTCTGTACAGCACTTTGAGATATCAGCTATATAAATACATTTGATTTGATTTAGGTCATTATTGTGGCTTGGAGAGGAGACGTGGAAGAGAACAGTGGTGATGAGAAACTGCTTGACAAACATCAATAGAAGCAAGTCCGGTCTCTGTCAGGGAAGGGGGTGAGGGGGGGGGGGCTCTATTGAGCATCAGGGCTGTGATGGTGCACATTGACATGGTGTTAAGGATGGGGAAGTCGCTGGGTTGGGGATCTGTAGGGGGAGGTATGCTCGGGTTTTGAGGGTGTCTGTCTTTCTCTCTCCCGTAGTCCATACCTGGATCCTGAGCAGTAGCCTCCTGTTGGCCTGCTCCATCTTCTTCTGCCTGTTCTCCAGCTCTCTGGCGTGCTGCTGCTCCTTCTGCAGCCACTTGATGTACTCCACCGACGCCTTGAGAATGGTGCCTTTGTTCCAGCGCATATCACTACAGCAGAGGGACGTAAAAGATAACCTTTTATTCACCGCCTCAGCGGAATGCTCTGTACAAAAACTTACACAGGGACCCATTTTTTATATATATATGAATAAGAAATAGTGATTTACATGGCCAATTATTCATTCTCGGACATTACATCCAGCCTTTGAATGGGAATTTTAATAGAATAGTTAAGTATAAGTGCGTCGGCAGAAAATCCATTCTGGAACCGCTTATATGGTAAAATTAATCCTCAAGTAAAAATAGGTGTCGGAAGAGGGGGGGGGGAATGTGACTTTAGAAGAATCCAAGAGTGCAGGCCCCGTTCCCTGATACCATTACTTTTTAAAAAGGAGGAAGCAGTTGTAAAATGCACCTTTCTTTGGAACAAGACGTTGGTCTGCTCCACAGCTAATAATCTTCTTTATCTTGTCTTAATGGCACGGCGCCAGCGGTAACCTTCCATTTAAATTCTATCGTAAGTTAAATTGCTGCTGGGCCAGTCGGATTCCAATTCCGGCTTCCGTATTCCATCTAGGGGGGGCCAATTGTGCTCAAACTTTGATTCAAATGGGTGGTGGCCTTCTTTGCGTTTGACCCCAATCTTCATCATTGAGCTCTAAGCTGTAGTCTACTGTTGAGTGCCCATGGAGGACACAGACTCACTACTTTGCAGAGCGTGAAGACTACAATAGCTACTCAAGTACACCCTTGAAATAGAAGCGAAATGTGCTCTTGACTATTAATTTGAATTCAATTAACAACATTTAGCGGCCTGTGCTTAGTATTTAATATGCTTAACACCAGACAGACATTTGCGCTTCTTTTCATGGCAATAGACTTGATCATGGGGAGTTTCTTTAAGTCAGGTAAGCTAATGTTTGGAACATAATAAAGACTGAAAAAAATCTAACAAGCGCTAGATCACTTACGGGTCATTCGACTTTGGTATCATTGTTCCAAGTTCTTTGATTCTGTAGTTGATATTATATCTTCGTCTTCTTTCAACTGGTGAGAGAGAGAGTGAGAGGACATTGAGTTACTTTAGTGGCCCCACGCAACATTTCCGAACGGTACTCTGTATTGAGTAGGGCAACTCTTACTCAAGTTGTGATTGTCTTTCTTCTGTCGTTCTTTGGCCATCACTCTCGTTTCATGTTCTGTGAAACACAAAGAAGAACACAGCCTGATAAGAAACGCACACAGAGTATGAAAGAAGCTCCAGTCAGTCGATACACAGTTCTGGCCTGGATATTTCTGGGGTGGCAGACAGAGTGGAGATCATCTTTGCCACCACAGACAGAAAGCCTGAACCTTCCACAGAGTCTGAACCTTCCACACACTCACGCACACAGTGAAAGGGCTCTATTTATCCCACTCGCTCCCAGCCCGCCTGGCATACTGCATCTCTTCTCTTTGGTTCATTGTGAAAAAATCTGTGTCCTCTTTTTAAGCCACTCAGGCTGGCAATTAAGTCTGCTTAACAAATTTGCTGATCTACCCATGAGGGGAAAGGCATGCTATATCATTCATATTCACATTCACATTTCTCCCAAATGATATAATTAGAACCTGTGATTGGATTTCTCAATTCGTCTCTGTTGATTCAATAAGGTCATTTAGACCTCTGGTAACTGCCCATTGTTCCCGACCGCACACTTATATGAAAAATATACTAATTCACTTATTTTCTCGTCGGAGTGAAGCGTTCTCGAGGCATCCTTTCTATTTCCTAAATCAATTAGCTTTACTCGATGCATGGCATTTCTAAAACATTTCTCAGAGGTCCTTTGTGTCGCGGACTATGGACAGAGGCCATTGATAAATAGGGATGTGAGTGACACAACTGTAGTCCAAACACTACACATTCAAGGGAAAAATCTGTGTGTTACATGTAAACATATTTGTCTTGTTTTCCTTCATCTTCCTTCTTCGTTGGACTTGATACGGCTAGACAGTGAACTCGTGCTACTACACATGCACCCTATAGAAGCGATCCGTAATTGATCCAAAACAAATCCATGTTGATACCTGCACGGTCTTCCATTATAATAAACTGACTGACAAGTTGTAGATGCTGTATAGAATACACAATGGCAATCGGCTGAGAGCAGACAAAACTTAATCTAAGGATATTCATGAGTTTACTTAGTAATAAGTTGAATAGTTTGTGTAGGATTAACGCTCTACACATCAGGGTTGAAGAAGAGGGCCTACACAGCCTTTTGTCATAATTCTACTCAGCTAAAGAAGAAAAATGACTAAATGGATTACTCTTTCTTGTTTCCTGTTGTCGGGCACCTTAAAAAAATCCTAAACTTATTCATTCCTAAAAATAAAAATGGATGCCAGTAACTGACATGACCTAGACTTGTCAGGAATGTGTCACCTAGTGTTGTGCTTTTATGCTACAGTATGTGGTTGAGTTTCACACTTCTATCCTCTTTCGATGTGATCATGCATTGATTATTTTGATCATCTTTAGTGCTATGATGTGTGTTCGTACCCGTGACTTCCCTTTTTACAGTAGTGAGCTTAGTGGGGCGTGAGGTAGGTGTCATTCGGCCATGAGTGGCTGTAGTCATACCTGGTTCACACCCATAGATGTCCAGCATGCTGCTGCTCAGCACCTGGAGAGAAGAAAAGGAGAGGAGGAAGATGTCAGGGAATGGTTGAACACAGACGCACAGACACAGAGAGATAACGTCTCATTCAAACTCGGGGACCTCAGGTTCACTAAGTCATTGCAACTTTTGGAAGCAGATTGACTTTGGCTTAGTTGAAAGCATTGAAATGGTGGCAGGAATTTGTAAGGCTTTCAGACGAGGGCAATCATAGCACTGTTGGCAGTCCTGTCACTTCTCAGCCCTCAGGGCATTGCTTTGTGTGATCCAGCAGGAGAGGCTAGGGGCCTCCATGTCTCCCCACCAGGGGCCCTGCCTGACCACAGCCCTGTTTGCGTCCCCTAAGGCCCTCTCAGGTCCTTCTCTGGGGGTACGACCTCGCTCCGTGCCCCTGTTTACTAGCCTAATAGTACCAATATCAGTGGCCACTATGGCTACTCAGCTTGAAAGGGCCCCAGAACACAGAGGCGTCTGTGTGTTCAAAATAGCACCCCACTGGATGAAAGCCGGGTCATAACCCGCCCAAACAGACACCAAACTGTTTTTCTACGCTGCTTGTCCACTGTGAGAAAATAGGCATATATTTTCCGAACAAGCGGGATAACTAGGGTCTCTTTTAGGAACTCTGTTGGAATGCATGTCTCATCTTAGGGAGCTGTGCATTTTTGGGAATCTTACAAAAGCCGGCATAGATGCCACAAGCTGTGTAAAGACAATTTGTCACTGTGTATGTGTGAAATTCAGTTCCTAGAATAGTGTAGAGAGGGATAAGAATAGAGGTCAAGTTATGGGAGGGCAGGAAGGAGGGAGTAGGAGAAAAATAAGGAACTGTAGACATTTCAATATTTGCAGTTGGTTTGCTTTGCCTGTAGATGGGTTTCTCTCTGTCATTATCTCTAACAGAGGGGGGGGGGGGGGATACTTATCAAAATGAAAGATTGCAACAGTCCCCGACTGCTCACATCGTAATCACTTCAATCCGCTCCCATCTGTGTTCCTGGGATATGTTGACATGACAAAACGACGTGATGCATCGTACTGTATGACTAATTAGAATGAATTGATCCATTTAAGCGCGCTATCATTTCGGAACAAGCCCATCGGGAGTGTAGGCATTAACCCAATCCAATGCCTCACTGCCTCGCTCTAAATCTCTCCTCCTCTCCCTTTTTCTCCCTGTCGCTCTGATCTTCACTCTCTACACCTCGTTTTTTTCCCTCCTTTTCTATGTGTGTGTTTGTGTGCCTGGCTGCCTGCTTGCCTCTGTCTTTCTCTATCTCTCTTCATCTCTATCTCTCTTCATCTCTATCTCTCTGTCTGGTTGGCCTCTCCTCAATGCCTCTCTCTTGAAATGCAGGTGGGAACCCCATTTTCCTTTCGTACCACATACCTCTGTGGTGAGTTCAGGTGTGTCTATAATCGCTACTCAAATGAGTCTTCGTTTTTTGGAATTCAACTCCAGATATAATTCGCACTGGGAGCACTTGTCTCTGCTGCCATCCCATACATTTTTCTAATGGAATGCCTAGTCTGAACAAGATCTTTTTTGTTGTTGTAGTAGATATCTAGCATAGTCTCGCCGTTCTCCCTCTCTTCTTGACTACCTTTCCCAAACTCCCCGGTAGTGACCAGTGTCCATGTCGGGCTTTCAGCAAAAAAAAGAAGAATCACCAGACTTAGTGTTTATACTAATTAACACATTATTCTCACACTGTCATCAGTTACCCGTGTCATGACACCACTTGCGGATTAATCCGTATTGTTCGGCATCTTGACAAATGTGAGAAATGCTTTAAGCCTCAACCCAGGTGAAATGAACTTTGACTCATCGGTGGACTTAATCTGACCTCACACAAAGCCAGCTCCTTTTTTTCCCAAGCAAGTCAGGCCTGAAAGTTCACGTTTGGCCGAGGAAGTAGTTCCTCACATTCCCCTTTTTAAGTCCTTTAAAGAAGTTAGTTAAGCAACTTAACTTTAAAGCTGAACTTAACTACCCAATATATGCTTCTCCGTGAGTGTCAAGGAGATCAAGGATCTTCTGGGAATCACGTCTGGATCAAGGAATAAGGTCAGCAAGAATCAATAGACAGAAACACCTGCATGTCGATAGCATTTCTTCTGTTTTTACCCTTCAAGTAAGTGTTTTTCCCTTGACTTTTGCGACTGATATAATAGTTAATATGATTAGTCATACTTACATTGTTTTGCATTATGATGCTGGGATCCATACAATCCAAGCCCCCGTCATTGAAGCCGGACTCCAGGCTAATCAAGTCATCAATAACTTCATCCATTGGAAACTAAAAGAAAACAGTCATATTGTACCAGGCTCAGTTCAATTCAGATACATTATGTATCCAACAACAGGTCATTATAACGTTGTAATTCAATGTAACATTTATTTTTGCGTCATCTCTAAACCTATCATTCAGAGGGTGGGACAGTTAGGATCCTAATCAAATAACAGACATTTCTTCACCACCATGCTGGAAGAGATCAGCCATGGCGGGAACAAAATGTTTGTTTTCAAACTAGTTTCCTCCTTAACAGAGATTCTCTTTAGGAACTGAATCTCTGAAGTTATTGCTGAGCATTTCAAAGAGAATGGGCAGGTCACTAGAGAACAACTGAGTTGTTTACACAGCTGGTATCTCAGGTAAAAGAGATTTAGGACTCTGTAATCAAACCTGCATAGTGTGATTAAATCACCTAACTATTTTTGTCACTGTAAGGACCTACTAAACAAAGACATTGAGATAAAACAGACACATAGCGGGATTGATTGAATCCCAACACTAAATATCAAAGGTACCTAGATGAACACTTGCTGTTGTTGAAAAGATCAATCAAAACGCTTACTCACCTCACTGTCGTGGTTGGATGCCAGGGTCAGCAGTGTAACGGGGCTGCTGGGGGTGCTGCCATCGCTGAGGGGGGCCATGTGAGCATTCCTCATCACTGGAACGGTGCCCAGGAGCTGCCCTCCCTGCGCAGTGGGGTGAGGGTGGCCCCCTTGTCCCCCGGCCAGCTTGGAACCCAGGGTCAGATACTGCTTGACCTGCTGACTCTGGGCCTGGTGCAGGTGGAACTTAGAGCCCTCCAGGTGGCTCTGGACCTGTTCCATACAGACCTAAGATCAGTTATTGGGTAACACAACAGGCAACGGTTACTATGGAGTCTCAGATAACAGAGTTTAGTGTTAGTATGCATTCTAAGATAGACATAAAAAATAAAAGTCACCGCTCAGTGCAGTCTCAGAGAGAGCATTGATAGTGTAGCAAGTCGTGAGTCATGTTGAAGCTGTTTCGTCAAATTGTTCTTAATCATCTTAATCATGTTTTACCCCTGAACACAAGACATGTCCTCTTGACTTCTCAAGCAAATCATGGACAAATCAAACCTTAGACAGTCAGGAAGAAGATGATTTACCATAAGTGTAAAAAGTTGTAACAGTAAGTAGAGCACTAGCAGATGTCCCAATGTAGTATCCTTCAAATGTCTATGCCCTAAATGTATACACACACCATACAACTACAACCAACTTACTAAACCAATTATGAATATCTCAACAAAGTGTCCAAGTCGACTTCATTGGTGTATGTATACTGTTGCTATTGCTAAACATTCATCCTTACATTGGAAACTCGGGCTCCGTCTCGCATCTTGTAGTAACTACAGTCACTTAAGTGTGGCATTCTCATCGGTCAGAGAGAGACTGTCTTCAGGTCTGGTCTGCTAGTTGTAGAACAGCTCAAAATAGCAGTAGGATTGCGGTTAAGCTGCTGCTATCCGGTGGCTATCCGGGTGAGTTGATATGAGTTGATATGTTGAGGACTGTCCCCTCCTGTCCTCAGCCAGTGTCTTTATAAACTTCTTAAGGCTCTGCACTAAATTTGCTAATTAGGCGAGAAGCTGGGCTATCCCTTAGTTTCCCTCCATGATAATCACTTCAAACAGAGACTCATCAGATTACCCCCGGGTTTGATCCCAACAGGATATCTGCCTATGGCTTTTGCCTATATCTCGACTAATTCAACGGGACCGCCCTGTTTCTGTTTGGGAGTTATCGGCCAATCACGATCGACCCCTAGTCCGGACTCTCTACGATCTCCTTCGTCTAGTAGTTGACTCTAGCACAATTGGTTTCTTGTTCTTCTTTTTTAAATAACTTTGGAGGGCCATTTGCACCATGACCCCTCCTTTGGCCGCTCATTGTCTAATGTCAATTACTCCAAGAATAACCCTAGATGGACTATATCTGGGGGCTAATTTTAGTACTGTAGCTATCGTGACCCTATGTTTATCCTCTTGTCAATTTTTTTTAAAATCTTGTCTAGGGCTATAAAAGAGATCATTGTAGTCGTTTTTTAAAAATTGGTTTACCGTTGCCTAAGCATTTTGGGAAGAATTGGTTGATTGATTATTAGGTCCACTGGATGAATTGGGTTTTAATTTCTACTATCAGTTAATTCCCGTGAGAATTTAACATCTTTACTGGAAACTATTTGCCTTGCTGATTGAACTCCTGGCAGGAAACGTTTGTCTCCTTTTAGGAGTAGCTTCTGGCTTTCTTAATCATTCCTCGTTCATTCAATACAGAGAAGAAGCAACTCAGGTCAACGTAGGTCTGTACTAGAGTTGTGAAGTTGTAATCTTGGTCATCATACAGGAACATTCAGAATGACCTTCTTTGTTATTAGCTCCAGACCACAGCAGACAACCGAGACCACTTGCTACCCTTTACTCCAATACTAGCAACAACATCTTTAGGTTGTACATTTTTTTTTAACAAATAATCTAAACAAAAGTACTATAGAAGCTCCTGATTTGACCACAGATGCACATTTTGCACAGCATTTTTGGTCAACACCAGTGCTGTCGTCTGTCGTCCACATAGCTCACATAGATGACTGGCCCTGCTCAGAATGGACTCCCGCACGACAGTACTGAACTTGTCACCAATGAAGAGAGAGACCAAGTCTCATCGCTGGCAACTAAGGGCTAAACAAGGTGCCATTTGTTACTCAATCAACATTTTTCCACTGCGGATGGAAAAGGCTGCCAGCGTACTACACTCAGCTTGTTGTCTGAAGAGATAGAGGTTGTCCTTGGATTAATAGCCTTCTCTCTACTGTACATGCAGCAGGAGACACGCCTATTAGGTCGTTAGGGGACATCTAATTAGATTCCTACCAAGTAATGTATCTTCTGTCACTAATGCGCGGCACGACAATGACAGGGCTGTGCATGAAGACAAGACACACTGCAGTTCACTAGGCACAGAATAAGATATCTGCCTGGAGAATCGGCGATGTAAAGGTTTGTAAATGACTTTGACACTCTTGAAAATGGAAGAGTTTATTCTATTCCACTTGTTGGAACTGATTGTGACGTCCCTTCTGTCATTCAGTGGATTGTCGTGATCAGAGTCATATATTTAAAGAGTTAGGCCGACTTTTAGAATTGTTAATATTGTTCTAATTCTAGACAAATCAGTTACGTAGCATTGTTTGAATATTACCCATGTAATGTTAATGAGGAGCTAACATGGCTGCCATAGAATGTTGAAGTGTCATGTAAATGCATCATCATTTATACAACGGGTGGGTCTAATCCTAGATGCTTTGTGGTTAAAATTGCATTCCAGACAGTTTCTATTCCACAAGTTACCAGTGGCCAAAGCAATGACGTTGAAATGCCTATTTACTCTGTTCCATCTCACTGCGCAATCCACTGTCTCATCAGCCCAGCCAGGCAATTTAGAAACTTGATCTCCTCTATAAAAACATCTAGACATTATCTTCCATTTCTTTTAGACTAGCATTTGGCTTTCAACACCGGAGATTTGTACAAACTTTGCTGTCGGTCTCTCCAACATTTGCGACATTGTTTGAATATTGAAATTCGATCTCCAGCTGTCCCATAGTAATGTACCTGTCAGGACGAGACAGACAAGCAGACAGTTTATCTCAGCCAGTCGAAATCATGAATCAGTTGGCATAATTTTTATGGATATATACAATGAAATCTCAATAGAAAACTAAATGCAGCTAGTTTGCAGTCTTTCCAGCTTCAGTTTGAAGTGATTGTGCTAGCTGTGTTGTTGGCTAGCTTCTCTGAACAACAGTGTCCTAATGAGTATGCACATTTTCTATGCCAGGCGAAATCGCACATCATTAGCTCATTGTTATGAATGTACACCAATAAATGTAACTAAAAAACATCTTAAACAAATGCAAATGCAGCTACTTTGCTGTTTGACGTGACGGTCAGTTAGCCGTAGTTGGCTAGCTAGCAAGCAAGGGATAAGAACTTTGCCAGCCAGTATGGCAATGGAATATTTAGAACGAACGACTAGGTCGCGTCCATATACACAGAACAGAAAGACTTAACGACTGGGTCTCGTCTCTGGAACCCGAACCGATAGAATGAACAACCAGCCAGCCTAGGTAGCAACCTTAGATTTGTGTCGGGACTATATTGTCACGTCTGCTCCCACACCCACACACCCTATTGGTTTGGATATCGCTTATAATTATTTTCTTCTATGTCAAAATGACCCAAAGTCAGGTTTGTTTGTGCACTTGACCCATGCCCTTATTCTGTCCCACTGTACAAGATACGTAGTTGAATGCTCTCCATATCATTCCATTAGCATAAACATCATTAAGCAGTATGCCTAACAGACATTGGCACTGTAGATGTACTGTAGGCCTGAGGCAGACATATTTTGTACTCCCAATGCAGTTGGCTTATGATTGAATCAGAGCATAAATTTGTTGTTGTTTCGTTTGTTTTTCTAATGGCTGGTGGGGAGAATATCCATGAGAGCTTTGACTCCTATTAGGACGGCAGCTGTGACCACTTCATAACTTTGTTTTCACTGCTTAAGCCACTAAAACGAGGAATGTCTCACAGGCAGAGAATAGAGAGACAGCTTACTGATCTGATCCATGGATCACTCTGGGACTGACTCTTACTGTCTGTCTCCTGTATAACATATCACATTATTTCACACGACATAGCTGTGATGGCACTGAAAAAGAAAGTGCATCATGTTTATGAAATGTTCTGTCGGTTATGATAAATGAGAGTTAAATGGGATGCGCAGTATGTCAAAGTCAACAAGAAAACACTAATAATGTATGGACAGATTCAGGCTTCCCATTAAATGAGCTTTTATGATGAAGATGGTCATAAAAAATTGGGCTAAAAACATTTTCAAGACGAAACTTGGTAAAAAAAAAAACATTCACATTCTAACGACATCACGTAAGGCTGTGCAAAAGTTACCAAGAACGCTTTAAAATATTAAATTAAGTTAATTGATGTTTTTAATGTTTAAAAGTACGAACTGTACATAATATCCATACTCAAATCTACTTTAAATTGTGACAAAGATGCACTGATTTACCTCGGTATGTGCGTTCTCCTTGAAGTCAGACAGTGAAGCCCTGCAGTAGCACAGTGATCTATGGCCTTTGATGATGCCTCTGTATGTCACAGAGCTCACTAGTGTTCACTATTCTAGATAGCCAGCTGTTGTTTAACTCAGTTTCACCCTTACACAAGTTCTTGTTTCACTTCAGACTAATCTGGATTATGAAACACTGGGTTATTATTTCGGCTTGGACAGGATTTTTCCATTCTGGACGTAACTGTTGGGATTCATTTCTACTATGAATCCCAACCTTTAGTGTTATAAAGCATTAAGTATTGTGAAGTAATACTACTACATTAATGCTATGCAGTAATGCTCTTTCTGTGGTGTAAATACAGAAATGGATACAGACCTACAGTGGGGAGAACAAGTATTTGATACACTGCCGATTTTGCAGGTTTTCCTACTTACAAAGCATGTAGAGGTCTGTCATTTTTTATCATAGGTACACTTCAACTGTGAGAGACGGAATCTAAAACAAAAATCCAGAAAATCACATTGTATGATTTTTAAGTAATTAATTAGCATTTTATTGCATGACATAAGAATTTGATACATCAGAGAAAGCAGAACTTAATATTTGGTACAGAAAACTTTGTTTGCAATTACAGAGATCATACGTTTCCTGTAGTTCTTGACCAGGTCTGCACACACTGCAGCAGGGATTTTGGCCCACTCCTCCATGCAGACATTCTCCAGATCCTTCAGGTTTCGGGGCTGTCGCTGGGCAATACGGACTTTCAGCTCCCTCCAAAGATTTTCTATTGGGTTCAGGTCTGGAGACTGGCTAGGACACTCCAGGATCTTGAGATGCTTCTTACGGAGCCACTCCTTAGTTGCCCTGGCTGTGTGTTTCGGGTCGTTGTCATGCTGGAAGATCCAGCCACGACACATCTTCAATGCTCTTACTGAGGGAAGGAGGTTGTTGGCCAAGATCTCGCATTACATGGCCCCATCCATCCTCCCCTCAATACAGTGCAGTCGTCCTGTCACCTTTGCAGAAAAGCATCCCCAAAGAATTATGTTTCCACCTCCATACTTCACGGTTGGGATGGTGTTCTTGGGGTTGTACTCATCTTTCTTCTTCCTCCAAACACGGCGAGTGGAGTTTAGACCAAAAAGCTCTATTTTTGTCTCATCAGACCACATGACCTTCTCCCATTCCTCCTCTGGATCATCCAGATGGTCATTGGCAAACTTCAGACGGGCCTGGACATGCGCTGGCTTGAGCAGAGGGACCTTGCGTGCGCTGCAGGATTTTAATCCATGATGGCGTTGTGTGTTACTAATGGTTTTCTTTGAGACTGTGGTCCCATCTCTCTTCAGGTCATTGACCAGGTCCTGTCGGGTAGTTCTGGACTGATCCCTCACGTTCCTCATGATCATTGATGCCCCACGAGGTGAGATCTCGATCTTGCAGACCGAGGGTGATTGACCGTCATATTGAACTTCTTCCATTTTCTAATAGCTGCGCCAACAGTTGTTGCCTTCTCACCAAGCTGCTTGCCTATTGTCCTGTAGCCCATCCAGCCTTGTGCAGGTCTACACAGCTCTCTAGTCTTGGCCATTTTGAAGAGGTTGGAGTCTGTTTGATTGAGTGTGTGGACAGGTGTCTTTTACACAGGTAACGAGTTCAAACAGGTGCAGTTAATACAGGTAATGAGTGGAGAACAGGAGGGATTCTTAAAGAAAAACTAACAGGTCTGTAAGAGCCGGAATTCTTACTGGTTGGTAGGTGATCAAATACTTATGTCATGCAATAAAATGCAAATAAATTACTTAAAAATCATACAATGCGATTTTCTGGATTTTTGTTTTAGATTCCGTCTCTCACAGTTGAAGTGTACCTATGATAAAAATTACAGACCTCTACATGCTTTGTAAGTAGGAAAACCTGCAAAATCAGCAGTGTATCAAATACTTGTTCTCCCCACTGTATATGGAACACGACAGATATGTTCTCAGACATGGTTCCTGTGGATATTGCTGAGCCAGCTAACCAGTTAATAGCTGTGACCACACATCTGAGATTGTATAGAAGGAGGAGAGATAATTCCACACGGAGTATAATTGCCCTTTTTTGGAATGTCAGTCTTGAAGATCATGCTCTATGGAACTGTGTATGTATGTGCATGTGTAAGTAGTAAGTGAGTATTATATAGGTCACACAGAAAATGCCATTACAATAACCCACCATACATAGACACCCCATCAACCAAACAAAGCACTTTCACTTGCATCCAAGCACAAGATCTGCGAGTACCTCCATATACATGCAGTATCCTGGGTGAGACTGCAGAGACCCCCCCCCTCCCCTTTTTTCCCCTCTCTCTTTCCCTATTTATCCCCATCTTTCCCTCTCTCCTTTGCCTGCTGTTGTCACCTACCGGCAGTATCTGGATCTCAGTCAGAGTGATCACTTTGACCACACAGGATCGACTCATGGCTCCGAGAGTGACGGCCTCCGCCTACAGAGACGACTCAGGCAACAGAAGAAGAAGCACTACCGTACTGCCTGTCTGTCAGGATCCCAGAAACAGAAAAAGGAGAAGAAGAGTGGCGCTGCCATGTGCGCTTCCTGAGCTTTGCTGAAACTAACGTATGGCGTTCCAGGAAAGGAAGGTATGACACATCAGCTTTTTGGAGAGCAGGTCCACTTCCTTTAAGTGTGTGTGGGCGTGCGTGCGTGAGCCAAGCACTCATTGCAAACCCTAACATTGGTTAGGAAAAGGCCTGACTGTGGCAGAAATACAGATGGCAGTTGGTCTGAAGCAGGCAGGGGGGGATAGTTCTGTGTTCCTGCCTCTGACTTGCCACACTTTCCTGCCTGAAACCCTTTCAGCTCTGATTAGCACATTCCTCCCAGGTTATCTCACTGACACTCACTTCCCCAGGAATCCCTTTACTACACACACACATAGGTCTCACTGGGCATTCAGAAGGCATTGTGCTTACCAGAACCTCTCTGTACCAGAAGTACTGAGGACAGCAAAGTGGAAGCTTGTGTGACTCAACCTCTTGATCCTGTAGCATCAGATAATGCCAAAACGTTCAGTGAAATGTCCAAGCCAACAAACACCTGGTCTGGGAAATGGATTCTTACATTAGGGAACCATATTTCAGGAATGAGACTGATAGTATATATTTTTTTATGCTTTCTCACCCAAATATTCTGCAAAAACATTGTGTTGTGTCTGTTTGTCACTATAGCTTAATTCTCACTACTTCAGTCGATGTCAGCTGTATCAATATTTGTGATGATTGAACGCCCTAATAACTTTAGACACAGTTAAGTAAACGTATCAGAGCTGAATTTAAGTACAGCAATAAGGGTTCAGATGCCATTACAATGTAGCAGATAGCAAGCACATGGTCTTTGGAGTGCATGCTTAACTTGACACTTAAATGCTCAATCAAGGCCATGTCTCGCAGTGTCGTAACGAAGCATGTTGTTGTGAATTAGTTTTCTGATGGGAGGCTTGTTTGTGACGTAATAAACACACATGTTTCTGGGCCTGAATGGTTCATGATTTTATTATTGTGGGAAATCCTTAAACTGATACCGTTAGGCTACTGGCCTTAGTGGAGTCATTGTGTTAACTGACAGTTTTAATTATCTGAGTAAATGAGCAGTCAAATTGAAGTGACACTTTAGCAAATGTTTTAGTATCATTTTGTTCTGCATTTAGTGGACAGGAAGTTCTCAACTGGGAAGGAAGTTGGAGTTCTCAGACAAGTGCTTGTTCAGCTCTCTCTCTCTCTGTGTGTGTGTGTGTGTGTGTGTGTGTGTGTGTGTGTGTGTGTGTGTGTGTGTGTGTGTGTGTGTGTGTGTGTGTGTGTGTGTGTGTGTGTGTGTGTGTGTGTGTGTGTGTGTGTGTGTGTGTGTGTGTGTGTGTGCGTGTGTGTGTGTGCGTGCGTGCGTGTATCTTTGTATGACCCCTTATGCCTATGTCTATTTTCGCCACTGCCAAAATTCCTGGCTGGCCATTTTCCATTCATCTTGGGGCCCATCCAGAATGCTCACCTTTGTTAGTCCCACACACCACAGCAGATATATTTAAAACATGAGCAAGGTACTTCCTGTAAGAGTTGGCCTGCTTCTGAGACAAGACTTCAAAGTCCTGCTCCCACATCTAAGGGCTGTTTTATCCTGCTAGAAAAGGAATGCATAATAGCCGCTGCACCTCCCTTTAATGATTCATATAGAAATTAAATATTACAGCCATTTTAACGTCAGTGTTATATGTGTGCCTAACTGTTACCTTGAGCTTGATGTTGGTATAGAAGTGATATGTGCCTGTATTGGAAATGTTGACCTTGTATTCGTACGTTTCTTTACAATGCGCATGTACCGTAGCCTACGGTATATTGGGAATAGAGAGATGTCTACTGTGTAGATGGATATAATGTTGATTGGTTTTAATAAAGACTTGCTTGTCCGTACCAATCACAATATCTATTGTACAACGTACAAAATCCGACAGCATGCAATAGATATTGTAAACTTTGATATGAGTGAATTAGGAATGTCATTGCATTTCTCGAATGCAATATAACATTTTAAGGGAGTAGATTTTTAATTCTAGATAAACCTATAATTAGCTAATTGGTGGCAATATCTTTTGTCCAACGCATATCTTTCAGTTTCTGTTTTAATCATCCATAGCCTCAAACACTGAATGACCCTTTGGCTAACTAACAGTACCATCCACACAGACACACATGCACATATACATACATGCACACATACATATGCACACACACACACACACACACACACACACACACACACATGCTCATGCACAAGCACACTCACACGAATCGAGACTTTTGAAGAAGAGGAGCAGCAATGTTACAAACAATGTCATACACTCCTAATAGGTTCTTAGGGTGAAGAGGGGAGATGAACGAGACCGTTCTTCTTTAGTCATTTCACAGGAGATGTAATTACAGTGAAATGGAGTAATGTGATTTTCGCCCTTAAATCAATTAGGCCGGTCCGTCCCTGTCATGGATGACAAGAGGCTGTTCACAGGGACACCTGAGAGCTAAGGCATCTAAGGTCATCCTCCTCCCTCCCTTCTTCCTTCTCTTTGCTTCAGTTTAAATGACTGAGATTAGAAGGTAGATTGGACATTTGGAAGGTATGCCAATTTTCCTGTGAACCTAGCAGCGCCAATGAGAGGCGTGCCTGTATGGATCTCCCTGTGATACGCTTGTCTTGAACTAGGATAATGAGCTGCTATAGTAGGGGAGAACCGGGCCGAAAAAAATAACACTTTCATCATTACTCAGAGATCGATAGAGCTAGAGACACCTTATTTTATGACAACTTATATATGTCCTCTACCATTAGCAGCTGTAATTTCATTTCTAGGCTAAATTAGTTGAAATGAAATAGACTGTCGCGCCCTGTTCTGTTTCACCTGTCCTTGTGATTGTCTCCTCCCCCTCCAGGTGTCGCTTATTCTCCCTGGTATATTTATCCCTGTGTTTCCTGTCTCTCTGTGCCAGTTCGTCTTGTATGTTCAAGTCAACCGGCGTGTTTTTTTCCCGTGCTCCTGCTTTTCTTTTCTCTTTACTAGTCCTCCTGGTTTTAACCTTTGCCTGTTTTTCTGGACTCCATTCCTGCCTGCCTGACCATTCTGCCTGCCCTGACCTCGAGCCTGCCTGATCATCCTGTACCTCTGGAACTCTGAACTGGTTTTGACCTTTTGCCTGTCCACGACCATTCTCTTGCCTACCCCTTTTGAATTGTTAATAAACATCTTGGACTTTAACCGTCTGCCTCCTGGGTCTGCATCTGGGTCTCGCCTTGTGCCTTTATATAGACAGAGAACAGAACAACTACACCGTTACTTTGTAGCTGTCGATGGGGCGGGAGTAACACAGCCTTGGGACAGAAGTAACAGTGGGCGAGAAGTGCAAAATATCGGTCTTTTCTTCATGTTTCTGGTTTGTAATGCACGTTACTTCCAACAAATGTTCCTCAGCCATAATGTCATGTTTCATGTCCATTTTGAATAGTTAATGCTAAAGGTTCTTAATTTATGAAAATGAACCATGCGTCCATATCGCAACGTTGCACAACCACAATATTTTGCCTTCCAATATTAATCAGATTAAAATTGATCACCTAATAGCTATGTTAACCATGATTTCCACATCTCACGTTAATGGGAATGTAGTAGATGTTTTTCACCATTTTCAATGACTTCATGCTTAGCCCTACCAATCAGGTGCGCTCCACCTTGTCATGCACACTCCTCGTGTCTTGATAAAAATAAAACATCTTTGTTCTCCTCACAGACAGACAGAAAGGCCCTGTACATGGGTTGAATGGGGTTTTCAGGTGTTTTTATATTCACTATCGTTTTTGAAAATGATGGGATATACTGTTGAGATGCTACTGAAAGGCTAAAGACCTGCTGTTAAAATGCTGCTGATAGTCGACAAATGGTTTGTTGAACACCTGTAGATGAACTACAGACAGACTTTGACATGTTACTGATAGTCCATCTGTAGATACTTTACAAACTATCCAAATAAAATGTTACTGATTAGAGAAGCGTGATCAACATCAACTACAGAATGCATCAACACAATTTGAGGGCTCAGAATGTCCACTCAGTGTCCCTCTTGTCACGGAACATTTTACCTTTACAATTCAGTCATTTAGCAGACACTCTTATTCAGAGCGACTTACAGGAGCAATTCGGGTTAAGTACCTTGCTCAGGGGCACATCGGCAGATGTTTCACCTAGTCGGCTCGGGGATTCGAACCAGCGCCCTTTCGGTTACTGGCCCAACACTCTTACCCACTAGGCTACCATCAAATAGCTATAGTTGTTCTTGTCATTACTCAAGCACGAGCAGCTTTAACTTCAGGAGGTAATAGTGTGACAAATCTGAATCATAAACCTCCCTGGTGGTACTCACGAAACCCTCACCTCCCCCTGAATCACCAAATGGCCATCTCCTGCCACATGACTCCTCCATCCTCCCTGACCCTCAGACACAAAGCTGCCCAGCGCCACAGAGCAGTGGCTTATGGGTAAACTGCTGTGTCTGTGTCTGCAGTTTTGGGGGGCATCTTTGTCCCTAACCTTGGCTGAGCACTGGGTTGACCACTCGTCTGGGACTAAATGGATCCTCTTTATTGTCATCCTCTGGGTGAGGTTAGGAGAAGTGGCATTGCAGGCTACTTTAATCTGTGTTTTGGCAGAGAGGGAGGGGGAGTACAAAGAGGTCACTTCTATAACATTGAGGTCCTAAGATATGCACTCAGGAAAGAGATGTCGATACCGTAACTCGAGCAGAGCACAATTTCATGGAACAAATGTACTCAAGTTTTTTTTCACTTCCAAGAAATATACCTGTATAACAGAGTAGGCCGGTATGATGAGCTATAGGAAGATGGGTCCATTCCAGTATTTTACTTGCTATATTGTATTTACTTTGCCATCTTGGCCTTTTTTGCCTTTACCTCCCTTCTCACCTCATTTGCTCACATTGTATATAGACTTGTTTATACTGCATTATTGACTGTATGTTTGTTTTTACTCCATGTGTAACTCTGTGTCGTTTTATCTGTCGAACTGCTTTGCTTTATCTTGGCCAGGTCGCAATTGTAAATGAGAACTTGTTCTCAACTTGCCTACCTGGTTAAATAAAGGTAAAATAAATAAATAAATAAAAAAATTGTAATGGCCGGAATGGATCAATGGAAAGGTATCAAACTGATCAAACATATGCAAACCCCACTGATGCCGTTCCATTCATTCCAATCCAGGTATTACACTGAGCCCAATCCTCCTATAGCTCCTCCTACCAGCCTCCACTGCTGTATGATATATTGGATATTTTCTTAAGTAGATGTTCCGATAGCAAAGCAGTAGTCTGAAAAGAATGCATGTCAAAAGCAGACTGAATACTATCATTGTAGTACTGTATACCTAACGCAATGATATTTTCACTGATGGCCTCTCCATTGACAAAATCTATTTTCACAAATTGATTGAATTTGAAGGGGGAAAAAAGTTCCATACTATGTCTCATTGTAACCACCACCATTGTTCTCCTTGATTTCATATTTTACCACGCTAAGAGTCATAAGCATTTTCTGCTCTTTTTTCATGTTTTATTTAATTAGGCAGGTCAGTTAAGCACAATGTCTTATTTACGATGACGGCCTACCAAGAAGCAAAAGGCCTACTGTGGGATGAAAAGAAAATGTATGACATAACACACATCACGACAAGAGAGACACCAGAACACTACACAAAGAGAGACCTAAAGACAACAACACAGCATGGCAGCAACACATGACAACACAGCATGGCAGCAACACATGACAACACAGCATGGCAGCAACACATGACAACACAGCATGGCAGCAACACATGACAACACAGCATGGCAGGAACACATGACAACACAGCATGGCAGCAACACATGACAACACAGCATGGCAGCAACACATGACAACACAGCATGGCAGCAACACATGACTACACAGCATGGCAGCAACACATGACAACACAGCATGGCAGCAACACATGACAACACAGCATGGTAGCAACACATGACAACACAGCATGGCAGCAACACATGACAACACAGCATGGCAGCAACACATGACAACACAGCATGGCAGCAACACATGACAACACAGCATGGCAGCAACACATGACAACACAGCATGGCAGCAACACATGACAACACGGCATGGCAGCAACACATGACAACACAGCATGGCAGCAACACATGACAACACGGCATGGCAGCAACACATGACAACACAGCATGGCAGCAACACAACATTGTTTACATTGTTACGCTGATTGTCAGGCTGAACACAACCAGTGCACATTTAATGCAATAGGTTTTAACCAACCCTTGTTGGTCTTGTCTTATTTCAGGAACAATTAGGAAAACAGCGAGCTTCCGCTCAGAGCAGAAAGCGATCCCATAGAGGTAAGAGAATGGAAAGCAATTGGTCCATTTTACACCAAATGTCAGGGTAGATGAAATGAGAGTGAACTATTAGCTGGCCTGTCATGGCTGTCTGATTCTGGGAAGCTCATGCTGCTTTCCTATTGTTTTGATTTATCATCTACTCTGTGACTGAGGGAGAAAAGCTGACAGCTCACAAAAAAATGGTTTCATTTCAACCAGGGTGATATTTACTGCGCCGGTGTGAATAATATTTCATTCAGAGTTACTAAAAGCAGCCCTGCCTGGCTTATAACGTGGAGACTGGAGATGGGGAAAAAAAGCACTGGTCGCATCCCTGCCTTACCTCCTCCCCCAACTGACCTTTTGGATCTGGAGTCAAATCCTCCTCCAGACTTTTGAAAGTGCACATTAAATATATACCTCGGCTAAATCTGCAAGCCACCGTTCAAAACCGTTCACTCGATATATTCATTACGCCCCCCCCCCCCTAATCTGATTGTGGGAAATTAAATAATGCAATAGCTGTTTAATGAGAACTAAGCAGAACATTTGATCAACTTTGACCTTACAGGAACAAATAATATGTGGTTTGTGTGTGGCGGACAAAGGCGCTTTTGTCCTGAGCGTCTTTGGTCCCCTGTCATGGCACAGTTGGATGTTTAGAGGGGGAGAGGGAGACAGAGCGCACGCGCACACAGGAGGGAATCTGTGCTACCCAGAGGCACCCAGGCTGAGGTTAGAAGCGACTGTGAGCCAGTGAAAACGGTGAAGGATAGGGGGTAGGAAGTAGAGTAGATGGGCACCCTGTCCCCTGTCTTGTTGCGAGGTGGTTACTGTGTTGTAGAAGCAAGGGGGAAACCCACATACAGTGTAAAGACATGAGGATTTGAGAGAAGTTGCCGGATCGTAAATTAAAATCGTTATTGTGGTTAGGCTCACAAGACACTGATTGGATGTTTACTCAGATACTGTGAAAACATTGAACGTACAAAAGGCCAATAAGTCCTCTTATCAACTCCACATTCCCGACACACACAGCAGCACATAAATCTCAACACTCGCATTGCATAGCCCAGCTAAATGTTGTTTACACATGATCATGCGTTACAGTCACTTCTATACACTTCTATTAGCCTTGTTAATTCTGATTACATGCCATGTGTCATTTTGACAAATACTGTGACAAACAAAATGTTGTTGGTTTTTTTTTCTTACCCAAGGGAATAATGACTGGATATAAATTTTTACAAGATCATCACAATCCTATTGCCCCGGGGATATGTTGTTATGTGTCACACTCTTAGTAACCCATATGCCTTCAGAAAGTACAGTATTCACACCCCTTGACTTTTTCCACATTTTGTTGTGTTACAGCCAGAATTGATTAAATTTAGATTTTTTTTTGTCACTGGCCTTCACACAATACCCTATAATGTCAAATTGGAATGAGGTTTTTACAGATTTTTACCCATTAATAAAATATTAAAAGCTGAAATGTCTGGAGTCGATTTAGTTGTTATGGAAAGCCTAAATAAATTCAGGAATGTAAAATTTGCTTCAAAAGTCACATAATAAGTTGCATGGACTCTGTGTGCAATAATAGTGTTTAAGATGATTTTTGAATGACTACCTCATCTCTGTACCCCACACTGTCACGCCCTGACCTTAGAGAGCCTTGTTTATTCTCTATTTGGTTAGGTCAGGGTGTGACTTGGGTGGGCAAATCTATGTTTCTATTTCTTTGTTGGCCTAGTATGGTTCCCAGTCAGAGGCAGCTGTTTATTGTTGTCTCTGATTGGGGATCATACTTAGGCAGCCCTTTTTCCCAACTTAGATTGTGGGATCTTGATTTTGTTAGTCATTTTAAATAAAGAAAAAATGTACGCCTACAACGCTGCACCTTGGTCCAATCAATCTTTCAACGAATGTAACAGAAGATCCCACCACAAGCGGACCAAGCAGCGTGGTCAGGAGGAGAGAACAAGATGGAAACCCGAGAGGCAGCCCCCAAAATATATTTGGGGGGGCAGATGACGTGGGCGTCGGTGCTGAGGGTTGAGTCCGAGACCGAGGAGGAATTCTTGGACCGTTTGAGCGAGGAGTGGTTGGCAGTGGAGAGGGACGAAAGAGTTTATAGGGGTTGGAGTCTGGAGTAAGACAGTCGCATTGAGGAGCGTGTGACCCTTCAGGCACCATGCTTTGCGGTTACACCTACTGTGTCTCCGGTACGCATCCACAGCCCGGTGTGCTCTGTTCCAGCTCCCCGCATTTGCAGTGCTAGAGTGGGCATTCAGCTAGGACGGGTTGTGCCAGCTCTATGCTCCAGACCTCCAGTGCGCCTCCTCGGGTCAAGGATATCCTGCTCCGGCTCTACGCACTGTGTCGCCAGTGCGCCTTCACAGCCCAGTGCGTCCTGTGCCGGCACCCCGCACTTGCCGGCCTAAAGTGAGCATCCAGCCAGGATGCGTTGTGCCAGCCCTAAGCTCCAGACTTTCAGTGCGCCTCCTCAGTCCAGGATATCCAGCGCCGGCTCTACGCACTGTGTCTCCAGTGCTCCTTCACAGCCCAGTGCGTCCTGTGCCAGCGCCCCGCACTTGCTGGCCTAAAGTGAGCATCCAGCCAGGACGCGTTGTGCCAGCTCTACGCTCCAGACCTCCAGTTCTCCTCCACGGTCCAGTATATCCTGTGCCAGCTCCATGCACCCAGCCTCCAGTGTGTGTCTCCAGGCTGGTACGTCCTGTGCCTGCCCCACGCACTAAGCCTCCAGTGATGATCCATGGCCAGAAGCCTCCAGTGGTGATCAATGGCCCGAAGCCTCCAGTGATGATCCATGGCACGAAGCCTCCAGTGATGATCCATGGCCCGAAGCCTCCAGTGGTGATCCATGGCCCGAAGCCTCCAGTGATGATCCATGGCACAAAGCCTCCAGTGATGATCCATGGCCCGAAACCTCCAGTGATGATCCATGGCCCGAAGCCTCCAGTGATGATCCATGGCCCTGAGCCTGCAGTGATGATCCATGGCACAAAGCCTGCAGTGATGATCCATGGCACAAAGCCTGCAGTGATGATCCATGGCACAAAGCCTCCAGTGATGATCCATGGCCCGAAGCCTCCAGGGACGGTCTGCAGTCCAGAGCCTCCAGCAACGGTCTGCAGTCCAGAGCCTTCAGCGACAGTCTGCAGCCTAGAGCCGCCTGCGAGGGTTCCCAGTCCGGAGCCTGCAGCGACGGTCCCCAGTCCGGAGCCTCCAGCGAAGGTCCCCAGTCCGGAGCCTCCAGCGACGGTTCCCAGTCCGGAGTCCGCGACGACGATCTACGGTCCGGAGTCTGCGATGAAGATCTACGGTCCGGAGTCCCCGGTGACGATCCCCGCGCCAGAGGCGCCACCAAAGTGGGGGGAGCCTCAAGTGGAGCGGTGTCTGCGCCCCGCACCGGAGCGTCTACTGAGATGAGATGCCCACCCCGATCCTCCCCTTTAGGTTCAGGTTTGCAGCCGGAGTCCGCACCTTTGGGGGGGGTACTGTCATGCCCTAACCTTAGAGAGCCTTGTTTATTCTCTATTTGGTTAGGTCAGGGTGTGACTTGGGTGGGCAAATCTATGTTTCTATTTCTTTGTTGGCCTAGTATGGTTCCCAATCAGAGGCAGCTGTTTATCGTTGTCTCTGATTGGGGATCGTACTTAGGCAGCCCTTTTCCCACCTTAGATTGTGGGATCTTGATTTTGTTAGTTGCTGTATAGCCTACAGAACTTTACATTCGTTTTGTATTTTTGTATTTTTTTTTGTGTTCATTTTAAATAAAGAAAAAATGCACGCCTACCATGCTGCACCTTGGTCCAATCAATCTTTCAACGAACGTAACACACACATACAATTATCTGTAAGGTCCCTCAGAAGAGCAGTGAATGTCAAACACAGATTCAACCACAAAGACCAGGGAGGTTTTCCAATGCCTCACAAAGATGGGCACCTATTGGTAGATGGCGAAAATAAAAAAGTCGACATTGAACATTCCTTTGAACATGGTGAAGTTATTAATTACACTTTGGATGGTGTATCAATACACCCAGTCAATACAAAGATACTTCCCAACTCAGTTGCCGGAGAGGAAGGAAACAGCTCAGGGATTTCACCATGAGTCCAATGGTAACTTTAAAACAGTTACAGAGTTTAATGGCTGTGGTGGGAGAGAGCTGAGGATGGATCAACAACATTGTAGTTACTCTACAATATTAACTTAATTGACAGAGTGCAGAATATAAATATTCCAAAACATGCATCCTGTTTGCAACAAGGCACTAAAGTAATACTGCAAAAATGTGGCAAACCAATTAACCTTTTGACCTAAATACAAAGTCTTATGTTTGGGGCAAATCCAACAGAACACATTACTGAATACCACTCTCCATATTTTAAAGCATTAGTGGTGGCTGCATCATGTTATGGGTATGCTTGTAATCGTTAAGGACTGTGGAGTTTTTCAGGATAAAAAATAAATGGAATGCATCTAAGCACAGGCAAAATCCTACAAAGTATTGACTCATGTCTAAAACATGTTTTTACTTTGTCATTATGGGGTATTGTGTGTAGATGGGTGAGAAAATAAATATTTTTAATCCAGTTTGAATTAAGGCTGGAACACAACAAAATGTGAAATAAGTCAAGGGGTATGAATACTTTCTGAAGGCGCTGTAATTGACCTCTGTATTCTGCTTGTTTTACTGGCTTTAATTGTACTCTACTATCTATTAAAGTTCTACAAATACTTACAACTCGGCATGCAAATGTATTTTTTCCAGTGACAACAGACAGGGGGATGTAATGAACCATGAACTATCCCCAAAGTACTCTACTATAGTTCATAACAGTACTGTTATAACTTAATCAAATAGATTTTAATATTCAATAATTTCTTTATAGAACAATAATTAATTGTCCAGGCCAGTCTGCTTTAAATTGGATCAATGGCCCCCCTTTTTTCTTAATTGATTAATCATCTCAGCCTGAGTTTAATTTGATATTGACGAAGACGAGGTCCCCAGAGCGAGGAGTACAAAGTACACCACTGTGCCAGCCTCCCTTGGCCAGTCTGTCAAAGAGGGGCCTTGTCTCCCCATGTCCTGTCGTGGGTCTCCGTCCCCCGTCCCAGTCCTATCTCTTTAGGACCTGATCCAAGATCGAGCGCCAAGATAGTCACGGAGGAAATATACAATGATTTGTTGGACATCAGATAAGGTCCGTTTCTCATCTCGGCGAATCAGCTGTATTCTTAGCCTGTCTGCATGTAGAGGAGAAGCCTTTTCTCTTTTTAAGTTTTCCTCGCTTCTAAAACCCTCTCATGACCAACTGATCTACTTTGATTTGTATGCGTACAGTAGCAGGTGTAGGCTAGCACAATCTATACCAGCACAATATACTGGCGTCCCGCGGATCAATTTCCTAAAAACAAATGTAAAAACTGTTGGGGGTCTCAACTTACGGTTGAGAGTTAGAATACTAGAATACACAGGGTGTCATTTCTAAATGTGGTTGTGCATCAGCAGTTTTTCTGTGTCACTGACAGTCACTAATTTAGCCCATGTCAGATAAATTAGTTTAGATTGTGTAACGGCTGTTGGTGGAAGAAGTTGAGGACCAAGGTGCAGCGTTGTCCGTGTTCATCATTATTTAAATTTAATTTTAGTTGTTTTTTTACCCTTGTTCATCATTATTTAATAGAACATAACACTGAATGACAAAACAACAAAGAGAACAACCAAAACAGTTCTGTCTGGTGCAGACACAGAAACAGAAAGCAACTACCCACAAAACCCATGTGGGCAAGAGCTACCTAAGTATGGTTCTCAATCAGAGACAACGACGGACAGCTGTCCCTGATTGAGAACCATACCCGGCCAAAAACAAAGAAATACAAAAACATAGAAAGAAGAACATAGAATGCCCACCCTAGTCACACCCTGGCCTAACTAAAATAGAGAATAAAAAGCCTCTCTATGGCCAGGGCGTGACAGATTGGCAAATTAGTCTAGCGTCCAGCTGTCTAAATTTGGTCGAATTAGCAAACATTTCTCTCCACCCAATTGCTGCAAAACTGCAAAATCTTCTCTCTGCCCCAAGGCAAAATGTGTAGAATTGCAAGTATTTAACTCTAAAACTTAGTATTATTCCTCCATGGATGGGGGTATGCAGAGTTCCGATTTTTTTGGTGGCCCCCACCCCCATCAACGTTGGCCATCCCTGATCTATACTATAGCTATTGATCGTTAACAAAAACAATTACAGGGCAAAAACAATCGATTATCGGACGTTATCTTTAACAGCTGAGACCTTTTTGACTTGACTCAAGCCCACTGAACCCTGAGTACTAACTGCCCTGATAGTTCAGATGGTGTTCCATGTGATGTCAGTGTGGGTCAGCTCAGCAGTAAGCCTCTAAACCCTTTCAAGGTGTAACATAGCAGTCCTTAAAGAGGTCCAACAGTTGTTTCAGCCTGGTCTTTCTTAATGTTACAAGGGACGGCTAATAATCCCAGCGTTAACTTCCAGCACTACCAGAGCCCGGAACATTCCTGAGATGTTTCTCACCACCTCTTCTCCCCATCACCCCTCCCCCCCCCACCTCTCTCCCTCCATCTCTCTCCCCTTTCTTTTCGGGCTCAGCATCACTATGATCTGATGTGCAGCGGAGAGAGACGGAAAGAGAGAGAGAGAGAAAGAGAGCGAGCACCTGTGTGAGGCTAATGTGACACGGCACCAGTCTTTTCATCACAGCGGGGTGCCCTCCAGACCAAAAGACTGACTTTAGACTTATTAGGATATTAATTGCTTGACATGGCACACCCAGGTAATGGTACTATGGAAACCTTTTAACAGCAAATAAAGCACAGATTCAAAGAAAGAAGCGTGAGTTGTAAGAGGTTAGGTTCGAACCACAACAAGTGCTGAGGTGTTTTATTTTATTTATGACAACAATCACGTGTCTTCTGTCTAAAAACTCGGGTTAAGGCAATTGAGTTAAACTCTCCTACACTCTTCTCTCCGCCACGGTATGTAGCGTGAGATGGGCTAATTACACGTCATCTGATGTTTCAGTTCCTTCTGAATTGTGCCCTTTGACGCGGAATGCCATCTGCAAACACAGTCAGAGACACCTGATAGTACGGATGGGTGAATGGGGCTAGGTGTTTTCCCCGTGTGGAATGTACGACCGTACACGCACTCTTTCAGCGCCACGGTTAGCACCAGAATAGTAACACCAGTATAGGTTGTGTATTGTGGCTAACCCTCACTGGTGGTATTGCAAGATACACACATCTGTCTGTCATCAGGCAACACAGAGTATGTGAACCTGATGTTGTCCTCAAGGGCACATTGACAGATTTTTTCACCTAGTCGGCTTGGGGATTGGAACCAGCGACCTCTCGGTTACTGGCCCAATGCTCAACCTATCGATGAGTCTCTTGGCATGATATGTCTCTCAAAATATTTTCTTTGTTGTTTTGTTGTTTACTGTAAAAGGTGACCTCGGTGTAAGGAAGAAAGCTCAGAAAAACCTTTTAAACACTCAGGTTGTAGCCTGTACTATAGCTTTCACCTTTAAAGAAAATACAGTTCTCGAAATGCCACAAGTCTCTTCCTTGTTCTACTTGTTCTATGACCATGTGCGTATTACATGGTCATTAGACTATTAGTGTAATAATAATATTACAGTAACCATGTAGCCATAACATTGCTGACGTCACCAGACTTTCCCGTGCACATGCTGTTATCCTAACTCAACGATGCATCTCACCCTACAGGATAACTACACTGCAGGAGAAGACGAGTGGTTCATGATAAGAGCATGCCAGAGATGATTATCTGTAGACCAAGTGGTTGGGCCTTGACCAAGGGATGTTTATCTTGCCGTCAGAGTTCCTTAAACTTTGATGGTCCTTTCCTGGCTTTGTGTACAACACAGTGGCTTTATCTAAAAGTTAATTCAATTGTCACAGCTTTGCATACACGTGGTCCAATCATGTACTCGATTGAAACTGTTATTTGTGATTTGGTCAAATTCCCGTAATTCTCAAAGACTGATGCCATATTATATTATTATATTAATACCATTTGATAACTATTGTTATTTATTCTACATTATTTCTAATCTCACTTTGAAACGAGTGACTAAAACAAAACACAGCTATAAACAGCATTTCCGTTTGACTTACCTGTCCATACCAATTGTATTCCAGCATAATGGCTATCGCTTGATGGTGGTGGTGTTTGTTTCCGGTTTAAACTGTTCTTAAAATATGATGGCCACTCTGACTTCGGTTCTGTATCTGTACAACTCCTTGCTTTTCCCTGGGCGTTGTTGCCTAATAATGTCGTCAGGTCTCGGGGTGGGGGGGGGGGATAGCTAGCTTAGCACTCACCCATCAACATGGCACAGCCCAGCTCAGCACAGCTTAACCACTACACTGTTGAAAGTTTTGCACTCCCAGAGCTTACGACCTGTTGATAATGAACCTGAACCCATTATTTTGAGTCAATGAATTGAAAGAAATAGGGCAAAGAATGAAAGCCACCGGGCCAATTACCGGCCCGCTTTGATGTATTACGCAGCCCGTGCTCCTCACCCAAACCGCTCCGCGTCTTTTGTCTTTATCCCCTCTGTTATTCATTAATTATTCTGACCGGGGTCAAGGGTCGCACGGCTAATTGTGCAGACCATCTTACTTTGAGGATGGTGGGGATTCTGCCTACTCACACTGGCACTCTTCCTCCCTGTGCCTAGCCACCTTGCATTATGCCAATTAATCCAATTCTTACATTTTTTTTTTAATCTTTTACTTTTTCTCCTGGCCCCCCTTTGTTTCATTTGGGTTCTCATTCTTAATCTTTAGGGTTTGTAGGTTCCACAACACCAATACCCCTCTCCCCCCTCACTTATCTGGGGGTGGTTGTGGTTAGTGATGCTACCGGGGGAATTGACAATTTAGACCAGGGGTGGGTAAAAGTTTCAGCACGGGCCTGATTTTTGTTTTGTCCAAATCAATTTGCAGACCAGAAAAAGGGCAGTATATACTGTAGTATATTTATCATTTCTACGTACTTTCTATCTAGTGTGGCTCGCTTGTCGTAGTTTGACACTCCTGGTTTAAACCCTCTCTAATTCAGAGGACAGACCAGGGGGCAGACATACCATTTGAACTTTAAATGTCTCTGACAGGAGGGATAAACTCTCTGTGTGTAACCATTCATGACCATTTTAGCACTTAAAGACTTTTATCCAAAGTGATTTAGTTTGTTATGTAACATATTCAAACCCACAACTCCTGCTTCAACCAGCCATTGAAGACACTCTCTGTCCCTAACCTTGATTCCCACAAGTCAAACCCAGCTAAAACGACATGGCTCTCCACAGTAGACTTTGCTTGTTCTTTCCTTTTCATTTCCCACAGCTGCATGATGGGTTAACCGCCCTGAGCTCTGTCACAGTTTGAGCCGGTTAACAGCCTGTTGGAAAGGCCACACTTGATTTATGGTATAGATAGGTAGTATAGTCAATGACATTGTTGTCCGTCCATCTGTCTGTCCTACCAAGTAGGATAGTAGATACTAAACCCCACAATACGTGGGTTGTGCACTTCAGAAATATGTGGCCCAAAAAAAGAAGACTCCTCTAACTACTCTGTTGCAAGATATAAATCAGACTGGAACCAAGCTAGAATGGAATAGGCATATCCCCAGTGGACTGCGAACACTGAGAGACAGTCTTCTGACTCCCTTTCATTTTAATAGAATTAAACCCTTATTTATACAGGATAGTCTCATTGAGATAACATCTCGTTTGCTAGAAAAACCACCTCCAACAAGAAGCACCGATTTGACATTGTACTGTAACTGATCGTGTTTGGATCCAATGCTATATGGACTCCCCTCTTCCTGCTGCAGGTCAAGGCAGACACCCTCAACACCACAGAGGACTCCATGTAAATACAAGAAACAAAAGGACATATTATCCGAGCGGTGAAGGCCATGTGGCGGAGGAGAGGGGCCCGTCATCTGTTAAAGCAACCCGTGTCAATGTGATTAGGCGGAAAAGACGGCAACTCAGTATTTTATTGTCTGCCTGGCCACTCTATCTCTCCCTCCATCTGAAAGCGTGAATTACGGAGATGTCATGTCCTTGTCTGGAGATGATGGGTGAGGGAAGTAAAGTTTCCATGGGGCGAATCTATAAATAGATAATGTACTTTTATTTCTATGTATAAAATATACAGGAGTCCACAGTACAGCGTCCACCAATGGCATTAGTGTGAGGATTTGAATTAGCTCGGTAATTGCTGTTGTTTTTTTTGCCTGTAAGCTCTTTAAACACTTAGGGGATTTAAGAGATTGTTCTAAGTAGACTGTAGAAAATGAGAGTTGTGAATTTTATAGTTCTATGTTGGGCCAGTCTTCCGTGCTTAGTGAAAGGTCACATTCTTTTTAACCTGTTATATTATTTCAGGATGTCGTTAAACCAGTTTGCCTTTTTATTGAGGGATTGTAAAATTGAATTTAGTCGCGTACAAGTTAAGTATGAGATCTTGCATATGTCATACTTCATCATGAATTTTATTTTAGGTTTTTATTTTCAAGTTTATTGCATCTCCAAAACCAGACTAAGATTTGTATTTATTTTTGACTCACTCCATTGGACTTTAAGAAGTTGTGTTCTTTCGATGTCAGCTAGTCCAAATGCTCCCTTAGTTGTCTCGTGACGGAAATCCCAGACCCAGGGAAAGGGGATACCTAGTCAGTTGCGCAACTGAATGCATTAAACTGAAATGTGTCTTCTGTATTTAACCCAACCCCTCTGAATCAGAGAGGTGCAGGGGGCTGCCTTAATCGGCATCCACGTCATCGGCGCCTGGGAAGCAGTTATTGTGGGGGTTAACTGCCTTGCCCAAGAGCAGAACGGCAGATTTTCCACCTTGCTGGTGCGAGGATTCGAACCAGCAACCTTTCTGTTACTGGCCAAGCTACCTGCCACCCTGGCAACAGCCTGTCTGCCTAGGGAGACTAATAGTTGTCTGTCATGAACAGACAGACGTGTCTCTAATTTCACCCCATGGAACTACTGTGTATCACTGCTAGCCTGGTCTCCATGGCTGTCCTCTTCAAAGGGAGTCTGTGTAGCCCAGCACCACTGGCTAACACCAGTCTCAGACTGGCCCCTGTCCCCTCTCCAAAGGTTCCTGGGGCAGTGTCTGTCCTGACGCCACTGGTAATAGGTGTGTCCCAGTTTGGCCTAGTTAACTTGGTGGCCGGAGAGGGGAGATGGGGCTGAAGGGATAAGGGGGAGGGGGCTAAATTACACCAAATGATGACAGGACACAGCGGGTCTGTGTGAGAGAGTTGTTTCTTCTCTCGATCCTCATCCTCTTTAGATAGGAGCAGGTCATAGGTGACTAGGGAGGACAAGATAAGATCACGCTAGGGTCTTTCACGAGGCCACTGATGCATTTGACCTGGTGGTGTGAACAAATCGAGATCAACTCTGCTTCTGTCATGAACTATTAGGGAAAATGTGTCTGCTTTTCCGTTTAGAACGTAGGGAAATGAAGAAACGTTCAGGGCTTTGCTCAAGCAATTCCTATTTCTCTAAAGTATGAACAGCATGAAATGGGCTCCAGGTTCATATTGTCCATGTGTACATGAACATGACACAAATAATAGAGCATTTGTCCCTTGTGTGGTCCCTTTGATGAGCACAGTGGGATAAGGATCAATCCAATAGTCAGACAGGAACGTCACCATCCACCAACAGCCCCCACCTCAAACCCCTCACTAGTACCATAACCCCTTCAAACCCGCCACCACACCCTCCCACCACTGAGTCCTGATCTCCCTCTCAGCACCTCTAGCCTCCAGAGACCCCAGCCTCACCCCTCTCTCATTATAAAACAGATCCCAAGTCAGCAGGGGGGGGGCAGATCTCCTCAGACCTTACTAGCCACTGCTCACCACTTGCTGCTCACTGCTCCAGCCACACACTACTGGACTAACTGGTTGCTTATTCTATTTCATGCATTGTACCATTGTACCTTTTCTTTTGAATCCTATTAGTGGCTGAACTTGGTTTAACTGAAAAAGACTGACGACTTCACTCAATTAGCCGTAATAGGATTAACCGCTGGTATGGGCCGGGAGGTTTAAATAGGAAAGGAATTTTGGCAGACACCTGCTACATGCACTGCATTAATCTCATAACGTCTAGTATGTGGGGGCCGCTTAATAATAGGGGCCAGGGATGCCAGTGTTCCAGTGTGCAGTAGGCTCTGTGTGTATGTGGATGATGGGGCAGAGATCTGAGAGTTGGCAGACACACTGAAGGCCGTCCCTGTCCTGTCCCAAGCCCCTGCCTAGGCCTGTTAGGCTGCCAAGAGCCCATCTGTGGGAGGGAGGAAGAGAGGGAGGGATAATACAATGACTTTATTAGGAGGAAGAGGTGGGGGGTGGGAGGGGCTCAGGACTAGGACTCTGTGTGTGTGTGTGTGTGTGTGTGTGTGTGTGTGTGTGTGTGTGTGTGTGTGTGTGTGTGTGTGTGTGTGTGTGTGTGTGTGTGTGTGTGTGTGTGTGTGTGTGTGTGTGTGTGTGTGTGTGTGTGTGTGTGTGTGTGTGTCTTCAATAAAAAGGTGACTCGATTTCCCCCAGGTCATAAAATACAACGTTTAAATGCTGTTACGAATCACATCCGAAAATCTCCAAATGTCAAACAAGGCCTTTGCTTTAATGTATAGGGAGTATTAACACTGGAATGTATTCATTTTTATGTTTTACATGCAAATGGAAAAAGTGTAAAAAGTACCCATCTGGGGAGGAAAGTGCAGTATGAGATATACAGTACCAGTCAAAAGTTTGGACACCTACTCATTCCAGGGTTTTTCTTTCTTTTTACTATTTTCTACATTGTAGAATAATAGTGAAGACATCAAAACTATGAAATAACACATATGGAATCATGTAGTAACCAAAAAAGTGTTATATTGGCAAACCGTGCCAATATATCCTCCAAACACCAGCTTCCATATACAACAAAGTACATTACGTATTTTTTTGTTTTCCCTTTATCCACTCAGAGGGATTGGATCAGAATCATGTGTGCCAGGGGAATCCACATCTGCTCGACAGTGTTTCTCCGTATGGAAGATGGACTGTTTCCCTGACACAGTATTCTGGCCAGTAGACAAGACACCTAAAAAAGCTGAGTAGCCTAGGTATAGTTCAAAGATGCTACAGTACTGTACAGTAACTGCAACTGGCCCTCAGGTCTCCCATGCAGGCTCAGAGTGAGTGTAGGCCTACACTATAAAAGCTCTTCTGTTGAACCACAGCTGTCCTGGTTGTGGGACTTTAATACCCTACCTACGCTCTTCCTTTGGATTCATCCCAGCAGAGATGGGGTCTGGATGGGAGTGTGTAGATACATAGATAGACTCCCTCATACTGACTGACTGCAGGCCTAGTGGGCCACAGCACGACACCCCCAGGCACCGCGCCAGCCCAGATGGGTGGTCTGGCCCAATCACTGCCTGAATCTCTGAATTCCCCCTTTGCTACACCCAACCCCTCAGTGGGGTCCATATGGCTGTCAGCTTTGGGCCCCCCACCAACCCCTCCACCTGCCCTGAGACAGTCAACATCAGGCATAATCAGGCTCACAGCAGGGGCTGCTTGTACATACACACTGCTGGATTCCCATCCATCCATCCCCCATGCCCCCAGCAACCATAGGGGAGACCCTGCTTCTGATAGGATCGACCCTCTTGGTACCTCTTAGACACAGGCAAACACGTGTGAGTACACACAAACAAATACACAGGTGTATACACACACACTCTTTATCGCTCCTTCTCATTCTCGCTCACAGACACACTCAATGGCACACACACCGAAATGCAGGTAAGGCCCTAGCTCCCCTGAACCAGACACACTTTAACACATGAAAGGCCTCCTGCAGACCAGAGAAAACAGAACTGCTGCTTTGAAGTTTCCCTGACTTCTCCCCAACACCGGCTGCAAGTCTGATTCATTTCTTACTTTGGGTAACCTGTATTGGCCAACTGTAACTGAGCTGGGAGTTATTCTACTTCATAGACAATAGCCCCAACATCCCAAAACTGGGAAATATAAACTCTCAGTTGCATAGCTAGAAGCCAGGGGAGGAGAGAGAGGAAAAAAAACTCCAAAGAAACCGTATTTAGTGTTAGTACAACCAAAATAAACGCACACACATGTTAACCCTGAAAGCTATAATTCCAGTGACATGTCTTGGCTCAGTGGTCCATCAGCACTTTGTGAGGAGGACTTATTCTCAGGGAAAACACTGGCCAAATCCTGTGGGACAGAATTCCTGAGAAAGGACCCTTGGAACACAAAGATACTTTTTGGGTGGTTCCTGGCTCAAATGTGCAGACATCGGCATGCCTTTTTAAACACATCATGAGATGAAGTATTGATAGCAGAGCAGAGACAGCCAGAACGAACGAACGCACGGACAGACACACACACACACTCAGCCAAGTCTCACACAACACACTCATCCATTGCTTTCCTCTCAAAGTTTTGTTTGATATGGTGTGTCTAATCGAATCAAAATATAGATTCCACCACTACCGGGCTAGGGACAGTAACAACACTGCCCTTGAACCGAGCTAGGTGCCTCACTTCAGTAGCTCTAGTTGCCTACCTAGCCATATTGAGCTCCAGAATGTGACAGGATCATCAACAATGAGCATCATTCACCTTGTTGATTTATGAATGAAAATGATGTGTGCCTTCATTGATATAGCCATACTTTACAACAGTCGATCAGAACTGGTCGATCTCCAAGGCATTCCTATTCTATCGCTAAACATTCTGTATAAAACCCAACGATAAATCATCAATCTTTCTTTCTTTTTTTGTCTCCCGCTGTTGGCGGTAGGTGTACCCGATTCAGCTGCCCTGCGCGCCGGGTAGGAGAAATGTTCACATTTTTAACCATTTCATGTGTCTGAAGGTACAAACTCTGACTTCCCGGCAGGCCAGGAGAGCAAATCAAGTGCACTAGGCCAACTGCTGGCCAATCGGATGGCTGAGATTACCGTGTCAGCAGTGAAGTAGCAGGCATTAAAAAAAGATACAACAAAGTTGATACCATGAGATTTCAAAAAGTTTAAAACCATGACTAGAGAGAGACTGTCAACTAATATAGCAAAGAGCTTTAGTTTTTATGAATTAGTTCATGTTTAAGTTGTCTGTCAACACTGTCAACACTTATTTTTCAACACTTTTATATGCCATAAAATGCACGTTCTTCCTACTTCCACTCAGACAACAACCAGCACTGTAATGAATGAGTAGGAAAGTGTATCGATAGGTTTGCGTTGTTATTATTAGTAGTGAAGAATTTCACTTTCTCTGTTCATTGGTGTAACAACAGGTATTTGTGCATGAGGCAGGATTAAAGCGGTGCAACTCAAATTTCACCATCAGCTGGAAGACGGTGACCCTTTTTGGTCAGTGTCAGCAGAGGAAAAGGAGAGCGGAGGAACGTTGAGAGGCGGACCCTCACATGCTGACCAGACCTCTCGCGTGCATGTTGATTTTGTCCACGCACACCAGACGTGATCAGGACACGCAGGTTGAAATATCAAAACAAACTAAATTAATTAGGGGACAGGTCGAAAAGCATTAAACATTTATGGCAATTTAGCTAGCTATCAATTTAGCTGTTGCTAACTAATTTGTCCTGGGATATAAACATTGGATTGTTATTTTACCTGAAATGCACAAGGTCCTCTACTCCAACAATTAATCCACAGATAAAGGGGTAGCGTTAAACTGAGTTTGTTTCTAGTACTCGCCTACTTCAGGCTTCTTCTTTGGACTTTATATGGCAGTTGGCAACCAACTTTATGGTGCATTACCACCACCAACTGGACTGGAGTGCAGACCTTAGTTCATCTTTCAATCACCCACGTGGCTGTATTCTCCTAAAAACCGATGAGGAGATGGGAGAGGAGGGACTTGCAGCGCGTGAAGCCAAGTTCTATTTTAGCGCCTGGCTACGCAGACGCTTGCGAGCAGTGGGGTTGCAATGATTGAATAACATATATGTGCAAATGTATTTTGCAGTGCACGGGACGCAAGTGGTGTGGTCAGCATGTCAGCTGCTCTCTCCCTCCACTGAGACTGACCATCAGATGCAGGGGCCTTCAGCCCAGTAAAGTACAAACAACAAGCGAATTATTTAAATGTATCCTCACTCAGCTGTGCCTCATGGGTAATACAACAACTGATCGATCTATTACCGGTGTGATCATATAGCCAACTTCAAATTTTGAAATATAATTTCAAAAAATGTCCCGAACAACAATGCATGGGCAGGGCAATTGAAACAAAGCCAGTACACGGTGATAATGTATTGGACCTATAGCTTACTGCACGAACTTCATCGCTACAGTGCTGTTCTTAACTGGTAATGTTGCATAGGCTTACGTTTTTTAAGTCATGTTAAAAAAAATTGAGTAGTAGATCCCAGCATGCATTTTGACTCAGAAAGTGATCTTGACTCAGAAAGTGATATTGACTCAGAAAGTGATCTTGACTCAGAAAAGGTTGGTGACCACTGCTTTACAATGTACAGTAGATTTGTCAATCAAACACATAGGCTGCACATACAGTTGAAGTCGGAAGTTTACATACACCTCAGCCAAATACATTTCAACTCAGTTTTTCACAATCCCTGACATTTAATCCCAGTAAAAGTTCCCTGTTTTAGGTCAGTTAGGATCACCACTTTATTTTAAGAATGTGAAATGTCAGAATAATAGTAGAGAGAATGATTTATTTCAGCTTTTATTTCTTTCATCACATTCCTAGTGGGTCAGAGGTTTACATACACTCAATAAGTATTTGTTAGCATTGCCTTTAAATTGTTTAACTTGGGTCAAACGTGTCGGGTAGCCTTCCACAACCTTCACACAATAAGTTGGGTGAATTTTGGCCCATTCCTCCAGACAGAGCTGGTGTAACTGAGTCAGGTTTGTAGGCCTCCTTGCTCACACATGCTTTTTCAGTTCTGCGCACAAAATTTCTATTGGATTGAGGTCAGGGCTTTGTGATGGCCACTTCAATACCTTGACTTTGTTGTCCTTAAGCCATTTTGCCACAGCTTTGGAAGTATGCTTGGGGTCATTGTCCATTTGGAAGACCCATTTGCGACCAAGCTTTAACTTCCTGACTGATGTCTTGAGATGTTGCTTCAATATATCCACATAATTTCCCCTCCTCATGTTGCCATCTATTTTGTGAAGTGCACCAGTCCCTCCTGCAGCAAAGCACCCCCACAACATGATGCTGCCACCCCCGTGCTTCACGTTTGGGATGGTGTTCTTCGGCTTGCAAGTCTGCCCCATTTTCCTCCAAACATAATGATGGTCATTATGGCCAAACAGTTCTATTTTTGTTTCATCAGACCATATGCAGTTACAAACCGTAGTCTGTCTTTTTTATGGCGGTTTTGGAGCAGTGGCTTCTTCATTGCTGAGCGGCCTTTCAGGTTATGTCGATATAGTACTCGTTTTACTGTGGATATAGATACTTCTGTACCTGTTTCCTCTAGCATCTTCACAAGGTCCTTTGCTGTTGTACTGGGATTGATTTGCACTTTTCGCACCAAAGTACGTTCATCTCTAGGAGACAGAATGCCTCTCCTTCCTGAGTGGTATGACGGCTCCGTGGTCCCATGATGTTTATACTTGCATACTATTGTTTGTACAGATGAGCGTGGAACCTTCAGGCATTTGGAAATTGCTCCCAAGGATGAACCAGACTTGTGGAGGTCTATAATTTATTTTCTGAGGCCTTGGCTGATTTCTTTTGATTTTCCCATGATGTCAAGCAAAGAGGCACTGAGTTTGAAGGTAGGCCTTGAAATACATCCACGGGTACACCTGACACAAATTATGTAAATTAGCCTATCAGAAGCTTCTAAAGCCATGACATCATTTTCTGGACTTTTCCAAGCTGTTTAAAGGCACAGTCAACTTAGTGTATGTAAACTTCTGACTCACTGGAATTGTGATACAGTGAATTATAAGTGAAACAATCTGTCTGTAAACCGTTGTTGGACAAATTACTTGTGTTATGCACAAGGTAGATGTCCTAACCGACTTGCCGAAACTATAGTTTGTTAACAAGACATTTCTGGAGTGGTTGAAAGACGAGTTTTAATGACTCCAACCTAAGTGCATGTTAACTTCTGACTTCAACTGTAGGTAAAGAGTTGTATATCCCCCATGTGAGAAATTGAACAAGAAGGTTGTCCATACCTCCCATGTGTTGTGTGGTTGATACCAGGCTGGAGGCTGCTGCTCTGTGTAGTAGGCCCCCTGGTATGGGCATGGAGGGCGGGCAGGCCGGGTTGGACAGGCAGGGTGAGGAGGGTAGAGGTAGGGCCGGTGCTGCTGGGGCCAGGTATGGGGATGTGGTCCTGGTGGGCCCAAGTATTCCTGCTTCACCACCTCAGGCTGTCCCCTTAGTTGACCCCTCACCAGCTGCACCACAGGCACGTCAGTCGGGGAATCGAACATGGCTCTCCACGAATGGTCTTGTCTGGGTCGAAGAGAAACAGGACAGACAAGGGCCTATACAGTCATTACGCCACTCTGTAATGTTTGACCCTTCCCACCTTGCTCACCAAATACCCATATGGGGCCATGGGGTCATGCTTGCTGGGTGATGTCCTTGTCTCTTCCTAAAGCTACTAAATCTTTTAGGGGATAATGAGAGTGTCACTGTAGTAATAAAGAGCATCGTGTTCTGTATAAACCCTCGAAATTACCGCAGCATACTGAATTCAGTTTATACATAAACTAAATCAAGCTGGGCAATTGAATTGGGGAAAACAAGTTGCCAGCAAACCAATGTTATCAGTAAATAACGAGAGCTATCTGTAAATGACTTAAAGTGACATATTGGGGACTATTCATCCAAATCATGATTCAGTGCAGTGTGGCCTGTCTGTAAACAGTGTAATACATTTAAATGCCATGTTTTACTTTACGTTGTATAGTCCCACAGAGAGATTGTACGTCAATAAGTCAATTTGGGGCCTTTCTCAGTAGTCTATTATGCACATCTGTCAAATAATTGTCTGTAATCATATAACATACAAGTTGACACCTTTCATGTTCCTGGTGGTTTTGTTCAGATATGGAGTCGGGCAACTTCTGCCTACATTGTTAATCATCTGTGGCACAAATGAGGACCCCTCAGCCAGCTTCGGCTGCCCTGGCCCATGCCTGTTTGAATATCTGTGTGTCATCCCTATGTGTTCCCCATTAGAGCTCAGGCAGTGGAGAGACGGCCCCACACACTCAGAGACAGCTTTGAGAAGTAAACAGAGCAGAGACTAGAAGGGAAGGGGCCTCTAATAGGGAGGTAAGGAGAGGTGGCAGTGAGGTGGAAGGGAAGGAGAAGTGTGTGGGCCCTAAGCAATGGCCCTTCTCCTCTTCATCCCTTCTTTCACATGGAGATGTAATTGGCAAGGTTCTGGCTGGCTCTCTCTCCATCTCTCCATCTCTTTCCCCTTCTTTCTCTCTCCCCCTCACTCTCCCTCTCTCGCTTTCTCTCTCTCCCTGTCCCTCTCCCTCTCTCTGTGCATAACGCAAACACTATTTCATTTGCCCCTTCTTTTTCTTCTGTTGCCAGCATTGCAGAGCCCCCGGGGTGCTAGATAATTGCCCATTCTATCTCAGACACTGGACAAATGTGTTGGATGAAGTTGGGCGACGGGAAAATAAAAAACATTTAGTCTACCTATCATCCATTCCACGGGCGATACCCTGTTTTAGCCTGCCCATTTTGAACAATTGGCCTTGTCTGCACTTGACTTGGGTCTGTGTCTGTGTTAGCCATTGTTTGTGTGTAGGTCCCTCTATTAGGGAGAGGACATTCTGCCCTCTCTGACAAGGAGTACATTTTTGCCAGTGGTAATATACTAATGGGCACTTGTGGGCAACGTAATGTCACTAAACCAGGCTTTCGTTGCCAGTTGCACCCATTACACTACTTAGCCATATTTAGAGGTCAAATGGCCCTAAAGTAATTTAGCAGTGACTGTCTTTGTCTATCATTTACTAAACAGTTGACACCTGTGTTAGGGGTGGATAGTGTTGAATTGAAAAATAAGGATGTGACTATATATGCCCACCAAAATGATTTCTATATCCATTTATACTGAACAAAAATATAAATGCAACATGTGAAGTGTTGGTCCCATGTTTCATGAGCTAAAATAAAAGATCCCAGAAAAGTTTCATATGCACAAAAAGCTTCTTTCTCTCAAATTTTGTGCACAAATTTGTTTACATCCATGTTAGTGAATATTTCTCCTTTACCATCCACCTGACAGGTGTGGCATATCAATAAGCTGATTAAACAGCATGATCCTTATACAGGTGCATCTTGTGCCGGGGACAATGAAAGACCACTCTAAAATTGTGCAGTTTTGTCACACAATACACTGCCACAGATGTCTCAAGTTTTGAGGGAGCGTTCAATTGACATGCTGAGAGTTGAATGTTCATTTCTCTACCATATGCTGGCTCCAACGTCATGTTAGAGAATTTGTAACCGTGCCAGCCCAGGACCTCCACATACTGCTTCTTCACCTGCGGGATCATCTGAGACCAGCTAACCAGACAGCTGATGAAACTGAGGAGTATTTCTATCTGTAATAAAGCCCTTTTGTGGGGGAAAATGTATTTTGATTGGCTGGGCCCCAGTGGGTGGGCCTATGCCCTCCCAGGCCCACCCACGGCTGCGCCCCTGCCCAGTCATGTGAAATCCATGGATTAGGGCCAAATGAATTTATTTAAATTGACTGATTTCCTTACAAGGTAAAAGTCTGTCGTCCTGCCCCTGAACAAGGCAGTAAACCCACTGTTCCTAGGCTATCATTGAAAATAAGAATTTGTTCTTAACTGACTTGCCTAGTTAAATAAAGGTCAAAATAATTTGAAAAACAAAAAAAATTGAACTGTAACTCAGTAAAATCTCTCAAATTATTTTTATGTTGCAGTTTATATTTTTGTTCTGTATATTTCAATGAGATGGACCTCATACTACATGCATATTCCATATAGAATGTGTTCAGCAAATTATATTCACAGTCTGCCGTAAAATCAAGGTTGAATATGATTGAGTCACAAGATGATGAAACATGACATGTTAGAAAGCTTAAAAGCTTTGAATCCTCTTGTATTGTGTCCTCTCTTGCAACGTATTGATCACAGCGTGGTATGATCACTTAATTCTCCATCAATGGGTCAATCAGTTCCCAGTTACATCTTCCTGGTTCAACGGGCCCCCAGGCTGTTTATTTGGGGTCTTTCGAAGGCAACATGCAAATGTTATTCTGTCTCATTCCTTTTAAAAGAGACAGCTTTCGTGATGGTCCTTCTGCCCCTCCTCTGCCCAACTCACACACACACATAAATGTTTTTTTGACTATTCTTGTGGGGACCAAAAAATTGATTCCGATTCAAAATCCTATTTTCCCTAACCCTTAACATAATCTTAACCCCAAACCCCTAAACATAACCCTAACTCCTAACTCTAAACCTAACCCCTAACACTAATTGTAAACCCTAAACCTAACCCCTAACACTAATTGTAAACCCTAAACCTAACCCCTAACACTAATTGTAAACCCTAAACCTAACCCCTAACACTAATTGTAAACCCTAAACCTAACCCCTAACACTAATTGTAAACCCTAACCTAACCCCTAACACTAATTGTAAACCCTAAACCTAACCCCTAACACTAATTGTAAACCCTAAACCTAAACCCTAACACTAATTGTAAACCCTAAACCTAACCCCTAAGCCTAAAATAGCCTTTTTCCTTTTTCCAGACACATTTTGATTGTTTTACACTATCCTTGTGAGGACTTCTGGTCCCCACAAGGATAGTGCAACCAAAAACACACACAATACACACACGTCCTTCTCAGCCCCAGAGAGAGGAAGTCAGTGCATCGTTTCCTCAGGAGGATGTTATGTTCTGAGCGTCTGTGTCACAGTCTGACGAGCAAACCCCCCCCCCCCCCATGCCCCCTTTCACCCACTCAACCACCCTCCACCTCTCCTCCTCATTAAAACCCATCCCACAGACACCACCATTCTGTGAGGCTCTCTGCTCTCGCGTCACCTCCTATCCCCCACTGCCTCTGTGTCTTCCTTTGAGCCTCAACCCTTTATTTTCATCAGGCAAGACATGAAGAGAAAAAAAAAACATGTTTCTTCTCTCTTCCCTCTCTTGTCTTCAGTGGGCTGCTGGGGCTTTGTGACTGGCCTTTCAAGTAGCAAGCACCTATTTATTTGCTCTTTTCACCGCTAATTCTCCATCATTGTCCCTCCACACCTCCCGTGGAGCTGTGAACCAGGCAGCCATGAGAGACTGCTTTCTCTCCTTAGGATGTGAGTCACTGAGCTGGGATAATGATGAGGCTACGGACCCTGGAGAGATGCAGGCCTTATTCACGGCACAGCACAGCCCTGCTATTCTGTTCTGAACAGCCCAACCGTAAGCACTCTGCTACTCCACAATCACCACATGTGTTATGTGTGCAAATGAACTCAGATTATAGGTCATAGTTATATGAAATTACTTCTTGACATCACTTTTCCTTTCAACTGCCGGGTAGAATAGGCCTACCAGTCCCATGTTGTGTTTCAAGATGTTTCCTGACAGTCTGATCATTCTTTGGGCTTGTTGTTTGAGAGGCATGTTGACACACAGGCTATTTGTTTTGAGGTAGCCGACAGCTCGCGTCCTTCGTCAAGATATCACACTTGTTGATTGAACCGTCTCTTCACAAATTTGTACCACCTGCGTTCAGTTATCAGACAGACAGACAGACAGACAGACAGACAGACAGACAGACAGACAGACAGACAGAGAGCATGTCTGCCTTGCGATTGCAGCATTACCCTACCCATGAGAGAGAAAATACACTTGGATCTATCTGACTGTCTGCCTCCCAAGTCAATCAGATCACTTTCGTTACTTCAAAGACAAATGCGCCCCAGCATAAGAGACAGTGGATTGGTCTCAGATTCCTCGTCTCCATCCTCTATGTCAATCTATGTCATCTCTAGTTGGTCAGGTCTGGGTTGCAACGTATACGTTCACTGAACTCAATGAGACCCCCCACTGGGGTAAGGTTAACATGGTCTCCACTTGGAACTGAACTGTTAGACCATACAATGATTCAATGTTTGCATTATTTCATCTCTCTCTCTCGCTCTCTTTCTACATCTTAGTCTCTGTTTCTCGGTCTCTCTCTCTCGTTCTTTGTGTCCGCCTTTCTGTCCGTCTCTCTCTCCGGTCTGTCTATCTCCATCCCTCTATCTCTCTCTATTCAAGCCTTCTTTCAGCATTTTAGTTTAGTGTCTGTGGAGCAGTGAAGTGCCCACTCTTTTCCCCTCTACGGCAAAGTGAGTGTCTGAAGGGCTCTCCCATCACCAGACATAGCACTTGATAGAAGAGTAGTGTCATCTCAAACCAAAGTCATCCTTTTCTTATTGAGGCAATGTTATTTAGTTCCACTATCATTAACATTAGTATAATATCTGATCTGTGTTATATCTGAGATACTATCAGTATCTGAGATACTGAACACTAAGGTGGTAGTGGTCCAAGATGCTCAACTTGTCTTCATGCTCATGTTGTCTTTCCCCTATGATCCACAAGAGGGCAATGTATACACTATTTCCTATGCTCCTTGTGGTTCCCCTCTCTTGCCCTCCTATAGGAATGCATAAAGGACTATTATACATTTAAGTCCAGTTGGGGTAAAAACTATATTAAGAAATCCTATTATAGCCTAGGTATTACATGACTCATGAAATAACTCTGACTCATTGAGTAGCCTACTCCCACATACATTACAACACACTGACAGCATGCCAACCCTTTTCACATAGTGGACACACCACTCATAATGCACAATATGCATGTAGAGTTTTCGCTAAGTCATAGTGACACGTTCTGTAATGACTCATGTGCCCCTTTAAGTACTGGCACTGGGTCCCTCGCCCCTCACCAGTGTAGGGTGCAAGCCAATGCATTCCTGTCTAAACAGGATGCCCATATAACATGATCAAATCAAATGCCCCGTGATGAATGTGCCAAATTACAGAAGTCCGAGAGAGTTTTATAAAAACATATTGAGAATCATATCTGGTGACCAAACAAAACAGGAAATCCCCCCCCCCCCAAAAAAGGGGGGTGTGGAAGGCTGTTCTTGCAATGCCATTGTGTACAGTGTTGAAGTTCACTGGAACAAAAACAATCACAGCACATGAGATATGCCGTTCTCAGACGAACAAGCACAAACAACTGCAAGGCTGCAGCCACACGACTATCTACAGTGACTCACACGTTTATTTCCTTTCCTGGTACTTCTCAATCACAAAGCGAGATGGATTTTTTTCTTTGTTTGGGGAAAAATCAAACGTCAGTAAACCTCAGCATTACTACATACATTTTAATCAGGGCATATAATGAATCAAGCGTATGTAATAGTAATGGAACACTAGTCACTTTAATAATGTTTAAATAATGTTTACATACTGCATTACTCATCTCATGTATATACTGTATTCTATTCTACTGTATTTTAGTCAATGCCACTCTGACATTGCTCAATCTAACATTTATATATTTCTTATTTCCATTCTTTTACTTTTAGATTAGTGTGTATTGTTGTGAATTATTAGATATTACTGCACTGTTGGAGCTAGGAACATAAGCATTTCACTACACCCACAATAACATCTGCTAAATATGTGTATGTGACCAATAAAATTTGATTTGATATATTATTATAGAGTTATTTTGGTTCCCCAACATCGCATAGCCAATCGGAACCATCACTTCAAAATACCCAACAAGTGTCAACAGTTTAAATGTTTCCGATGTTTGTAAAGAGCAATCCATCCTGAATAAGATAAACTTCCTGTTAAACAGGATGTGGTTAGTGGAGAAGTTAGGGTTGGATAGGACCAGAGTAGGTATAAATTGTATCCAACCAATCTACGGTCAGATACTTCACCCCCCCCCCCCCCCCCCTCATGCTCAAGGGTAGCATTGGGGATAGGGTTATCTGATCCTAGATCTGTGGTTTGAAGTACCTCCAGACAAGGCACAGAATTCCATCATCATCCAAATTGATGGAATCCATTCAAATGAAAATCACACAGGCCTACTGCTACAAAACATTTGCTAGATACAATTTTTAAATCAGAAATATCTGTCTAGATAAATCTGTGATTATTGGTTATGAGAATGAAAACTGAAGTAGCCTACCTGTGTTTGGAGTGGTTAGCAGGTCTGTAGGTGGAGGCAATGGAGTATTATAATGTTGCACTCTAACTTCAGCTTTGGATATCAGCCCTGGATGGGCAAGTGAAAAGGCCCTAGATATTTAACCAAAACCCTGTTTCCTCTTTTGTGTCTATTGGAGCGGAGTGCAAAGGGAAGTTCTTGCGTCAAATCCTTGGTTGGACATATCTTGGACAGAAATAATCACCCACAGATTTTGACAAGTCATCCTGCTATGTATACTGATGAATGTGTGTCACATCACTCACTCCGTGGCGTCTTTTTCAAAGAGGGATGCGTTGTTAGGATGGAGTTCGAGCTTTTAGGAGCGGTGATCGAAAGTATAAGTGACATTTTCTGTAAAAGTTTCAGGTGAATTTTCAGTTTTTGACATGGCATCTATTTCCTCAATGAGGGATGCTTGTGCAAGTTCTTACCATAATATTGTTTACAGTAAACAGGGCTATTTGAAGTCCTTCAAGTCAGATACTGTACATTGTAAATGTACATTGTAAATTTAGTAAAAATGTAGGCAGAAACAATTTGATATCATGAAAGAAAAATACTATCAGCAGTTACTTGACATTCCTTTTTCTATATTTTTTACATTTTGCACTTGATTTAGACAGTTGGAAACAAAGAGGGAGACAGGCAAGTAGGAGAACAGTAGATGCAGGAATTGAACCCCAGTTCACGGTGGGGTCTGGGGATTGGTATATGTGTCTAGCCGTGAGTGTTGCTGCTAGACTGCAGGCTCTGCACAGTTACTTGACTTTCAGCTAAGTCTTGACTCCTCAATCCTCAATCATTCTTGAGACAGTCTATCCATGTCTGTCTGTCGAGTGCAGTTCCTCTTCTCATGAACAAAGAAGCATACAGGAGAACGTAATTGCCAACCTTTGTGGAACTCTGACACTCTGTTCCATCCGGTACAAAGGCAAAGCACTCTTCTATTCCGCGTCTGTTGAGCCCATGTCTGACACACACAGTATAATCTACATAATTAGAAAGATGAACAGCCCATCAGAAGTGATTTGAGAGAAAAAGCCTCCAATTTCCTCTCAAAATATGTACCATTATGATTATGTTTATTCACACCAGTTAGGGATGACGAGAGAGGGACATGGATGGGCACTTGTTTTGGCGAAAAAATAAGCGTCTTCAGATTGTCCACAGGGAACAAACAGTACTGAACCCCAAAAAATCAAGGCGTCAGAGAAGCACTTCATTACTCTGCTTTCTCCCTGCATTATTCTGTCTGAGGGGATGAACTAAGTGGTTAATCAAGCTGAAGCCTATGCCTTGTTTGAGGGGCCAGGAGTGGACAGGAGAGGCCCGTGGCTATGGATGCTCCACGGACCGTACACAAACACACACACGCGGTACACACACACACACACCGCATTACAAACACGTAGGCAGGGAGTGGGCAGACGATGGAAGCAGACACTCAGAGGCTTGTGTCTGCCTCAGTGCACAGCAGAGGTGAAGGGTCGCCCAGCTCTGAGAGGGGCAGCAGGCGTCCCACTGGACAGAGGAGCTCTTCTGTGTGATGGTGAGGTGGATAGTGCAGACTACTTGTTGCATGTCTTTATATGACCTCTCTCCTCTTCTTTCTGAGAACTCAAGTATCATCATCTAGGTCTGATTGTCCAGCCAGCATTCCATCAAACGCTAGAAGAAAGAGACACGTTTATATTTAATGAACCATTGACTTTCTACAATGTTTCTGTTTCTACATTGTTGTGTTTTCCCGCAAATAACTTTGTCCAATGCTTTAATTTGATTCACATTGATCAGACCCAATTCAATAATAACTGCTTTGTTTGTGTTTTCTGTCTATTAACCCAGTTGAGATTGCTAGTATTCCTGGTATTTCCAGTGAAGATTTAAAGCATGATGATGAAAAGCATTATCCATTGATTTCAGTAGAGATTTCTAGTAAAAGCCTGATGACGATATCTCCTATTTTGTGTTTAGTCCGTAGACAGAATGTCCGTGGACAGTTCACCCTGGCAGACAGACAGAGTCGGAGAGAGAGGTGGCCTGGCGAGCCGAGCACAGAGATACTGTTTGATCTCCCCGGGACAGGTCAGGACTCAAAGATTTAGTGTGTGATCTCTGGTAGGGAGCAGGAAGAAGAAGGGAAGCATGGCCACCGGCCCACAGAGACCCTATTATGACCAAACACATCAGGGAGGCCAGACTGGGAGATCAGTAGCAGCATTGGAAAGGAATACTGGGTCAATAATATGTGTTGGTCAATGGCCTGTGTGTGTGTGTGTGTGTGTGTGTTCTCTGTCCATATTTCTCTTTGTCTATATATGCTTGCCTGTACTTTATCATAGATAATAGTAGGTATATTGTATGTCATAGCAGACACATAGGCATATCTTGACATGGATGAGACAGTGACAGTATATATGTATTTAATTAATAACTTAAACATGAACTTTAGAAGGAAGGTGATGAATATTCCATCTCAAATTCAAATTCTTCCGAATGTTCAGACAACTCACTACAGTGTTAAACTTTTTGTCCAAAAGTTTCAGGGAGACAGTCAGATCAAGATCAACTAATCTCTCTTATCTTCAAAACTGCTAATCTTTTTTGTCCTTGATTCTGATCGATGCATTGACTCTGTTCTCCAGGAGCCGTGTCAACTCAGCCTAGTCAAGTTACACAAAAGATAAATGTTTTTAAAAAATGAAAATGTTCCACCTTTTTAGATGGCAATTGTATGTGGCTTCATGTCTGGCTTACCTGTGCCTCTTTGATCATGCCGGAGCATGGAGATGGGATGGCTGGGCGTTTGATTCCAGGGGTACTTTGACAGCTCACAGGCTGGCAAAAGGATGTCGGATGTCTGCAGGCAGATCAGAGGAGACAGGGTGGAAATCAGAAGTCCAGCTGGGAGAAGATCAGAAGAGACACAAACTTCAGCGAGAGCCATTGTGAGGTACACAGACAGCGGCTCTGATAACTTTTCTGTTTCTTGTTTCTTTTCTTATCTTTGTTTTTTCCTTTCGGTACGTCCTTTTCAGAATTTTGAACGGCTCATTTAAAGGGTCTGTGAGGTTTTGTCTGACTTTGACAAAAGAGGTCTTTTTTTTCTTTTTTTTTTTTTTTTCTTTTGGTGTCCTCTCGGGGTTTGGCTTAATCGTCATGGGGGTGAATAACTGTTCGATACTTACAGTAGGCTCCACACATTCACATTGCACATGTTTTTTTTTTTTATCTTAATGAGACTAACATGGTTAAGGTCTGGATTCATTCCAGATCGCGGAAGATCTGCGTTATTGGTTAAAAATGTAAAAGCAACGTTACCGTGTTCACATCTCCTTCGCATAGAGTTGATCAGGCTGTTGATTGTGGCCTGTGGAATGTTGTCCCACTCCTCTTCAATGGCTGTGCAAAGTTCCTGAATATTGTCTGGAACTGGAACACGCTGTCGTACACGTCAATCCAGAGCATCCCAAACATGCTCAATGGGTGACATGTCTGGTGAGTATGCAGGCCGTGGAAGAACTGGGACATTTTCAGCTTCCATACATTTTGTACAGATCCTTCCTACGTGGGGCTGTGCATTACCATGCTGAAACGTGAGGTGATGGCGGCAGATGATTGGCACAACAATGGGCCTCAGGATTTCATCACGGTATCTTTGTGCATTCAATTTGCCATCCATAAAATGCAATTGTGTTCGTTGTCTGGAGCTTATGCCTGCCCATATCATAACCCCACCGTCACCACGGGGCACTCTGTTAACAAAGCTGACATTGACAAACCGCTCGCCCGACACAACGCCAAACACGCTGTCTGCCATCCAGCAGCGGATTTAGGTATGGGTAACATGGGCAGGCATCCAGGGCGCCATCTTGCTGGGGGCGGCACAGGGGGCGGCCAAACAAAAAAATTTGGAATGGTGACATTTGCACGATTGGTTTTCTATCGCTCATTTGCACGTCACGCCACTTGCACGTCACCTTTTGTGACTGTGGGTCAACTAACCTTGTCGGAGTGGGCGCCCTGATTTTCGTTTGTGACCTAGGCAGGCTACTACCTGGGAAGGTCTCCCACTCAGAAGTACGAGATGGGGAGGGGGGGGGGGCGATGGTAGGTTGACCCCAGGTCTCCCCACTGGAAGCCCGAGGTAGGGGGGAGCGGGGGAATCTATCAAATAGCACATCTGGCACTAAGGGGACACACATAAATGCTGTACTCTCCATCAAATGGAAATTTCCTCAAAGAGGTTGAACTGCTGGCACAATTTGATCCAGTCATGAAAGAGCACCTCAACCGTGTCTAAAAAGGGACCTCGAGTCACACTACCAACTACTTTGGCCACCAAATACAGAATGAACTCATTGATTTGTTGATGTAATTTCAATCCTGGTGAGTGACATCAAGCTGGCAAAATTCTTCTCTATCATTCTATACTTTGGCATCTTACACAAACTGTACACCCTGTTCTCAGCCTCCACACAGCGATGGGCCATCCCGAAAAAACATGTGGACATCACTTTGAAGATGTGGACTGAAACAAGGTGGGAGAGTAAAGTTAAGAGTGTCGAGCCACTGAGGTATCAGGCAGCAGCGGTGAGAGAGGCACTGATTGAGGTGAGTGATCAAACCAAAGACCCTGTGATAAAGATTTAGGCCCAGTCCTTGTCAGAGGAGGTGGGATCATACCGCTTCAGCATCTGCACAGTGGTGTGGTGTGACATCTGGAGCCAGATCCAAAATGTAAGCAAGCTGATGCAGTCTCCCAGTATGCATGTGGATGTTGCAGTCAGACTTCTCAGAAAGACAGAGCGAGGTCTCAGCAACTACAGGGCAACAGGCTTTATGACCGCACAAATGTCAGCCAAGGATGTTTGTGACGGTATGAATGTAGAGGCCGTTCTACAACAGAAAAGTCTGAGGTCCACAAAGCAGGCACTTTTCATACAAATCCTTTTATGAGCCTTTGAGTGATGGCCCTGAAGAAGCTGGAGGTGACATTTTTTCAATGTTGATTCTGCAACCTCAGCCCTTCAGGAACTGTGGGAGAGAAGTTTGGAGTGCTGTCAACCTTCCAAAGTCTCTCAAATGAGGAGCTGACACAACAATGTGAATCCCTTAGTATGACACTGCACTATAAAGAACACTCAGACTTGGATGGCAGAGAGCTTGCACAGGAACTGAAGAACTTGCCTGACTTGCCATCGAAGACCATGACCCTGCTTGAGCTGATGATATTTATGCACAAAAGAGAGCTCTTAGAAATGTATCCAAATTTGTGGACTGCTCTCAGAATGTGTCTTACTCTTCCAGTGACCATAGCTGAAGCAGAGAAGAGCTTTTTAAAAGCTGAAGCTCATGAAATCCTACCTGAGGTCCACCATGTCACAGGAACGCCTTAGTGGCCTTTCTGTCATCAGTATTAACTATGCAATCGCTGGGCAGATTTATTATGATGATGTAATTGATGAAGGCAAGAAAGTTCAGGGTTTACGTGTAGATGGCAGTTGTGCAATTTAGTTTGTGTGTTTCTTGTTTGAAGTGCAATAGTGTAATAATCAGGTTCTCTTCTTTATAAATGTGTTATTCTATTTGTGTGATAAAGGATTTGTGCAATTTAGTTTAATTTGTGTGTTTTTTGTTAGCAATAGGGTAATAGTGTAATAATTCGATTATCTTTTTCATTTGTATTTAAATACTACAATTTGTTTCTATTTATCTTTGTTACTTCTTTTTGATATTTGAGTTTTATTTTTGTATATATTTTTATATTTATCTAGTTTTAAATGTTATGATTAATTATTTGTGTTGTTCCAAATGTCTGAATAAAAATTACAAATAGTGCAAAAGGGTGTTTTTGTTTGTTTGTTGAGGGGCGCTAAGGGGGGGGGGGGTTCACCCAGGGAGCCATACAAGCTAGAACCTCCACTGCTTGCCATCTGCCCAGTACACTTGAAACTGGGATTCATCTGTGAAGAGCACACTTCTTAAGCGTGCCAGTGGCCATCGAAGGTGAGCATTTTCTCACTGAAGTCGGTTTCAATGCCCAACTGCAGTGAGGTCAAGGCCCTGGTGAGGACGACGAGCATGCAGATGAGCTTCCCTGAAATGGTTTCTGACAGTTTGTGCAGAAATTCTCATTAACAGGGACGTAAACAAATTTGTGCAAAAATGTGTGAGAAATAAGCTTTTTGTGCATATGGAACATTTCTGGGATTTTTTATTTCAGCTATTTCAGTTAGAATTTAACATTTTGACTTCATGCATGTATCACTAAATGCGTAGTTTCAGTTTTTCCTTGGAGTTCAGTATCGCATGGTGTAGGAGCCATAATATGCCAGTTCAAGGTGCAATCTGTTGTTTTAACAATAACAAAGTGGCTACACCGCCCCTGAATTGGTAAATAGCTTAGGTATTGGGGCTAGAGAAATGGCAATGCTCCCAAATTCATGGACAGAGCTATGGATGCAAGGACAGACCATCCATAAGATCATACTGTTTTTAGGCAATACAGTGTTACCAAACAAAAGAGTAAAACAAGCTTATATTTTGGGTTCTGGTGCAGTAAGACAATTTAACTCAGCTCAGAAGTCTATAAGTTATATTATTCAAGAATCAATGGGTATATGAATTTCAAAGTTAAAAATATCGTAACAACTGCTGATTGCCCCTTTAAGCGTTTGATTGCCAGCTGAACGGTGTGGTAATGTCTCCCTCTAGTGCTTGTTACCCATAATGCTTGAGGTGAAGCAAACGTTTTTGATGAAGTGTCAGAAACAAATTGATAGGATGCAAATGTAGAATTCAAGGTCAATGTGTGAGGGTGGGAGCATTGATTATTCAATTTGTGACAATACTATTACTAAACTATTTTGGTTCAGGATTCTGTTTTTATGAAGAAGTCATTCGCATTCTGTAAACATTTCAAATCCATCTGCAGGTTTATGTCAAAGTTGCCTGTATGACGCGACTCATTAATAAAGAGAATGACGCTGGCACTGGGTGGCGCTGTTGTCCAAGATGTTTAGCAACATATAATTCCAGACATAAGCAATCTATCAACAGGACTTTGCGCCGTACTTGAGGTTGGACAAGCACCGTCTGCAATTGCAACGAAGTATCTAAAAGGTGTATTTTGCAGCAAAGAGGACGATGGCAACAGTCGTGAAATTGAACACCGGTGCAGAAATGCCCATTCTCGGTCTCGGGACGTGGAAGGTTCGTTCTAAATTGAGCAAGTAATCCTTTTTACTTGTAGTTTGCCAAGGAAGCTATCTATGTTACTAGCGCCAACCTTTTGAGTTCTTGGTCTTTGAGCTCGTTTAGCTACCTTGGACGTTACACAATGGCATGTATTTAATGACAAATGAATACGTATCTTTCTCTCTTCCGTTATCAATTTAATTATAATATATTGTCAATTACTTTTCTCTCTAGCACGTTCTTGACAATAAGCATAACTGGGAGCCAGCTGTAATTCCAGAAAATGAGCAATGCCATTTGTTCGATATATATTGTCAAGATATTGTGTGAACTCTTTCGTTTTTAGGAATAGGCAATGGGCCCCATAGTTTCTGTCACAAAGCTTTTCGTAGCTGTGGTCTTGTGATTTGTGGTTGAAAGGCTGCACCCATTTCCTCAGATGCATCTATAAAAGTCACACATGCCTTTTGTTTCATATTTTGTGATCAAGTCTGTATACATTTGAATCCACAAATCCATACATTTGCAGGCTACTGAATACTTGTTATTATTGGACCATCCACCATCCCCTCTTCTTGGGTATGACACTACAAGCTTGGCACATCTGTATCTGCAGATCCTCTCAAGTTCTGTCAGGTTGGATGGGGAGCGTTGCTGCACAGCTATTTTCAGGTCTCCAGAGATGTTTGATCAGGTTCAAGTCTGGGCTCTGGCTGGGCCACTCCTGCGTTGTCTTGGCTGTGTGCTTAGGGTCGTTGTCCTGTTGGAAGGTGACCCTTCGCCCTAGTCTGAGGTCCAGAGCACTCTGGAGCAGATTTTCATCAAAGATCTCTCAGTACTTTTCTCCGTTCATCTTGCCCTTGATCCTGACTAGTCTCCCAGTCCCTGCCACTGAAAAACATCCCCACAGCATGTTGCTGCCACCACCATGCTTCACCGTAGGGATGGTGCCAGGTTCCCTCCAGACGTGATGCTTTGCCTTCAGGCCAAAGAGATTAGACCAGAGAATCGTGTTTCTCATGGTCTGAGGCCTTTATGTGTGTGCCTTTTGGCAAACTCCCAAGTGGGCTGTCATGTGCCTTTTACTGAGGAGTGGCATCCGGCTCTAGGTAGAGTCTTGGTGGTTCCAAACTTCTACCATTTAGGAATGACGGAGGCCACTGTGCTCATGGGGAACTTCAATGCTGCAGAATTGTTGTTGGTACCCTTCCCCAGATCTGTGCCCCGACAAAATCCTGTCTCGGAGCTCTACGGACAATTCCTTCAACCTCATGGCCCGGGTTTTGCTCTGACATGCACTGTCAACAGTGGGACTTATATAGACAGGTGTGTGCCTTTTCAAAATGATGTCCAATCATTTGAATTGATCACATGTGAACTCCAAGTTGTAGAAACATCCTCAAGGATGGCCAATGGAAACAGGATGCACCTGAGCTCAATTTCGAGTCTCAAAGCAAATGGTTTGAATACTTATGTAAACTAGGTATTTCTGTTTTAGTTTGTTTTATCATTATAGGGTATTGTGTGTAGATTGATGAAGACATTTTTGTTTATTTAATCCATTTTAGAATAACGCTGTAATATAACAAAATGTGGAAAAAGTCAAGGGGTTTGAATACATTCCAGAATGCACTGTATATATTATTTTCAGTCATAACATTTATAGATTCATGGGCTTTAGAACCCACCCTTCATCTGCTCTCTGCCCATTCCACCCGACTGTATCTCGGTAAACCACCCTCTTATGATTTGTCAGCCACTCCTGAACCTGTGACCAAAATCTGCAGTGCTGAGATGGTTATTTGCCCCATATACATAGCATTATGTTGGTGGCAAGAATTTTGTATAATAATTGAATTTGAATCAAGCGTTGTTTTGTGTATCAGTTCATAAACCATGGGGCATGGCCTCGGAACATCTCAAATCTCTTCCCAGCTATTTTGCAATCTGTATGGCACTGCTGTCAACATTTTGGTTTTGTTTTTCAAATGAAACTGGTATATTTGTCCAAGTGTTTGACATTGGGGAGGGGACCAGTAACTTTATGATAATTTTTCATACTTTGGTCATCATTCTTTGATCTGGTTTCCTTCAAATATCATCCACTTTCATGAAAAACATGATTTTTACTATTCATGACCTTTAAGTATAACTTTTGTTATACTTTTGCAGCTTTTATTGAGAGGTTTAATTCTTTAATATTGAATCATTTTAGCCCCCCCCAAACTCGTATTCATTATATAAATATAAGTAGGCAGCGTCATACTAAACTGTGATATCACTAAAAGTGTGATTTTCCCATAAATTGGCAGGTATTTACCTCTCCATGGTTGCAAGATGTCGTTTATTTTTGCAAACTTTCTAATGAAATTTGTTGTAGTGAGTTTTATTTATTTTTGTCTACTTCACCATCAAACTATTTTATTGGTAAACTACAGGGTAAAGTTGTCTTTCAATGATCCAATCCAATAAGTTTTCATAACTAGGTTTTAGTCCAGAGAGGCTAGAGAATCAATCAATCAATCAATCAAATACATCAGCCGATGTCACAAAGTGCTGTACAGAAACCCAGCCTAAAACCCCAAACAGCAAGCAATGCAGATGTAGAAGAAGCACAGTGGCTAGGAAAAACTCTCTAGAAAGGCAGGAACCTAGGAAGAAACCTAGAGAGGAACCAGGCTCTGAGGGGTGGCCAGTCCTCTTCTGGCTGTGCCAGGTGGAGATTATAACAGTACATGGCCAAGATGTTCAAATGTTCATAGATGACCAGCAGGGTCAAGTAATAATTACAGTGGTTGTAGAGGGTGCAACAGGTCAGCACCTCAGGAGAAAATGTCAGTTGGCTTTTCATAGCTGGAGCTGAAACTGGAGCAGCAGCACGACCACGTGGACTACATTAGGGAGTCATCAGGCCAGGTAGTCCTGAGGTATGGTCCCAGGTAGAGGTCAACCGATTATGATTTTTCAACGCCGATACCGATTATTGGAGGGCCAAAAAAGCCGATACCGATTAATCGGCCAATTTTTAAATGTTTTACTTATTTGTAATAATGACAATTACAACAATACTGAATGAACACTTATTTTAACTTAATATATCAATAAAAACAATTTAGCCTCAAATAAATAATGAAACACGTTCACTTTGGTTAAAATAATGCAAAAACAAAGTGTTGGAGAAGAAAGTAAAAGTGCAATATGTGCCATGTAAGAAAGCTAACGTTTAAGTTCCTTGCTCAGAACATGAGAACATATGAAAGCTGGTGGTTCCTTTTAACATGAGTCTTCAATATTCCCAGGTAAGAGGTTTTAGTTATTATAGGAATTATAGGACTATTTCCCTCTATACCATTTGTATTTCATTAACCTTTGACTATTGGATGTTCTTATAGGCACTTCAGTATTGCCAGTGTAACAGTATAGCTTCCGTCCCTCTCCTCGCTCCTCCCTGGGCTCGAACCAGGAGCACAAAGACAACAGCCACCCTCGAAGCAGCCTTACCCATGCAGAGCAAGGGAAACAACCACAGGCTCAGAGCGAGTGACATTTGAAACGAAATTAGCGCACGCTAAAGAGCCAGCCATTTCACTTCGGTTACACCAGCCTAATCTCGGGAGTTGATAGGCTTGAAGTCATAAACAGCGCAGTGCTTGATGCACAACGAAGAGATTCTGGCAAAACGCACGAAAGTGCTGTTTGAATGAATGTTTACGCGCCTGCTTCTGCCTACAAATGAAACTGGTATATATCAGTCAAATACTTATATACTTGTATGGTCAGTCAGATTATACGCAATGCAGGACACGCTAGATAATATCTAGTAATATCATCAACCATGTGTAGTTAACTAGTGATTATGCTTGATTGTTTTTATAAGATAAGTGTAATGCTAGCTAGAAATGTACCTTGGTTTACTGCATTCGCGTAACAGGCAGTCTCCTATGGCCTATTTATTGCCTACCTCCTGCCTTTTGCACACAATATATATAGACAATTTTTTTTCTACTGTGTTATTGACTTGTTTATTGTTTACTCCATGTGTAACTCTGTTGTCTGTTCACACTGCTATGCTTTAATCTTGGCCAGGTCGCAGTTGTAAATGAGAACTTGTTCTCAACTAGCCTACCTGGTTAAATAAAGGTGAAATAAAATAAATAAAAAGTCTCCTTGGAGTGCAACAAGAGGCAGGTCGTTATTGCGTTGGACTAGTTAACTGTAAGGTTGCAAGATTGGATCCCCCGAGCTGACAAAGTGAAAATCTGTCGTTCTGGCGCTGAAGTCCTCAGGTCCTCCAAGAGGGAGAGAATTAGAGGGAGCATACTTAAATTCACACAGGACACCGGATAAGACATCCAGATATAGCAGACTGACCCTGGCCCCCCGACACACAAACCATTGCAGCGTTAATCATCTAGATCCTCAATGAGACTGAAGATTGAACTTTGCTCAACTTTCTAGAGTTTTCCCCATTTAGTTAACACTATCAATGTTTCACTTTTACTTTGGGAATTGTGATCAAATCAACACAATTTTAGCTACTTTCATTGCAACATACCGAAACAAAACAAACTATGCAAGAGTGCAAGAGATGTTGTTGTAGGCAGAGCGCATTGGTGTAGGAATTTGTTGCATTGACAGGCACGAGTTATAGCTAATTTGTAGTCCGCAATAAGGAAGTGATTGCGTTCTACAGGAGCACAAAACGTGTACATTTCTAGACAGCAATAGGGAAGTGATTGCTTCTTACAAGAGCACAAAACGTGTACATTTCTAGACATCTTTGAAAAGTGAGTCCGGTAAAGAGTTTTTTTTTTTTTGTCTTAAAGGGGCAGTGTTGTATTTTGAGACAGGCTTGAATAAGCTAAGTAGCTAATAGACCGAGGGTAGCATAATTTGTCTGATTCTCTGTAATAATGGCATGGGAATTATAATGACACAATAATGTTCAGTCACCTTGTCTGAAGGACAAGTGTATAAACATGTTTTAATGGTCAAGCCCTGCAAGTCATGGAACGTAGGCCTACATTGAACACCACACATTGGCTGCTACTGTAGGCTGAATGATGAACATGTATTTCCATTTCAAAATGTTATGTGATTCATTCTCTCCATTGTTTGTTATGGTAGGCCACTCTGGTAGGCCTACATTATGATCAGATAGCCAACTTGGCCACTGTTAAAATAGTAAATAAAAGTGGTTGCAGCCTCAGTGTTCACAGTGAACATGCACCGGAAGTTGCACAGAAATATCACAGGGTTCAAGTTTGCGCTCAGCAGACCTGAAATTTGCTCAGTGCTGAAAAATATTAGAGGGAACAACAAAATTGAGTTGTGCCATCAACCCTGGAGTTTTTCCAGCGAGAAGGACACAAGAAAGTAGTCAAGACGACTAGATTGATTAAGCCTCCTCCATGTATATCTCAGTAGGTCAGGGTTTTTAAGCCTCCGTATATCGACTAGCTCTAATGTGTCCATGACAGTCGTGGTCTCCTTAAGTGCACGAGGGTGGGATTTCCTTTACGGTCCATTGAAGTTACTTAAAACTGTGTTATCTCCCACCATAATATGATATTTTGTTGCTTGTGAGATCGATAGATTGTTATAAATATTTTCTAAGAAGTGTGGATCGTCATTATTTGGACCGTATAGATTAATGAGCCAGATCTGTTTATTGTCCAATAGCGCATTTAAAAGGATCCACCTTTTGTTTGCGGATCTGTTTGGACAGTTTGCACATTCGGATCGAAATAATTTTTAGTTAAATATCATCACCCCTTTTGAGTTTCTTTGCCCATGACAGAAATATTTCTTCCTCCCTGTCCCTTTTCCACACAACCTCCGTCTGTAGTAGCCAGGTAAAGACTGATAATGCTTTTTAAAAATCTGCTAAGCCATTACAATTACAGCTAACTATACTTATTTCACCATTTACTGTACTGTAATTCAATTATACTAACCATAATATATGCCTTTAAAATTTACTACCAAAAAGTACCATGATGATCAAGGTGCTTGATGCCCTGAATTTATCCATACTTACTAATACTACCAGAATCAATGCCTGACATCTATCCATGTAGCTGTACCATACTACACGCACTGCTAAACATACCGTAGCTGCAACTGACTAAGTAGATCTCCAATGATCTTTCCAATATCCCTCCGGGGAACGCCTCCCCCATCCCAGAACGGAATGTTGTCCCGGATGATGTCATACCACCTCCGCACCTTTAGCGTCCTAAGCATACCTTCAACCGCCGATTGCCTACTGAAGATCTTGCTCCCTCCTCTGTACCAGTCCCCTCCAGGTAAAGTAACTGATGCGGTGAAGGCGGCCATAGCTGCAGGCTATAGGCACATCGATGGGGCCTTCATCTACCAGAACGAGACCGAGGTGGGAGAGGGCATTCATGCCATGGTCAAGGAGGGGGTGGTGAAGAGAGAGCAGCTGTTTGTGGTCAGCAAGGTGAGATACAATGTCACTGCAGGACAGTCATCTCTGGTCTCAAGTTTGTAACACTGACATTGCAGTGAGAAGTTGAATCACTCTTTAATATGCTACTTAAAATAACACACTTGATATCAAGGCTATATGATTGAAGTGATCAAATCTTGGCTAGTGAATCTGTTGTTTAGATTGAATTGAGGAAATTGGTTCGAAGTTGCGCAACTCAAGCTTGCTCTCTTTTCAGCTGTGGTGCACATTCCATGGGAAGTCTATGGTGAAAGAAGGCTGTCAGAAGACTCTCAGTGATCTCAAGCTAGACTACCTGGATCTTTACCTGATGCACTGGCCCATGGGCTTTCAGGTGAGACTAATACCATTTTAACACTATCTCACTTGTAGCTTTTTTGCTCAAGGAGGTTCCATCATTGGTTTATGACGGGGGCATTCAAATCCAAGCCTGGAGGTATGGGAGTGCTGCTGTTCTACCTGATAATGTCCCAGGTCTAAATCCGTCCCTGATAAGAGAGGAAGAATGATAATCAGCAGTAGACCTGGCTTCAAGGTCTAGATTTGAATAACCCCGGTTCATGGTGTTGTAAGAGGAGTGTTTTGTGACTTTTATAATTGTTTTACTACTATCGTTGTTGCGCAGCCTGGAGAAGCACTCTTCCCTACTGACAGCAATGGAAACTTTATCGATGATGGCTCCAACTTCCTGGAGACATGGGAGGTGAGCCAGTGAGAGAGGACGCGTCCTCTAAGACACTATAGGACACTGTACAGTTTTCTTCAATTGAACATCACTTAAACTGGGTTATATTCATTAGACACCAAACGGACTGAAACGGGGACTACCCGGTCCAATAAGAAATGCAAATTTTTGTTTTCTGTTTTTGTGCCCTAACGAATACAACCCTGAGTTTATTATAATCTATCACATATTGGGGATGCCATATTGACCTGTGTCTGATCTGATGTTGTCCTGTATACTAGGCTATGGAAGAGCTGGTGGATGCTGGTCTGGTCAAGGCTATCGGTGTCTCCAACTTTAACAAAGACCAGATTGAATCCATCCTAAACAAGCCAGGCCTCAAGTATAAACCTGCCAACAACCAGGTACTGACGTTCATTACTGAATGAGTGTTTACTGATGGTGATAGTCACTCAAAAAGCTCACAAGCCTGGGATCAACACAATACATTGTGAAGCACACAATGCTGGTCCAACATTCCTAATTGTATCTTGTATCCCTCCACCTTCTTCTAAATGAGACTTTTCAGGACACTGATTCACCCAACGCTTGTTTTAAACTCTCCCTCAAAGGGCAGAGGCCTCATTGTCAATAGTCCCATTGTCTTATTCACAGTGACAGCTCGGTCAGATAAAGGCCAGTTTAGTGCCTTTTATAGTCCACCTCTTTCCCTGAGGCAAGGCAGCGATGCTTTGGTGACCTTTATATTCCTGCTGTTTTCCAGGCACATCTATCCCAATAGACATCTTGATTAACGGGTACATATCAATTTGATTATTTGAGTGGACAGACCCTCTTGTGCTTTCTATTGACACCATACTGAACAACTTCCCAGGCTTCTGGAATAAACAGCAAAACTTCATGGGGCTTATTTTGACAGTAATACACAATGTGTCTTAATTCAAATAAATGTTATTTATTTGTAATCTACCTTACATAATTAAATTATATGTTTATCAAAGTAAAATACCACCCCACTAATTCTCTAATGCTACAATACATCCCATGTATAAGAACTGCATGTGAAGTGAATAACCTCACAAATTATTTATGCCGCCAGGTTGAATGCCACCCTTATCTGAACCAGGAGAAGTTGATCAACTACTGTCACTCTAAGGGCATCTCTGTGACAGCCTACAGCCCCCTGGGTTCCGCAGACAGACCATGGTGAGTGTATATACTTCAACTAATAATACCTAAGATATATACTCTTGAGTATACAAAACATTAAGAAGCCCTGCTCTTTCCATGACATAGACTGACCAGGTGAAAGCTATGATCCCTTATTGATGTCACTTGTTAAATCCAATATTGCGACTCGATATTAGGAATGTGTTCCTAACGTTTGGTATGCTCGGTGTACATTCACCTAGTACATTACATTATTATTACATTACATACATTATTATTATTATGAACATACAAAGCCATTTACAGTTCTCCCTGTGAAAAGATTGTAACACTGTGTCAATAACAGGGCCAAACCAGAGGACCCTTCTCTGCTGGATGATCCCAACATCAAGGTCATCGCTGAGAAGCACAAGAAGACCTCTGCCCAGGTACTGTACTCTAATAGCCTTTTCACACTATCGAGCCAACCCGAACCACACTGATATTTTCTTTATCCTGGGATCACATTTACATGTCCACTTTCCTCTCTCTGTCATCCTCACTTCAGGTCCTGATCCGCTTCCATATCCAACGGAACACGATTGTGATTCCCAAGTCTATCACCCCCACACGTATCCAGGAGAATTTCAAGGTATTCGTTCCCATAAATTCTCCATTTATTTGAAGAGGTGTGTCATCTGATTTTAGTTCACACGTGTCGCTTTGGGGTCATTTTTTGTCTTTTTGAAACATGCAGGTGTTTGACTTTGTGTTGAGCGACGAGGAAATGAAGAGCATTCTGGGCTTCAACAGGAACTGGAGATTCTGCCCAGTGATGGGGTGAGACTCTACTTGGTTTAGTTTGACCCATTTAGTTTGACCCCACCCCTGAATTTCAGTCAAATCGTCATTTGAATGTGATGACAGCTATGTTTTATTACGGTGTTACTTTTCTTTGAATGTAAATCTACTTGGTGTACTCCCTGACGAAGGCTATGCACCCGAAACGCATCTTCAACTTTGTTTCCATTGAGCATGGCCATATAAATAAGTCAGTTCCTCCTTTCTTTTTGATGACCAATTTACCAAAGAGCACCTTCTGTCTACCAAAACCTACTATTTTGTACCTTAGCAGCGCTTGCCTTCCTCCTTTTTCTACACACTTTAGTGGTTATTTGATGTTTGAACATTTGAACTGTCTCTGTCTTTCTTTGTTTTTCTTTGTCACCCAGGAGCATGAAGCACAAGGACTACCCCTTCAATGCCGAATTTTAAGGAAATGGGGATTCACAAAGTTACTTCTGGTGTTGTGGCTTGCTTGAGATGTCTGGCCTCTGTTCTTGTTTCGATACATTCTTATTTCTCCCTTTAAGACTGTGTACATAAATGGCCATCCTTGAGCTAGTTTCTAGCTATTAAAGACTGATTTAGTATCTGTGTGTTGCAGTATTGTATTTCTCATGACATATACACTCTGACCTATATTGTTGCTTTCTAGCCTAATACACAATAGTAATTATTTTTCAACAATCATGGAAACAATGACATAGGATCGATATTAGTGAAGTATTTAAAAGCTTGAGTTTGGTTACTGGTTTGGTAGGAAATCTGGAGTCTTGGATCTGCTAACGCACAATAGTTTGGCTTCGCACATGACCCAGTTTGTGTCTCTTTTGATTTGAGTCTAATGGTCTCTGACCTTTTCAATGAGCCTCCACATCTAAAGGCCATATAATAACCATGAGAATTCAGTCCAACCAGATGAGCTGGGTATGTCATACATGGACATTGTATGTGATGTACAGTATTACATCGGTTTTGTTTTTTAAAATGGCCAAAGGGTGAAACATTGGCATATGCACACACGCTTATCCTAATAGTGCGTTAAGATATTTTGTTGAACACTCCTTCCCTCAAATGCCTAGTCATAGGTGCCTTTTGGCCTAGAATGAATCATCCACACTACTGCCTTTCAGGATGATAAAACCCCTAGTCACAGACTTTGACTTGTGTGATACTGTTGTGAAATTCCCAGTTCCTGTTATGGGTGTAAGATGGCACAGTGATGCCATCTATTGGTAAATGTTCATTACTGCAACTCTTGTGTTTTACCGGGGTGCTTGAGATACTCGGATGGGTTGTGATGTACTGAACAAGTCTGGTTACTCGCATCAATGCCTCTGTCTCGTCATTTAACATTCAAACATGGTGTCAGAGTCGGATAACTAACCATTCTTTCCGCAAATTAGAGTCACCTGCTCTGGTTTACAAACAAATGCTTATTTGTGTATAATTTCGCCCGGAATTGGCCTTAAGCTAGAGTGAGTTTGCTAGTTAGCTTCAGTGTTGTTAGCACCGGTTAGACATGGCAGCGAACATTCCCCCTCCCGCCGTTATGAAGCTCAGCGGGGATTGGAGCACGAACTGGGATACGTTTAGAGGTGAATGGGAGGACTATGCGCTAGCAACGGGACTTCTGGAAAAGGAAGATGAGGTAGTGGCTGCCACTTTGAGGACTATAATGGGAACTGAATGCCGACACGTATACAAACACAACCTGAACCTAACAGCAGCACAGCAAGGTAACGCTATAGTTATTCTTGATGCTCTTGAACATTACTTTACGCCAGCAAAGAACGTCATCTACGAGCGTTATGTTTTCGGTCGTTGCAAACAGGAGGACGGGGAGTCCATTGACAGCTTTGTCACTAGGTTAAGGGAAAAGGCAGCTACATGTGACTATGGTGCTTTAAGAGATGAACTGATCAGAGATACGATTGTGCTTGGCATAACTGATGAGGGCACCCGCAGACGTTTGCTGAGAGAACGTGACCTGACGCTGGCCTTGGCAGTGGAGACTTGCCGTGCAGCAGAGCTTACTGATATACGGATGAGGTCCATGGAGCTAGAAAGGCAACATACGGACAATGTCAATGCTACATTCAGGCAGCCAGTAAAGAAATTCCCCTTTGCCACAGCTAATGCTAATACTACAGCCAACTCTGCAGTAGACAACCCCAATACATGCCGATATTGTGGCATTTCTCATGGATGAGGAAAAGAACACTGCCCAGCCTATGGAAAAATATGCAAATCCTGTGGTACAGCTAATCACTTCGCAAGGGTCTGCATGAAAAGCAAGAGAAAGGAGGGTAAAGTGCACTCCATGGAAACAAACACAGATGAAGGGAACGACAGTACAGAGGATGTATATGCTAGCGAGTGCATAGGGGCAGTGAGGGCAAAAGGACAAAAGTGGTTTGTCACTCTGCTACTTAATAATAAACCACAGCAATGCCAGCTAGATTCAGGGGCCACATGCAACGTTATGAGCCTTAAAGACAAAAGGAGGCTCGCGCCCAGAGACAAACTCACACAGAGTAGCACCAAGCTGAAACTGTATTCAGGCCAGTTCATGACCTCTTTAGGCCTGTTTGTGACAGAGTGTGTTTTACGTGGCCAGAAATACACCCTTGAGTTTGAAATAGTTGAGGCTAGTCAACAGCCATTATAAACAAAGTCCCGGCTGGGCCCCTGAGCAAGGAGACACTCCTAAGCAAGTACCATGATGTCTTCAACGCACCGGTCGAGTCAGTTCCTGGGGAAGTCCACTTTGAGTTGGACGCAGCAATCCAGCCTGTCCAGTGTGCACCCCGCAATGTACCAGTGGCCATGAAAGCAGCTACGAAGGCTCAGCTTGACAAATACGAAGCAGATGGCCACATCATATCCGTCACCGAGCCTACGGACTGGATAAGTAATATGGTTATCGTCAAGAAACCAGACAAGCTACAGATATGCATTGATCCTAAACACCTCAACCGGGCTCTGCAACGTTCACATTACATTATGCCCACGTTGGAGGATGTTCTTTACAAGCTCCCAAAGGCCAGAGTCTTCACGCTCGTGGATGTCAGAGATGCCTTTCTGCAGTGCAAGCTCGACGAGCCCAGCAGCTACATGACCACCTTTTGGACACCCTGGGGCAGGAAGAGGTGGTTGAAGCTTCCGTTTGGTGTCTCCGTGGCTCCAGAGGTGTATCAGCGGAAACAGCATGAGCTGTTGATGGGACTCAGTGGCGTGGAACCCATAGCAGATGACATTCTCGTAGTGGGCTGTGAGGACAGAGATGACGAGGCAGAATGTGACCATGACGCCAAGCTGCTGGCCCTGATGGTAGGTGCAGACAGGTCAAGCTAAGGCTAAGCATAAAAAAGCTTCAGTTTAAAGTGCCAGAGGTCCGCTTTCATGGGCACATCTTGTCCTCCACCGGATAGAAGGCGGATCCTGAAAAAGTGAAGGCTGTCTTGGAAATGCCCCACCCATCTGACGTGAAGGGAGTGCAGCGCTTCGTCGGATTCGTCACCTACCTGGCCAAATTCCTACCGCGGCTCTCTGAAGTGTGTGAGCCACTGAGGAGGCTCATGGACAAGGACACCATCTGGCATTGGCTCCCAAAACATGACGCAGCGGTGAGGGAAATAAAACAACTGGTCACCCAGACACCTGTACTGCGATACTACAATGTGTCAAAACCTGTCACGATTCAGAGTGACTCAAGCCAGTATGGACTTGGCTGTTGCCTCATGCAGGAGGGCCAGCCTGTGGCATTCGCCTCTAGGGCACTCACCCCAACAGAGCAGAACTATGCCCAGATAGAGGAGGAGTGCCTCAGCATTGTGTTTGCATGCCAACGCTTCCACCACTACCTGTACGGGCGCGACAATATTACCGCAGAGACCGATCACAAGCCCCTTATTGCTATATTCAGCAAGCCTCTCCTGAATGCCCCAAAACGACTGCAGAGCATGCTACTGGCCCTACAAAACTACAACCTCAAGGTGGTGTATAAGCCAGGGCCAGAGATGTATGTGAGTGACACGCTCAGCAGGGCTACTGCATCAGGCACTCACACACGCTCCATGCATGAACAACACGCAGTGTGCAGCTTACAAACAGAGCAAGTGGATGTTGAACACATCAACCAGGCTGACTACCTTAATGTTACGGACCAGCGCCTTATACAAATCAGACAGCACACAGACAGGGACGGGCAACTCCAGGCATTGAGGTCTGTGATTCTGATGGGCTGGCCCGACTGCAGGGAAGAAACTGCTTTAGCCGTCAGAGAATATTGGCCTATCAAAGAGGAGCTCAGTGTTCAAAACGGAGTAATATTCAAGAGTCAGAGAGTCGTTATTCCCCGGTCTCTGCGCCCTGAGATGTTGGCACGCGTGCACTCAAGTCACATAGGAGGTGAGGCCTGTTACAGTCAAGCACGTGACACACTGTATTGGCCAGGAATGCAGAGTGAAATTAAAGACTATGTCAGTAAATGCACAATCTGCAATGAATATGCCATTGAGCAACAGAGAGAGACGATGATGTCCCACGAGCTACCGATGCGCCCCTGGCAGATAGTAAGTCTAGATCTCTTCCAGCACAGTGGCAAAGACTTTCTGCTGGTAGTCGATCATTACTCAGACTTTTGGGAGATCGACCTCCCCGACTTCTCAGCAGAGACAACGATCAAACGCTGCAAGGCTCAGTTTGCCCGCTATGGCCAGCCAGATAGGGTAATTTCAGACAATGGACCCCAATTCTCCGGAGTTGAGTTCTGAAAATTTGCTGCAGGATGGGAATTCGAGCACGTCACTTCATCACCACGACACCCAAAAGCTAATGGGAAGGCAGAGTCCGCAGTAAAAATCGCAAAGAACCTCTGCCAAAAGGCTCTGTGAGAGGGCAAAGATGCCTGGAAAGCAATCCTGCAGTGGCGCAATACCCCGACAGAAGACATGGACAGCAGCCCGGCACGGCGCTTAAAAGCAGCTCTGCCAGTAGCCAGCACTTTCCTGGAGTCATGTGTGTTGACAGACGTGCTGGTGAAGCTACGTCACAGAAGACAGGTCTCCAAGTTCATCTACGACAAATCAGCAAAAGACTTACCTGAGCTCAGGGTGGGTGAAACGGTACGAATGAAGCCACTACCAGGGGACCGGACAGGCCTCTGGAGACTCGGATCCTGTGTACAGAAAGTGGCACCACGCTCCTACTTGGTCGAAGTGAATGGATCACTGTACCGTCGTAACAGGGGTTGACCTTCGGATTGCTGAGCCAGCACCTACTCAGAAGCCTGATGGTCAAAGCGGTCGCATGACAAAATACAGAACCCCAGCAAGTCACATGGGGCCTGAGGCACTGGGCGAAGAGCCAGGGGATCACAGGTCGGCCGCTCCCTCGCCCATCAATTCTCCCCTTAGACATTCAGGTGACAAGCCCCCTGTCTTTTCACGATACGGGCGTCTGTCCCAGCCACCAAAAATACTTAATCTGTAGGTTTCCCATCAGGGATTGTTGACAGAGATAAAAGTGAAGAGAATATCAAAATGTGTTGTTGTTCTGGAAAAAAATAAAAATAAATTACTAAACTGTTCATGTTGGAAATTGTTACTAGGTTTGTTTTGTTATTGAATTGACACATCCTGTCCTATTTTATTAAATGGAAGATGTTATGGGTGTAAGATGGCACAGTGATGCCATCTGTTGGTAAATGTTCATTACTGCAACTATTGTGTTTTACCGGGGTGCTTGAGATACTCGGGTGGGTTGTGATGTACTGAACAAGACTGGTTACTCGCATCAATGCCTCTGTCTCGTCATTTAACATTCAAACAGTTCCCTTGAACAGTTTTATTTTTTTACGATAGCTTTCTTTGAAATTCTGGAATGAGTCACATTTTACTGTGTAAGTTGTGTTGGGGAATAATCAGAATTAGTTGGGTAACATAGATAAGATGTTTTATTTTCATGATATGCTTATGAGTTATTTCTCATAAGAATGTATTTTGGTGTACTATAGTGGGGAAGTTGTGTTGGGGAATAATCAGAATTAGTTGGGTAACATAGATAAGATGTTTTATTTTCATGATATGCTTATGAGTTATTTCTCATAAGAATGTATTTTGGTGTACTATAGTGGGGGCCATTGGCAGTTATCTGTTCTTTGTCAGGACTAAGTTGTTTGGGCCGCAGAGATGGGAGAGGTCAAGGTGTCATCATGTGTAAACATATCTTTTGCTCCACTGTGTCTGTGTGCCGGTCACTCCCTACTTTTCCCATCGGGGAGAGGAGGATGGCAGTGTCTGGAATCATTCTATTCTCCCTCTATTGTTGCTCCTATCTTGACTTATAGCCCCACTCTCCTCTCCGTGAGTTTGTCCAGGATTGGTTGTATTTAGAATTGGTTGTAACTAAATGACAATTTGATATATATCATAGGGTGGGGGTAATGTCGGAGAGGCGTGTCTCTACCCCCTTCCCATACGACCCAGCATCAGCCATGTATCATCAATACCCTCTGATGGCCTGTCCTAACCCTCAGCCTCGACCTGATGATGCTAATGCTGCTGCCGCCGCAGCATGGAACCCCATTGTGTATGTCCAGAGGACGTGGAGACATGATGAAATCAAAGACATTGTAGAGGACCTACCAGACCCAAGTAAGGACACTGTGAAATATTCAGCAGAGATGAGGGTATTAGTGGGTCAGTACAAACCATCTGCTGCTGAGATAGCCCATATCTGTAAAAAGAAACTGGGACTCAGGTGGGCGGATGTACAGGGACAGTTTGATTGCAACTACCTGTGGGCTGAGAATGGCGCATATCAGGACCAGATAACGGCGCTGCTGGCCAGGATTGTGGAGATGTATCCAACTAAGACTGACTGGACTGCTATCAGAGAATGCACTATGAAGAAAGATGAGGGCCTGGAGGCTTTCAGAAAGAGACTTGAGACCTGTTTCAGGCTACACAGCGGTATCAGACCAAACGGAACACGCATATGGGGATCTGCTGAAAGACGCCCTGGTGAGGGGTCTGACACCGGGCCTGGAGAAAGCTGTGAGGACTACCTGCATTAGTTGGGAGACTGAGCCATTAGCAACGGTGGTACAGCACTGCAAGCATGGTGAGAGACAACAGAGTACTCAGAAGGAAGAAAAAATAAAGGAAGAAAAAGTAAAGACACAGAAACTGCAGGCTGCTCAGATGACGTTTTACCAGGGAGCAGCCCCAGCAGGGACAGGACGAGGGGGTGTAGTGCCCAGGTGCTACAACTGTGGGAAGCCGGGTCATTTTTCTGCTGACTGCTCTGAGCCAACGAATCCACAGAGGAACAAAGACCGGGGCGGACCGAGAGGGGGCAAGAAGAGGAGGAAAAGGAGCACATGCATGGACAGCCCCATTCCAACAACAGCCGTGGCAGCCACCTCCCAAGCAATGGCAGGTCGGGCCACCTCGCGGGGTCCAGCAACAGCAACAGTGGGGACCACAAGGAGTCCCTCCAGGCAGAGGACAAACTGGAGCCTGGCAGACGGGGCCGCCGGCACAGACGACCCTGTACAATCCAGGACGGGGACAGGAGGAGTATTGACATGATGAGAAGACAGGGACAGTTGTGCTATAATCCTCAGAGCAACAAGAGCATTTGTTTTTAAAGTGTCACACCCTTCCGAGAGTAGAGCCAACAGTGGAGGCTTGCGTCAATGGTGAGTCATTAATATGTCTTGTTGATACTGGGGCTGCTATGTCTGTCATTAACTGCAAGGCTATGATAAAACCTCCCATGTCTAATGAAATAGTCAAAACTATAGGGGCTTCAGGCCTCCCATTCAGAGAGCAGGTAACTATGCCTCTGCCTGTCTCCTTTTGTGAGGAGAAGTGTCAACATCAATTTCTCTACTCTGACCACTGTCCTGTCAATCTGATGGGCAGGGACCTCCTGTGTAAACTGGGCATCAACATAACATGTGGCGAACCGGTTTAACTGTTATTCATGAGGAAGAGGGGGAGCAATTGATGTTAATGTCTGAGGGTTGTGACTGGTATTATGCATGGGATGTTGATGATGAGGTGCCCAATATTGCTCGTGTTTTCTCAATGTCCAAAACCCATTGGGGCCACGAGGGCAGTTTCATGTCTGAAGCAGGCTTACATTGCACCTCCCATTTTTCACCATTGACAAGAGATCTCCATTATGAGAAACAATGGCTGTGTGATACATTACAGAATGAGTCAGTGCAGTGTGAGGGTTTATACTGTAGCAGTGATTTCTGTGCTTTAGGGGTTGATCTAACCCCTGCACAGAAAGAGCTCTACCTGTTTGAGGATAGCGCACCACATGTGTCCCTGGCAAAATCAGAGTAGAATGGGTTGATACTGGAATTTGAATGAAATGCTTGGTTGATGCTACAGACTGGGAGATGCGCCCTGATGGGTCAACTTATTCACCCAGCACACTGACAAGTTGTTACCCACTCAGTTGGGGAACACCAACTGAGAGGGGTGTGCATGGTGTTGATCAGGTTTCTTTTTCTACCAATAACATGTTGTTGAGTGAAGACTCACCCCTCCTGAGAGGGGTCCCTGAATGCCTATGGGCAAGGGACAAGTATGATTTTGGGAGAATAAAGGGAGCTGAGCCAATGGTAGTCACTCCTAAAGATACCAGGCGCCCGTCTAGAGCACAGTATCCACTCAGTAAGGAGGCAATAGCAGGTATTACACCTGTTCATGCATCCTTGTTAGCTAATGGTGCTTTAATTCCCTGTCCAGAATCACCCTGTAACACCCCTATCTTGCCTGTTAGAAAACCTTCAGGTGATTGGAGATTTGTCCAGGACTTAAGGCCTGTGAACGATGCAGTTTTTGCCCATGCCCCGGTGGTTCCTAATGTTACTACACTGTTGGGGGCGGTACCACCCACAGCAGAGTGGTTCTCTGTGATTGATTTGACAAATGCATTTTTCAGTATTCCAGTGGCACCAGAATCTCAGTTCTGGTTTGCTTTCACGTTTCTAGGAAAGCGTTTTACTTTGACCGTCGCTCCAATGGGTTACGTGGAATCCGCCGCAATTTTTTCAGCGGCTTTAGCACAAAATCTGGAGGGTTTTATACCCCCTGAGGGCAGCACTCTGATTCAGTATGTGGATGATTTGTTGTTGTGCTCCAGCTCAGTGGAAACTTGTGAAACTGATACTCGGGCTCTGTTGATATTTCTCGCTGAGAATGGCCACAAAGTTTCAAAGAAGAAGTTACAGTTGGTTTCATAGGCAGTGAGGTATTTGGGTCATGACATCTCTCCCAATGGCAGGCAGCTGGGTAAAGAGAGGATACAGGCTATTCTCTCTGTCCCACAGCCGGTTACTAAACGACACATGATGTCATTGACTGGTATGGCAGGGTATTGTAGGGCGTGGTTACCTGACTATGCTGAGGTGGTGCAGCCGCTTGCTGACCTTATTTATGGCCATAAAATGGCTATGAGTGACAAAATTAAGTGGACACCAGAGGGACTGACTGCTCTGACCAAACTGAAACAACTCATGACTACTTCTCCCTGTTTGGGGCTCCCTAACCATTCTAAACCTTTTAACCTTTTTGTTTGTGAGAAAAATGGTTTTATGTCATCTGTTTTAACACAGGAACATGGAGGAAAGCAGCGCCCAGTTGGGTATTATTCCAAACAGCTGGACAGTGTGGCCAGAGGTCTGGTTTGTTGTTTGAGAGCTGTGGCTGCTGCTACTGAAGCTGTGTTGGCTTGTGCAGACATTGTTGCCATGTGTGAACTCACTGTACACGTTCCTCATGCTGTACATGCTCTTATTTCACAGACAAATACGGCCCATCTAACACCAGCTCGACTGCTCCATTATCAGAATGTTCTTCTGACAATGTGTCATGTGACCCTGAAGAGGTGCACTGTGTTAAATCCTGCTACTTTGTTGCCCACCGAGGATGATGGAGAGCCGCACGACTGTGCTGAACTGTTGGAGCTTGTCTCTAAACCAAGGTCGGATTTAACTGATGTCCCTTTGCAAAATGCACATTTGGAACTGTTTGTAGATGGCTCTGCTCAGCGTTCTGAGAAAGGAGAACCATTGGTTGCGTATGCGGTTACTACTGCCTCAACCACACTGGAAAGTGCTAAATTACCCTCCCACCTTTCTGCTCAAGCAGCAGAACTCTTTGCACTCACTAGAGCTTGCATATTAGCTAAAGGCCAGTCTGCTACAATCTATACAGAAAGCAGATATGCCTTTGGTGTGGTACATGATTTTGGTACTCTGTGGAAACAGCGTGGCTTTCTGACTTCCTCTGGTAAGGCAAACAATAGCCGCTCCCATATCGAAAGAAGAAGAAGGTCGATGCATCCACTGGATGAGCATCACAGTAGGAATCACGAGGGAAACACTTGGTGGTCACTGCTTAACTATACAGTAAAGACTGAACTGATGTTAGGAAATACCTCCTGTTATGTATGTAGCTTGTTTCCACATTCAGCGATCTCTCTATTCTTACAGTATTCAGTAGAGGTCAGCATTAAAGACACTATGTGCACTAGAGGCGCTCTTGTCCAATGAGAACACATGGGGTCAACCTTCACTAGGTAGAACACTGAGGGATAAATGCATTAATGGTAATTTGTCATCAACACAAGATTTACGGGGGGGATTTGATTGTTCACATTGGTGTAGTAGAATAATCTTAGAACCTAGATCCCGTGTACCAGAACCTATTAAAGTCCAACCCCGGCGAACCCCATTTAGGACCTGTCATTGTCACAATCCAAGCAATATTTCCATCCCACAATTGAATGAATCCTATCTGGGAATGTCAACATGTGTCAATTATAGTGTTTTCCCAATAGGATGTAGCTGGAAGAAGGGAACATGCAGCTCTGGATACCCCATTAGACTGAGGGTGGGACACACCATTATTGATGCTGAAACTGACAATCGTTCTCCTCATCAATTTGGCTCGGTAACATTTACTGATCATTATTGGATTTGTGGTGATAAAGCTTATCTCTACCTACCCACAAATTGGACAGGGTGCTGTATTTATGGTAAACTAAACATCTCCCTTGTGGTAATGCATAAAACTAATTCCTATTCCAAGCAGGTTAAGACTAATTAAGAGGGACATCTCGCAATACAATAATGTCCCTAGTGACTCTCGACGATCCTCGAAATTGGAAAAGTTCTGGCGTGGTTTAATCCCCTGGTATGGGGCATCGGAGAATGCACATGAGTTGGATAGGCTAGGATATTTTTTTTATTTAACCAGGTAGGCAAGTTGAGAACAAGTTGCGACCTGGCCAAGATAAAGCAAAGCAGTTCGACAGATACAACGACACAGAGTTACACATGGAGTAAAACAAACATACAGTCAATAATACAGTATAAACAAGTCTATATACGATGTGAGCAAATGAGGTGAGAAGGGAGGTAAAGGCAAAAAAGGCCATGGTGGCAAGGTAAATACAATATAGCAAGTAAAACACTGGAATGGTAGTTTTGCAATGGAAGAATGTGCAAAGTAGAAATTTAAAAAAAATATTTAAAAAATAATGGGGTGCAAAGGAGCAAAATAAATAAATTAATATCATCAGATATCATTTGGAATCCCTGGTAAATTTGACCACTGCAGGGTTTTCTATGATAAGACCAGAATTACAAGCCACTCAACTCATGGCAACACAAAATAGGGTGGCACTCGACATGTTGCTAGCACGTGAAGGAGGGGTGTGTCAAATTATAGGAGATCACGGTTGTACATTTATACCCCAGGGAGATGACAATTTGACTATTGTAGTGGAACATTTGAAAGAGCTTAGGGGTGTTCTCGAAAGGGAACACCAGCCTGACATCAACTGGAATCCATTAGGATGGGTTCAGTCAGTGTTTGGTGCTGGGGCTGCGACCATTTTCCACTGGTTCATCTATGGTCTAATATTACTGATTGCTCTGTTGCTAATTATCATTTGTGTGAAGAAATTGTTTAATAAAGTGGTTGATGTTGTTCTTACTATGCCCTTGCTTGCAAATGAAGTAGGTGTAGATGAGGAATCTGGGATTGATGGACAACAATCAGGTGAACACAGTGAAATATTCTCACTGGACAGTGTAGATAGAGAGGGTTCACTGTATATGAATGATTTCCCTGACCCATTCCCTATTCCTGACTATATCTCTGATAGTGGGGAATCCAATTCTAAGCATGATGACTGTCCTATAGGTTGTAATGATGCCTGTGTTTAGACATGGATTCTCTTGTAATTTTGGGAGCATTTGTAGTTTTGTTATTTTTATTTTTTACTCAACAAATGTATTATTCTACATGTTTAAACAGGTGCAAGTCTGTATTATGGTATAAACATTGTAAACTCAGTTTCTGAAGGGTGAATAATTACATTGAAGGGATTTGATTCTTTATCTTTACATTTTTATTATGGATTTTTTAATTGTATTATATACTCTACTGTTAGTAAGGTGCAATTTGATATATATCATAGGGTGGGGGTAATGTCTTGGTACCATTTTGTACCAAGGACGAGATAAGAGCTTTGTTTAGGAGACCAAACTGAACGATAATTTATAGCCAACTCTGTCTGACTAGGGGATATTCCTCTGAAGTAAGGTTTTTTCTTTGCGTAAGTTCCTAAGACATGTGGTTTGTCATGTCGTCTAGGGGGGGTGGATCTTTGCTATAAAGGATCCCATTTGCCATTATGTTGAGCACTCAACTTTTCATTAGAGATACTGAACTGTTGAAAGTCAAAATGCTATTGCAAAAGCTTAATTATTATTAAAGGTGAAGATTAAGCATAACTCTGACTCGTGTGTGATTTGCTCTCTCATCATTTGGTAATTAAGGAAATTTCCACGACAGTTGTCAATGTTAACATATTGGTTGAGATATCTCTAAAGATCACTGTCTAAGGAATTATTAATATAATTTTATATTACAACAAGGAGCACAGGGACGCCATGCTTTCAAAGGCACTTCCCAACATGTAGGTAAATGTACAACATGTTTAAACTCTGAACAAGTAAAGGCAACTATCTGGCACGTATTACATTACACATTGACATTCTGTTTGCCTCATGAACAAGGTCACAGTAGTGGTTGAATCTGTACAACTACTGGACTTCTCACTGTATGTCCCCAGTGTAGGAATGTGGGTGTCCACACGGAGGTTTCAGTATTCTGCGTGCAGAGGGAAGTCTTTGTGCTTGTTGCCCCTGCAGTGAGGAGGAGGGTACATCAAGGGAAGAACAGGTAAAGAGGAAAGTGGGTTTAAGTCAGCATTTAGAAACTCTGGAACTCACCATTTCATAGCGAATCCTCTCATGTTCCTGTTGAAACTCAAGATGACTTTCATGTCTTCATCATTCAGCTCGAAGTCAAACACCTGTTTGAAGGTGACAAAATAACAATGTAGACATGCGAAGGAACCAGTGGCTTGAAACCAAAAGATTGTGTGATTTGAACCCACATTCTCTTTTTGTGTACAATTCTGCCACTGTCAAATATATGAAGAGGTAAAAGTGTGAAGGTATCCGTGGCTTCCAGGTTAAATCCTGCCTTGCATGTAGGTTCAAAACTTTTTTTAAACTCTATATCATATACACAGTGTACAAAACATTAGGAATACCTGCTCTTTCCATGACAGACTGACCAGGTGAAAGCTATGATCCCTTACTGATGTCACTTTGTCTTTCCCATTCAGAGGGTGAATTGGAAAGACGCTATTTAAGTGCCTTTGAACGGGGGTATGGTAGTAGGTGCCAGGCGCACCGGTTTGAGTATGTCAAGAAGTGCAATGCTGCTAGGTTTTTCACGCTCAACAGTTTCCTGTGTGTATCAAATTGTCCACTACCCAGGTCCATCTGTTTCCATTGATCATCCTTGAGATGTTTCTACAACTTGATTGGAGTCCACCGGTGGTAAATTCAAATGATTGGACATGATTTGGAAAGGCGCACACCTGTCTATATAAGGTCCCACAGTTGACAGTGCATGTCAGAGCAAAAACAGAGCCATGATGTCGAAGGAATTGTCCGTAAAGCACCGAGATAGGATTGTGTCAAGGCACAGGGGGTACCAAAACATTTCTGCAGCATTGAAGGTCCCCAAGAACACTGTGGCCTTCATCATTCTTAAATGGAAGAAGTTTGGATCCACCAAGACTCTTCCTAGAGCTGGCCACCTCAAGCCAAACTTAGGAATCGGGGGAGAAGGGCCTTGGTCAGGGAGGTGACCGAGAACCTGATGGTCACTGACAGAGCTTCAGAGTTACTCTGTGGAGATGGTTGTCCTTTTGGAAGGTTCTCCCATCTCTGCAGCACTCCACCAATCAGGACTCAGACCATGAGAAACAAGATTCTCTGTTCTGATGAAACCAAGATTGAACTGATGGTCACTCTGACAGAGCTTCATGTCTGGAGGAAACCTGGCACCATCCCTACGATGAAGCAGTGGTGGCAGCATCATGCTGTGGGGATGTTTTCAGTGACCGGGCCTGGGAGACTAGTCAGGCTCGAGGGGAAAGATTAACAGAGCAAAGTACAGAGATCCTTGATGAAAACCTGCTCAGGACCTCAGACTGGGATGAATGTTCACTTTCCAACAGTACAACAACCCTGAGCACACATCCAAAACAACTCAGGAGTGGCTTCGGGACAAGTCTCTGAATGTCCTTGAGTGGCCTAGTGAGAGCCCGGACTTGAACCCAATCGAACATCTCTGAATAGACCTGAAAATAGCTGTACAGCGACGCTCCCCATCCAACCCGACAGCGCTTGAGGATCTGCAGAAAAGAATGTGAGAAACTCCCCAAATACAGGTGTGCAAAGCATGTAGCGTCATACCCAAGAAGAGTCGAGGCTGTAATCGCTGCCAAAACTGCTTCAACAAAGTACCGCTTTAAAGGGTCTGAATAGTTATGTAAATGTGATACTTCAGTTGTGGTTTTTTTTTTTGCCAAAAATGTACAAACCAGTTTTTGCTTTTGTTATTTGATTTTTATGAATAATGACTAAAATTATGTATACATTTAACTTAGAACTATAACTAAACAGAATACTACTATGTTACTGTATGGATGTATGAATCTTATAATCATAATATTGAATATAATGTGTGTAGTTTTAATTGAATTGGTTAATGAACACATTGGAATTGTTACATTCCTTTAACAGCTTTGTCATGAGGTATTGTGTAGATTGAGGAAAAAATATATATCATCCATTTTAGAATAAGGATGTAATGTAACAATGGGGAAAGAGTGAAGACGTCTGAATACTTTCCGAATGGACACTTTTTAATATAGGCACATCTATATTTTATTTATTTATAAGTGCCTACTTTTTCCAGGAGCTTTTCTCCATAATCACTGCTTTTTACAGGAGGTGACCCCAGGTATATACCACCATGAGTTTTGACAGCCTTCCAACTATCCCAGAGAGTCAACGCAACCACATTCAGGAGCTGAGCCTGGGATCGAACCTACAACCCCGTACATCAGAGGTAAGATTCTTACCAGAGCCAATGGCTCTTCCACACTTAGAACACTGCTCTTGGTATATTTGACATTGAAAGCTGTAGAAAACAGACAAGATATGAACCTCTAGGTTAGGAGGCAGGGATTTATCCTCTGACCGACCCAACTCCATCTAAAGTTATAATTGTCAAAAAAATACCTGAAAATTTTCCTTGATCCGGGAGGGCGTAGCCGACTTGGGAATGACGATCACATTCCTCTGGATTTGAAAGCGGATAAGGATCTGTGGAGAGGATAAGAACAGGGATTGGTCACTTGATTGACCCTAGACCAAGACACCTTTTATCCAGACAAAGAATGTAACTGTTCATCACGCCCGATGGCATGGTTTCAAAACAATGATTCTTAATGTTAGAGACTTGTCTTGGAAAACACTAGCCAAAACCTTGACAATTGATTGTCCCCATTCTAACCCCTAGCCGTTTTCTTTAAACGCTACACAATGGGACCCATATCCAATTTCAGGCTAATGTAATATTCTTTGGAGAGTGATCAGCTGCGTTAACCTCAACTTGAATGGACTTTTGTTAAATGTAGAATTTCACGAATCATGACCGGAGTAAGTATGGTTAAGCTAAGGGCCTGGGTTTGGTGCAATCATGTGACATGCCTGGATTTGAACTTACATTTATTTATTTATTTTATTTGGCTTTTTCATTGGTGTCCCCTTTTTATGTCAGATGGTCCAGCACCATCCTCAGACAATTGCTTTCATTTTTGGTGTCATTTAATATTTCTGGATAAGGCTTAAAATACAGGATCAAATCTTGCTACAGTATGTCACTAAAGGCAGAATTAGGAGAAAGTTCACCGTTTGTAGGGGTTATTGATGCTTCTCTCATACCTGTGCTGTAGTCTTATTGTACTTATCAGCGATGGTCTTTAACTTTGGGTCCTCAAGCAGAGACGGCTCACCAGGTTTCGCCCTGTTGAAAATGTAATTTATTTTAGTCTTCTTTATGTTGACATGAAGTCAAACGCACATCATTTTTAATGGTGGATGGGGCCTGAAAAACATCTGTAAGTAGGGAAAGGTTAGGGTCTGACAATGCACACACGCATTGAAATGTTGTCAATAACCAATTAAATACAATGCCCGTTTTGGATCATTTCAGTGTACAGGTCCATTTCTGCTTCATTCTATAACCTTCCTTTTAATCCAAAGTGACTGTATACACATTAGAGCACACTTTTTTATAAGATATTCCTATCTCACCTTGGTCTGTCTGGGGAGCCCAGAGGGCTGTAGGCTGTCACTGGGATGCCTTTAGAGTGACAGTAGTTGATCAGCTTCTCCTGAGTCAGATAGGGGTGGCATTCAATCTGAAGGGACAAATACAAAGAAGAGGCGCTGGTAATACAGAGATTGGGGCAATAATGCCTTGCTTAAAAACTGTATTGACTTGTTTTGTCTGTCTTGATCACCAAAGACTACAGTACCTGGTTGTTGGCAGGTTTATACTTGAGGCCTGGCTTGTTTAGGATGGATTCAATCTGGTCTTTGTTAAAGTTGGAGACACCGATAGCCTTGACCAGACCAGCATCCACCAGCTCCTCCATAGCCTGTTCAATAGGTCAAGCTCAGTAAACTGTCAAATGTCTTGTAGTATAATCTTGTTTGCTGGTGTTAGGGGATGTTTGTTTTGGAATACAGTAATACCATTTTTTTGTTTGTTTTCCTTACCTCCCAAGTGTCCAGGAAGTTGCTTTCACCTGCGGCTACCTGTCCGTCTTCACCAAAAGGAAATAGATTCTCTCCAGGCTGCAATGGCAAACAAACTAGTTACAGGACAATAGTCCTCTCAATCTTAAATCAGGGATAGTTTGAAAGCTGATAGTCATTTTCGTGACACAGACACACACAGTACCTGAAAGCACATAGGGAAGTGTATTAGGTAGAGGTCCAGGTAGTCTAGCTTGAGGTCACTCAGAGTCTTCTGACAGGCTCCCTTCACCATAGACTTCTGATGGAGAGTACACCACAGCTATTTGGGAGAAACCGTCATATTAGACTGCTGCGGCGCATGTTGAAATACAATTTAAATGCCAAAACTAGCCTATGGACAAATTCTTGAAGTGTTATGGGGATGTGTAGCAGTTGAGTAAGAGAGCACCCAGAACAAATGATAGTACTAGCTTGACATTGGTGACCATACAGAGCATGTGATGACATGCCTTCAGCCCGTATGGAGCTCGTTGTCTGCCTGGCGTCTAGGGGGAAATCATAGTGGCTCCATGACCAAATCTACAAACATGACTAATGCATCTTGTTTTCCCCTTTTTTGACACCGTGACCAAGTGGACAATCGTCCTCATACGCACCTTACTGACGATGAAAAGCTCCTCTCTCTTCACCACCCCCTGGTCAATCATGGTGTGAATGCCAACCCCCACCATGTCCTCATTCTGGTAACAGTAGGCTCCGTCTATGTGTCTGTAGCCTGCAGAGATTGCTGCTTTCACTGCCTCCGTGACCTTGCCTGCTTCTGCCTGCACACGGATTCAGAGGGCCTATTGTGGCAACCTCACACATGACTTGAGCATCTGTCAGAAAGGCTACATAATACTGTAGAAATACTAATCAGGACAGATTTGATTATACTGTATAATATAAATCATCATTAATAGACGGCCTATGTTAGGTCAAAAAGTCAAGTATAGGCTAACCCCCGATTCCAAGTGTGACGGTGAAACATAAGTGCAAAAATAAGATGCTTCATCTTTTGTCATCATAGTTCATTAAAACTCTCAGGATATATGGCAAATGAGAAGACTCATATTTTAACATGAACATACCGGTAGTTGCCCAAAGAAAGAAGCAGTTAACTGCCAATTCAACAATTATCAATGCTATCCATGCAAGATGCCTAGAAGAAACTAAATTACGCTTTATCTTACCCCCCATGTCCCCAAGCCCACGATAGGCATGCTGGCCCCGGTGTTGAGAGTCACAGTGGGTGTCATCTTTAAAGAGCTGCTGTAGTATCAATCCTAGGATTCTGGGTTGTGAGAGGAGAGGATTCCTGTATTCAGCGTGGAAGGAATCAGTATTCTCAGTGCAGCACAAGAACAGCTGAAACACAGATGTGAATGGCGTTTATGTAGAGCGTCTGGATTTGATGGGTTACGCCTGCCTCCCGCCCCCTACAGCTAAAACAGCAGATAGGGCCAGGAAAGGGCGAGTGAAGGAGTAGCTGAATGAATCAGCATGTGTGTGTGTGTGTGTGTGTGTGTGTGTGTGTGTGTGTGTGTGTGTGTGTGTGTGTGTACGTGCGCAGAGGGTTTGCTTGTCACAATGACAAAGAACACACTGCTTGTTTAAATCATTCAGGATGTGATGCAGTATGCATTTCATGCTAATGTCGATTGAGTTGAAGAACATATGATAACAATGTCGAATATACAGCTTTTTTTTGTTGCTGATCAGTATTTGTAGTATGTCTAGAGTCAAATCTTCTTCCTTAAACAAGGTAATAACCTGTTCACTAGTGTTTAAATACAATATTGGAGTGATTTTTGACCTTACAATGACTGTGATTTTTAAAAAGTCATGATTAAAAAGTCATGGGGATTTCAGCAGTCAGTGACTCAAGCTGTAATGCTTGAGTCACTGACTGTTGAAATCAACATCCCTTGCATACATTTTTGTACGAAGGTGTGAATAGCATAAAATGTATAATGGTGGCCTAGCATAAAAATAGGTTAGATTAAACGCAACAGACCCAGAACCACAGACTCCATATTTTATGCAGATCTGCAACACAAGCTTAAAAACAAAAGCATAGCTAGTTTACTAGATTTGAACCAACACGCTATCTAGGTTAGGCATAAAATGTTAGCAGTGTGGTTAAGGTTAGGTTTAAAATCAAATTTTAAGAAGAGAAATTGCAGAAATGGGCGGGCTTTATGTGGTAACTAGTGATGGCCCTGAATAGCCTGTCTAGAAGTCTCTGGAGCCACAAACTAGCTAGCGAGCTAGTAGTGTCTGCAGTGCCCACGTTGTTTTATGTACGACTATCTGAATTTGAGAAAAGTGGAAATCTACAAACAAAGGATGAAAAACTGAGATTGAACAGTAAATTAGACTAATCACGTGATATGGGTTCAAGCCAGGCATAAAGACCTTAGCTATCCAGACAGCAAGAAGGATCCACGCCAGCTCCGCCTGGCCCTATTGCAACATCTGGTCCGGATCCGTGAAGCGGGCCAAAACCGGCGTGAATCTGGATGCCAGATCTAAAACAGAGTTGGGCCAGGACCAGCTTTTTCCTCAAATCTCACATGCAAATTTGACTTCTGGATCAGCTCTGATTATGATTCGCTACTATTGGTGAGGTGTTCTAATTTTCTTACTTTAAATACGGTATGTTGAGCAAGCCATAACATTATCCTAGCATAATTCTCATAACTGCCATTTTTTAAATAGCTTTAACACATAAATACATTTTCAAACACACATACCCAAAGTATTACAGTAGTTATTGGTGATTCTGTAAAAGCATACTGTATAGAAAATACTTAACCAAGGTAATCTACTGACTCACATACTAAAATAAAACATGAAAAAACATTTATTGATTTAAAAAATGTCTTCAAATGTGTGTGCAAAGTGGTCTAATTGTTATACTTTTTAAAGAGATCAACCAGAAAGATTTTCAATAAGTTTACTGAATTAAAAACAAACGCAACATGGAACAATTTCAAATATTTTACTGAGCTACAGTTCATATTGGGAAACGTTAATTAGGCCCTAACCTATGGATTTCACTAGGAATACAGATTTGCATCTGTTGGTCACAGATGCCTTCAAGAAACGGTAGGGGCGTGGATCAGAAAACCAGTCAGTATTTGGTGTGACCACCATTTTCCTCATGCAGCGCAACACATCTTCACATAGAGTTGATCAGGCTGTTGATTGTGGAATGTTGTGCCACTCCTCTTCAGTGGCTGCGCAAAGTTGCTGGACGTTGGCGGAACCTGGAATACGCTGACATACACATTGATCCAGAGCATTCCAAACATGCTCAATGGGTGACATGTCTGGTGAGGTGCAGGCTATGGAGGAACTGGGACATTTTCAGTTTCCAGAAAATGTGTACAGATCCTTGCAACATGGGGCCGTGCAATTATCATGCTGAAACATGAGGTGATGGCGGCGGATGAATGACACGACAATGGGCCTCAGGATCTTGTTACGTTATCTCTGTGCATTCAAATTGCCGTCGATAAAATGCAATTGTTTGTTGTCTGTAGCTTATACCATAACGCCACTGCCACCTTAGGGCACTCTGTTCACATCGGCAAACCGCTTGCTCGCACAACCCCATACACATGGTCTGCGGTTGATAAAAGCAGGTTTGACGTACTTCCAAATTCTCTAACGATTCCTCTCTTATGGTAGAGAAATTAACATTCAATTCTCTGGCAACATCTCTGGTGGACATTCCTGCAGTCGGCATGCCAATTATACGCTCCCTCAAAACTTGAGACGTCTGTGGCCTTTTATTGTCCACAGCACAAAGTGCACCTGTGTAATGATCATGCTGTTTAATCAGCTTCTTGATATGCCACACCTGTCAAGTGGATGAATTATCTCGGCAAAGGAGAAATGCTAGCTAACAAGGATAAAAACTAATTTGTCCACAATTTGAGAGAAATACGCTCTTTGTGCATATGGAACATTTTGGGGATCTTTTATTTTAGCTCATGAAACATTGGACCAACACTTTACATGTTGAGTTTTATATTATTGTTTGCAACACAAAGACAAAAGGCTTGTTACTGTCTCACCACTCCCATATTAAAATGCAATGGCATTCCATATGTTGCATTATGAACAGGGTTGGGGGAGTAACAGATTACATGTAATCCGTTATGTTAACAGCAAAAATATTGTGATCAGATTAGATACCTTTGAAAAACAAGATGATTACTTTTAAATTCAGAAAGGAGGTTTGCGAGGAAAAATATATATTTTGACACTTCTCTGTTTGTCTCAATGACATTCAAATCAGCATTGATTTTTTTGTTCCTCCTGAGCGAGTCTGACCACAAATCAGAGACCACTATGATGCCACACCAAATGGGTTTGATGGATCGCAGGAATATACTTTTTGTAGGCTACAGTCCAAGCTATGTCTTCCAATGGTAATTAACACTTGGAGGTAAGGATGACAGCAGTGGTGTAAGTCTACGGCGATGCGGACATCACGTATTGATATCTACATAGCGCATTGATGTGAATCACACTGTTGCTCTCTCATTTATCTATTTGCATTTTACCGATTGTGCCTGTTGTGGATGGCTGTTTACAAATCTAAATGTGTATTTGAAACCAATAATGATTTGAATTCAAGCCGTTTAAGGTGCCTATCAATCATTGTTTTTGAAACCAGTGGACAGCCAGTGAAAAATGTGCTCTTGCAAAAGCTGCACAGTGCGGATACCAGCCTATGGTATAAAAGTGAGGCTTTTATTGCTCAATGTAATGCATGCTGATAAAACTATTTAATCCAAAGGCCTAATGGACACATGTTCAAACTCGCAAACTTTTGATAGATTTAAAGGGGCAATCTGTTGTTGCTACGTCCATTTTTGGGCTTGTATATCCATTTATTCTTGAAGAATATAAATTTTATAAATGCCTCGTGAGCTTAGTTCAACTGTCACACTCCACGAGAACCAAAAAATATAAGCTTGTTTTTCTCCAGGCATTTATTTCAAATAGTGGAAAGTCGGGGAGGACGGCAGGAAGGGACAGAAGAGCGGATATATATATTTTTTTTTACAAGATTACGGGTGGGACACAGCCGGTTGAATAAGACCTTAAATGTGATAGGAAAGCATTTCGCTACACCCGCAATAACATCTGCTAAATATGCCTATGTGACGAATAAAATTCGATTTTATTTGAAAGCTTCCAACAGGAAAGTGTGATTATTGCCAGGAAACGGAGTCAATGGAGCATGTATTGCTACGGTGTGGGCAGTATCAAAGGGAATGCGGGAGGCTGAGATCTACTATGAGGGAGAAGGGGATACAGGAAATTAGTTTTAAAAGTATATTAAGGAGAACGTCATTAGATGTAGTCTTTTTTTAAGAGCAACGGAGCTGGCAGGTAGGATTTCGTTTCTCCCGGTAGCTAATCGGGTGCGGGCTCCAGTACAGTAGGTGGAGGTAATGCACCATAACGTTGGATGCCATCCGCCGATAAACCCCACCGAATAACTGTTTTGACCACACAGCATCCGCGTAGATGACAGAAACCTTGTAGACGAGTCGTGGCCAATAAATGCTTTTTTTGAGGGCGATATGACATGCGCATTATACACTGTTGATGACATTGCTAGCTGGTTCGACCGAACTTTTTAACTGCCAACTGGATTGCTAAAATACATAAAATATTGTCTCCTTCGTTAGACACGACCATGCTACAGTTCCTGGTGAGTTGATATCGAAATGACAACGATATATTGCAAACTTCCTGCGTCTCTGTGTGTATTGCTGGGCTATTGTAGCTAGCCATCATAACTATGCTTTGTGTTAGCCATTATAACTATGCTGTGTGCTAGCCATTATAACTATGCTGTGTGCTAGCCATTATAACTATGCTGTGTGCTAGCCATTATAACTATGCTGTGTGCTAGCCATCATAACTATGAATTGTTATTGCTGCTGACCTATCTAGTAAAAACAACAGCATGTAATCCGTATGGAATAACAATTTTTATTTCTAATCTTGCAGGCTGGGTTTACTTTGGGAAACGTTGTTGGGATGTACCTCGCTCAAAACTACGAGGTACTGCTAAGAGGAGCAACTAGCGCCGCGGACTAAACTCCACTAACGTTACCAACCGAGTGGAGCAGAGACCAGGCTTTGTGGAGTCTAACTACATCGACAAGGTCAATTACTTCAAAATTAAAAATAAACATATACATTATGAAACGCCTACCGTGTACCTATGTAGTTGCGTGCCTTTCTTTTGCTGAAATCCATACATTTTCAATAAACGTTAATCAAATACAACGTCCTTGTTGACGTTCAATTGGCACTGTGTTGGCATCTTAGAGCAACAGCAATGAACAAACAGTCTGTGGTTGTAGTTTAACTTCGATTGAAAAAGTATGGATTTCAGCCAAAGAAAGGCATGCAACAACGGAGGACAAACAGGTAAAAGGTAGGCGTTTAATATATATATATATATATTTTTTTTAAGTATTGACCTTGGTCAGCGCTCGATTCCACCAAGTCTGGTTTCGGCTCCACTCCATTGGCAGTGTCATCAGGAATTTCCTTCACCGTGGAGTTTAGTTCGCTTAGGGAACAACCCACTATAGATGTCAGTCAGTGTCAATGGTTCCCCTGTATTTTTGCATAACACAATAGGCCTATGTCATTGAACTTTTTCTTTTTTGGCACTCTTCTCTGATTACTCCACCTCTGTTTAAGGTCCCCAACATATCCAAAAAGATAGAAGCCTTCAAGAAGGATGTGGCGGCAAAGAAGAAACCTCCAGCAGATTAAAGAAGAGATTGTTTCTTTCGATCCATGTTGATCAGAGGCAGATTGAAGAGATGGGGACTATTGGAACAACAAAATGCACACCGCAAAGGACATATTTTTTCATCTAAGGTTACACGGGCAGAGGAATAAATTGTAAAAATGATTCTCTAATCAGGGTTTTTACAGTGCCTGGACTGGTCCAGTGTTATTTTTTTGTTTGTATTCTTAAAGTGCTTAGCAAAATTTTTAAGATAATATTATGAGGGTTCTATTTATGAGTGGATACGCGAAGATGACTAACTGCTGTGGGATCTAATAAACTTCAGAAACCTTGGCCTTATCCTCGCAAGCAGCTGGGCAGGGCAGGCCAGGCCTTTGGGTGGGGTACTGGCAATTGCATTTATATCAAGTCTAAACATGGCATTTTTACAATATACGCTTGTCATTTTTGCCAACTAAACAGTGCAGTTACTGCTTTTGAGTGATGTTATCTAGAATTAAACTGGGAGGCCTGTTCTATGGATTTTATTTCTGTGGGTGTTTGAGAATGAGTCACTCATGTAAATTGCATTGTTTGGCGTCTATTCTAAGCTAAATGCTGTTCTCTAACATCGTAGGCCTAATTCAGATGTGCCTAATTCTGTTCAGCCTGCATTAATACATTTGCTGGTGTTGGTTCTGTGTCAAATTGAAAGGTGTTACATCACATAAGATAGGTCCCTTGCTTGACAACACTAACTCAATACTTCATCACCATCCAGTAAAATTTATTTTGTAGGGCCTTTTTTTCCCTCACCCCTTTTTTCTTCCAAATGTCATAGTATCCAATTGGTAGTTTTACCGTCCTGTCCCATCGCTGCAACTCCCGTACGGACTCGGGAGAGGCCAAGGTCGAGAGCCCTGCGTCCTCTGAAACAACCCAAACAAGCCGCACTGCTTCTTGACACAACGCCCGCTTAACCCAGAAGCCAGCCGCATCAATGTGTTTGAGGAAGCACCGTACACTCGGCATCCGAGTCAGCGTGCTTAGCGGCCTGCCACAGGAGTTGATAGGACAGTAACATCCCTGCCGGGATGATAGAATAGATAAACTAAAATCTACATTATAATTGGAACTCTATTCAATCTGTTAAATTGAAGTGTTACAGATTCTGCAACGTAAAGGTAATTTCCTATTTAGCCAAAATAAGCAGCGTTTAGCATGAATGCAGTCTGCTAAATCGGGACCAGTGGAGACTGCTTAGGGCTCGTACTGGCTGGAATGGTGTTAAAACGTTCCATTCCTTACTGTGAGCTTCCCTCCCCTCAGCAGCCTCCACTGATCGGGAACATTGCCTTTACATTTATGTCGCGCTGTAAAGCTGGATTTCCGCCATGCGGATTGAATAGAGCCCGTACTAAACTATGTTTTTTGGTCTTGGCAAGGTTTATGGTAGAATCCCTTTTTGTTTTCTTGCTCTTCATTCCTCCTATTTTCTTTTTTGTTGACTCAGGCCATCCAAAGCCTCGGAACTACAGTCAACTGCATTGTGTGAAATGTAGTAAACATTCTGCATGGCTGCTGGACTGAGAATGTCCACTTCTGACTTTGGTGTCTTTGGCACTGACTGATCTCTTCTTGGAAGACCTACTCTCAGCCTTTTTGGCAGGCCTGCCACTTTCTAGATTCTGTTGGTTTCTTTCTTGATTGTGTAGGCTGTGGACCAACCATTTGATAATCACTATAGATAACATGGAAAAGTTCATGTGAAGCAGTATGTTTTAGTAATGTATGCTTCTTGCAACCTTGACCAGTGATCAATGTATGCAACAACTGCATCAAAGTTACTGCACTATTGTGTGGACATTCCTCTCCTGTATAATTTGTGAGATTGTTCGTTCTCTGAAAATGTGTCAACAAAGAAACCTGGAAACATCAGAGACATCACACAAATAGGTTACTTTTACTTTTCAAGTACAGGATGCATACCCACATCCCAAACCTTACCAAGTTGCATTTTTTTGTGAACAAGTGAAAGCTATTTTTTATGTCAAATGAAATCACACACAAGTATTGAAATAACCTAGAATTCTAATAGAAATAGTTAGCCTACCAACCTTTCGGCGTAAAAAGTCTGGCAGAAATGAAATCCAATGTGTTTGTATCCTGTGGTTGTAGACAGAAGGCTTGTTCTTGGTGTTTGAATAGGCAGCCGCTTTTACAAGGTTGTCCCCCACCTCTGCGTTTCTGGGCATGACGTTAGTTGTATCACGTGTATCACGTGTGTTTTCATCACCATGGTAATCTTCTAATTATCTCTTGGCATCATGAATGTTAAATTACAAAAACACCATTCCTTATTCACAATCAATAAATAGACCTATACCAAAGGGGGGGGGGGGATTTTGCTTACCTTTTTAAGTTTGGGATAAAATAAAAAAAAGATATCATCACGTATTCTCACACTACCAGATCTCCACGGAGACCTTGTGTGGAATGCACATAAGTCAGACAATACTATCCTGAATAGGTTGTAAAAAAGGGCTGGAGTCTAGAGTGTAGACTTCATAAACATTATCCATAATAAATGTATACAAATTAAAACCAGTGATCTCTTTATTTAGAAAATACAGAATATGGACAGAATAATGTTACAAGTTTCAACTTGTGTGTCTTTCAACAGAATAATGCCTTTGTACAAGACAGTGATTGTACATACCCCTGAACAAAATCAATATTATTATTACAGTCAACTATAAGTATGACAAAAACACAAATAGAAATATCCAAACACTGCAAAACACATCTAGGAACACTTCCTCCAACTGTGCCAGAACTCAACAAACATGCATACATACATGTACTGTAGGGTATTTCCAGTGATTGTACAATTTCAGGTAGAAAAAGAGATATTGCGTTGTTTTGAATGAGAGGTGCTCTGAATAAGGCATTCATTCCTAATCAAAACTGCCACTCATTACTTTGTCACATGAGGTTAGGGTTTCTGAAAAAAAGTTGTAACTGCAACAAAAAAGTGTACAGAAATTATCAACATTGTGTTGGGTTACTGTTTGTGCCAATCCAAGTGTAGTCTACTTTTCAATTCTTAGATTGTTATTACCATCTTATTGCAAGTCCACCAGTTGCATTCATACTTACATATTGTATAGGTAGTGAGGAGGAAGCCATAGTTGTACAACCTGAACTTTAGAAGTATTGTACATACTGAAAACCTCAAGATAAGCAGTTTTTTAAATTTAAAAAAAATATTTTGCATTCAAGAAAACCCAGAACTAAAAGATCAAATGACTTTCTCTTCACCTGTGTGGGACAAACTTGACATGTCTTTTGAGACATACCCCAGATTGTGCTGACTCAATAGACAAGAATGTAGGTGCATTTACCAAAACACCCTACATATACCAAAATGGTGAGTGAGAGTACATTTTGAATATGTGTTCTAAAAACAGAATTTTAACAAGTCACATTTTGAAATATTGTATCAAATTTCAGAATACACTTTTAAATAGGACACATTCAAACAGAAAGATAAAACTGCAGCCATGCAGACTTAGTTTCCTCGAAGAGGCACAATTCAGTTACACAATTATTGTTCAATACAAAGATAATACAACCAAGTACATCTCCACCGCCTACACAAATTCTCCAGAGAGAGACACTAAAGTCTACACTAGATAGTAGGAAAAAGTGACCATGATCATGTCTTATGTGCTTGTGTCATCAGAGAATGTTCCATAACCTTGAGAGAAAGTTACAGGACACTCACCAGAGAATACGTACTGGCCTTGACAGCCCAGGGTAGTTTACAGTGAAATAAATTGACGAGACAACAGATCTCATAAAAATCAACACCATTGTGTGACAACTACTGTGTATTCAGCGAGGGAGAGCATAGCCTCACAAGGACACTTGTAGCCCTTCAGTCGTTGTGCGGTTATTCAAGGTTGGCTGCCGTGCTGCTCTGTGGAAGTTGGGAGGTGGCCTGAGGGCTAAACCAAGACAGCCATGACACATTTGGGAGGACAGAGAGTGAAGCACACAGGACTTCTCAGGGTCCCGGAGGGAGTCAGGGACACTGTCATCGATTTACCCAGAGACGGCCTCCCCACGTTGGGCCGATGAACCCCCTCAAGCGTCCAAATCCCTGGTCAAACCCTTCAGCTTAGCCTCAAAAGGTTCACCTGTGTCCTTATCCTTTATTTTCTCTCTATCTGGCGTAAGGCTTCACAGACCTTTATAAACATAAATGAACTACCACATACTACTAACAGCAGGGTTCCCCCGCTGGCTGGCCGTGGGCCGAATTTGGACAGCGGGAGATTTTATTTGCCCCTCCAAGTAATTTTTTTCTCATTGTTAGACATGAAAAACACCAGGAAATCAGGTCCAAGTGATTTTAATTTTGGAAATCGGTTTGCCAAATATTCCCACGCATAATAGAGAGATATGATCGTATACAAATGTAAGCACATTTATCTTGGTAAAATATTTTTTTTTTTTTTTTTATGTCTACAAATGATTTGTAATTATGTTTCGGCACCCTGACCATCCGCTGAAGAAGTTTTTTTTAAATCATCCCGCAGCTGAATCTAGTTGATAATCAATGACTTACAGGAATATCTGTTTGTGATTACACAAATTACTATTCATCTAGAAAGGGGAAATGTTAAATTCTCCCAAAAATGTGATTTTCCTGTGTTTTATATATATATTTCCACACGGAGGTTGGAATAATACTGTGAAAATTATGATAATGCTCTTTAAATGTAACAGCTGTTTCTTTCTGTTTTGGTAGGATGGATTTTTGGTCTGCCTGGTGACATCCACAGGTGGGGTAAATTAGTTCAAAACCAATAACAGCTCATTTCCCCCTCCCTACTCAGACCAACTCCAGACAGTCCTGGCTAAATTCTTGCTTGATAAATTCCTCTTTGCTATTTTCATTGAAAACAATCACAGTAAGGTACTTCATCGTTAGCCTGTTAATACACAGTACTTTCTTTACAAATAGGCATTTTTTTCTAGAAATATCAACCACAATATCATCTGCAGCTATGAGATTTACATACCGAAACATAATGGCTGTGATCATGAATAAATACACATGTAAAACATTACAACATAAACTAAACATAGTGCCAGTACTTCAAATGTACATCTTCATGATAAAAAAAGAGGACATGCCATGGATATAAAATTCATTATTCCACAAAGCACAGAAGCGAACCAAATTGAGTGAGAAAAAAAATGTACTGGTGGTTATAGTTATAGTGGACATAGTGGTTGGATTGGTTGTCGTGACTAACAGAATAATTACAGTATTCCACATAGTTGTACTGTAAGAGCCTGCTCCTGCCAAGTTGCCATGACATCATTATTACTGTCTATACCATTACTGTACAATTTCTGCATGGATACAGGTGATAACAAAACAGAGGTTCTATTTCTGCATGGATACAGGTGATTACAAAACAGATGTTCTATTTCTGACACATATTTACATGAAGATCACAGTAGTCGTAGGCTTGTGTCCCTGGTATGTGTGTCCTCCCCGCTCATTGGGCCTGTTGTAGTAGACCCTCCCATTGGATAGGCTGTGAAAACACCTCTCTCTCCAGCCACATTTCATAGCTGTAGTGGAAGTCCTCCGGCAGCTCAACGCGCTGGCACAGAACGCTTTGCAGGCAGTTGTCCACCGGGGCGAACTCGCCGTTCTGGTTCTTGTCGTAGCGACGGCTGTTGAACTTCTCGATGCTCTCCCTCAGGGCGCACTCCTCCGCCTGGAAGTCCCACGGCCGCGCGTCGATATCTGGAGGACAAAAGAACAGCAGAGTTTTATTCGCAGGTCTATTAACTTGATGAACAGCACCACATAACTCTTTCCATTGTCTCTGTCGATGTTCTGTTTGGAATACACATGTTATACTGTTGTTAAAGGACATCTAGACCTCAATAATCAATCAATACAGAGAAAAGAGTCAAGTCTAGGATTGCAAATTTCAGCAGAGGGACTTGAGGGACCAGGAGATCTCTCAGTCTATCTGGTCCATTGAGAATAGAACCGGAGACATGTGATGACGGACAGGTCGTCTCTTTTTCTCTGAGGGTCTCTCACCTCTAACTGGCTCCTGGTGTGGTTACTATGGCAACAGATACCGGCCTAGATACCGGCTATCTTACAGTAGTTGGGTGATTGGACTTTCAGTTACGGAGAACCTAATCAAAGGCATATAGTATGTACCTACATTGTTACATTCACATTCATCATCACATTCTGATTCGTTGCATAGCTTTCACATCTCCTACACACCAGTGAATTAAGAGTTGACTTCAGGTATGCGTTCAATAGTTTATTTGCATCCATCTTACCGTTGCCATAGGCCCAGTCGTCGTTGAGCCTGTGTCGTACTTTCTGGTAGATGGCTGACATGGTCTTCATGTTGCTCTTCCTCCACTGGCGGCCCAGGTACTTGGTCTGGATCTTGAGCAGCTTGAGGACATACAGCTGCATCATGGCCTGTTTGACCTTCAGCGCCCTCTTCAGGATGGGAGCAGACTTGAACACCACCAGCATCTGAGAGGAGGAGGTGGTGGAAGGGAAGGACACAGTGCATCTCAAAAGTGTCCCGACACAGGTCTTTGAATTCCAAACGGTCCGCTAGCCTGTACACCCTAGGCACTCTTGTAGATCTGGAAGGATCTGATAGGATCTACAAGTGGGCACTGAATAAGGGACACATTATTCAGGTCTCTCTCACCATGGTCCTGGAGTGTTTCCACTTAGTCAGCTTGTTGAGGATCCTCAGCAGGTTGATGCAGGAGAAGAGATTACGCCAGCAGAACTGATTACGGTCTCCAGCTTCCTACAATCACATGAAAAGAAAGGGTTAGGAGAATTGAAACGCCCACAAAGAACACATACTGTATATAACGGCCTACAATTTAGGACGGGGTAGCCGGACACGGCCAGTGTCTAATCACAGCCAACAGATAAGCCCATAGCCAGGTCTTTAACATTCAAACAGTCTGATGTAAACACATGGGTGTGTGATCTGGACTCACCAAGCTCTCAGCCGTGAGCTCAGGCATCTCGTGGACCACACAGTGCGGGAAGTCCAGCACACATATACTACAATAAGAGCACACAGAGATCACACACACATATACACACACACGATTATTTACAGCCCATCTTTCTGTCAACAGTGGTGTTACACCTGTCATTGAGGTGAGAGACACATTTTACCCTCCACACCTGAACCCCCTGTGTTTTGACACCTCCACCTCCCCGTCCTTTATGAGCAGGAAACACATACCTGGCAGACGGAAGCCATGCCTTTATGTGAGTGCAGATGCACCTCTGGCATTGTGGCAGAAACTAAGTGGTAAGTCAGCGAGTCCTACCTGTTTTTGGCACTGATGTAAGACAGGATGTTCTGGTTGAAGAACTTGAGGATGAGTGGGATGCAGTTAGCGAACACCAGGTGTTGAGAGACAATCTCAAACTGGGGGAGGAGGAGGAGACAGGAAGTACAAGGTCACTGCCAAGTCACTGACTGTCTTTCATGCACAGGACCCATGGAGGACCAGATAAAGCACTAAGTCACGATAGCCCTTTAATTCCTAATAAGGAGAAATGAATATTTTATGAGCAGCCTGCGGAGTTCAGGAATAGACCAATTCCTCCTCTTGTATTCATTCTATGAAATCGTTTACTATCATCAAAATAATGTTTAAGACCACATGTTAGAATGTTTGACCCCTCCTGTCTCAGCCTCCAGTATTTATGCTGCAGTAGTTTATGTGTCGGGGGGCTGGGGTCAGTTTGTTATATCTGGAGTACTTCTCCTGTCCTATTCGGTGTCCTGTGTGAATCTAAGTGTGCGTTCTCTAATTCTCTCCTTCTCTCTTTCTTTCTCTCTCTCGGAGGACCTGAGCCCTAGGACCATGCCCCAGGACTACCTGACATGATGACTCCTTGCTGTCCCCAGTCCACCTGGCCATGCTGCTGTTCCAGTTTCAACTGACCTGAGCCCTAGGACCATGCCCCAGGACTACCTGACATGATGACTCCTTGCTGTCCCCAGTCTACCTGGCCATGCTGCTGCTCCAGTTTCAACTTCCACCTGACTGTGCTGCTGCTCTAGTTTCAACTGTTCTGCCTTATTATTATTCGACCATGCTGGTCATTTATGAACATTGAACATCTTGACCATGTTCTGTTATAATCTCCACCCGGCACAGCCAGAAGAGGACTGGCCACCCCACATAGCCTGGTTCCTCTCTAGGTTTCTTCCTAGGTATTGGCCTTTCTAGGGAGTTTTTCCTAGCCACCGTGCTTCTCCACCTGCATTGCTTGCTGTTTGGGGTTTTAGGCTGGGTTTCTGTACAGCACTTTGAGATATCAGCTGATGTACGAAGGGCTATATAAATAAATTTGATTTGATTTGATTTGATTTTATTAGCACAAGTACTATTATTTCTGTATGATTATGAATTCAAAGCATTCCATCGTCTGATTTTTGGGGTGTAAAAGACACTCTGAAATGACAACCCCTCTCCACTCTCACGACAGGGGTTCCAATAAGAGGATTTAGCCAATCTGCGCTCCCTAAAGATACTCAGCGCTGCGCCACGGCCGTCTAAGAGACAGCAGGATAGGAGCCATAGGCAGACTCAAACCCTTTCACTCAGCTGGGTTCTGCAGCTGCATTAATACGTCTTTGTAACAAGCTTCATTTTGACAGCTGGTAGTGGGAAATAAAAGTGAAAGTAATCATTTTGGGCAGTAGATGGCGCTACTATAATTTTACATCCAGCTATGTTTCATCTATCATCCTTTTAAAAATGGGGAACTAAGCTCCTTGTTCATGTAGGATTTGACAGAATAGTCCTGACCTGCTGCAAGGTATGGGATGCAGCCAGGTATAAGCACACTATTCTCAAAAGAGTAGATGCTCCATTTCTCTGTGAAGAGGATTCACTACCTATCACTACCTGCCAAACAGTAAATATTGAACCAATCCCTTTTTTAAGGAGCGTGATTTTGTGTGCTGAAGAGACACACTCGCTCCTCTCAGGGAGAAGCAGTAGTAGGAAGACGATAAACGAAGCTAATCACCCCCAGAAATCGCAATTATAATCCTTTACAAGAGCAGATTTTGGAAGATGGATGGTGCTGCTATGTGCCCATTTCTTGTCTGATGGTATTTCTCCTCTCTCTATTCTGCCTCCCTCTATCCATCGCCTTCTCTTCGTGCGGGGAGACGTATGAACCTTTGACTGTGTGCCTCTCATTCCAGTGCAGGATCTGTCTATAGGCTGCCAGGAGCCAAAAGGTAGGGGCAGGGAGACTGGAGAACTTATTTGTATCGCTTTAAATCTTTTTAAATGAATTTATCTTAACACTGTTCTAGCTAGCTATTTGTGTAGGTAGCTATCAAGTAAACGCAATGATAATAGCAGAGAGAGAAATGTGGTGTTGAATGTGGAGGGCTAGGAGAAGAGAGAGTGGAGGCTGACCTAGTGTGCGAGGGTGTGAAAGGTGGGGGGGGGGGGGGAGACCAGTGATGTAGGGGTTCAAAAAAATAGTTGGGTAAACTGATCGCCAGGTCGTGGTGAAAAAAAGTCATGCTTTCTATACTTTCAATGCATTTTTCTGCAAAACATGGTTAAACTGCGTTTACTTGCCCTCCACTACACCACTGGAAGAGATATGAGAGCGAGAGAGCTGTGGCAGACCTGAAGGGGTGGAGGAGAGGGGGAGAGAGGAAGGGGTGGAGAGCAAGAGAGAGAGGTGACCTGGTGTATGAGGGTGGAAAGGTGGGAAACAGAGAAAGAGAGAGAGAGAGAGGTAGAGAGAAAGACAGAATGTGGTGGTAGGTGGCTTACTTGGTAGATGTGATTGAGTTTCAGGTGCTTGAGCAGCAGGAGCAGAAGTGCAGAGATGGCCTTGACAATGATCTCCTTGTGTCTGTTCACATCAATACCCAGCTTCATGCTCTGGAGGACCGTGATTCTGCCATCACACACACACACACACACACCTTTTATGTGATTCATAGCAACAACTTCCCTTGACATGACAAAACTATAGTCATTGACTTTATTTCTGAACAAACTAAATTCATTTCCAACTTAAGCCTGAACAGCAAAGATGACTATGAGGGAACAAGGAGAGGCACAAGGCTATTACACTCACGGCATCTCCTCTGGCAGCACATCAGCCAGTATATTGATGGAGTCCGTCTTGGCCTTGGAGGTAGGTGCTGCAGCCAGCAGCAGCTTCAGAAGGGCAATCTGATAAATACAACGTGGGTTTTTAGCTTTCAACCTCTCAGCTCGGAAACATGACAGGTCTAGACAGCAAATACTTAGTACAAATCTACAGTGCAGGCATGATTTTCAAGATGCAAAGTAAGATGATGCCATGTGAAGTGTCTTGTTTGAGCAGAATAGAATGGTAGATGTCCTCACCACATACTGAGACAGGTTAGGAAGCATTCCCAGATACAGGATCTCTGTGGGTGTCTCATCCACATCCTCTTCTCCCTGACCAACACAACACGAGTTACACATATACTCATCTTGTTTCCACTCACAAAGCCCTGTTCCAACACTTAGAAAATGAAGGATCACATTTCTATTTGACCAGGTTAGTCTCATTGAGATTAAAAATCCAGCCAAAATGGAAACGAAAAGTTTCATTGCAAAGACGCACTTACAGCATAAACAATAAAGCACGACAGTTTCAAAATAGAAATGTAGACATTGAGCAGACATGATGCTTTGGGGAGGTGTGGTGCAACTAGGAGTCAAAACATTGCCAGCCCCCCCAACTTCTTTATCCAGTTTTGTTTTAGCCTAGCGTTAAACTCATTCAAAGAGAGGAGTTCCTGTCACTTCATATAAAGTCAACGGTGAGAAGCGTCACTGACCAGGGTCATGGGGCACTGTTGAAGCTCCTCTTCCCTCTTGATCTGCATCTCGGCTATAGAGACATATTTGTGCTGGAGGGAAATGATGCGTTAGCCTATACTCCACCACAATACGATATAAAGCCCTATGAGAATCAGCGCAAAGCACTTCATTACCACAATCCATTCCATTCTATTCCACTTCACACTTTTTCAATGAGACCATCAACATGGCGATATACTGTAGTATTTCTGACTATCACTTGGCAGGCAGCACCCGATGTGTAAACAGAAGAGGCTTTTAACGGGCGTTAATTAGACTTCACAGATTGACACACAGAAGGGCGTTCCTCGGTGTAAAGGCGTTTCACAGTCAGTTGAAACACACAATTGATTTCTAAGTGGGATGTCAATGTCCAGGGATATTGACTAGCTGGTCAAATAAACTTCAATACTTCAATCGCCAGTGTAACACTTGATCCTGGTGGAGAGAGAGGGATGGAGGGATTGAGAGGAGGAAGAGAGGATAGAGGAGGAATGATAAGACTGATTTCTCTCCTTACCTGTTTAAGGGTCTTCACACTCTCGTGTATGGGTCTAGGAAGACCGACTAGTGTCTCTGTGTCACTAGAAAACAAACATAACACCACTCAGCACAGCAACAGAGAGAGAACATTCACTGGCACTGCAATAAGTATGACCACACATGACAGTGGACTACACGGAGCGAGCCTTTCAGATGGTACACGGGGATATTGACACTCACTTTCCCAGAGTGAAGCCGATGAACTTGTTCCTGCTGGTCTCCAAGAACTGCTCGATGTCTTTCTCTCTGTCGAGACACACACACGGACAGACATCTCAAATCACCTGAAGCCTTCTGCCCCTCACTAACCCCCAGTCTGTGATCCACCTTCTCACTGATCACACTACTAGACCTACTGTGTTTCCCAACCTGGCTTCCGGGGCTTGTAGCGATACTATCCAAACAGACTGATCAAAGACATACGGCTGCTAAGCAGATGATGCATCTCATGCTTAAAGCCTCATCAGTCACGCTCGATGCTGCCTCTGTACTCTGTTCGATATTGGGATCTGGAATTCCGCCTCGTGCTAAATTATCTCAGCACTACGCTATGTTTCAAGGTTGAACACACACACACACACACACACACACACACAGGTGAATAATGCATGAGTTTACAGATAATGAGTAGAGGATGATAAGAGCTAAGACTGGGTCGGTTCGAGGCCGTCCTTTCCTTGCCTCCCCTGTCTTCCTCTGCCCTCTCGGTCTTATCCACACAGCTGTGTAGACGGAGGCCATCTTGCTAGGGGACCAAGCTGTTACTGTATGAGTGACTGAGGTGGGTTACTTTGAGTTCTCCTGAACAGAGGGGGCACTATCAGCAGCATGAGTGTGTAGAATAACAAAACTAGAACCCAGTCTGAACTTTTTATTTTTAATGTTATCCCTTGAGTTTGAAGATCTGAGGTAAGCAATAAAGTGATAGATCCACCCTGCCTTCTGATGGTGTTTGGGGAGCTTCAGCTATATATTACACTCATCCAATCCTTTCAGATTTGCAAACACAGAAGGGTTAAGAGTTATGGCAAGGGGCTAGAGGTTTGTTTGGAACTGGGCCTCCCAGTCTTACCTGACTTTGGGGGCCCAGGGCAGACCCTTGGGGAGGGATGCTCTCTCAGTGGGGGGTCTGAGCGGGGGCGGTGGGGGTGGTGGCTGGATGATGACATCAGTGTCCAGGGGGTCTACCTCGCCCTCGATGCCACTGTCGGCTTCCTCGCCGTCCTCCTCCTCGTCTCGAGCATCGTCGTTCTTAAAGGGGTCTCGCTCGTTGTACGTGTCTAGGCTGTCTTGCTTTACCAGGGGCTGGAACCCAGAACAACCAGCAGGGGGCATAAAAGAGGCCGTCCCCTCATACACACAGGGTTAGGCCCTGGCTTCCCACTTCAACCACAAGCAATACTCAGATTTACCAGCCGTAAGGCTGCACTCCAAGACGGTTCCAGAAACTCCCAGTAAAAGGTTACAGAAACTCCCAGTAAAAAAACAAACAGAGGAACATTTGGGCCCGACTCCATATTCAAGTGTTAAACATTCCACTTACAACCATATCAGTCATACAACACAAACCCAGTAATCTCATGCCACGTCTATGGTTTCAATGAATGACTGAGGCATCATCAATGCAACAAGCATCAAGCAGAGAGGGGGTTGCATTCAACAGCAGCGAAACGCCAGTGCAATGTAACCTACGGTGGTGTGCTGGTAGAAACTAGTCGTTAGGTGTGTGGTGGTGAGGAGAGCAACAGAGGGGACGGAAGCAGTGTGACCAGCATAGAATTATATGACTCGTATCCCATGGAGAACAAGCCATTTGGCTCTGTGGTGGGAAAGAAGCTGCAGTGAACTGTTGTAAACAGCAATAATGTGGAGGCAAAACAACTCAGTGGAGATCGAGGCTAGAGGAAGGCTCCAGTCATGTGACCTCAATGACCACAGCCAGCCCTGCCTCCGTACCTACCCACCCCATACAGGGCAGAACGCAGCGAAGGAGGAGAAAAAGAAGGGGGAAGACTAGGAGGGAGAGGAGGAGGACAAGGAGGAGATAGAGGAAGAAGAGGAGAAAGAATACGAGGAAGAGGAGAGAGAGAAGAGACGAAAGAGGTGGAGGAATAGAAGGTGCAAGAACCAGCCCGAGGCAGAGAAAATGCAGAGGGAAAGTGGGTAAAGACCTGCTTCTTGGGAAAGGGACTGTCTCCTTCCAAGCTATCAACAAAGGCACTCTGCAGGGACACACGGAAGAGGAGGGCGGTTGAGAGTCTGGTGAAGTCAGAGTTCTAGTCTAAAAACAGCACAGTGGGGATTAGAGGAAAAAGTTAAAAGAACAAACGTGTCATTCACTCCGCTGGCAGGGGAACACAGTACACAGCTGGTGTGCACATGGTTCCTATTCACATTTCCTGCTGCCACAGCCAGGCAGAGCAATCAATGCTTGTTAGCCTCACGCACCATGCCCTCTGTGACCGCAGGGTTCAGTTAGGCTCACTGTTAGAGCACATAGGGTGTGTATTCAGTCGAGTCTAACGCAGAGGTGTGCGCATGTGAAAAGAGCCAGGAACAGTGTGTGAACAGTATGTGCGTGATAGAAGGTAGAATACGTACCCTGCGGCTGCGGCGTCCTCTCTTGGCCTGCTGTTGCTGCTCGATGAGCTCCATTGCCGAGGCTGGAGGAGAGGCTGCCCTCATGCTCCGGACCACCTTGATGCTGTCCTCAGGCAGGGGGGGCAGGCTCAGCCTCTCTCTGCCTCGAACCTTCATCTCCTGGAGCTCCTCAAAGCCCCCCATGGTGAACTGTAACACAGACACAGTTTGAGACGGACACATACACACAGAGTCCGGTGGACACAGAAAGCCATAGAGATGTCCATGAGCACACATGCATGGAGCTCTATGCAGACATTGGCAAACCTCGTTTTCCAAGCCTGTCAAATCCACTGTGGAACTAGTCGAGCCTGACACTACTGTAACATTCTAACGTCCTTCTAACGAGAGTTTTGAATGCACAATGGACGATAACATAACGGGTGGATGAAATGTCTCTGTTGCGAAGCGGCCCAGCCTACTAAAGGGACAGGCGATGGTGTCGGTGCTGTAGCTTACTGACCAGGATGGTCTTCCAGAGCAGGAGCAGGACCTTCTTCATGGGAAAGTGTGGAGCGTTCATACTGCAGAACTTGGTCACCATGGTGAAGAGCTGCAGGGCAAATGGCTCTCCGTTGTACAGAGGAGAACCTGTGGTTAGAGGAGAGGGTCAACAGCCAGCACACACCTACAGTACACACATGGCGCACACACAAAAACATTTCCTGTATCATTTACAGTAGCTTACTGGCAGCAATTGGCCATAAGTTACTGTACTTTATTTTACAGTACAGCTACTGTAATCCATTTTATGGTACCAAAATTTTTACTGTAATCTAATTTACAGTACCAAGTCAGTTACTGTAATCTAAATTACATGACCAATTACAGTATATTTCCGTAATTACCCAGTGGTCTTTGCAAGTTTTAATTTACATTTTGGTCATTTAGCAAGCACTCTTGACATTAGCAACTTGCATTCAACCAAGGTTGAGAAGAAAGAAAAAAACAAAGTCATAGCATGTAAAAAGTATCTGAAAACCTTTACTGAAAATATTGTCGTAGTTAAAGGATACTGGTCTTCAAAATAATTGTAATTAAAACAAGATATCTTATGACATATATTTGACTATTACTGGATAGTGTCAATACATTACTGAGATATTCAGGGCAACTTGATGCCAGCTTCCTGTATTTAAATGACTCTAATGTCAAAGAAATTAAACACAGTACAATACTGTAAAAGGTGACTAATAAACTGTAAGAAAGTAATTATTGCAGCATTTTACTGTAATTACAAGGGATTGGAGCAAGAAGGTTGGCTGCTAGGCATTTGTATATTACAGCATATTAATGAATACTAGGTGCTTTATACCACTTGCACTTCTAGAGGCCTAATCAAAGGCTTCCAAACGGTCCGTGATGACAGGGCAAAACGAATCAAATGGACATGGTTAAATATTCAACCATTAAAGACCCGCTGCCACTCTGATCTAGTCTAGCAAACACCAGCTCTCGAGCTGTGTCGTCACGTGGGTCACCGTCAGCCAGGCTAACGCTGATCTGTTCCCTATATACATTTCATTGTTAGGGAACCACTACCACATATCAGTTCAATTCCTACAGCATTCTCACTAAAGGGCGCAACAAATATAGCCTCTTAAAAGACACAACAATACTATGCACCCACTATTGGTCAAAAGGTTTTTGGCGCTCCAAAAATACAGTATGGTACTGTTTTCTGAATTACAGTCAATTACTGGCAGCAATTGGCCAGTAAATTACTGGAGATTTACAGGACAAGGTTTGAAGAATTCCTTATATACAGTATATTACTGTATTCTGGGGGAGTACAGCATTCTCACTCACCTGTGCAACAAATATAGCCTCTTAGAAGGCACACATGAACATACAGTATGTTAATGAGCTAGAGACTCTTTCCCCACTTACAACATTAACCCACAATGCACCATAATTAATTCTGTAAAACACATTTAAGGTATTTCACTGTGTATTTCACCGTATTTTACTGTTGAAATGAAAAGTCTTACACTGCACACACACGCACAAACACACACACACAAACCCAGTTCAGTCTTGAAGGCCTCTCTGGCAGTTCTCCACTCTGGCCTGTCATCCTCTGTCTGCAGACGGATGGTCTCCACCATCAGGTACATGATGCTTAGCAAGACCCTAGTGGAACACGAGAGGTCAGAGGTCAGAATGCATCAAGACAAATAGTCTCTAAGCTACCAAGGTAGAACAGCTCTCCACTCCAAAAACATAACTATGTGTGCTTGTGCATACAGTATGTCTGCCTATGTGTAGTTTGTATGTGTGAATCTGTAAATGTGTGTGCGTGCGCATACTTAATATTGTTGCACACCTTTCCATATGCACTTGACTAGCTAATGCATCAGCCTAAATAACCCTACAGTAATTATACAAGATTAGCGAGGCAGTGTCCTGTGCATTAACGCCTTGATCTAGACGGAAAACAAGCCATAATGGCCTCCATTTTCTACAAGCTATTAGGATGTGTTATTTGGCTTCCCACCTTATTGTCCCTAGAATTTCTAAGCAAACAGCTGGAGGCAGGGCTTTCTCCAAATGAGCTAAATTTTTATGTAATGGTCTGCCTAGCCATGTGAGAGACGCAGACTCAGTCTCAACCTTTAAGTTATTACTGAAGACTCATCTCTTCAGTAGGTCCTATGATTGAGTGTAGTCTGGCCCAGGGGTGTGAAGGTCAAAAGCAAGGTACTGGAGATCTTCGTGGGCTATACTCAGCCTTGTCTCAGGGTAGTAAGTTGGTGGTCTGTTGATATCCCTCTACTGTTGTGGGGGCTGTGCTTTGTCAAAGTGGATGGGGTTATATCCTGCCTGGTTGGCCCTGTCCAGGGCTATCGTCGGACGGGGGCCAGTGTCCCCCGACCCACCTGTCTCAGTCTCCAGTATCTATCAATAGTCCATGTACGGGGGGCTAGGGTCAGTCTGTTATATCTGGTATAATTCCCCTGTGGAGAACTTAAATGTACTTAAAATGTCCTGTGTACATTTAAGTATGCTCCCTCTCTCTCCCTCCTCTCCCAGAGGACCTGAGCCCTAGGATCTTGCCTCAGGACAACCTGGCCTCTTGACTCCTGGCCGTCCCCAGTCCACCTGCTCGTGCTGCTGCTCCAGTTTCAACTATTCTGCCTGTGGCTAGGGAACCCTGACTTATTCACCGGAAGTGCTACCTTGTCCCGGACCTGCTGTTTTTGACTCTATCTCCATCTACCGCACCTGCTGTCTCGACCTCTGAATGCTGTTGAAAACCTGTTGAATCCTCTACAACCACTGATTATTATTATACCCTGCTGGTCATCTATGAAAGTTTGAACATCTTGAAGAACAATATGGCCTTAAATGGCCATGTACTCTTATAAATCTCCACATGGAACAGCCAGAAGAGGACTGGCCACCCCTCAGAGCTTGGTTCCTCTCTAGGTTTCTTCCTAGGTTCCTGCCTTTCTAGGGAGTTTTTCCTAGCCACCGTGCTTGCTTGCCTGCCTGCATTGCTTGCTGTGTGGGGGTTTTAGGCTGGATTTCTGTATAGCACTTTGTGACATCTGCTAATGTAAAAAGGGCTTTATAAATACATTTGATTGATTGATTGATTTTAGGACAGATCTGCTCTCATAGCAGATCATTACTATGGTAGGCACACATAGAGCTGACTAGACAGAGTGGTAGAGATGGAATGGGAGGAACAGACAATTATCAGTCTATGGAAGTCCGTGAGGGATTGACACTGGTACACTGGTACTTTAGAGTCTGGGCTGAACTGGTACTTGGGGCTCTGGGCTGGGGGTGGTGACGTGTCAAGTGGTTGCTGAAGGAGTAGAGGTTGAAGACCTATGCTTGGCTGATTGGGGGACTGCTGTAAAAATTTGTGCGCTAGAAGGATGCTCACCTGAGTTCTGTGCTGTCCGCCAGAGAGATAGCAGGTTTCCTCACTGCGCTGCTGCAGGCTTGGTTGTTACTGCAAAGGAGAACACAGAAGCAGTTTAGCATACATACAGTACAAATCATACCACACCACAGCTAAACACAACAGACTAGAGATATCGCTAATGTCTAGGACCTGGTCAGGTCATGGGGTCAGGAAGTTCTCATTACCTCTAACTGCAGTGACTAAGACTAGAATGTCGATGGAATGTATAGCGGCCGTTTTATGCACAGATCTTATTTGTTTTTGTACATAATGTTTTCCGCAATCGTTTCCTATGACCGAAAAGAGCTTCCGGACATCAGAACAGCGATCAGTAACCTCGATTTGGATGAAGATTCCTACTTCAACGAGTCGGTGGCTCATGACATACTGCTCACCCCAGACCAGGCCCTTATCCCCGACACTCGGAAGAGAAAGAGACTGCGATAAAGAGGCCGATGTGCCGGCGCCCTGATAAACCGCCTCCAACCTCTGTTCCCCCGAACACCTTTTTTGCATTATTGGTTAGAGCCTGTAAGCAAGCAGTTCACTGTAACGTCTACACCCGTTGTATTCGGCGCACGTGACACAAACTTTGATTTGATTTGATTCTATTGGAAAATTTACAAATCGCTGGAGAACAACGGGACCTGAAGAACTAATATGCATCTCGGAAACTTGGCTGAACAAGGACATGGATGACATGAATCTAGGTGGCTTTTAATTTTTTATTTTTTTTACATTCATTTGTATTAAAGAGCACATAAAGAAAAATGTACCATACATACACAACTTATCTTTGCTGCCTTTACTAAGGAGCATAGGTACATTCACATATTAAGGGTACATTTTGGCTGTATAGAGCAAATATTTTAAAGAGTCTGAATAAGCATACAATTTGGATTAAGCCACACAAAAAACACCAAAAAAAGCCCATAAATTACAGAATAAGAACCGTACGATATGTCAGGAACTCTGATCAGACACCTTCATACCTATGCTGCCTATGTTGCAAGATTGATGTAATTCTCTCCATGTCAGCATGTACCCCGCATAGGCCTAACCACATATCTGAGGGTGCATGTTCAATCTTCCAGCATTTTGTTACACATTTCTTTTCTGATGCTAAAAGATGATCTATCAATTTAAGTGGAGAGGATTAGAGTGTATCCACAGGAACAATTCCTAGAAGGAGATGACATGGGTCTCGTTGAATAGTAATACCTGTGATGTCCTGAATAACATGGAGAATTTCAGACCAAAAAGACTGGATTTTCAGACATTGCCAAAATGTGAGATAAAGTACCTATTTGTCCACACTGCCTCTAACACGTAGCTGCTATTCCTTTTCATCAGGACTCAATTTTTAATTTAGTACTTTGAATAGAAACTACATGTAACCCTTGTTCGGTTACATGCAGTGGCTTTATATAGTGTTTTCCATATGTTCCCCCAGCTCCCCTCTGATATCTGCACCTCTAATTCAACCTGCCATGAGTTCCTAAGATGATCAAAAGAAAAATATTGGCATGTTAAGGATACTGTGGTAAAAATTTGAAACGGTTCCAATGTTTTCCCCTTGATAAAGTGATTCAATCTAGGTGCCTTTTGTATGCATCAGCAGGACAGAATGGTAACATCGGGGAAGCTCAAGTGGGGTGGCGTGTCTCTCTTTGTTAACAACAACAATCTCTAATATTAAAGGACGTCTCGAGGTTCTGCTCATCTGAATTTGAATAAACTGTAGACCATACTATTTACCAAGCGAGTTCTTATCTATATTTTTCATAGATGTCTATTTACCACCACAAACCAAAGCTGGCACTAAAACCACTCTGAGCTGTATAGATCCATAAGTCAACAAGTAAATGCTCATCCAGAGGCGGATGTCATGACTTCCGCCGAAGTTGGTCCCTCTCCTTGTTTGGGCGGCGTTCGAAGTCACCGACTTTCTAGCCATCGCGGATTCACTTTTCATTCTCCATTGGTTTTTGTCTAGTCTTCCATCACACCTGGTTCCAATTCCATCAATTACATGTTGTGTATTTAACCCTCTGATCCCCCTCATGTCCTTGTCGGTAATTGTTTCTTGTAGTGCTTATGCACGGTATGCTGGTACGTACTGGGTTTTGTTTGACCCATGTATTGTATTGTTCTGTTGACGGTGGCCTGACTTCTCTGCCGCATCTACGCAGCCACTACAGCGGCGCTCCTAGTGCTGGTGATCTTAATGCAGGAAAACTAAACTCCATTTTTACCAGCATGTCACCTGTGCAACTAGAGGAGAAAAAAATCTAGATCACCTTTACTCCACACAAAGAGACAAATACAAAGCTCTACCTCACCCTCCATTTTGCAAATCTGACCATAACTCTATCCTCCGGATCAGGACCAAGATCGAATGAGGCAGGGCTGGTAAACTATCACAGATTAGAAAGGTAAACCCAGCCGTGAGCTGCCCAGTGACGCAAGACTACCAGACAAGCTAAATGCCTTATATGCTCACTTTGAGGCAACACTGAACCATATGTGAGAACACCAGCTGTTCCAGACAACTGTGTGATCCTCCTCGCCGTAGCTGATGTGAGTAAGACCTTTAAACAGGTTAAAATTCACAAGGCCACAAGTGCCAGACGGATTACCAGGACACGTAGTCTGAGCATGCACTGACCAGCTGGCAAGTGTCGTCACTGACATTTTAAACTTCTTCCTGACCCAGTCTGTAATACCTACATGCTTTAAGCAGACCACCATAGTTCTTGTGCCCAAGAACGCCAAGGTAACCTGTCTAAATTACTATCGCCTCGTAGGACTCTGTAGCCGTGAAATGCTTTGAAAGGCTGGTCATGGCTCACATCAACACAATCATCCCAGACACCCTGGACCCACTCCAATTCGCATTAACAGATCCACAGATGACGCAATCTCTATTGCACTCCACAATGCCCTTTCCCACTTGGACAAAAGGAACACCTACATGAGAATGTGGTTCAACACCATAGTGCCCTCCAAGCTCATAATTTTTTACATTTCTGTAATTTAGCAGATGCTCTTATTCAAAGCAACCAACAGTAGTGAGTGCATACGTTTTCGTATTTTCCGTACTGGTCCCCCATGGGATTTGAACCCACAACCCTGGTGTTACCAAGCGCCATGCTTTACCAACTAAGCCACACGGGACCGATCATCACTAAGCTAAGGACAATGGAACTGAACACCTCCCTCTGCAACTGGATCCTAGACTTCCTGATGGGACACTTCCAGGTGGTGAGGGTAGGCAATAACACATCTGACACGTTGACCCTCAAAACGGGGGCCCCTCAGGGGTGAAAGCTTAGTCCCCTCCTGTACACCATGTTCACCCACGACTGTGCGGCCGCTCTAAATGCTAAGTTTGCCAACGACATGACAGTGGTAGGCCTGATCACCGACAACGATGATACAGCCTATAGGGAGGTGGTCAGAGACCTGGCAGTGTGATGCCAGGACAACAACCTCTCCCTCAACATCAGCAAGGAGCTGATCAGGGACTGCAGGAAAAGGAGGACCGAGCACGCCACCATTCACATCGACGGGGCTGTAGTGGAGAGCTTCAAGTTCCTCAGTGTCCACTTCACTAAGGATCTATCATGGTCCAAACACACCAACACAGTCGTGAAGAGGGCACGACAACACCTCTTCCCTCTCAGGAGGCTTAAAAGATTTGGCATGGGCCCTCAGATCCTGAAAACGTCTGGCTGCATCACCACTTGGTAAGGCAACTGCTTGGCATCCGACCGCAAGGCGCTACAGAGTGTAGTGCGTTCAGCCCAGTATATCACTGGGGTCAAGCTCCCTGCCATCCAGGAACTCTATACCTGGTGGTGTCAGAGGAAGGCCCTAAATATTGGCAAAGACTCCAGCCACATACTGTCCTCTCTGCTACCGCATGGCAAGGGGTACCGATGCACCAAGTCTGGAACCAACAGGCCCTTGAATAGCTTCTGCCCCCAAGCCATAACATGGCTAAATAGTTAGCTATTTGGTTAACTATTTAACCAAATAGCTACCTGGACTATCTGCATTGACCCTTTTTGCATACATTTGTCTGACTCACCACATACACTGCTTCTACTGTCTGTCACTTTATTCCTAGTTATATTTACATACAGTGCCTTGCGAAAGTATTCGGCCCCCTTGAACTTTGCGACCTTTTGCCACATTTCAGGATTCAAACATAAAGATATAAAACTGTATTTTTTTTGTGAAGAATCAACAACAAGTGGGACACAATCATGAAGTGGAACGACATTTATTGGATATTTCAAACTTTATTAACAAATCAAAAACTGAAAAATTGCCGTGCAAAATTATTCAGCCCCCTTAAGTTAATACTTTGTAGCGCCACCTTTTGCTGCGATTACAGCTGTAAGTCGCTTGGGGTATGTCTATCAGTTTTGCACATCGAGAGACCGACATTTTTTCCCATTCCTCCTTGCAAAACAGCTCGAGCTCAGTGAGGTTGGATGGAGAGCATTTGTGAACAGCAGTTTTCAGTTCTTTCCACAGATTCTCGATTGGATTCAGGTCTAGACTTTGACTTGGCCATTCTAACACCTGGATATGTTTATTTTTGAACCATTCCATTGTAGATTTTGCTTTATGTTTTGGATCATTGTCTTGTTGGAAGACAAATCTCCGTCCCAGTCTCAGGTCTTTTGCAGACTCCATCAGGTTCTTACAGAATGGTCCTGTATTTGGCTCCATCCATCTTCCCATCAATTTTAACCATCTTCCCTGTCCCTGTTGAAGAAAAGCAGGCCCAAACCATGATGCTGCCACCACCATGTTTGACAGTGGGGATGGTAGGTTCAGGGTGATGAGCGGTGTTGTTTTTACGCCAAACATAACGTTTTGCATTGTTGCCAAAAAGTTCAATTTTGGTTTCATCTGACCAGAGCACCTTCTTCCACATGTTTGGTGTGTCTCCCAGGTGGCTTGTGGCAAACTTTAAAAATGACACTTTTTATGGATATCTTTAAGAAATGGCTTTCTTCTTGCCACTCTTCCATAAAGGCCAGATTTGTGCAATATACGACTGATTGTTGTCCTATGGACAGAGTCTCCCACCTCAGCTGTAGATCTCTGCAGTTCATCCAGAGTGATCATGGGCCTCTTGGCTGCATCTCTGATCAGTCTTCTCCTTGTATGAGCTGAAAGTTTAGAGGGACGGCCAGGTCTTGGTAGATTTGCAGTGGTCTGATACTCCTTCCATTTCAATATTATCGCTTGCATAGTGCTCCTTGGGATGTTTAAAGCTTGGGAAATATTTTTGTATCCAAATCCGGCTTTAAACTTCTTCACAACAGTATCTCGGACCTGCCTGGTGTGTTCCTTGTTCTTCATGATGCTCTCTGCGCTTTTAACGGACCTCTGAGACTATCACAGTGCAGGTGCATTTATACGGAGACTTGATTACACACAGGTGGATTGTATTTATCATCATTAGTCATTTAGGTCAACATTGGATCATTCAGAGATCCTCACTGAACTTCTGGAGAGAGTTTGCTGCACTGAAAGTAAAGGGGCTGAATAATTTTGCACGCCCAATTTTTCAGTTTTTGATTTGTTAAAAAAGTTTGAAATATCCAATAAATGTCGTTCCACTTCATGATTGTGTCCCACTTGTTGTTGATTCTTCACAAAATAATACAGTTTTATATCTTTATGTTTGAAGCCTGAAATGTGGCAAAAGGTCGCAAAGTTCAAGGGGGCCGAATACTTTCGCAAGGCACTGTATCTACCTCAATTACCTCGTACCCCTGCACATCGACTTGGTACTGGTACCCCTTGTACAGTCGTGGCCAAAAGTTGAGAATGACACAAATATAAATTTTCACAAAGTCTGCTATCTCAGTTTGTATGATGGCAATTTGCATATACTCCAGAATGTTATGAAGAGTGATCAGATTAATTGAAATTAATTGCAAAGTCCCTCTTTGCCATGCAAATGAACTGAATCCCTCAAAAAACATTTCCACTGCATTTCAGCCCTGCCACAAAAAGACCAGCTGACATCATGTGTTGACGAGTGTTGACTGGAGATCACTCTGTCATGTTGATTGAGTTCGAATAACAGACTGGAAGCTTCAAAAGGAGGGTGGTGCTTGGAATCATTGTTCTTCCTCTGTCAATCATGGTTACCTGCAATGAAACACGTGCCGTCATCATTGCTTTGCAAAAAAAGGGCTTCACAGGCAAGGATATTGCTGCCAGTAAGATTGCACCTAAATCAAACATTTATCAGATCATCAAGAACTTCAAGGAGAGCGGTTCAATTGTTGTGAAGAAGGTGTCAGGGCGCCCAAGAAAGTCCAGCAAGCACCAGGACCGTCTCCTAAAGTTGATTCAGCTGCGTGATCGGGGCACCACCAGTACAGAGCTTGCTCAGGAATGGCAGCAGGCAGGTGTCAGTGCATCTGCACGCACAGTGAGGTGAAGACTTTTGGAGGATGGCCTGGTGTCAAGAAGGGCAGCAAAGAAGCCACTTCTCCCCAGGAAAAACATCAGGGACAGACTGATATTCTGCAAAAGTACAGTGATTGGACTGCGGAGGACTGGGGTAAAGTCATTTCTCTGATGAATCCCCTTTCCGATTGTTTGGGCCATCCGGAAAAAAGCTTGTCCGGAGAAGACAAGGTGAGCACTACCATCAGTCCTGTGCCATGCCAACAGTAAAGGATCCTGAGACCATTCATGTGTGGGGTTGCTTCTCAGCCAAGGGAGTGGGCTCACTCACAATTGTGCCTAAGAACACAGCCATGAATAAAGAATAGTACCAACACATCCTCCGAGAGCAACTTCTCCTAAACATCCAGGAACAGTTTGGTGACGAACAATGCCTTTTCCAGCATGATGGAGCACCTTGCCATAAGGGAAAAGTGATAACTAAGTGGCTCAGGGAACAAAACATCAATATTTTGGATCCATGGCCAGGAAAATCCCCAGACCTTAATTCCCATTGAGAACTTGGTCAATCCTCAAGAGGCGGGTGGACAAAACAAAAACCCACAAATTCTGACAAACTCCAAGCATTGATTATGCAAGAATGGGCTGCCATCAGTCAGGATGTGGTCCAGAAGTTAATTGACAGCATGCCAGGGCGGATTGCAGAGGTCTTGAAAAAGGAAGGGTCAACACTGCAAATATTGACTCTTTGCTTCAACTTCAAGTAATTGTCAATAAAAGCCTTTGACACTTATGAAATGCTTGTAATTATACTTCAGTATTCCATAGTAACATCTGACAAAAATATCTAAAAGACACTGAAGCAGCAAACTTTGTGAAAATTCATATTTGTGTCATTCTCAAAACCTTTGGCCACGACTGTATATAGCCAAGTTATCGTTACTCATTACTTTTATTATTTTACTTTATTATTTCTCCATTTTTTCCCTCTCTGCACTGTTTGGAAGGGCCGTAAGTAAGCATTCAACTGTTAGTCCATACCTGTTGTTTACGATGCATGTGACTGATTCTATTTAAGTTGAAGTGAAAACACAGCATTATCACAACTGAGAATGAACACCGGTGCAAGCAGGATAAATAGCAGAGGAGAAATACAGACAGAGAAAATTCCCTGTGTGTTTGCTCAGCAGCTTAACAGGTGCTGCAGAGTAATAGGAGGCAGCTGCTTGCCTGCTAAGGCTAAGACGTAGAATCAGAGGTTGATAAAAGACCAAGACTAAAGGCGGCAGGAGCAGAGGAGCACAAAGACTAAAAAGGAAGGAAACAAAGCCTTGAAGGCTTTGCCGCCTCGCCAGTGAGCCATTTGAAGTGTGAATCAGAGGCCGGTGATCGGTCTCTTTCTCTCTGCTCTCACCCTGTTCCCTCTGCTCTTATCCCCCTCACTAAGAGCCTGCAGGTGCCTCATCTTCTACGCTGAGGCGAAGAGGGATGGAAGTGGGAGGTAGAAAGGAAAAGAGAGAGAATGGTGTATTCATGAATTAATATTTCTGGTGAATGTGTGTGTGTGTGTGTGTGTGTGTGTGTGTGTGTGTGTGTCTCTCTCTCTGCCGGTCTGTGAATGTGCATGTACAGTTGAAGTCAGAAGTTTACATACACCTTAGCCAAATACATTTAATCTCAGTTTTTCACAATTCCTGACATTTAATCCTAGTAACAATTCCCTGTCTTAGGTCAGTTAGGAACACCACTTCATTTTAAGAATGTGAAATGTCAGAATAATATTAGAGAGAATTATTTATTTCAGCTTTTATTATCCCAGTGGGTCAGAGGTTTACAATTAGTATTTGGTAGCATTGCCTTTAAATTGTTTAACTTGGGACAAACATTTTGGGTAGCCTTCCACAAGCTTCCCACAATAAGTTGGGTGAATTTTGGCACATTCCTCCTGACAGAGCTGGTGTAACGGAGTCAGGTTTGTAGGCCTTCTTGCTCGCACGTGCTTTTTCAGTTCTGCCCACAAATTATCCATAGGATTGAGGTCAGGGCTTTGTGATGGCCACTCCAATACCTTGACTTTGTTGCCATTTTGCCACAACTTTGGAAGTATGTTTGGGGTCATTGTCCATTTGGAAGACCCATTTGCGACCATGTCTTGAGATGTTGCTTCAATATATCCACGTACTTTTCTGTCCTCATGATGCCACCTATGTTGTGAAGTACACCAGTCCCTCCTGCAGCAAAGCACCCCCACAACATGATGCTGCCAACCCCTTGTTTCACGGTTGTGATGGGGTTCTTCGGCTTGCAAGCCTCCCCCTTTTTCCTCCAAACATAACGATGGTCATTATGGCCAAACAGTTCTATTTTTGTTTCAGACCATTTCTCCAAAAGTACGATCTTTGTCCCAAACCGTAGTCTGTCTTTTTTATGGCGGTTTTGGAGCAGTAGCTTCTTCCTTGCTGAGTGCCTTTCAGTTTATGTCGATATAGAACTCGTTTTACTGTGGATATAGATACTTTTGTGCCGCTTTCCTCCAGTCACCATGGGACTGACTTGCACTTTTCGCACCAAAGTACGTTCATCTCTAGGAGACAGAACACGTCTCCTTCCTGAGCGTTATGACGGCTGCATGGTCCCATGGTATTTATACTTGCGTACTATTGTTTGTACAGATGGACGTGGTACCTTCAGGCGTTTGGAGGAACCAGACTTGTGGAGGTCTACAATTTATTTTCTGAGGTCTTGGCAGATTTCTTTTGATTTTCCAATGATGGCAAGCAAAGAGGCACTGAGTTTGAAGGTAGGCCTTGAAATACATGCCCAGGTACACCTCAATTGACTCAAATGATGTCAATTAGCCTATCAGAAGCTTCTAAAGCCCTGACATCCTTTTCTGGAATTTTCCAAGCTGTTTAAAGGCATCAGTAGCAATAAAAGGATATAACATTTATAGAAGAGACAGAAATGCTTATGGGGAGGAGTTGCTGTATATATTCAGAGCCATATCCCTGTAATGCTTAGAGGAGATCTTATGTCAAGTGATATTGAAGTGTTGTGGTTGCAGGTTCACTTGTCACATCTAAAGCCTTTTCTTTTGGGGTGTTGCTATAGGTCACCAAGTGCTAACAGTCAGTATCTAAATAATATGTGTGAAATGCTTGATAGTGTATGTGATGTAAACAGAGGTCTACTTTCTTGGGGACCTGAATATTGACTGTTTTTCCATCAAGCTGTCCGCTCAAGAGGAAGCTTCTTACTGTAACCAGTGCGTGCCTATAATCTGGGTCAGGTTAGTAATCAACCTACCAGGGTGTTAACACTACAGGAACAAAATCATCCACATGTATCGATCACATTTTTACTAATGCTGTAGAACTTTGTTCTAAAGCTATATCCATACCCATTCGATTTCAATGCAGCCTTTGATATTATTGACCATAACCTGTTTTTGAAAAAACGTAGGTGCTATGGCTTTTCAACCTCTGCCATATCGTGGATTCAGAGCTATCTAATAGAACTCAAAGGGTTTTCTTTAATGGAAGCGTCTAATGTCAAATATGTCAAGTGTGGTGTACCGCAGAGCAGCTCTCTAGGCCCTCTATTCCTTTCTATTTTTACCAATGACCTGCCACTGGCATTAAACAAAGCATGCGTGTCCATGTATGCTGATGATTCAACCATATATGCATCAGCAACCACAGCTAATGAAGTCACTGAAACCCTTAACAGTTGCAGTCTGTTTTGGAATGGTTGGCCAGTAATAAATTGGTCCTGAACATCTCTAAAACTAAGAGCATTGTATTTGGTACAAATCATTCAATAAGTGCTAGACCTCAGCTGAATCTGGTAATGAATGGTGTGGCTGTTGAACAAGTTGAGGAGACTAAATTACTTGGAGTTACCTTAGATCGTAAACTGTCATGGTCAAAACATATAGATTCAATGGTGGCAAAGATGGGGAGAGGTATAGCCGTAATAAAGAGATGCTCTTCTTTTTTGACATCACACTCCAAAAAGCAGGTTCTGCAGGCTCTAGTTTTGTCTAATCTTGATTATTGTCCAGTCGTGTGGTCCAGTGCAGCAAGGAAAGACCTAGTTAAACTGCAGCTGGCCCAGAACAGAGTGACACATTTTGCTCTTTATTGTAATCAGAGGGCTGATATAAATACTATGCAGGCCAGTCTCTCTTGGCTAAGAGTTGAGACTGACTGCATCACTTCTTTTTATAAGAAACATGTGTTGAAAATCCCAAATTGTCAACTTACACACAGCTCTGACACACACACACTTATCCCACCAGACATGCCACCAGGGGTCTTTTCATAGTCCCCAAATCCAGAACAAATTCAAGAGAACGTACAGTATTATATCCTTATTGCATGGAACTTCCTTCCATCTCATATTGCTCAAATAAACAGCAAACCTGGTTTCAAAAAACAGATAAAGCAACACCTCGCGGCACAACGCCTCTCCCCTATTTGACCTATATAGTTTGTGTTTATTGATATGTAGGCTACGTGTGCCTTTTAAAAAATATATGTAGTTCTGTCCTTGAGCGGTCTAATGATGTTCTGTACGTCATTCTGTATTATGTTTCATGTTGGACCCCAGGAAGAGTAGCTGCTGCTTTTGCAACAGCTAATGGGGATCCTAATAAAACACCAACATCAGCACCATCTCTACCAGCAACTACCTACGGCATTTCAACTAGGCAGATTAGTCAATGGCTGTGGGCGGTAGAGACCTAAAGTACTGAGGCAGCAGTAGATCTGCCATTAGGGAGAGGAGGGACCTCAGGCAGGAAGGACACAGAGGAGATGACTCCGGAGGAGAGAGGAACAGTGGGTACGCTTATGTGATGCCCTTTTTGTCCAAGAGTTGTTTGAAAATCCCACCCGAAATTGTACGGAGTGTACAAAACATTATGAACACCTGGTCTTTCCATGACATAGACTGACCAGATGAATCCAGGTGAACGCTATGATCCCTTATTGAAGTCACTTGTTATATCCACTTCAAATCAGTGTAGATGAATGGGAGGAGACAGGTTAAGTAATGATTTTTAAGCCTAGAGACAATTGAGACATAGATTGTGTATGTGTACCATTCAGAGGGTGAACGGGCAAGATAAAATATTTAAACGCCTTTGAAAGGGGTATGGTAGTAGGTGACAGGCACACCGGTTTATGTCAAGAACTGCAACGCTGCTTGGTTTTTCCAAGCCTGTGTATCAAGAATGGTCCACCACCCAAAGGACATCCAGCTTTGGGAAGCTCTCTTTCCTCATATCTTTCTCTTACTGTATCTCTTTCTCCAACTCCAGCTAACAACTAATGAGAGTGAATGCTACTGTGTACCATCCCTGTAGTATTAAAGGCCCAATGCAGTCAAACATGTGATTTTCCTGTGTTTTATATACATTTCCAACCTATGAGGTTGGAATAATACTATGAAATAAAAAACAAATTTAAAAAATGATGATGCCCTTTTAGTGTAAGAGTTGTTAAAAAAGGCTGCCTGAAATTTCAGCTGGTTTTGGTTGGGATGGAATTTAGGCCTGCCTGGTGACATCACCAGTAAATTAGTGAATAAACCACTAAGAAAGATGTCCAAACCTCTCTGCCAATAACAGCTAGTTTTCAGTTTTCCCCTCCCCACTCAGACTTCTCCCAGACAGTCCTAGCAAAATTCTTGCTCGAGAAATTGTCCTTTGCTAAGAAACTATTTTTGGTTCCTTTTGACCATTTTAAATCGGAAACAATAATATTAAAAGGTACTTAATTGTCACCCTGTAAATGATTTGATAGAGATAAAAAAACAAACAGCTGCATTGGACCGTGAATCACAGGGGAGGTAAGCGCTAACCACAGTGGTGCTAACGCTTGTTGAGAAACACAATAATACAGTAATTACGAGACATTGCGGCTGCTGTGGCAGCGTTACGGAGCGACTGTAGTAATGTTGTCCTACTCACTCCATCTCCATGCTCAGCAGCTCCAGGAGAGCGGTGAAGATGCCCATGTCATACAGCAGGAACACGTTGTGGCGAGACCAGTGGATCACGTCCGCGTCCGTGTCACACTCGTCAAACACCCCTGGGGAACGCCACACCAGGCTTCAACAGATGCTCACTCACCACACAACGCTCTCAACGGACTCTGAAGGACTTGAGCATATATACTGTACATGTCCTCAGTTTCATGAGAAAATGTTGGTCAGAGAAATCGCACAGGAAATATTTAAATACCCCTTAATCTCTTAGACGCATGTCAAAATATGCTACAGCCAAAGCAAATGATCTTGAAGTGTGCAGGGACAGTGATGATGATTACCCTGTGCCAGGTAGAGGATGGCCCGGGCCACCTTCAGCCTCTTGTCCCGGTCAGTGACCTCCAGAGCATCTAGTAGTCTCATCACATAGGACTTCTGCTGCTCCTGACCCAGCTCAATCCACCTCCTTCCCCGCACTGCAGAGAGACAGGGACAGAGTGAAAGAGACCAGGTGAGTCTTGGTGACTTTGTGTGACCTTGTGACTCTGAGCTTGTACGTCTGTCGCTCTCTTATTCTCGCTCACTCTATCCATTCACTTACTTCTCCCATTCCCTCACTCTACCTCATTTCCTCTTTTCTTTGTCTGCTCTCTCCCCCTCTCTCCTTTTCACACATGAAAAAGATTGACTGGGATCAGCTCTGGTCATTAAACTCACACTGACCCAGGAGCAGCTAGTGGTCTCAGAGTCAAAGTGACCTGGCTTCAGCTCGCATGCATGGTCACAGCAGGCTATTTCAGCCCTGGCCAGGTGTAGCAGTACACCCACTGATCATTGATCACCCACTGTGAATGCTCACTAAAGAGAAAAGAATGCCAGGATCCAACATCAAGGCAACAACACCTTTGACTTCTAGGCTATGAGCAATTGAGTCCTAAAAGTGAAGAAGAGGGTATAAATAGGAATGTTTCTGACCTTTATTTTTTTACCTCAACTCTTGGGATTCTTGTAGGACATCATGCTCAATGGAATTGAAATAGCTAGTCAGTTCCCCTCTTTTAGTAGACATATTCTGACATGTAGTGCCTCCAGAAAGTATTCATACTTATTCCACACTGTTGTGTTACAGCCTGAATCCAAAATGTATTAAATAATTATTTTTAGCCATCTACACACACTGCGTCATAAGTGACAAAGTGAAAACATATATTTTTTACATTTTGCAAACGTATCGGAAGTGAAATACAGAAATATCACATTTACATAAGTTTACATAACTGTGAGTCTTTCCGGGTAAGTCTCTAAGAGCTTTGCATACCTAGATTGTACAATATTTGCACATTATTATTTATTTTAATTTTTCAAGCTCTGTCATGTTGGTTGTTGATCATTGATGATCAAGTTGCTTTAGGTCTAAACTGTAACAAGGCCACTCAGGGACATTCAATGTCGTCTTGGTGACTAACTCCAGTATATATTTGACCTTATGTTTTAGGTTATTGTCCTGCTGAACGGTGAATTCGTCTCCCAGTGTCCAGTGGAAAGTAGACTGAATCAAGTTTTACTCTGAGATTATTATTCCGTTTCTTTACAACCCCCCCCCCCCCCCCCCCCCCAAAAACTCTAGTCCTTGACAAGCATATCCATAGCATGATGCAGCCACCACCACGCTTGAAAATATGAAGAGTGGTACTCAGTGATGTGTTCATCCATCCTCAGTTCTCTCTTATCACACAGTCTTTAATCTCTAACTGTTTTAAAGTTACCATTGGCCTCATGGTTAAATTCTTGAGTGGTTTCCTTCCTCTCCGGCAACTAAGTTAGGAATGAGGCCTATATTTTTGCAGACTGAGTGCATCATCCAAAGTGTAATTAATAACATCACCATGCTCAAAGAGATATTCAATGTCTGCTTTAAAAAATATATATATATATATATATTCGCAAGAAGGTCACCTATTGGTAAAAAAATAAATATATATATATATATATATATTTTTTTACCAATAGGTGACCTTCTTGCGAGGCATTAGAAAACCTCCCTAGACTTTGTGGTTGAATCTATGTTTGAAATTCACTGCTGGGCCTGAAAGAACTTGACATGTTAAGCAAATGTTGACCCCTGAACGTATTTAGGCTTGCCATAATAAAAGGGTTGAATACTTGACTCAAGACATTTCAGCTTTTCATTTTGAATTAATTTGTCCCAAAAAAGTCTAAAAACATAATTCCACTTTGACATGGCGTATATTGTGTGTAGGACTGTGGAACAAAAATCAACTTTTAATCCATTTTAAATTCAGGCTGTAACAGAACAACATTTGGAAAACGTGAGGGGGTGTGAATACTTGCTGAAAGCACTTTAACTCTGACAAAACTTCCCCTGTATAAAGTTCATCCCATGTAACTTTTAATGCGCAGCTCTGAGAATGGTCATTATGATAAAAGTGCGTGGAGAGTAGCGACACAGAGGACATGGGTGCATAACAGATTTAGCAGTGATGGAAAGTGGCAGTCTGGCAGATGTGTTAAAACATTGATGAGGGGCCCCGTCACCGTTTGACATATTTTAAACCCAGATACAGAGAGACAGCACATCTCCTATCTCTCTCTGCAGCACAGACAGCCAGCCAAGCTTTCCACTGATCCGCCCATTCATTCCTATTGGCTTTAGGGAAACAGAGTAGGGAAGGACAAGACCTAGCCTAGCTCTCTTAAGTCATGTAATGTGCTGCAGATGCAACAAAGTTGCCCTTTGTGGACAATAAAGCTCTGTGGAACTGAATGTCTGGAGCTACACATTATGTATTATTACTCATTATGAACCTTCCTTACTCCGCTTACTTCGCTAACTTCCTAAGCGGAGTATGTTCACAACCACATTTGACAGTACAGCAACGAACTGGGCAGAGTTTCAGCGAATATGAGAGGGGTTGAATGAGTATGGAGATTAGATCAGCAAAATGGACACGGTCCAATTCATCCGGTCAATATGATTCACATTAGGGGTTGAAACGGAATCGACCGGCTGTATAATAACAACGCTCATGATACGGAACAGTTGGTCACAGCAGTCGGCTACGGCTGTTTAGCTGTGGTTTTGCAGCGCATAGATAAGGCAGCTCGGTTTGTCGTGGCGCTAAGAGAGACAGTGGCTGCAGAGCAGAGTTTGGCAAGATGTGTGTGTTCCTGTGTCACCTACTCCCAAAACCTCTAGCTGAAAGTGTCAGGTTAGAACAAGCAATCAGACACACACACCACTGTGCAGAACAGTTCCTTCTCTCCCTCTGAACCACTCACAGAAAAAGGGAAACGTTACACCTGGGAGCGGTCAATTAATCAGCTCCCTCGACCCTCTATCCCTTCTCCCTCTTTCACCCCCTCTCTCTATCAGACTTTCTTTCTGAAGACGATTACCAGGGCGGGAATCCATTCCATTACACTTCTACATACGCTCTCTCTTTCTATCTATCCATCTCTCTCTCTCCGTAAACACTAGAATAACAGGCAAACACAGAGGGTATGCAAACAAACAGTGTGTTCAAGGTGAGTCAGAAAGCCCTTTGGCACACTCACTGCTTTAGAAAAAAAAATGAACACACACACACAAATTATGTCCGCCACTGACAGACAGGAAGGTAACAGTACCATGGCTCCTGAAATCCTCCTCAAAGTAGTCCCTGTTGAGGGCGAACTCGGGCTCCTCCGTGTAACTGTATATCTCTGTGGACAAACAGGAGAGACAGGGGAACCATCAGACAGACAGGATGACATAGTACTGTACTGAAGGATTCAACAGAGGTCATGAAAGACATCGCGGGGTATACTGTAGTGGAAGCCCTGTATGGCTCAGTCGGTAAAGCATGGCACTTACAGTGCCAGGATGGCAGGTTTGATTCCTGGGACGCAATATGACTAGGTCGCTTTGGATAACAGTATCTGCTAAATTGCATATATTATAATTTATGGGCTCCCGAGTGGTGCAGCGGTCTAAGGCACTGCATCTCAGTGCAAGAGGTGTCACTACAGTCCCTGGTTGGAATCACATACGGCCGTGATTGGGAGTCGCATAGGGCGGCGCACAATTGGCCCAGCATCGTCCTGGTTTGGCCAGGGTAGGCAGTCATTGTAATTAAGAATTTGTTCTTAACCGACTTGCCTAGTTAATTAAAAAGGTTAAATACATTTTTTTTTATAAATATAAGCCAACTGTTTCATTAAGTCCCTCTCATAAAAAAAAAAAACATTTTGGCTCCCAGTTATCCTTTCTGTAGAGTGTTTTTATTAGATTCATGACATCACTGACTAATCCTTCTTCAGCGAGTATACAGTAGTTAAATGTCAACAGTCACTGCAGCCTGAGGAACAGTCACAAGAGAGCAACTGTTGTGTCTGTGTTTGTGTAAGCTAATGTCTCAGCGGGACTAGCTACCTAACCAAAGCAGCTGCATTCAACAACAGAAAACTATGATCTTGCATTAAATCAAATGTAGCTGCTGACAGTGCAGCACTGTACTACACAGTAGCACATTTTGTTGCAGTGACTAGCTTCTGGTTATGAACAGAACATAAAGACAGAGCATATCCCTTGTGGGTATACTTGAACAGCAGTGATCACCAATTCTCCTGGAAAGCTACAGTGGTAGCCTTGCACGATTTTGCTCCAGCAACTGTTTCAACTAAACAACTGGACTTGACAATTAGTTGAATAAGGTGTTTTGCAGTTGGAACAAAAGCCCGCCCGGTAGCTGCCCAGGGTCTATGGTTGGTGACCGCTGGGTTAGGGTTTAAAGACCTTACCTGAGAGTTCAGTGGTCAGGCTGTCTGTGTCCCCATACTCAAACTCCAGGTTAGGGGACTCCATGGAGCTCTGAAAACAGAAAAACAACACTGAAGTCTAGGCAGAACCGCGAAGGGAAATGAAGGCACACTAACACGCACAGGCACGCACAAAGCATACATCCGTGGTTATAATTCCTTTACAACCACAGAAAGCACACAGTTTAGGTTCTTCCACTCACTGTTCTTTCTTCTCGGATGGGTAAGCACATTCGTTGAGCTTTCTTTTCCGCATGGCTATGCAAATACAGGCAACAGTCGGAGTGGAAAAACTGAACGAGAGGGACGCAGGAGTCAACATGCCCTGGATTTCAGAGTGGGTTTAACGTACGTATCCAGTTAAGGGTCTTTGATGCCGCTCTGACATTAGCCTCACCCCATGATTACTGCTTGCCCTCTGGGCATTTTACTACAGGACCCCATAGTACACACGTGCCTAGAGAGACATATACACACACACAGTACGTACGTACACACACACACACAGCATGGCGGGGATAAGGACAGAGGACCGAGCCCACCTCTGTTAGCCGTCATAGTTGCTAAAAGCATTATTTTCCCAGGTCGAGACAGACTGATACAGTATGCACGATCTCACCAGTTATCAAAGCACCGCAGAACAACAACATTCTCATACTGCCAGCCAATACAAAAGGCCGTAGCACTTGGACAGAGACAGACAAGACTTTGAAATAGGTTAAGGACAGCCGTTAGTCAGCCTGGAGTGAGTGTCTCAGCAGCAATTTAGTGAGAGAAAATTACAGCTAATCACAGTCCTTAAATGGCATGTGTCAGTGGCGGAGCCATTGCTGGAGTGCGAGGACTGTCTGTAGTTGTTTTTCATGCATCCTACCACAGAAGGGCAGCAAATGTCAGGGATAGGCTAACATCTGTAATTCATTGGAATCTGAAGCACCCAAAAGCCTCAGAAAATGTCTGTCAGATTAAGTTGTCATACTTTCCAGGTCCATACCCAAACAGTTCGAACTACTAATTTTGAAAATTACTCTCTCCAGAAATAAGTCTCTCACGGTTGCCGCCTGCTACCGACCCCCCTCAGCTCCCAGCTGTGCCCTGGACACCATTTGTGAATTGATCGCCCCCCATCTAGCTTCAGAGTTTGTTCTGTTAGGTGACCTAAACTGGGATATGCTTAACACCCCGCCAGTCCTACAATCTAAGCTAGATGCCCTCAATCTCACACAAATCATCAAGGAACCCACCAGGTACAACCCTAACTCTGTAAACAAGGGCACCCTCATAGACGTCATCCTGACCAACTGGCCCTCCAAATACACCTCCGCTGTCTTCAACCAGGATCTCAGCGATCACTGCCTCATTGCCTGTATCCGCTACGGAGCCGCAGTCAAACGACCACCCCTCATCACTGTCAAACGCTCCCTAAAACACTTCTGTGAGCAGGCCTTTCTAATCGACCTGGCACGGGTATCCTGGAAGGACATTGACCTCATCCCGTCAGTTGAGGATGCCTGGTCATTCTTTAAAAGTAACTTCCTCACCATTTTAGATAAGCATTCTCCGTTCAAAAAATGCAGAACTAAGAACAGATACAGCCCTTGGTTCACCCCAGACCTGACTGCCCTCGACCAGCACAAAAACATCCTGTGGCGGACTGCAATAGCATCGAATAGTCCCCGTGATATGCAACTGTTCAGGGAAGTCCGGAACCAATACACGCAGTCAGTCAGGAAAGCTAAGGCCAGCTTCTTCAGGCAGAAGTTTGCATCCTGTAGCTCCAACTCCAAAAAGTTCTGGGACACTGTGAAGTCCATGGAGAACAAGAGCACCTCCTCCCAGCTGCCCACTGCACTGAGGCTAGGTAACACGGTCACCACTGATAAATCCATGATTATCGAAAACTTCAATAAGCATTTCTCAACGGCTGGCCATGCCTTCCGCCTGGCTACTTCAACCTCGGCCAACAGCTCCGCCCCCCCCGCAGCTCCTCGCCCAAGCCTCTCCAGGTTCTCCTTTACCCAAATCCAGATAGCAGATGTTCTGAAAGAGCTGCAAAACCTGGACCCGTACAAATCAGCTGGGCTTGACAATCTGGACCCTCTATTTCTGAAACTATCTGCCACCATTGTCACAACCCCTATTACCAGCCTGTTCAACCTCTCTTTCATCTCGTCTGAGATCCCCAAGGATTGGAAAGCTGCCGCAGTCATCCCCCTCTTCAAAGGGGGAGACACCCTGGACCCAAACTGTTACAGACCTATATCCATCCTGCCCTGCCTATCTAAGGTCTTCGAAAGCCAAGTCAACAAACAGGTCACTGACCATCTCGAATCCCACCGTACCTTCTCCGCTGTGCAATCTGGTTTCCGAGCCGGTCACGGGTGCACCTCAGCCACACTCAAGGTACTAAACGATATCATAACCGCCATCGATAAAAGACAGTACTGTGCAGCAGTCTTCATCGACCTTGCCAAGGCTTTCGACTCTGTCAATCACCATATTCTTATCGGCAGACTCAGTAGCCTCGGTTTTTCGGATGACTGCCTTGCCTGGTTCACCAATTACTTTGCAGACAGAGTTCAGTGTGTCAAATCGGAGGGCATGCTGTCCGGTCCTCTGGCAGTCTCTATGGGGGTGCCACAGGGTTCAATTCTCGGGCCGACTCTTTTCTCTGTGTATATCAATGATGTTGCTCTTGCTGTGGGCGATTCCCTGATCCACCTCTACGCAGACGACACCATTCTATATACTTTCGGCCCGTCTTTGGACACTGTGCTATCTAACCTCCAAACAAGCTTCAATGCCATACAACACTCCTTCCGTGGCCTCCAACTGCTCTTAAACGCTAGTAAAACCAAATGCATGCTTTTCAACCGGTCGCTGCCTGCACCTGCATGCCCGACTAGCATCACCACCCTGGATGGTTCCGACCTAGAATATGTGGACGTCTATAAGTACCTAGGTGTCTGGCTAGACTGCAAACTCTCCTTCCAGACTCATATCAAACATCTCCAATCGAAAATCAAATCAAGAGTCGGCTTTCTATTCCGCAACAAAGCCTCCTTCACTCAAGCCGCCAAGCTTACCCTAGTAAAACTGACTATCCTACCGATCCTCGACTTCGGCGATGTCATCTACAAAATGGCTTCCAACACTCTACTCAGCAAACTGGATGCAGTCTATCACAGTGCCATCCGTTTTGTCACTAAAGCACCTTATACCACCCACCACTGCGACTTGTATGCTCTAGTCGGCTGGCCCTCGCTACATATTCGTCGCCAGACCCACTGGCTCCAGGTCATCTGCAAGTCTATGCTAGGTAAAGCTCCGCCTTATCTCAGCTCACTGGTCACGATGGCAACACCCATCCGTAGCACGCGCTCCAGCAGGTGTATCTCACTGATCATCCCTAAAGCCAACACCTCATTTGGCCGCCTTTCGTTCCAGTACTCTGCTGCCTGTGACTGGAACGAATTGCAAAAATCGCTGAAGTTGGAGACTTTTATCTCCCTCACCAACTTCAAACATCAGCTATCTGAGCAGCTAACCGATCTCTGCAGCTGTACATAGTCTATTGGTAAATAGCCCACCCTTTTCACCTACCTCATCCCCATACTGTTTTTATTTATTTACTTTTCTGCTCTTCTGCACACCAATATCTCTACCTGTACATGACCATCTGATCATTTATCACTCCAGTGTTAATCTGCAAAATTGTAATTATTTGCCTACCTCCTCATGCCTTTTGCACACATTGTATATAGACCCCCCCTTTGTTTTCTACTGTGTTATTGACTTGTTAATTGTTTACTCCATGTGTAACTCTTTGTTGTATGCTCACACTGCTATGCTTTATCTTGGCCAGGTCGCAGTTGCAAATGAGAACTTGTTCTCAACTAGCCTACCTGGTTAAATAAAGGTGAAATAAAAAAAATTAAAAAAGGTTGAGATTCAATAGGAGCGATTGAAAATGTAAGAATCATTTGGCCTAATGACTTGTTCATTTAAAATACATTGGGCCCAGATCCAACTCCAGATGGAGACTTGTTGTGTATTATGAGGTGGTTTTCAGTTCCAAACACCATCAGTGCTAAGACGTACTAGAGCGACAAACTCAGCAAAAAAAAGAAACGTCCTCTCACTGTCAACTGCGTTTATTTTCAGCAAACTTAACATGCGTAAATAATTGTATGAACATAACAAGATTCAACAACTGAGCCATAAACTGAACAAGTTCCACAGACATGTGTCTAACAGAAATGGAATAATGTGTCCCTGAACAAAGGGGGGGTCAAAATCAAAAGTAACAGTCAGTATCTGGTGTGGCCACCAGCTGCATTAAGTACTGCAGTGCATCTCCTCCTCATGGACTGCACCAGATTTGCCAGTTCTTGCTGTGAGATGTTACCCCACTCTTCAACCAAGGCACCTGCAAGTTCCTGGACATTACTGGGGGGAATGGCCCTAGCCCTCACCCTCCGATCCAACAGGTCCCAAACGTGCTCAATGGGATTGAGATACAGGATCTTTGCTGGCCATGGCAGAACACTGACATTCCGGTCTTGCAGGAAATCACACACAGAACAAGCAGTATGTCTGGTGGAATTGTCATGCTGGAGGGTCATGTCAGGATGAGCCTGCAGGAAGGTTACCAGATGAGGGAGGAGGATGTCTTCCCTGTAATACACAGCATTGAGATTGCCTGCAATGGCTACAAGCTTAGTCCGATGATGCTGTGACACACCGCCCCAGACCATGACGAACCCTCCACCTCCAAATTGATCCCGCTCCAGAGTTCAGGCCTCGGTGTAACGCTCATTCCTTTGACGATAAACACGAATCCAACCATCACCCCTGGTGAGAGAAAACTGTGAACTGACATTTTCTCCCGAGGTGCTGACCTGTTGCACCCTCTACAACCACTGTGATTATTATTATTATTATTATTATTTGACCCTGCTGGTCATCTATGAACATTTGAACATCTTGGCCATGTTCTGTTATAATCTCCACCTGGCACAGCCAGAAGAGGACTGGCCACCCCTCATAGCCTGGTTCCTCTCTAGGTATCTTCCTAGGTTCTGGTCTTTCTAGGGAGTTTTTCCTAACCACCGTGCTTCTACACCTGCATTGCTTGCGGTTTGTGGTTTTAGGTTGGGTTTCTCTACAGCACTTTGTGACATCAGCTGATGTAAGAAGGGCTTTATAAAAACATTTGATAGATTTTTACGTCTTCACTATTATTCTACAATGTAGAAAATAGTGAGAATAAAGAAAAAACCCTTGAATGAGTAGGTGTATTCAAACTTTTGACTGGTACTGTACAGATTACCTTAATTACCTCGACTAACCTGTGCCCCTGCTCAATGACTCTGTACCGGTACCCCTTGTATATAGCCTCATTACTGTTATTTTATTGTTGCTCGTTATTTTTCTATTTTCTTATTTTTTAATTTATTTTTTTAAACTTCAGTTCATTTTAGTAAATACTTTCTTAAAACTGCGTTGTTGGTTAAGGGCTTGTAAGTAAGCATTTCACTGTAAGGTCTACACCTGTTGTATTCGGCGCATGTGACAAATAACATTGTATTTGATTTGATTAGAAACCATATCTTAATTTCAGCTCACGATTGCTTGATTGGGATAATAATTAAACACAGGCATGTCTGATTGGCTTAGTCCCCCTGCAGATGAGATGAGAGGATGCCAGAAGGTTGTGTCTGTTGCACGGGAAACTACGGTTGGTGTTGTTATTGCTCTCAATAGAGCTCTTTCATGTTTGTTTGAAGGAGAGTGGGGAATTTGGTGTCTCTCACTCAGCTACCCGTGGGCATCAACAAATCTCTCTCTCCCCCACCCCCTCCAGCTTGCTATGAACACTAACCTTCCTTCCACACTGGCACAGTGAACCCTGCGCTCCACCGTCGGTGTGTGCAAACACTGGGCATCCCATCAAAATCCCCACCAGCCCCCATCCCCCCTCTTCTCATATAAGCATATGTTAAAAATAACCTATGACCGAAGCAGGCCAGCCAGCCAAGCCAATGGGCCAATGCAACAATCAACTCTAACACAGATCACATGAGGAATAGCCTGGACAAAGCAATAGAATTAAGTGGGATGATCATATCTCATATCGACTATGATGACTTAGGTGTGCATTGTGTGGCTTGAGCACTGAATGTAGTCTTAGCTACACCGAGTTCTGTTTACAGATGCATTAGTCTGCTTTAAAAGAAGCCATTGGTAAAGAAATGAGCCAACTGGAGCCTTTAGATTTCACCAGTGTGGAGATGAGGTTTCATGCGTTTATTTCATGCCCATCAACCATCATTGAAACCCCCCACCTCTGTCCTGGAAAGCTTGAGACTGGAGGGGAAATATGCTCCAATTCCTTTTTTGTATCATTCCCCCCCCCCCCCCTCCCCCACCCCCCCCCCCCCCCCCCACCCCCACCCCACCATATAATATGCCCAACAAACACGATCCAGGATATGATTGGTGTGATTTCACTGGATAGATGTAGGCTACCCACCACCACAGTTTGCCCACTAGCAGGGCTGGGCAACCTAGTCTGGATCTGGGTTACACTGCCAAGACATGAATCCAAAATGCAATTGATTTGTTTTCATTTTTAATGGCTGAATGAATTAGTTATTAGAACAACTATATGCTGTATCCTAGAGGTATGGAGCATAATGTCAAGCATGTTTACTTGAAAGCAAGCATATAATTAGAGAAACATTTTGAAAACCTATGTGTGTTGAAAAAAAAAATCCAGTTAGTAATTACATCTTAATATGTACTAATTGAGAAACTAGCTAATAGCCTATGGCTTATTCTATCAATTTCAAATCCACTCTTCTGCACTGACAAATAAATGCTATTTAAAAATTTTATTGATTCACACACTGGAATATCTACATATAGGCTGCTGCCAGAGCATATGGGACAAATAAGTACACACCGAATGATTTCTTCTTTTTCTATCCCCAACATCACTACTGTGTACATAAACCTACTGTATATTTGCCAATCTGACACTGGTCTACGATGCCATGCACAAATACACAGGCAGCAGCTGCAAGAGAAGATTCGACCACAAAACATCCTGGACATTGACAGTCACATTAGCTACCTGTATTTGCCACGTTCAGAATTAACCATAAACTTACGGTATTTATAGCATCCACTTGCTCCGTCACCAAAATAACAACCTGGGCTGCATGCTTTCAAAAGCGGCTCTGTGGCAAAAGGACATTTAAAGCTCCCCAGCAACAACAAACCACACGGACGTGGACCCCTCTACACTGGCTCAACGAGTAGCTACAAACTGGCTTTACCTCCCAATCCTTCAGCATATTCACGAACACATATCTCCCATTCGGCAGAGGCCTTTTGTTTGTTGCAGTTATATGTTAATATAATTAATGATAGGTACCTCCATTTCGTCTGCCTGCATCTTTCTGTGTTGGTTCGTTCACTTTTTCTGAAGCTTGTGCATTCCGGTAAGGTTCGAGCCTGACAAACTGTAACAGATTTCAGTTTATTCCAAGTTCAGGAAACCCGTCCCCGTTAGTGTGATTGGTTGACTGGACGCCAGAGAGGGCGGGGTTAACTTCTACTGTAAATGGTGACAGGCGGGTTGGTCTTACCCGCGAGTGAATCAGTCGAGTAAAGGATCTTCGAATGCGGTCAATTAATTGGTGCTGATGCTGAGTGTTCCATAATGGCACCTACATTAGAAACATTGTTCGTTTCGGTGGATTTCAAAGAAACATTTGCTATTATAGCTTAGTATTGATAGGCTATTCAATTGTAGCTATGTGCTTGAATATGACCATAACGTGTTCACACAGCTGTTAAATCCATCTTGTTCTGTCAGAATGACTGGATTGTGTATAGATTATCTGTCATATCCTGATATCCTCCACACCTTTGTCAGAGTGGGCCTTTCAATCAATCCAAGACCCGAGACAAGACATAAAACCTATGAGTCAATAAAATGATTTTATATCAGCCTAGTAACAAACCTGATTAAATGAATCAAGAGCTTGATGACCATTTGACGAATCGGGTATGTTATTGCTGGGCCAGAACAAAAGACTGCTTCCAGGATCATGATTGAAGAACACTGCTCCAGAGGGAATTTAATATTCCCCCCCCAAACATCCATCCCTTGAGGCAGGCTGCCACATTGAGTGGTGGTAATGTAAGGGTCGGAGAGGGGTGACGACAGACCAGACCTAGACCACTCCACGGTCATTCTCATCCCACCACCGCTAGTGACCTGAGTGAATTATTGATTAGTGACTGTAGCAGGGGGCTGCTTGATGTAGATTGCTCCCCCCCCCATAACAACCCCCCTGACTGAGAAAAGCACTTAACGTGATCTGATTGGAGTGTACAGTTTGAGAGCGCAAAGGTCATATCTGTTTCACGTGCGTGAACTTGACACATGGTGGCTGGTTGAGTGCGAGGGTGTTTATACTGTATGCAGAGATTTATGGATGAAGAACACTGGTCAAAACAAACATGATTATGTGAAATGCACCTGTGTTAATGTCATTCTTTTGAGGCCACCTTCTTTGGGTTACTATTTCCTCTTTCTTATTAGCACCTTTTTTAAACTCTGCATGGTTGGGAAAGAGCTCATACGTTAACATTTCACTAAAGTCTACACCTTTTTGCATTCTGCTCATGTGACAAACACATTTCATTTCCTGATATGGTTAATATTGGTGGCTGTTAGGGACCAAAACAACAGTTTAATTATGAATCTTGCGTTTTTACCTTTGTGTGTCAAACCTTTCACATTAACGGAGTGAAGTCAGTGTGTGTGTTGCATGAGCGGGATAATAGGCAGTCAACATCTGATTGTGTGTGTGTGTGTGTGCGCTTCAGGGTGCTGGTGCAGTGGGTTCGCTTTGATTAGGTCACTCACTACGACTGTGACTGGGTGGCGACAACAGCTGCTTCCAAGTGCTCTCGACACCCCCAGTGTCACCCCCTATCACTGTGTCATCTGGCAACACAGTTATCCATTTAATCTCAGCGCATACCCCAATTATAACCCCGTGATGGAGTAAGTATCCAAACTTCTGAGGTCTGAGAACATAATTCCAATAGACACAGAATCTATCGTGTTGAGTCACCTGAATAAACCGTGTTAATGTTAGAAGCACGTGTTCTTCACAACCGCAGTAATAAGTCTTATAGGACACATGGCTTGTAAATAAGATTGTGGGAACATAAGCTAAACCCATCCTGTAAAACTTGGCCAAACACTGGTACCAGCGCCTTGTAATCAAATCATCCAAGCTATAGTGAAACGCCCTAGTTCACAATGATACTACTTTGTTTCTAGCACTTGGCATAACATCCTCTCTTCCTCTCTCAAGTGGTGTCATTACGGATGTCTATCTTTCTTTGAGCTCCCAGCAGCAGGCAGTCATCCTCTCATCTCTCAGATCAGCCGGAGTCTAGAGATGCCTCAAGGCCATGGGAAATCAGCTTACTCAGGCAGCCCCAATACTGATCGTTTGCCCAATAATTGGTATAAGGTCTGACACAAGGTCAGAGACTTTGCCACGCGTTTAGTGGCAAAGTCTCAGAATTGGGCTGCCTGTGTAAATGCAACCATGCATGCTTAATAGGCATCGGCAGCAATCTTTCTATCCACATGTATGTATGTATGTTCAAGAAAACACATGAAAATGACAAAAAATACAGCACATCGTATATTAGACGACAAAGATTGATACAATGACATTTTTATTCTTTAAGATTAGATTTATTATTGCTCATCTATCATTATCACTTGCAATATTTAAACATTGTTTCGACAACTTAAAAATTTGAGAAGAAAAAAAAAGTTCCATTTGTACTGACTGTGGATTTACAACAATAAATACAAGAGTTGATATGCTGGAATTCCTATACTTTTGAGTTAACCATACAAGATGCTGGCGTTAACCCTGCCCACGTGACGCAGCTATTGGACCGACTAATGCTCTTTCACCCCCGGGAAACGCACAGGCTATGATCCTGAGACAACTGTATCGAAGCAACCATGTCCTACTACACATGACCCTAAAACACACACACACACACACACACACACACACACACACACACACACACGGTCAGACACGATAAACCACTCTAACAGATGAGATAATCAGCACAAGGATAATGTTCTAAAAAGTCAGACAAACAGAAATACGGGCATTATGGGATGGTCACACAGACAGGGCCTCCGACTTGGAAGATGGTTATTATGGAGGCTGGGGGGCATAAATGCACAAAAGGTAGCTCACGAGTATGACATGAACACAGTGGCATTTTAGAATGTATAGTATGGGCATAATTAACATGGGAGCATGTTCTCAAGGATTTAAGTCCATTCTATACGATGTAAAAAAAAAAAAAAAAATTAAAAAATGAGAAGAAAAGCTGGTTCTTCCCAGCTGGCTCCTCCCAGCTGGCTTGTAGTATGGGCTTTTGGTTCAGGAGAAAACCCTAACAGCTGCGATTCTAACAAAGTTGAATCTAAAAACGCGGAGGAAATTAAGCCGGACTAATAATCGTACCAGAGGAGTTTGGCCCTCACCAGAAAAACTCAAACTAATGAAGACACAAAATTTATAAAAGGTGACTATGACCTTTTATCATAAATGCATAATAAATTGGAACAATGAGGTAAACTGATGTCTGAAGTGGTGAAACTTTTTGGAACGTGTGAAATGTAAGGTCCACAACTAATTACAAGCATATGTAATGATCCAGGCATAAAGCTATAGCCCTACTGCAGTTAAAATCACAACTAACGCCTGACAATGGCTAATTGGTTTTAGCGCTGTAATTACTGTACAGGTTTTGCGTACAGCAGCTTACTATTGAGGACCTGGCCAAAGAAACTACTACCAGCCTTGCTGTACATTTGGTATCTCATTGAAATAGTCTGTCACAGTTTTCAACCCAAAAAATCATACCGAACATTTATCATAACATTTAATTGCTTATCTTTATAGCGAGACAGATGTTTAATTTCAAAAGGTAAGATATTAGATGGGTGGAGGAAAGATAGAAAAATCTACATTTCTACATAAATATCTAAATATATCCCCTTGTAATGATCTAACATACCTGTCATGCCTCTAATTAAGCAATAAGGTACGAGGGGGTTTGTGGTATATGGAAAATATACCCTGTGCTAAGGGCTGTTCTTATGTACGACGCAACGCAGAGTGCCTGGACACAGCCCTTAGCCGTGGTATATTTCCAATATACCACAAACCCATGAGGTGCCTTATTGCTATTATAAACTGGTTACCAACATAATTAGAGCAGTAAAAATAAATGTTTTGTCATGGTGGTATACGGTCTGATATACCACGGCTTTCAGCATTCAGGGCTCGAACTACCCAGTTTATAATACAGTATAATGCTGTGAAAGGAGAATCTAGCTCCGGACATTGTGGATGGATGTCATAAACTCTGGTCGGGCAAAATACTTTTCATATAACTTCAACACTGGCATCATGTGAGCAGTTTGGGGGCTGAAGAACATAGTTCATTATTGAGAGGCTGTGGTACAGGGAGCTGAGATGGATTCACTGTGTTTGAGTGATAGGTGCGGGAGAGAGGTCCCAACCAATCACAGGGAAAGACCCCGCCCCCACACCTGTCACTGTCCAGTTTGACTGGGGGAATAGGAGAACCAACGCATTAAAACGTACTTAAAAACAAGGACAGAGAATAAATCTGAATCAAATGAGCAAAGACAGGATATGATTGGACCCAATGAGCTCCCCCCTCCCACCTCTTCATCTAATCCCTTTCAATTTATCTTTGAAAAAAAAAAAAAAGTCAAGAGTAGGAAATACGGACAACAGGACATGAACCACACGTCCATCACTAAATCTTCAGAGGTCATCTTTCATTCACACAGAGATTTTTTTGTACATTGGTTTTTCTTCATTAATAGTTTTTCCATCTTTAGGTTTTTAAATGAACAATAAAAAGATCTCGCAACGGAGTTTACGTACGACTGACTGACGGACAGACAAGTAGCTAAGAGAAGACGAAATCTCCAGGAGACGCTTGCTAAGGAGCGCAAAATGGCAGGAGCAGCTCAAAAAAAAAGGTTAGAGTTACATTATTCTAGCGGAAATAAATAAAACACTGCCAAAGCGCAGGTAAGCCACGCCCTCCACTCTGAGCAATTAGCACATAGCTGCTCCCCTCTTGTAAAAAGCAGGTGTGTGACTATTCCGTCCTCCGCTCTCCTTTCTTCTGGGTTCTGTACGATTTTTGGAGCCTCGGTATTTTCTTCATTTCAGAGTTGGTTTAATACCTTGGGGAGGAAAAAAAACGAAATGTCAAATCCTGCAGTTACAGTTATGTAACAATCTTGCACTGTGGAGCTCTCTCTACCAAGCATCGCCGTCTTACCGTGCTTCTACACCTGCATTGCTTGCCGTTTGGGGTTTTAGGCTGGGTTTCTGTACAGCACTTTGTGACATCGGCTGATGTAAAAGGGGCTTTATAGATACATTTGATTGATTGATTTCTCATTATAACTCTGATAACTGTATTCATAACATTACACCTTTGCAATATAACACCACGAAAGATGTACACCGAGCACACAAAACATTAAGAACACCTGCTCTTTCCATGCCAGACTGACCAGCTGAAAGCTACGATCCCTTATTAATGTCACTTCAAGCAGTGTAGATGAAGGGGAGGAGTCAGGTTAAAGAAGGATTTTTAAGCAATTGAGGCATGGATTGCATGCGTGTGCCATTCAGAGGGTGAAAGGGCAAGACAAAGGATTTAAGTGCCTTCGAACGGGGTATGGTAGTAGGTGCCAGGTGCTACGGGTTTGTGCCAAGAACTGCCATGCCTCAGGACTACCTGGCCTGATGACTCCTTGCTGTCTCCAGTCCACCTGGCCATGCTGCTGCTTCAGTTTCAACTGTTCTGCCTGCGGCTATGGAACCCTGACCTGTTCACCAGACATGCTAGCCACCGTGCTTCTACACCTGCATTGCTTGCTGTTTGGGGGTTTTAGGCTGGGTTTCTGTACAGCACTTTGAGATATCAGCTGATGTAAGAAGATCTTTATAAATCTATTTTATTTGAACTGCAACGCTGCTGGATTCACGCTCAACAGTTTGCCGTGTGTATCATGTATGGTCCACCACCCAAAGGACACCCCGCCAACTTGACACAACAGTGGGAAGCATTTGAGTTAACATGGGCCAGCATCCCTGTGTAACACTTTCAATACCTTCCAGAGTCCATGCCCTGAATAAATGATGGGGGGAAGGGGGGGGGTGCACAACACAAAAGCAGGAAGGTGTTCCTAATGTTTGGTATACTCAGTGTATGTGACATACAATATTAGCAGGCAATCTAAGCATTCAGGCGTTAATGTTTACCTGTAGTAGTTTGGCTTGAAGGGCCCGTTCTTGTTCAAGCCCAGGTACTTAGCCTGCTCGTCACTCAGCTCAGTGAGGTGGGCATCGAACGTAGGCAGGTGAAGACTGGCCACATACTCATCTGGAATAATGCAGAAGGAGGGAGTGGGGGGGGGGGGGGGAGAGAGCGAGAGAGAAAGATGGATAGAGAGAGACAGAAAAAGAAAAAGTGGGAGGAGAGCGCCTAGTTACTCTAGCTAGCAGGGACATGGGGCTGTTGGTTATTTACTCATTTAGTTGTTTGTGTGGGGTTAGATGAACACACTGGGGCTGCTTCTCCTGTCCCGGTCTCTCCCTCACGCCGTCTGTGATGGTGCAGTGAGCTTAGCAGCAGGGCCTGACAGGCTGACCTATATTGAGCCTCTCTTCCAGTCTGCCCCTCTGCCTCTCATTCTCCCTGCTTTTACGCCATACGCTGGCGTAGGATGCGTTCTACTATGGATTCTATGACTGTAAATGAGTAGAACGAAAGACTAAATGGCGCAAACACAACCTGATATACTAACATCCAGTGTTAGTTTTGGATCATGACGTAGAACATAGATAACCCAATCCAAGACATGGCTGCAGGGGTTGAGTTAGCACAGAGCTGCTTCAAAACATATTCACGGTCATGCTAGCCATCTCTATCCCTATACTGAATCTATCGCTTCTATTTGCTGAGCTGAGTCGGTTGTGCATTCTGGCTGATCCACTTTCAACTCAATGTTTACCCCTAAAAGGGTTTTGTCAGAGGTTCAGACAGGCGGACGGGTGCTGTCAGGTCACTACTGGCTGCCTCGGCTGAGGCCTGAGCGAATAAGGATTACGGAGTGTGTGTGTGTGTGTGTGTGTGTGTGTGAGACCGAGCGTTGAGGACAGAGGAGGGATAAAGGTGTATGTCTGTGTTTGTGGACATAGAGCTCGGCCTCTTACCCATCTTCTTGGGCAGCAGGTAGACATCCTGTTTGTAGCGTCCCTCCGGGGCGTTGTACAGCTCTATCAGAGCCAGGGCCTGAGGTATGAAACAAGACCCGGATGTCAATCTCTCACACACACACACACACATTTGTGTTACCATGGCAACGCCACGCTCTCATGACGCACGCGGCCTGGGGTCAGCGGCAGAGCAATGACAGGACCCTGATCTCTCCGATTACTGTACGAAGTGGCACACACGCCGACGCTGATCCACCCCACACACAAATCACAAAAACGCACGGTACCTGAGTGGTGGCGGTGATGGACAGGACAAAGGTGGGGACCGTAGAGCAGCTTAGGTTCAGCAGACGACCCTGAGGACAGATCGAGACACACACATTGGGTTAACAACCAGTTAACGGCACACAGAATCAGAGAAAACTGCCTACAGCTGTGTGTGGTTGACATCGACATCATCAAAATTTCAGAAAAAGTGTTGCCGAGTCCAAGGTCAGAATAACAGAAGACATGGTGCAGACGAGAGATGTAAACAGAGGGAGAAAATGGGACTGGTACTGTTACTGGGCCGCTAACGAGGCAGCATTCACAAAGGAGGAGGAACTGATCTCCATTTACTACCGCCATCATACACTCCTTAGTGGCACAGAAAGCCTGCGATAATGTTCATTATGTCCCCAGAGAGCTGCAACATGTTGTGTTAGCGCGTAGCAATTACGACTTTGGTGGCAGCTTTAGTTTCAATTCCCCGTTTGCTGCGAGTAGCAGTGACAGCACAACGGGCGTACTGTTACTTTATGCAGTATGAAGACTGCCCGGGGGAAACTGAGGCAGCTCACACTTCCCTGTTCTGTAGAGAGCATCAGGAGAACAAAAACAAACAAACAAAAAAGCAACTTCTCTTTGAAAAAGCCCCTCAGCTCGAGACAGTAGAGGAGAAGTGAGAGAGTCCAGGAGTGAAGACAGAGAATAGAGTCTAAAGAGGGAAGCGTGAGAGGGGCAAACAAACAGCAGAGGAGGTTTCTGTTCTCTGATTAAAGCCTGGAGGAGATCAAACCGCAGACACACTGAAGCACCTGGCTTTGTCTGGCTTTCGGTCTGGCTCGCTCTCACGGTGGTTTCATTCTGTCAGAGACTGCTGCACACACACAGAGTGCCTCTGTCTCTCTCTGCTAAGAGAAAGGGAGTGCTGCACGCACACCGAGCGAGAGAGCGAGAGCGAGTGAATGTGGTGTAGACGTACTGCTTGTTTACCAGGCTCAGCCTCAGATAGGGGTTGTTGTACAGCTACATATGGATCAATTCACGGCCAGTTATTTGGAAGTTGAGAGGATTTATAGATCAGATCATTGACCCGTGCGATTGAGCACTGATTTGAGATAGTACCGTCACGGAGAGCCTTGTATTAATGTGACGACGATGATGAATCACCTCAGCCAGCAGCACTATCCTCTTGCCGTCGGGCCAGATGACGTGGTCCACCTGTGACCTCACTCTCTCCCAGGTCAGCTCCGGGGTCCGCAGGCTCGCCTGGAGGAGAGGACAACAAAACAGACAGGAAACAGTTACCACGAGAACAGTTTCACTATGACAACCGGGGCCTAAAATTAAACCCCGTCAAATGCAGGTTGATTTTGGCATTGGTGGGTAAGATGTCTGTTTCACCAGCCACATTGGCGGTTGGTCAGGGCTCCACAGGCATGTCAATCCCATTTGTAAATAAGTCAAGTATGGAGCTCATGTACAGCTGAACTAATGCTGCAGTAGCTGTTTTCAAAGTATTTCTGTCATTTTGTTTCATAGCTGGTAGCTAAAATCACACAAAGAACTTACAAATCCTATAATAATATCCCTTCTCGCTCAACATGCTGGAACACAGCCTGGCTGGGGAGCTGGGTGCACCGCGCTGAAGACTCATTTTGGAACCGGTGCGATCAAGTATAAAAGGTGGTCAAATTTGTTTAATTTCTTATATTTTTAACCATTCTTCTCCCCAATTTTGTAATATCCAATGGTAGTTACAGTCTTGTCCTATCGCTGTCCCCTACGGACTCGGGAGAGACGAAGGTCGAGAGCTATGCGTCCTCTGAAACACGACCCTGCCAAGCCGCACTGCTTGCTTGACACTGCTCGCTTGACACTGCTCGCTTAACCCGGAAGCCAGCTGCGCCAATGTGTCGGAGGAAACACCGTCCAGCTGGCGAACTTCCCGAACCCAGACGACGCTGGGCCAATTGTGCGCCGCCTCATGGGTCTCCCAGTCACGGCCGGCTGCAACACAGCCTGGGATCGAACCCAGGTCTGTAGTGACGCCTCAAGTACTGCCCTAGACCGCTGCGCCACTTTGAAATCCAAAGTTGGTCAAACTTACTCTGAAGTGAGACTTTGTCCTTGTGTTTTGTGGCTTATTTACATTGTTTTGTTCAATAGCTAGGTTGTTTTTACATCGGCTACTAGTCAGATTCTCTATATCACAGGCAGTCACTGACCAGTCCAGTGGCTCAGTGCCCTCGTTGCCACGGTAACCTCCCACCCTTAAAGAGGCAGCATAACATTTTTATCTCATCTTAGGTATTTTGGTTAAGACTCAGGTCACAAAAAATGAAGTAACTGAGTAATATACCACTTCACTTATTACTGGTAATACATGTATTGTTTTAGAAACATTACAACGCATGCTCATCCGTAAATTAAAAATTTTAAAAAGTATTTTATTTTGGCTGGTAAAAAATCTGAGTGGCTGGTAGATTTTTAAATCTCTGTCGCAGTGGTGGGTGGACAAAAAAGTTAATGTCAGGCCCTGATGACAACAGTCACTATGAAAATGGTTTCACTATGACCCTGAGGATGTCACCTTAACAGTGATAACAACTGACAGGCATAAGCCACAGCGAGCCAACCCATAACTATGACAACGTCAGGTCAGGGGCGTGTTGTCGTATCACAGCTTCCCCCACAGTGACAATAACGTGACAAGCATTGGTGACAGCAGTGTCTTCCACCCACACGATCAGTCAAGCTGTCACAATATCACACCCACACACGTACATACAACCCCCCCCCTTCATCTCCCACCAATACACACACTTCACTCACCACGTCGATCTCGGTGTTTGAGTGTCCCATGTTACAGACAATACAGCCGTTCTTCATACGGTCCAAGTATTCTCTCACCACCACGTTCTTATTACCTGAAGTAGAGGGGCCGTCATTAAACGTGCCATCAATATTACACTCTCACAAACATCATGTTCACTACTGTACACAAACGTCAGAGAAAATCATGTGGACAGAGGAGAATACTACCAATACCTCTTGCCGGGCCGATACATGCTGAATGACGTTTATAACGACTTCAAAAAGGAATTATGTTCCTGTATATGCTACACAAATGATGCTAGGAATAAATCTCCTGCACTTTTTTAAATCGATCGAGTCAAAATGCACCATTGGGCTCCACATCCACTCTCCACATAGACCTACAGTATGAATAAGTGTCTGAATGGCATCGCTTGCCTCGACGTCGGAGTGTGTGAACGTGCAGGTCTGTGTGCATACACATTCGCACGAGTGATTACGGTTGTCTGTCCTTTTTCAATTAACGTTGATGAGGACGGCAGCCTGTCGACAGGCTTAATAGACGAGGGAGGTAATGCAGTCTGTCCCAATTAACTCTTCACTCTGATTGAATCTGAATGTGGAGCACTGACCGGCTGGCTACGCACATGGCTGCCAGGTCGGAGTGATTGATGCGACTCCTGTAATGTCTACACCAGTGGTCACCAACATCTTTTGAATCAAGATCACTTTATTTTTTTAAACATGACTTTAAAAAAGTAAGCCTATGCAACATTAACCAATTCAAAACAGTTCTGTAGCAATGATGTCTGTAGTTGGCTATAGGCCCAATACATTATCCGTGCATATTGGCTATGCTTGAATTGCCCAGCCAATGTTGTTCTTCTCTGGTATGATCACAATGGTACTAGATCATTTGTTGTATTACTTGTGAGACAGAGTGGAGTGAGCATAATAATTTGCTTAATTACTGGACTGATGGTCTGCATCTGATGGGCAGTCTGAGGGGAGGGAAGGAGCAGAGGTGAGGCTGCCTCTCACCCGACTCACCGTCCCTCTCTCCCTCCCGAGAATCCTGACGGGTTGCATCACTGCCTGGTATGGCAACCACCTCGGCCTCTGACCGCAAGGCACAACACAGGGCAGTACGTACGACCCAGTACATCACCGGGGCCAGGCTTCCTGCCACCCAGGACCTCTATACCAGGTGGTGTCAGAGGAAGGCCCTAAAAATCGTCAAAGACTCCAGCCACCCTAGTCATAGACTGTTCTCTCTGTTACCGCACGGCAAGCGTTACCGGAGCGCCAAGTCTAGGTACAAGAGGCTTCTAAACAGCTTCTACCCCCAAGCCATAAGACTCCTGAACATCTAATCAAATTTGATTTGAAAAAGGGGACAGTCTTCCAGCTGATGGCGAAACTCAAGTCGCACTGCATTATTTCTGCCTCGTGCACCAAATCATGTTGTTACTCATATGACCAGAGAAAGTGAAATATTCCTCGATACAAAAAAAATAAAGCCGCTAATATAACACAGGCGTATGGAAACACTTCGCGATACTCATTCACTGCCGCAGCAGTGCTTTTTGCAGCGCGAGTGGGAGTAGGGAAAACGCTCATTTTATAGCTTAGAAAAGTGTTTAATAAAGTGTTGACAGTACTGAATAACAACAAACATGTTCTCATACAAACAGCAGCTCTTTGCTGTATTCGTTGTTTCTCTCTAGTCATGGTTTTAAAAAAGTGAAGAAATCTCACAGTATCAACCTTGCTGTGCGTTCGAGTCTTCTTTTTCCAGCCTGTGGCGACGAGGAAACTGTGCAGACACTGATCTGAGCTCTCCGATTGGCCAGCGGAAGGCCTATAGGTGAACTTGATTTGCTCTACGGGCCTGCCGTTTAGGGGAACTTCTGCCTTCAGACATGAAATGGTTCAGAACGGGAACACTTTTGCCTTACCGGCGCTAGGGCTGCTGAATCAAGCGCACCAACAGCTCTAAACAAAAAATATTTATCATTGCTGTTTTTTTGACAGAAATATTTGGTGATCGACTAGAAATGCCTTGGAGACTGCGATCGACCGGTTGGTCACCGCTGGCCTATACCCTAATGCCTAGTCACCCTCTAGGCTGCTGAGGGAAGTGTGTTTGAATAGAGTGGTGCAGGCTGAACTAGCCAAGCAGTAAAACCGTAGGGAGAAGGTGGTTGCTGTTGCTATGCCCATGCTGGAAAGGATGGGAGTAGTGTTTTTTAACCACAAAATGGACTTTACAAAGAAATCTAAACCCTAACCCCGACTTAAACTCCAACAAGCTCATGTACTTACGCTTGGTTATTAGTTTTGACACTATTGCCACTTATATGCTCTAACGTGGCCATCTAGTGCTGACCAGGGGGACAAGGGAGAGTTGTTCACCTGTGCAAGTGATGACAATGTCCACTTGTCTGATCACCTCACTCAGCTTCACCAGTCTGAAGCCATCCATGCTGAACGGGGACGGAAAGAAAAAACGCGTTACTTCCTCGTTCACCCTGTTGCCATTGGCCGATTAGTTCACGTACCAGGCTCCGATTGGTTGAACTCACCAGGCCTGCAAGGCACAGATGGGGTCGATCTCTGTGACGTACACGATGGAGCCCATGGCTTTGAGAGCAGCACAGCAACCCTTCCCCACCTATGGATACGCAAATGAAAACACACACATGGGCATAGGACTGATGGAGGCTCTACTATAGACATGGATGGTAAATAGGTTCCTCTGGTGGTCCATGTTGATATAATAGGTTGTTTAGATCGCCAACAGCATCCCACTGCTGGCTTGCCTCTGAAGCTAAACAGGAGTGGTCCTGGTCGGTCCCTGGATGGGGGACCAGATGCTACTGGAAATGGGTTTGAAGGGCCAGTAGGAGGCATTGGGGACAGTCCCCGGTTTAGGTTCCCGTCTTTCGGGTGGGACGTAAAAAAGAAGAAGGGCGTCCTGACTCTCTGTGGTCACTCAAGACCCCATGGCACTTATCGTAAGAATAGGGGTATTAACCCCGGTGTTCTGGCTCAATTCCCAATATGGCCATCATTCCATCATGGCCACCTAATCATCCCCAACTCCCAATTGGCTCATTCATCCCCTCTCCTCCCCCTGTAACTTTTCCCCCAGGTCATTGCTGTAAATGAGAAATGTGTTCTCAGTCAACTTACCTGATAAAATTAGGGTTACAAAATGATAAGTACCATTTGAGCCGGCAGGTAGCCTAGTGGTTAGAGTGTTGGACTAGTAACCGAAAGGTTGCAAGATCGAATCCGAGCTGACAAGGTAGAAATCTGTCGTTCTGCCCCTGAACCTTCTGTTCCTAGGCCCTCATTGAAAATAAGAATTTGTTCTTAAAGGACTTGCCTAGTTAAAGGTAAAAAAAGAAATACAATTTTTTAAAATACAGTAGGGCTGGGAATTGCCAGGGACCTCATGATACAATGTTGTGGAGACACTATGTATTGCGATGTTCCAAAAATATCGCTCACCAAATGTCTGCTGCAGAGAGAATGAGAAAGCTAGTGTTGATCAGTCAGGGAAATAAAAGGTCTGAAAACACGTTGGCTATTAAAAAGAAGATAGAGGAAAAATAGCAGAGTTTTGGTGCAGGTACAGCTAATGCTACCTACAGTAGTAAAAAACATTGTATCGATACAAATTTCAATATAATACTGTCCACAAATAATGTAGCGAAATGCAACTATCAATACACAGTAGGTAAGACAGACTCTTACCTCTCCATATCCACACACAACCACCTGTTTCCCCCCAAACATTACATCAGTGGTCCTCTTCAGACTGGAGGGAGAGCGAAGAAACACACACAAAAAAAAATAAAAAAATAATCACAAGTTAGCATGACATGTTTAAGTCGTCCGTAGACTCCCGGGCCGTCAGCGCCCAAAGACAATTATGTGTGACGACAACGATGTAATCGTCCTCCGTCATTCTGCTTTGAACAGGCATGCCCGGAGTTGTCCTACCCGTCCAGGATGGACTCCCTGCAGCAGTAGAGGTTGTCAAACTTCTGCTTGGTCACAGAGTCGTTGACATTCATGGCCGGGACACACAGCTTCCCCGCCTTGGACAGCTGGTACAACCTATACACATCAATAAGAGGGGGGGAGTCATTACCAGTAAAACCTGACACTACCTGTTATGGCCACTAGATGGAGACATGGCCATAGAAGATGGACCACTCGCTTCAAAACAAACCCCTGACGAAGGGGAAAGCTTACTGGCAAAATACTGTTTTTCTCAGTCTAGACAATGAGTCAACTAATAATGAAGCAGTGGTTAGCAGTGATCCACCCACCGGTGTACTCCAGTGACACTCTCCTCCACGATTCCCTTGATCTTCTTGAACATGTTGGGGTATTTCTTATAGATCCAGTGGGTCAGGTCTCCGCCGTCATCTAGGATCTGGAGCAGGACACAACAACGCGTCTCTCTAACTGATCGGGATAAAGGACTGACGCCGTTTACGCCGTAACAAAGTCCGGGTGCCAGTCCGTTACTGAGAGACGGGAGTGATTGAGGGAGACAAGACAGACACGTACCATGTTAGGCTGCCAGCCCTCTAGGTTGACGCAGCGGTCGATGCACCACCAGAAGTCATCCTCCGACTCGCCCTTCCACGCGAACACAGAGAACCCTGGGAGAGAATCGAAAAGATGAGAACTAGAGAAGGTAAGACAAAAGTAATGGAGCAATGCAGCATGTTCTTAGGAATATCCTACCATTGAATTGATGTGCACAGAGAGCCAGCGGTCGCGACAGAGAAAGAGCTCACACACGACACAGACGCTCAAATGAAGCAGCCCTGTTCACACTCACCTCCCTCGGCCAGAGCAGCTGCCACCTCATTCTGAGTGGAGTAGATGTTACAGGCAGCCCACCTGCACTGAGCCCCCAGGGCAGACAGCGTCTCCATCAACACCTGCACGACACACACAGACCAGACCGCGCGCTCAGTTAAGGACACAGCCAACGGAGACGTTCGTGTTCAAAGCAAAGTCCTGCGGCTAAGAGATGCGTGAAGCTGGATTAAGACGAGTGCCATTCAGTATGGCTGTGAGTCGTGGTTCTCTGAGCAGAAGAGGCAGACTCACAGTGGACTGAGCAGTGGATGGTGGCGTGTGTGTGTGTGTAACTCACGGCTGTCTGAGCTGTGATGTGGGTGCAGCCCACTACTTTGGCCCCAGCCAGCGGCTTCTCTCCCTGGGCTCTCTTCCTCAGGGCCATGAGGGCTGGCATCTCTGTGTGGAGGAGACAACGCAACCGACAGGTTATTTTAGACCCAACATTCCAACAACTAAAAAAACATTGGTCCTGTTTCAAAACTTCAAAAAGGCATCCTTCTCTGAAAAATCTTTAAAATGACAAAAATCGTAATAAAAAAAATTCTAACTGGTTAAAGAGTGGTTAATGAAAGTTAGCTGGCCAACATTCTTTGGGAATCCGTCTGTTGCGCTGCCTATAGTCTGTCACCCAGACATTCAGAGCTCGATGTGAGTGTGATGAGGCCCACCGAGCCAGGGCTGTGTGATGAGGCCCACCGAGCCAGGGCTGTGTGATGAGGCCCACCGAGCCAGGGCTGTGTGATGAGGCCCACCGAGCCAGGGCTGTGTCAACCATATTCAAAAATCAACCATATTAATTTCACATTAAAACAATTTATTAATTGCACATCATACCGATCCCTCAAATAAATACACCTGCTCAGCAGTAGGGGGCACAAAGGTCTGTGGAGTGGTTTCCCTTACTTAGACAGCCTTGTCCAAATGAAAAACACTGCCTGCTTTTTAAAGCTATTTTTCTTTACCTCCAAGGGAAGGCTATTCCATAGACAAATGCCTGTATGGAAAAACGTGCTACTCACAGTACTGTTTACTCTTGGGATTTCACAAGACATGTCACTAGCTCTGGTATTGTGACTGTGTTGGTTATAGACCATATCAATGTGGCGTTTCTTGTAACCTGGGGCACGGTCATTTAAGATGTCAAACATATGATTAAGTTGGTCCACTCTCGACTCCAAAGGCAACAAGCCCACCTCCCAGAACTCCTGTACTTTTACCATCAATCAGGTCTCCAGAAAGGGATTGATCTAGGGACACACCAAGATAAGATACGTGTTTTAGATTCAATCTTCTTGCCTGCACAGTTTACTGTTATCTTGCCAGCCCTAAGCAACCTCAGTTTTTCCCAAATGTAGTGACAATTTGTTGTCAGACAACCAATATCTAACAAAATGCAATTCCTTACTCAGGGTCTCCTCTATGTAAACTGTATCCTTTCCTGGTACCAGTATGTCTGAATCATCAGCATAAAGCAGGAGTTTGCACTTTACTGTACCTGGCATATCATTAACATATATAAGAAATAAGAGAGGCCCTAGGATTGATCCCTGTTGTACGCCACAGGTTATTTATTTGGCCTCTGACAGAACATCACACACTTGTATTCTGTTGGTCAGATAAGACGAAAACCAATTCCCCGCTACATCATTTAGACCCATGCACGTCAGTTTCACCAGGAGAATGTGTCCACAGTGTCAAACTTTCTGCGAGTCAAACATGACCATACCTGTATAGATCCCCTTTTCACTTTCCTTCTTAATGTGGTCCCCCCCCCCCAAAAACAAAAGTGGATACGGCAAGTATCAGTGGAATGAGCTGTTCTAAAGACAGATTGTAGTTCATAAAGTTTGTGCTCAAGAGGGTATCCCTCAAGTTGATTAAAAACTCATCTCTCTCTCTCAACAACTTTGGATGAGGCGGTTTCCTACATTTGTTCTACTGCTCTTCTTGTAGAGAGTGGAACCACCCGGGCTGTTTTGAGATGGTTAGGAAATACACCACTACCAATCGAAAAGGATTACAATACGCGGTATCATTTTAGCAGTGACAAGTACTATCCTTTATGAATCTTGCAGGAAAGGTTATCCAAGCCCAGTTGCTTTGTTTGTGCTCATTAAGCATAGTAGATTGTTCATTTGTGATAGCTTTGCTATGGTAAAAGTTGTTGATGAAAGACTGGCCATAGTGTCCAGAGCAGATAGGGTAACTTCTTAACCAGAGATGAGGCTATTGTGTTAAATAATTTGCAACCTTTGCCAGTCATAGCATAAAACCTCATTAATATCCAGGCCAATACTACAGGATTTTACCATATGGGGAGTTTTTGAACCAATGACCTTTAAAAGGTTCCACAGTTTACGAGGCTGATGTAAGTCGTCATTAACGGCGTCTATATAATGTTGGGATATGGCCTTATCCATTTTGTATTTTGCCTGGTTTCTACAGTTAATATAACCGTCGTAATCTTGTTGTAGATTTGTCCTTCTGAATTTGGCCAGGTAGAGATCCTATTTCCTTACGAGGTCTAAGATCACAGCAATTCGATTCTAGTAAATCCTAGAAATTATTCTGCTTAGGAGGCCGATCGCACACACCGACAAGTACAGGATGACATTTAGGAAGGAGTTTATCTACCCATTTTCAGATCTGAGCGAGGGTTAAAATGCACATCATTCCTAGTAAAAACACACACACGCCGCCACCGTTTCAGTTTAGTCTATGGAACACAATAACCTGGTAGCTCAACCTCATTGTCCTCAATTGACCCATGTCTCGGTCACAGCAACTACTGCAGCCCGTGTGTTAAAGCGAGGAGTTTTAATTCCTCTTATTTCGGCAGCAGGCTCTGTGCGTTCACATGGATCAAATTAAGTCCTCTCTGATTGAAACAGTCAAATATGTCATTTTCTGTGCCCACTGCTGACACATCGACCATCTCATCTAGATTGCACTCATCCTCCCTGCATCCCAATGTTTGGCACCGCATTTAAACACCATACATTTAAAAAGGCATACATCGCAAACAAGCGAAATGTTACTTTCAGACTTTACAGCTTCAGTGGTGCAGTACAGACACGGGGGGCTGCGAGTGGTCAGTGGTGCAGTACAGACACAGGGGGCTGCGAGTGGTCAGTGGTGCAGTACAGACACGGGGGGCAGCGAGTGGTCAGTGGTGCAGTACAGACACGGGGGGCTGCGAGTGGTCAGTGGTGCAGTACAGACACGGGGGGCTGCGAGTGGTCAGTGGTGCAGTACAGACACGGGGGGCTGCGAGTGGTCAGTGGTGCAGTACAGACACGGGGGGATGTGAGTGGTCAGTGGTGCAGTACAGACACGGGGGGATGTGAGTGGTCAGTGGTGCAGTACAGACACGGGGGCTGTGAGTGGTCAGTGGTGCAGTACAGACACGGGGGGCTGTGAGTGGTCAGTAGTGCAGTACAGACACGGGGGGCTGTGAGTGGTCAGTGGTGCAGTACAGACACGTGGGACTGTGGGTGGTCCGTGGTACAGTACAGACACGGGGGACTGTGGGTGGTCAGTGGTGCAGCACAGACACGGGGGACTGTGGGTGGTCAGTGGTGCAGTACAGACACTGGGGACTGAGTGGTCAGTGGTGTTGTCCTGTTGGGTTTCAGCAGAGAATGGAGTGTCCCATCACAGCGTGCTTGATTGGGTATTAGTGGGAGAGGCAGGCGGCCCCCTGCTGTTTGTCACAGGCTGGGAACATACGGCTACTAAGCAAACAGCCCTAGGGGAGATGGCCTGTCAGCAAGGCACACGCATCCAACACACACGTAATCACACCATCAGAGAATCCCTCTCTCTCTCCCACACAGACACAGACACACACACACATCTTCCACCTTGCCAGACATCATCCCTAGCCCACCTTGCCAGACAATCATCCCTAGCCCACCTTGCTCAGCGATCTCGATCTCCCTGCGTCCGAAGTCGGCCTGCTTGATGTTCTTGATGCAGAAGTCTCCGTTGCCCTTGGAGTTCTTCTGCTGCTTGTCCCGAGGAGAAGTCTCGTCGTCAGAGCTGTCCGTGTACGACGCAGCTAAAAGAGTGAGCAGGACAGAGAAGAGAGGGGTCAGAGGACAGGACATGCACGCAACAGCACATCTACACACAATCAACAGCAGCACTCGAGCTGCACACACACACATTAAAATGCACATTCAACATGCCCTCAGGATATAGACATTAAACCAACAACATGTGACATGACCACACACTAGACCACAATCTACTCTGATGTCTAAAACAACGTCATATCTCACATTACAAGATATATCTAGGGACTGAGCCCCGGGGCAGAATAAACCAGAAGAGCCTGGGCATCTACATACTCAGTTGGGTTTGACCCTAGCAGAACTCGGCTAGGTGAAGTGAACGTCTGTGCCTCGCATACTCCCTTAAAAAAAACAAGAAAATTGCGACAGTGGTACTTGTTTGTCCATCTTGAGACGCCGTAGCCAGAATTAAAATTGTCAGAACAATTCAAGAAATCAGTCATTCATTTGGACCTTTTTGCCAAGGATATCTTAGTCGCGCAGTTTGACATCTAACTTTAGGCTGGACGCAATATTGCGAAAAGTGCAAGAAAACGAGTCGTATCTCGTTGAATGACCACACTTCATTGAAGAATCCCTACTGCTGACCAATCACTGACGAAGAGGTGTAGACGTTGGCTAACGAACGCACAACACAAAAAAAACATTGCTGAAGATCAAAAACGTCATAATATATCTACAAACTGTTTCAGGTGGGAAGCATGTGGACGCCTTAAGACGAACAACAGCTCTCCCACAGTGTGTGTGTGTGTGTGCTCAAGGCCCAGGGCTGGGACAGAGAGCATGTGAACAGGAGAGAGAGAGGAAAAGAAAGGGAGCAAGAGACAGTATGGTCAGCGGGGACAGTCAGGACTCGGACTGTTGACTCTTTCTGTGGGAATAATGACAGCAACCACAGAGCTGAGGATCACAGTAGAGGGGATCAGGAAAGAGAGGGAGAGAAAGAGAGTAACCCAGCGGAGGAGATAGGGTTGAGAGTGGGGGGGGGGGGGGAACAGAATGCAACAAGGTACAGTGATAGGACAAAGAAGAAAGGAGGGAGGGTGAACATGAGGCATTTGGGTGAAGCGGCCGGTGAGTGTGTGCGTGACATTCAAAAAGACTAGGGACAGCCAGGTAGGCTGTGAGTGACATCACAAGTGGAAGAATGAGAGGCCACGTAGGGGGATGCCAGGGAAGACGTACTTCACACTACGTCTTTCACACTTCACTCCTGACAAACATGTTCACAACACTTGAACATCACCCCGCCAGATTAACTCTGGTTGTAAAGCAAGGGTCACACCCTTTTTATGACATGCAGGACTGACAGGCCTCTCATCCTACTACAAAACATCCCAGCGCTTCAGTGGAAAATATCACCTCTCCTCTTTCTCCCTCCCCCTTCCATTTTTTCTCTCCCCCCGCTCTTGAAAGGGGCCTCTAGGAGCCCTGGGAACAACCAGGAGTGGGATAAGCAGGTGACCAGGACAACATGTATAGTGCCTCCACCTTTCTCTCTCCCCCCCTCTCTATTATGGACCCTCAACCTTAAATCCGGCTTACACTGGCCTGCCTGCCAGAAGAAAAAACAACTGATCTCAAACTTTCACAAGGACATTGGTGTGTGTGTGTGTGTGTGTGTGTGGCTGCAGTTATTATTGAATGGAACACAGTGTTAGAAACTAGAGAGAACACTAGCAGCTCTCTGTGGCTTGTATCGTCTCATCTTAATCCAGTTATACGTTACGGAGAACATTCCTGCTCCCCACCTACCTGGGAATAGACTCTTACTGTGTGATACTGGATACTGTACCTGGGCTGTGATTAGTTAGGCACAGGGTATGTCAGGGCGCTCGTGAGCATGTCAGGTGTGTGCACGTGCTAGGTGTGTGCACGTGCTAGGTGTGTATGTGAGTGTGTGCGCGCGCGTATTCTCAGTACCTGAGCCGTAGCTGTCTGTGGAGGACTGGGAGATGGATCGGGACAGAGAGCGGCGGCCGATCTTGGTGGGACGTTTGTTGAACTCTTGTTTTTGGTCCGCAAACTGGATCTGCTGGCAGAGGGAGGAATGAGACCACAACGACCACACAAGCACCAACGTCCAACACCCAGTCAAAAACTAAAAACCCAGCAACTCCTTTCCCTGACAGACTTTCTTGTTGGCCCCTTGTACATCTTAAAAGGAAGTATCAGATGGGAATAACCAAAGCAACATGATGACCGTAGAAATCGAGGCTGTGTCGAGTTTCCACCATTTACCCACATCAGGCTCTGTACGATCTAAAAGGGGTGTGGGGGCAAGTGTCTAGGGGTTCGGGGCTAGTGATTGATTTAACACAACCACGGGTTGTAACAGTAACATTGCAGTAACATTATGTTAGACCTACATTCTACTAACAGGCCAGAGCCAGGGAGGCAGCTTTGGTTTGGAGGAAACAGAAGTTAATCCTGCTGCTGGTAATATTGATGGATTACTTACTGGCGTCATAAAAACCAGCAACACGGACACAAATTAATGGAGAAACTACACGGAAAGCGATGCCGTAGATTATGTCATGATCAAACCTGATGTAAAAACATATGAAATCTCAGTGATGTAGAGCGGCATTGTTGAGCGATTATGTAACGTTTCACAATCTGGACAAAAATATGAGCACTGGGAGATTTCACAGACGAAAACAGAGTTGAGATTGAAAATGTTTCTTGAAATCTTTTATCCGGGTTTCATTTCTCAAGCACCTGGACGACACCTCAATGTGTGTAAACATTCCACTTATCTTCGGTTTACGCTTTTGTTTTGCGCTCCGTCGAATGAATGTGTGTGTGTGTGTGTGTGTGTGTGTGTGTGTGTACGCACAACACACTGACACAGTCACGCTGAAATAAGCCCACAAGTGTCTGACGCACATCCAGAGTACCAGACGCGCCCATCCACCTCTCTACAGGAAGCTACGGCGTGACTACTGAAATACCGAGAGGGAGTGGGAGTGACTCATGGTTGCGCAATCTGGATTTCACACCAACCAACCAAATGGATATGAGTCACGGGGGAGGCAAAGGTCTTGCGTACTCATGATAGGAGGTCGGGTTTTTCAAGTATCCACTCGGCTTCCTTCCTCTTCACTCAGAAGAATGTCACACGCGGTATTATATTAACACTGGCATTAGAACCATGCACGGTACTGACCAAACTCATATAAACAGTCCTGAAAACTGGAGAAAAAAATAAATAGTCACCAACAATGAGATCCATAAACGCCTGTACACATATGTAGATTTAATTTAAATCTACCGAAGCCTGTCAGTCCCAACCTAATCCATCCTCCTTCAGTCTTACCTTTCTCCTACTGGGTTCACCTCCACTGTGGTCATTCTTCTTCGACAACATGACTCAGTGGCCTGGTGCGAGGTGAGAAACTGTGTTTGGACTAGAGGGCGTGGGTCTGGAAAACTAGCAGTTATGGGCCTTGTCCATTTATACCCTCTTTACCCAGGCTGCTTTACCCCTGATCCAGCCCGGACTGGTCTGGACTGTCACCCATGTGCTGTGCCTCAGAAACAAAGCAGAATTGTTCCCCACTTCTGTTTTTCCCACTCCTCTCTCCCTCTACTTGTTTAATTGTTATTTGTTCCCAGGCTGGATTGGATTGGAGATTCTTTATCATGGCCAAAAACTGTGTGACCCACAACAGGCTCTTGGCTGGAGACTATTGAGGTCATTCACAGTAGACCGGTGGACCCAGGGTGAGAAATGGTAGGAAGGAGGGTTGCAGAACTGTATTTTGAGGCTGTGTTACTTCAGAATCAGGGGGGGGGGTCAGGACAGTGGGCTCTGCCAAGGAGAGACCCTGGGCTGCCACCACTGGGACAGACAATAGAGACTTTGTGTAAGTGATTAGGCCCATTTTGCTTGTGTGAGACCAAGGTCGCTGAACTAGAAAATATTGTAGCCTAGAAGAAATAGACCTACAGGAGCTCTATGGTGGCAGTTCACAATAGCCCATGCCCACTTACCCAGCAGTGAGAGATCACATAACATCAAAAGGTTTGGCTTCATCTTCTTGCAAAAACATTTTAGTCTGTTACTTGTTTTAATCGAAGTTCAAACCAAGGGTCACAGAGGGGCAAGCAACAGGAAACGGATTTCAAACTTGGACACCCGACATTCGACGGTTTACCCGAGCAAACTTCTCTTCGACAGCCGACACACACACACACACACACACACACACACACGGGTCTACGAGGTTTCATAGGGCAGGAGGAGAGGACCGAGGGTCAGTAACCAAAGCATTAATCCTGTGTGTTCAGACCGGCTGACTGCTGACACATCCCAGGAGCACTAACATATAAAGAGTACTAACATACTAACGTATAAATAGGAGACAAGAGTGCCAAGAATTGGGAACGTGGCAATAGATCATTTCCATTTGGTAATGCGTGTTAGACTAGGCCAGCACGGGAATATAAGCGAGGCCGACGTGCATGATCCGTGTTAGGACATTCAATGAACGCATGAGCAACCACAGGCTGACGAAAAGGGGTTCCATTCAGAACGCTGACATCCATCCACCGCTGCATTGAGGAAAGCGAAGAGTGAAAATGATTGGAGAGAATGTGAACGGATTACATGCCACTCAAATAAACCTCCCCCTTGTTCCCTCAAAAGACCATATGTTACACTCTAAAAGCCAACTGATGCTCGATCTGAAAAATGTGCTCACAGCTGCATGCGTAGCATTAGCTAACATGCTAGTGAGAGCTGACGGTTTATGCAAGAGCGAGAGAGGACCACAGACTGCTAGGAGGGTAAACTGCCTGCCCTACAGCAGCACTCTGGCCCAGCACTAGGATCACCTAACCCGGTTAAACCAGACTGAACTCTGGGCCCACCATTGTAGTGACACGACAGTGAAACGCAGGGGAAACCGTTTGGATGGCAGGCTAAGGATTATCAGCAGGGCATGATGAATGAACTACCGTTCTACATTTCCTGCGGAACAGTAAAACACATTGATCACAGAACAGAGGGAGGAGATGTTTAAACAGATTAGAGGAAAATATTACTGACGACTGTAGTGGGGGGGGGGGGATGACCATTCATCTAGAAATATGAACAGCAGCAATTCATCTTGATCACTGACAGAGGGCAACCATGTGAATCTCTCCCCAATGCGGCTAAGGGAATACTCATAGCTAGGCCTAATTGTCAATTTTTGTGGATTAAATAGATGCTACAGAAATGGATTAATCAGACTGGACCAATGATTTGTCTTAATCCCACATCCAGGATGAGACAGGGCAGGGGTTGCAGAGAGATCAAAGCCTTCTCTGGTGCAACACCAATGCTGCAAAGTATTGAATACTAGCCTTCTCTCTCCCTGCATCCTACTGCAGAGTCTGCATTAATGGCATTAACCTTGCAGCACTGCACAGCACCACGGCGCATAATACAGAGAGTATGCATATTCAGTGATTGCAAGGCTAATGAGATGTAAATAATAGATGCTAACCCAACACTGCGGAATAGAGCGTGCGGTCACCTCTCGCTGGAGCTGGGCATGGCTAGTTGACTGTAGCCTAGAGAGGAACCAGGTCAATGTTAGCCAGCCAGGCAGAATCACAGGCACCCCCATGGCCCAAAACGACCAAACCGTGCCACATTTACAGTGCCTGGGGAGGACAGGTGACAGGTGCCTTGTGCTCCCTCGGCCCAGACAGAGAGGTACCTGCATCGGCAAGGTTGGCGTCACCAGGTGGCCGTGTATTCGCTTGGCAAGGCGGGCTTTTGGCACTGGTGTAACATGACTGACTGGCCAAGACCACCAAAGGTGAGGTCTCATTATGCAGTAAGGCCCGGGGAAGTGTGGTATATGGCCAATATACCACGGCTAAGGGCTGTTCTTATGCACGACGCAATGCTATATTGGCAATATACATGACAAACCCCCAAGGTGCCTTATTGCTATTATAAAACTGGTTCACGACATAACTACAACAGTTAAATAAATACAAATAATTGAAAATATAATACCCACGGTATATGGTCTGATATGCTCTGGTCATATACACTCAGTGGCCGGTTTATCAGATACAGATCGAGTACTGGGTCGGACCCCCCTGTAGCAATGAAGGGATGTACCTGGTCAGCAACAATGTTCAGATATCCTGTGGCATTCAAACGTTGCTCAATTGGTATCAAGGGACTGAGCGTGTGCAAGGAAACCACTCCCCATACCCTTACACCACCAGCCTGTACCGTTGACACCAGGCAGGATGGGGCTGCGGACTCATGCTGCTTACGCCAAATCCTGACTCTGCCATCCCCATGACGTAACAGGAACATGGGATTTGTCGGACCAGGCAATGTTTTTCCACTCCTCAATTGTCCAGTGTTGGGGATCGCCGTCCCACTGGAGCCCCCTCTTGTTGTTTTTATCGGATAGGAGTGGAACCCGGTGTGGTCGTCTGCTGCAATAGCTACACCATCATCCATGACAAGGACCGACGAGGAGTGTGTTCCGTGTTGCCGTTCTGCACACCACTGGTTGTACTGGTTGCACTGGCCACAGTGTATACTAGTCATATTACTATAGTAGTATCCGGAGCTGAAAGTGGGAGAGCCGGAGGCCGGCATGCGTGTTGCTCCAGGCCCAGTCTCACTAGGGTCGGCTGCAGGGTAAGCGGTTCCAGGGCGAAGCCGCAGAGCGATACCCACTGAGCAACCAGCCGCCATGGGGTCTGAAGCCCTGGAAAGAGTTCCAGGAGAACAGCGAGAAGAGGGGCTTCAAACAGCACGGAGCATTAAGCTACAGTCCTGAGAAAAATAAACAGGAACAGATGTGATCCGATCTGATACTGTGGAATCCACACCAGGCAGAGTCCATAGTTCAACAGAGAGAATGATAGACAGGGAGGGAGGTGCCAGAGACACATAGGACCAGTACAGGCCTGGGTGGATGATACAGGATGGGTTGGAGGACTATGAGAAAGGAGAGAAATGAAAAGGAATATACCTAGTCAGTTGTACATCAACGCATTCAACTGAAATGTGTCTCCAGCATTTAACTCAACCTCTCTGGAATCAGAGAGGTGTGTGGGGGGGGGGGGCTGCCATAAATCGACATCAGGAAGAGGAATTAACCGTTTGGGGGGGGGGGGGGGGGGGGGGGGGGGGGGGTGAAAGTGATGTATTTTTTTAAATAGGGAGAGAAACAGAGAAAGAGTGAGTCCATGATAAAATGTACATCAGCCTGCTGAAATACTCTGTATACACAGTTGGGAGTATGTGTGTGAGGGGTCAGAACTCTGGGCCTCCATCCCTGCAGCTGACAGGCAGGCCCTGCTCTACAGTACTATTTGTGATGTTCTGACAACACTAGCTACAGACTGAGCTATACTCTGGCTGGAGGGCTCATAGCTGGATGGGGAGAAGAGGAGTCGCAGGCTATCCTGATTCCTGACATGACAGCACATCAGCTGGATCAGACCAGGAAAGACACACAAGCCCCTTGAAGCAATGAAGGGAGGCCAGGACATGTTAAGGGACAATATTAACACAATGTTAAGAAATATATTTGCATTGACAAATTAAAATTAGTTTGTTTTTCCATTATTAGGAAAAAAACTACTACTCTTCCATGAGAAAAACCCCCTTCATGAGCGAAAATGTTACAAATCTAGCAATCCGGTCAGCACGACCAAAGCTCTACTCTCACAGAGGCAGAAAAATCCACTTTCTTACAAAATCAAACAAATTGATAAAAAAATCAAATAGGCTTTTTCTACCGGGACAGGAATGGTTGTTTCTGGGAGAAGAACTCTCTTCAGCAGCAGAGGATCAGAGGACAGCGTGTCAACCCCAGCCTGTGTCCTTCTGGATCAGAAAGTAGGCTGGAGGCTCGTAGATCGATGTGTTTGTTTATAACACACACACACACACACACACCCCCGGCGTAAACTCCAGCGGTACCTTTCTACATGGTTAACTTCGACGTACGAGGTAACAGACTCAGGGATGGCTGTCCTATCCATCTCCACTGAGTTAGGTACATCTGTTTTTACTATTTGGTTTGCCCCTTACTTGTGGGAAAATCCCCAAGGCACACTAACATTGGATGAATTGATTGGCTGATTGAGGACCTTTTTGCTGAAGAATGTGTTTGTTTTCTATGGTTTTGTTTTGCGTTTCGTGTATTGGATGTAAAATAATTTTATAGATATAATGATTGTGTTTTCAGGACGACTCCCTGTCAAAATAAAATAAATAAATAAAATACAAATATGCAACACATTCTGGTTCCCACCAACACCTAGGTATTATCTAAAGACAATTTTATAGCTTCAATTTAGGTTAGCATACCTCATCTTTACTACACATTACGACATCCTTTTTTCTTGAATGAAAACGGTCCCCCTCGGCATAGGAAAGACGCAAGATACTGTTAAGCCAAATCCCTAGACTATCACACCTACATGTGGGATCTATCTCTCTCTCTCTCTCTCTCTCTCTAGGCATCTACTTCACTCCAGAACTGCATTCAGCAGGCAAACACTAGTCAGACTAAAGTTCACTTCCAGTCTCCTCTGCTCATCCACAACCAGACAAAGACGCATTCAGAGAGGTACCACAAAAACAACGCACCCAGAAGCATTACTATCAATAATGCACCGAATCTTTTTGGGCAGATGACAATGATAAGCCTGCATGTGGAGCTCACACTGGCATGACATGCAATATAATTGAGTCAGTGTCACGTGATGCCCTGAAGGAAGTTTAAACACTGAGGCGCAGGCCTTTGTAACAGGAGCCTGGGAACTAGCCTACCCCCAGACAGAGCAGGGTGGAGCCCACATTGGCAGACAGGAGATGGGGGAATGCATGCAAAAGGGCTGGGTGCTCACTGCTTAGACACGGATCTGCAGAGGGGGGCACACAGAGCGCGTTGGGGGGGCCTGGAGTTTGACGATAGACCAGCTTAATTCACGTCGCTTTTCAAAACACTTTTGAGAAGAGGCGCCTGCAATGTAATGATTGACTGCGTGAGAAGTAAATCAGTCTGTCCACTGAAGCTGACCAGATCCCAAGATGTCATTTAGCTAGTGGCATGCACGGCTATTACAGAGTGAGTGAGGCATTTCAAATATATAATCTTCCAACATCCTCTGCCAACCCCCCCCCCCCCATGTCGCATTGCCAAACTTAACAAAACATGGGAAGACAAAACCCAGGGATTTTGAAATCGGTTACCGCCCTCGGTGAAGAAGTTTGACCTTTCAAACAACGAGGCAATGAAAAGCACCAGGACAGAGCGCGGGACCAAACTGAACTTTGATGTGGTGGTGGGGTTTTCCGCTTCAGAGAGACAAAGGTAAAGTCATTTGACGAGCTGACGGGAAGGGAAAACTCCCTCCCTAACAGAGTGTTAGGTAAACAGAGGACAGTCCAAATGGGCTGCCGCGGACAGTGACACGTCTTTGACAGAGATGACATGGATTGCGCCGTCTCTATGCATGGCACAGCCAGAACCGTCAGGACTTGGGCAATGCCAACAGGAGCAGCCAGGACAGGCCATTCCTCAGAGTCCTTATCCTCTCAGAGAGCTCACAGTTCAGTGTGTTACAGCAGAGGAACATTGTGAAACCCAGGGAAAAGTACAGTAGAGGAGTGAGACAGAGAGAAGGCTCATTGTCTTTGATTCCAGGAGAGGGAAGTTATCCATGTGTGTGTGTGTGTGCGTGTAAACGGATCCTTGCGTGTGAAGTGTGCATACTCCATTGTGACCCTTGAGCTGTACAGAGACACATCTAGGGCAGGCCCTGTGTGTGCACTCGGCAGTAACAACAGGGGTTGAAGCCTGGACTGCTACGATGTGGATGGTGGGGGAGTGGTAGCTTCAACAAATAAACCAGACCCAGTCTTAACTGGGCTATAAGAGGAACACAAGTATGTGATTAAGGTCTGCTTTGGTTTTAAGAGATCCCATATCGGTCTTTAGGACACAACATCATGCTAGATCTTTAGCGCGTGTAAAATCTGACTGAAAGGTAACGAAGGGTGAGATAATTAGGCCTGCTGAGGAGACATTGTCAACACCAGAGGTCGAACGATTGATTTTTCAACGCCGATACAGATTATTGGAGGACCAAAAAAGACGATATCGATTAAATCGGACGATTTAAATTTATTTATTTCCAACATCCTCTGCCAACCCCCCCTGAATGAACACTTATTTGAACTTAATATAAAACATAAATAAAATCAATTTAGCTTCAAGTAAATAATGAAACATGTTCAATTTTGGTTTAAATAATGCAAAAATAAAGTATTGGAGAAGAAAGTAAAAGTGCAATATGTGCTATGTAAGAAAGCTAACGTTTCAGTTCCTTGCTCAGAACATGAGAACATATGAAAGCTGGTGGTTGCTTTTAACATGAGTCTTCAATATTCCCAGGTAAGAAGTTTTAGGTTGTAGTTATTATAGGAATTATAGGACCATTTCCCTCTATACCATTTGTATTTCATTAACCTTTGACTATTGGATGTTCTTATAGGCACTTTAGCCCTCTAGTGGTGTGGGGGCTGTGCTTTGGCAAAGTGGGTGGGGTTATATCCTTCCTGTTTGGCCCTGTCCGGGGGTGTCCTCGGATGGGGTCACAGTGTCTCCTGACCCCTCCTGTCTCAGCCTCCAGTATTTATGCTGCAGTAGTTTATGTGTCGGGGGGCTGGGGTCAGTTTGTTATATCTGGAGTACTTCTCCTGTCCTATTCGGTGTGTTGTGTGAATTTAAGTGTGCTCCCTCTAATAGTCTCTCTCTCTCTTTCTTTCTCTCTCTCGGAGGACCTGAGCCCTAGGACCATGCCTCAGGACTACCTGACATGATGACTCCTTGACTGTTCTGCCTGTGATTATTATTATTTGACCATGCTGGTCATTTATGAACATTTGAACATCTTGGCCATGTTCTGTAATAATCTCCACCCGGCACAGCCAGAAGAGGACTGGCCACCCCACATAGCCTGGTTCCTCTCTAGGTTTCTTCCTAGGTTTTGGCCTTTCTAGGGAGTGCTTCTACACCTGCATTGCTTGCTGTTTGGGGTTTTAGGCTGGGTTTCTGTACAGCACTTTGAGATATCAGCTGATGTAGGAAGGGCTATATAAATACATTTGATTTGATTTTGATTTAGGATTGCCAGTGTAACAGCATAGCTTCCGTCCCTCTCCTCGCTCCTCCCTGGGCTCGAACCAGCAACACAACAGCCACCATCGAAGCAGCGTTACCCATGCAGAGCAAGGGGAACAACTACTAGAAGGCTCAGAGCGAGTGACGTTTGAAACGCTTTTAGTGCACGCTAACTAGCTAGCCATTTCAATTCGGTTACACCAGCCTCATCTCGGGAGTTGATAGGCTTGAAGTCATAAACAGCGCAATGCTTGACGCACAACGAAGAGCTGCTGGCAAAACGCACGAAAGTGCTGTTTGAATTCATGTTTACGCGCCTGCTTCTGCCTACCACCGCTCAGATACTTAGATACTTGTATGCAACGTAGGACACGCTAGATAATATCTAGTAATATCAACCATGTGTAGTTAACTAGTGATTATGATTGATTGTTTTTTATAAGATAAGTTGCTAGCTAGCATTAAACTTACCTTGGTTTACTGCATTCGCGTAACAGGCAGTCTCCTTGTGGAGTGCAACAAGAGATTGTTATTGCGTTGGACTAGTTGAGAAGGTGAAAATCTGTCGTTCTGCCCCTGAACAAGGCAGTTAACCCACCATTCCTAGGCCGTCATTGAAAATAAGAATGTGTTCTTAACTGACTTGCCTAGTTAAATTGGCACCCAAAAATACTGATTTCCGATTATGAAAACTTGAAAATCAGCCCTAATTAAATCGGCCATTCCGATTAATCGGTCAACCTCTAGTCGACACCATAAGTCTCTCTGGGCACAGTTGAGGAGAGTCTTGGCAGGATGGGCTGAGGACAGCCTGGCATGAGTGTCCCATTGTTCCGATGAGAACAGTCTTCAAACGCTTCAGCTTATCTGCCTCTTACTGCCCATTTTAGAAGATACCGGTCAAAACTAACCATAATGCTACACCCCCCCCCCCCCCAGGAATTTACCCATTAACGACAAGTTAGAGTTTCCTTCAAGAGGAACATCTCACCAACCTACTGCTGCAGACCCCCTCAGAGTCTTATTGGCGGAGGGCGCTTTAGTTAGAGAACCTTTTGAAAACTAGAACCACAACAAACCTGATCAAACTAGGCTGCCTGGACTCGTTTCGGAAACTTATTTTTGTTCTGCCAGCCGCTGAACCCCACGTACCAATGTCCGCATCCAACAAGTCTGATAATCCACTGGCCTGACACCCCGGGCTTGAGGACGTGGGATCTTCAACATAATTTTTTTCTGAATGATGCCTATTATTCAAAAGGGTTTTAATGGAGATGGGAAGGACACTGGGACAAGCCGCACCATGTTCAGAGGGAAAGAAATACAGCTTCAGGCTTCAATAGAAGGGTCATACAGTACAGCTCTATCGGTACTTGAGTTGAAATGATGCCCTTTATGACAATAAACTCTCGCTCTATGTAATTATATAGGCTGCAACTCTGTGCATGCGCCACTTTTCCACAGATTCGAACAAATCTGCAAAGTTACCCTGGTTAGTCTCAATGAGAATGTTGCTTCAAGAGACCCATGGTTCATGAAACCTACCATTCGTCACCCACCCAATACTTCATTGACTTGATTCAGTCAGAGCAAAAAGAGACATGCGACCTGATGCAAGGTTTGTCAGTAGTCAGCGGGAGGAAGAATGGAAGTCTCTGTTGGGGAGCGACGACAGGCTGTTAATCCTCCCGGACCTCACTTAGGCTCTCCTCACAGGGGAGTTGGCTACCCACAGGGAAACAAGTTCTTGGAACAGACCGTCCAGGAGTCAGATGCTTTGCCATTTGCCAAGATTGCATTTTATTTTGTTTTATAAAAACGTTTTTTTATTAACTATTTTTAAATCAGGCCATCTTTTGACAGCACAGAGATTGCTGACCCATTTTATGAATTCAGGTTCTAAAAGCTAAACAAAAACAAATGGACTGGCGAAAGATCAGGGTTGGGGATATAAAAACGCAGAAAAGATTAGTATGAAAATCCAGATTGTTCAGATTTTTTTTATTTTATAAATCACATATCATGTGTTGACTGCAGCGGTGAGGGGTCTAACACTTCTGAATGTTATTTCTCCCAATTATTACAGACAATACTTTGTGTCACCATCTCATGTTGCCATCCGCCACGCCATATCACCGGCAAGAGACAAGGGCAGGCAACCAACCCAAACACTGGCTGGCAACATTTGTGACAGCGAGGTTCATGCCTGTCAGCAAACAGGAGAAACGGGAGGAACAGGGTGCCAGACGACTCCATAGAGACCTGGTATTGAATAGCCTAGGCGATCCTGAAAAGACAGATTTCTAAAAAACTAGGCTAAACTTAACAGGACAAGAACAGAGCACAGGCCATGTCAACAACTTAAGTCTCCGACCGGAGTCCTTTTTAGGAGTGTAATTGCGGGAGAAACATAGCTCCCCCTTTGGGACCAGCTGGCCAGGGTGACAGGGCAGAGAACACCCACACACGGGCTGCTGCACCTGTTCTCGGTGAGGGAGGGGAACACAGTGCTGACCCCTTCACAGGAGGGAGTTCTTAGAATGTGACATTGTTCGAGGAAGATGGAGCTCCAACAGGCAATAAGAGCCGACGCGTAGAAATAGAACATGTAGAACTATGGGTCTGTGGGGTAAGCAGCAACCATACCGCTTTACCCAAAGCTCTTTGTGTTGCATGTTTTCCACTTACGTCATTCCCTGGTTCTTCCCTAAAACCAGCAGCACTCCTTTGTGCTACAGGACCTTCAGAGCAACTGAAGAGGCTGTTTTTGAGCTCGCCCACTAACACGGCCTCAGGTACACTCAGTTATACGATCCTTTCCCGCATTCGCTCGCTTCCGCCAGGCCACGGCTCACCTAACACAACAGGCGAGCGAAAGAGTGAGAGGCTAGGCCACACAGCACTCTACCCATTTTATTCAGCCTCCCCAGCCCTGCTGTCAAGGAATAACACTCCATTAGAGGACGACTGGATCAAAACAGACCCAGATAATGCAGGATAAAGTGCCCTCTGATTATACTGAGATGAGATACAAATTACACAACAACAAAAAAAAGGTACATGGTGTGCTATATAGAGAGACTTAAATGTGGGGCTGAGTGAACAGATTTGAACAGAAATATCAAAGTATAGAAGGCCGAGCTCTGAAAATAGTTGTTTTGCGTGGAAAATCCTCACAAGAAAACAAGATGTGCTAGTAGCTACAAAATGAAAAAACAATGAATCTTCTGTACTTTATTTTACCTTTAAAATATGGTTCTCACTTCAAATAAAAAAAGCACATTGCTTACTGCTATTTACATTTGTAGGCCTAACACTATTAAGAGTTTGGTTTGGGGGGGCTAATTACTAGACTAAGTACTAGGGGCTAATTTTGGCGTTTGGGTGATCAGGGGGGGGGGGGGGGGGGGGGGTCTTGTTTTCTGCACATATCAGCATGTCAGACACCCATACAGTTAATCATTCTATTTATTCTGTGAGCAGGACAGAGACACTGACTGGGACAGAAAGGAAAATCAAGTTAACGTCGAAATCTGGACAGACAGCCAGAGGCTCACCCTGCTCAGCTACCATTTAGGGACAACCAGCAGGGCCGGACAGGACCCAGGGTTCGGAATCTGCGTTGGCTAGATTGCCCTCAGTATTCCTGGACACCAACCCCCCCCCCCCCCCCCCCCCGCTTTACCCTGAGAGAGCCTCCATCTCCCCAGAGTGAATTTTAGTTCACTCTGATATATGAAGTGCAGTGCCGTTTGAATCCTCCATGCCTCCTTATCAATGTCAACTTGGTTTGTGTTTGTGGCTTGGGCTGTGTGTGAGCAGAGCAGCGCCGCGGGAAATGGGTGCCTGCAGTTTTGACCTGGAGGCCATTTTCAAAGCAGGAAGAGCAGGGCGATGAGTTAAAAAAGGCTTTCATGTCCTTTCTGCGCATTTCATTAACGTAGGTCCCGGGGGAAAATCACTGGCCACATTCCCCCCATTCGAACTCTGAGCAATAATCCACTGGGTGAATGGTGAAAACCAGAGATCCAACAGGATCATCCCCGTCAATGACATAATAAGAGGGTGGTCTATGCACATGGAATCATGCACACGCAGAGTGATGATGCAGAGAGAGCTCTCCAAAGAGGACCGCTCCCGTCCAATCGCTGCTCAGAAGTGTCTCGTGCCCTCTTCCAACGGCTACTGAGGAGGATGGCTACGTGAGCCTGAGTTCGAGTCAGAGAGGAGAGTGCAGCGCCGCTTGGCTGCCCTCGGGGGTGTGATGTAAGCGGTGCCCCGGCTGATTTATACACACACAGACAAGTGTTCCCATAAAGAAGGACAATTTAAAAAAGGACACACAGAGAGCCTGGTGCATTCAGAAATACACCCTTTAGAACATAAAGCACAGTATAGCTGCTTCGGCCCCAGCAGTTGGCCTCGCTTCACCTCGCTTCATTTCAACATGTAGCCATGAGAACGGACTCGGTGACACTGAAAATAAGCATCTAAGTCACTGTAAAACCAGATGGGGAACGCCAAGGCTTAGCAGCGATTAAGTGTGGCTGCCTGCTACCTACCTGCACATTCAGGAGCAGATATATGCTTGTGTCAGGCGGGATCACTGCAAAAAGGGGGCTTTCCCAGAGACGCATAACACCAAGGCTCTAAAAAGCTGCCGCTGAAAAGTTTGACAATTGATGTAAGATAAATACAAAACCACCATGAGAACAATGCTCCAACTCGACATTTGGAGGGTCCGTGTTACTTAGCTCAAGGTCACGGTCCCAATCCCTCAGGGTCGTTTTGAGAATCCAATCGCCCTAACCAAACGTCCATTGACAGCGACACCACCAACCAATCCCAATGACTATTGATCATGGGATCTAGTGCTTTTTAATAATTTCCCTGATCAGAGAAACACGATCAATATACTAGATTGCCCCATTCCCCAAAGCCCAGCCACACACTCATTGATGTTGCCTCTCCCTCCATTAGCCGAGTGTCTATAAATGCAGCCGTATTAATACCGCAACAGTTCTGCCATTTATGCTTGTTTGTGAATAAAGCTTAAGGATTTAGGCATTTTCGCTACATAGATATATTTTTTTACTAGTACAACAAAACAAAGATACTCAAGGTCTAGGGGTCAGTGACAGACAGCTAGGCCTGCATCTAGCCTAAGCCTGAGAGTGATAGAAAACAACATTTATACAGACAGGAAGCAATTTAGAGATTATTTCTCCCACAACAAAGCAAGGGAGGGGGAGCTGGGGATTGTGGAATTATACGTCTGTAAGAAGTGTTCCCGAAAATAGTATTGTCTCAATGGAAATGTACAATTACATAAAACACTGAGGGCAGTTAAGTCATTTTTAGGGTCATGTTATTCTGAGTTTGCACCATTTAAAATGCGACCGTGGAAGGGATCCAACCATCTGTGAGCTCTGAACAAATTACAAAATGTCTGTTCGCGCATTTGCCCGCCTGACTGTAATGTAGCTTTCCCTCGCAAAACTCAGTGGTCGTGTAATCTGGGCCGAAAAAACAGGCGGAGGAAACAGGTGGTGGCAGTGGAAGCAGGCGGTGTCAGAGGAAACAGGTGGTGGCAGTGGAAGCAGGCGGTGGCATTGGAAGGCCCTAAAAACTGCCAAAGACTCCAGTCACTGACTGTTCTCTCTGCTACCGCAGTACAAAAGTGGTACCAGTGTACCAAGTCTGGAACCAACAGGACCCTGAAAAGCTTCTACCCCCAAGCCATAACATTGCTAAATAGTTAGTTAAATAGTTAACCAAATAGCTACCTGGACTATCTGCATTGACCCTCTTTGCACTAACTCTTGACTAATTACATACACTGCTGCTATGGTTAATTATCTATCCTGTTGCCTAGTTACTTTACCCCTACCTAGAATATATTTACATATCTACCTCAATTACCTCATACCCCTGCACATCGACTCGGTACCGGTACCCAGTGTATATAGCCAAGTTATCATAACTGATAGTGTATTTATTCCTTGTGTTATTTGTTTCTACATTTTTCTCTGCAGTGTTGGGAATGACCCGTAAGTTAGCATTTAAATGTTAGTCTACACCGGTTGTTTACGAAGGGGAAAGGGGGATACCTCGTCAGTGTTCCGCATTTAACCCAACCCCTCTGAATCAAACAGATGCGGTGGGGGCTGCCTTAAAATCGATGACCATGTCCCGGGGAGCATTTGTGGTTGGGGGGGGTTAACAGCCTTGTTCAAGGGCAGAATGGCAGATTTTTTCCACGGTGCCGGCTCAGGGATTCAAACCAGCGACCTTTTGGTTCCTGGCCCGACGCTCTTAACTGCTAGGCTACCTGCCACAACAGCTGTGAAGTATCAAGGTCCATGTATTACAACCCAACAGATGCCAAGTCAAAGCCAGTGCAACAGAGGCTGCAGGTTGAAACCAAAGCAACTACAACAGAGCTGATTGAACAGTCAGACTAATCCAGCTCATAGGAGTCCTATACCCCTTTCGCCACGGGAATGGTCTCTCCCAGTAATGGATTAGCCTACCGCTGCTCGTGGCTCGTGCCTTTTTATCTCTGGCGGGGAGGAAACCAGGCAGACAGAACAGTGCTTTTTCCTTTGTGAGGGGGGACTTTTGTGATGCCGCACTTTTTGAACATAATGCTGTCTCTTTGTACAGGGGCCTGGTGTCAGAGTCTGAATGGAATTCCTTCCCTGTGGCCTGTGTGAGGAGGCCTTTGTCAAAGAGATGTACTGTCTGGGGACTTTCCAAATTAACACTCAGCACTCTGACTCCATCTAGCCCCCCTGCACTGGTTCTTCATCTTCATATTATTCCTCTACTTATTCAACACGATCTTCTTCAGCTAACGGTTAGCTAAAGTATAACTGTCCGAATTAGAGGTTGACCGATTAATTGGAATGGCCGATTAATTAGGGCCGATTTCAAGTTTTCATAATCGGTAATCGGCATTTTTGGACACCGATTATGGCCGAGTGCATCACACTCCGAGGAGACTGTGTGGCAGGCTGAGTACCTGTTATGCGAGTGCAGCAAGGAGCCAAGGTAGGGTGCTAGCTGGCATTAAACTTAGCTTATAAAAAAAAAAAACATAATCACTAGTTAAACTAGTAATATCAACCATGTGTAGTTATCTAGCTTGTCCTGCATTGCATATAATCGATGCAGTGCCTGTAAATTCATCATTGAATCACAGCCTACTTCGCCAAACGGGTGATTTTAACAAGCGCATTCGCGAAAAAAGCATTGTCGTTGCCCCAATGTGTACCTAACCATAAACATCAATGCCTTTTTTTTAACTAGGAAAATTGTGCCACTTCTCATGCGTTCAGTGCAAGCAGAGTCAGGGTATATGCAGCAGTTTGGGCCGCCTGGCTCGTTGCGAACTGTGTGAAGACCATTTCTTACTAACAAAGACCGTAATTAATTTGCCAGAAATGTACATAATTATGACATAACATTGAAGGTTGTGCAATGTAACAGCAATATTTAGACTTAGGGATGCCACCTGTTAGATAAAATACGGAACGGTTCTGTATTTCACTGAAAGAATAAACGTTTTGTTTTCGAAATGATAGTTTCCGGATTTGACCATATTAATGACCAAAGCTGGTATTTCTGTGTGCTACTATATTATAATTAAGTCTATGATTTTATATTTGATAGAGCAGTCTGACTGAGCGGTGGTAGGCAGCAGCAGGCTCGTAAGCATTCATTCAAACAGCACTATCTTTGCAGTGCCTCAAGTATTGCGCTGTTTATGACTTTAAGCCTATTATCAACTCCCGAGATTAGGCTGGCAATACTAAAGTACCTATTAGAACATCCAATAGTTAAAGGTATATGAAATACAAATGGTATAGAGAGAAATAGTCCTATAATAACTACAACCTAAAACTTATTTCCTGTGAATATAGAAAACTCGTATTAAAAGGAACCACCAGCTGTTCTGAACAAGAAACTTCAACATTAGTTTTTTTTTTTTTTTACATGGCACATATTTCACTTTCTTCTCCAACACTGTTTGCGCATTATTTAAACAAAATTGAACATGTTTCATTATTTATTTTAGACTAAATAGATTTTATTGATGTATTAACTTAAAATAAGTGTTCATTCAGTATTGTTGTAATTGGGATTATTACAAATATATATTAAAATAATAATGTAAAAATTAATTGGCCGATTAAAATCGGTATCGGCTGTTTTTGGTCCTCCAATTATCGGTGTCCACATTCTTTTTTAAATCAGTCGGTCGACCTCTAGTACGAATATTCTACTGGGTACACTTTACTGAGCCTGTGGAAACCAGTTCTGACGACTTCAGAAGCTTATATTTCTAGCTGGGTCATTCTGAATGTTTCACCTCACAGAACACACCCTCCAGAGCCATAGTACAAAGTGACGACAGGAAGGGAGAGGGTCTGAAGGTGGAACCCCAGATGCTGACAAGGCACACATGCACCTGACAGCTTTGCGAGAAAGTTTGTCTGGCTGCAGCACAGAGATATCCCAGGCCAGATCCAGCTGTAATGGGCTCTAAAGAAAAATACTAATTTGGAGTAGCTAGCCTATGTTTTTCACTTCAAAAACATACGTGTGGTAGAAATATTACAACAAAAAAAAAACACGAGTCCATTCAGGGTCTGGAGTCAGGCAGAGAGATTATCTAGCCGTGGTGCGAACAGCCCATTTCCCTGGGAATAATCACACCACCACAGATGAAGGCAACGGAAGGTGCAGTAGGACTCCAGTATTGTGCTGTAATTACATTGTAAGAAAAGGGAGAGTGAATTAACACTTTTACAGAACACAATGACTATCAACCCACAAAGGAAGTGCGGTCAGTCAGCAGAAACGTCTTTGTTTGGTTTGGTTCACGCTATTGTTTGCCTACAGCAGAACACGGAGGTAACGAGAGAGTGGGGTGACTTCAGGTGAACACAGCGTGTGTGTGAACGACTGTGTGAGAATTTTTTTCCAAGGCCATTAAAAACCACAGCGATAATCAGTTGAAGACTTGAGTGCACTGACTGGGCACCATGCCAAACACACACTCACATCCCCTACAGAGTGTCCAAGGCAGGCTGAGAAGCACGATAGTCAACATGAGCTCTCGACATTCATATCGGTATGATATCTAAATATATCTGCATTGGTGAGCAAATGCGACTTGTCCTATTGCGTATGGCGGACAAAAGATAGTGTGTGTTGGTCGTAAACTTGTGCTTGCCAGTTCCTAACGACACAAAGGGCACAAAAGACTAGACCTCGAGTGGTCTTTTCTAGCGGTTTGTCCGATGTACATCAAGCTCCTGTAGACCGGCCTGGGGCGAGGCAGTAAGGCACAGGCACTGAGGGATCTTTCCAGCTCAGTTTGCTGCTGTGAGCACTACACCAACAAATCTAGTCCCAATCACCGACCATTCCTCTTCTTCCTCCAGCCATCCTCCGTGTTAATGAACACCGCATCACATGCACGGCTCTCCTTGAAGCCCCACTGGAGCGTGTCTTTCTCAACTGGGCTTGAGGTTGTTGACACAGGCCTCGATCTCTGGTTTCTGGAGGTGGCCCCGGCCAGAGACCTTTGCGAATATTCAAACTCATTCACAATCTTTAGCCAACAGTTAATGGCTAATGTGGGACCAAGCACAAAGGATTTTTTCCCACTAAATCAGGACAAGGCGCTGTCGTGGCAATTTTGTCTAGCGAAGGTAACATCGCAGAAAACGTAAAAATCCAGTCTAACGGTAGTCTCACACCGAACTGCACATGTGCAGGCACTCAAATCAAAAGGCACTCCGATATAAAACGGTGCCAACAAGACAAAAGGAGCCGATAGTGGACTATAGGAAAAAGAGGGCTGAGTACACCCCTATCCACATTGATGGGGCTGTGGTGGAGCAGGTCAAAAACTTTCTCGGTGTCTACATCACTAAGGAATTATCATGGAGAGGGAACGACAACACCTCTTCCCCCTCAGGAGGCTGAAAAGATTTGAGCCCTCAGATTCCACTGCACCACTGAGAGCATCTTGACTGGCTGCATCACCGCTTGGTATGGCAACTGCTTGGCATCTGACTGCAAGGCGCTAGAGGGTAGCGCGTACGGCCCAGTACATCACTTGGGCCGAGCACCCTGCCATACAAAACCTCTATACCAGGCGGTGTCAGAGGAAGGCCCCCAAAAAATACTCCTGCCACCCAAGTCATTGACTGTTCCCTCTGGTACCGCACGACAAGCGGTACCAATGCAAGTCTGGAACCAAAAGGATCCTGGACAGCTTTTACACCAAAGCCATAAGACTGATAAATAGTTAAACAATAGCTACAAAAGATCATTTTTGCACTAGCCTTTCATGCAAGTGTAATAAAGCATCTGCCAAGACATCTGCATTTTTATGACACAGGAGTGTTTTCCCTGTCGGCTACTGCCCTTTCAAGGTCAATGTGATAATCCTCATTCTAGCTGGTCTGCCTGAATCACTAGCTACATCATTGGAGCAGAATGGGCTCTTCTGAGGGAGCAGGCACTCAGGCTATTAATCTGATGGAGACGCTTGTGTCAGAGAGCCTGACTCAGATGAGGGATCCCCGGGGCGGCTGCCAATGACCAGCACTATCGGGGTCGAGGCACGGCAGCCGTGCCCAAAACACGTCTTCTTGACAGCAGAGGAGATATGAGCACGAAGAGCAGGGAAAACACACTTCCCTGTGTATTCATTTGAATAGCTAGGTAGAGACAGCATTATTTTTCCTTCTACACTTTGGAACAGCAAGAAGTAGTAGGCTATATGTCATCATCCACAGGGCTACAGAGAGAATCCTCTCCACACCAACTCTCCTAGAGTAAGGCCCATGTCCCTTTGGACACGTGGATGTTCCAGCTTCAGAGCATCAAAGGGCTTGACTGACCAACTGCCTGGAAAAGACCTAGACAGATATTCATCTTTTAGTCCCAAATACATTTAGGACTATAAACCAGGACGTTTTGCAAGGAGTTTCTTTACGATCTCAAACAGAACCATTTTTTTATACAGAGCTGTCTGCCAGCAATTTAGCCTACAGGTCATTCCCAGTCCACAGTAAGCTAGTAACCCCTACTTAATGAAAATACCTAATGCTGGGGGACCTTTTCCTTGGGTCAGAGAGTAGGGCGGAGAATGACCAGGGAGGTTGTCCATGTAACCCGTGGCAGTCTTTCAGCACCTACCCATGGCAGTCGTCAGCATCTGTAACTTGGCAAACGCTTGTGCTTGGCGCGAGGATGGGTACATTCATTAGCAGCCGTCTTAGCCACACATGGCGCCAAAACTTGAAACCTACCGCTGCTAATCCGTTCTTCCTGGCAGGGGCAGCGTATATTTCCCTGCTCCGTCCAGAAACATCATGATAGGATGGCAGTCTGTCGGGGGTTAAACAGATCACTCAGCCGGTCCGAAGGCTAACATCTGCCCACCCAGAGTGGGCAGATTAATCCCCCCCATGCTTAATATCCCATGTGGTGACATGGTAAGGCATGGATTAAAACCAGCCATCCATGCCACATACCATCAAATCTACTCTACTCTACTGCTGCTCTCCATCTCACTGCCCTTTCTGCACTGGGTGATTCAACAGATGCAGCCTATATACACACACAATGCACAGCACACACAAACATGCAGCCTATAAATAGGCCTAAGACTATGCATGCAGGTTCCTGTTTCAATGCATGGCTGCTTTGATGATTGTGAAGTGAGAGGATGCAAAATGTTATAGGCCGGTATAAAATCTGTTTTCCCCTTCAGAAAGTGCTAGTGATGTTCAAAATGCAGTCTACGTAGCTCACATGTATAAAACAGAATACTGAATCTGTGCCGTGGTGGACAGCCCTAAATCTTCTCAAGTTATTGCTGGTGGTCCCTTTATGGACAAGTCACCATAACGAGCCAGATGCCATGCAGCAGCCTCCTCTCTTTGCTGCTCATAGGGTTCCTGGTCCTGCTGCTCTTATCGGACACGGAAGGCTGATGGACCATCTGTCGTAAGCCAGTCCTCTTCCACTTCCTCGCTCTCTGCGTGACCACTACTTTCCAGTCCTGTGTTCAATGTTAATAGGCTTGTTGGCAGAACAGTGTGAGTTGCGCAGTGGTCTAAGGCACTAGAGATCCTGGTTTCGAGTACAGGCTCTGTAGCAGCCGGCCACGACTGGGAGACCCAATGGGGCGGCGCACAATCGGCCCAGTGTCATCCGGGTTAGGGCCAGCAGTGATGTTCTTGTCCCATCGCGCACTAGCGACTCCTGTGGCGGGCCGGGCGCAGAGCACGCTGACACGGTCGCCAGGTGTACGCAGTTTCCTCCAACACATTGGTGCGGCTGGCTTCCGGGTTAAGCGGGCATTGTCTCAAGACGCAGTGCGACTGGGTTGTGTTTCGGAGGGCACACGGCTATCGACCTTCGTACGGGAGATACAGCAATGAGACAATTGGATACCATGAAATTGGGGAGAAAAAAAAATATATATATTTAAACAAGTGTGAGGGTGTCAGATCTGTTGCCTATTTGGGGACAAGGAATTAAATCACTGCTACAAACCAATATGTTTTAGGGAGGGTCAGCACAAACTTAGAGCTATAAAAAGTTGTCATTTGCTGTAATGTTGTACATCCAATTATAACCCTACTTAATTTCCTGAATATGACAGCACAATTTAATTGCAGTCTGCAAATGAACTGCCTTCCACAACATTGATTTTGAACACCTTTGATTAATAGCTTTATGACAGCGATCACAGGCCATAAATCCTAAACAACCATTTATCACGAGACTTCTTAGGCCTAGTCGACACCAGTTTTTTTTCAAGGAATTACTTAGAAGTGTTACTTTCCTTGAGCCCATTATTCTCTTCTGTTCAGAACTTTCCATGACACTGGCGGGATAAGAGTAATTGACCAGTGACCTGAGAGACGTGCCAACCCCCTCCTGGGGAAGAGGTGTTGAGACAGGGAACACACATAGGCCTACATCTTCTGGTGATATATAGCCACAGGAGAGCCTAGCAGAGTAAGCTTGGATGACGGAAACTCCCCTAAGTAGTCTGTGATCTATTGCCAGACTGAATGAGACAATAAATAGATGAAAGATGCGACAGACCAGTCAGATGAGTCTGCTACCGTTGTGGAGAGGTTAAACTGGAGCGGTGGCGAAAAATGGTAATTGATAAAGTAACGTAGCCTAGCTTGCATTGAAAGCTGCATCTTTCCAGATCAGACACACCACTGCTGTGCTCTACAGCTGAGAACCCCCATGCAAAATCAGAACATCCCACAACAGCATTTAAATCACGTCTAACAACGGTCTTTGTTGAATGTATTTGACCATCACCACGATTTGACGAACGCTATTTTAGTTGTATTGTCATGGTTCTACCTGTATCGGTCAAATGTCCATTAGCTACATGTGGCAACAAAACCAATATCTTGATGAACATGTGTGGACATCACATTATTACGTTGTCAGGACAAAATTGTGACATGGGCGTGAGTGAGTCTTGAAACGCGTTAACAAAACCATCACCAGGTAGAATGCTGATTGCATTAAACTTCAATCAGGACCAGCTACTTTGTTCACAGTGTCCTTGCTAGTTTACCTACATGGACACGTTGTTGTCCCAACACTGGCATCGCACAGCGCCACGACAGCGCACTGACTTACCCACTACCTATCATTTTAGACAGTATGCTAGGATCTATGGCAGCGAACATGAACACAATATCACAAAAAAATATTATGTAGTTAACGTTGTCGTTACTTGCTGAATATCTTTATAAAAACGACTTCTGACTAGACTAGTCAGGTTGCAGCAAAACTGCTTTTTATTGCTAGCTTGAGCTACAGCCATCGTCACACAATGCCAGATTTCTAGCTTGCTGGCTAGCTAACGTTAGTTAGCATTGCAAACAAAAAAAACTTGCATCTGCCCAAAGCAGAATACCATAATAAATGCCAATGTCCCATTTACGTTCATCCTCACCTTTTTCAATCTTGGGGCCTCTGCCACCGTACCGTCGCGATTTACGAAAGCTTCTCCACCGTTTTGTTGGGGATCTGTCCGTTTCATCGCGGACGCCTGCGGCATCTTAGTGTTCGGGGTGAGAAAACCAAGGCTCGGGTCCCCGGTTTTCACGATAGGCTCCATCGTTGGGGTAGTAGCCGAAGTAGCGACAGCTTTTGGTTCGCTTTCAACTATCCCTTTGTCGTCTGCCTTTGTTGTCAGAGGCGATTCGGGTGTTAATGCTTTGCTGGGGACGTCTTTTAATTCGACCTCGGCCATTTCCGCTGCCAAAACCTGGACTGACATCGCTGCTATTTCGCAAAGTCCTTTTCCCAACACATAACTAGGCGACGGATTGTGAGTGGCAGAGTAGTGATTAAAAGCAAGGCATTGTGGTCTTCGTAGTTTAAGTCTCAAACATTTAGCGGACATATAATGATCAATGCCATAGAAGCACTATTTCTGATACTATCAAAATAAAAGTAAATAGACTAGCTAGATAAAAGAACTTAAACCCCCAAGCCTTCCCAAATAATTTGACAGATAACAGTACAGAACTACATCTCCCAAGAAGTTTTACCTTTTCAAATGCATTATGGTAGATTAAGTTTGTATTTAACGAGGACTATACAGTGCAGTACTACAAAACTTTCTATATAGCCAGTTACTCATGTGAGGGATGACATTTCATATTTGATTCAAGTCTTGTATCCAAACTACATTGAATTTATCTGGGGGAAAAAAAACTATAAATTTATAAAGAAATGTAAAGGAATTTGAAAATGTCTCACACGTAGTCCTCTAAGCAAGAATACAAAGTAAACGGCACGAGTGACAAAAACACTGATTCTTATTTAACCTTCATTTAACCAATGATACTGTATTCTGATATAAATGAAATACAAATGTATGTAAATTGAAGCCTTTCAGTTCTGCGTCACATGGCACAATGCCATCTGAAAAACAATATTTCATTTGGACATGGTTGCTTACATTCTTTAATTTGATAACCCCCTCTTTCAATGCACATCTGTATATAGCCATATTGCTATTTTATTGTGTTACTTGTTTGTTAAAAAAAAAACTTTAGCTTATTTAGTAAATATTTTCTTAACTCTATTTTCTTAAAACTGCATTGTTGGTTAAGGGCTTGTAAGTAAGCATTTCACGGCAATGTCTACTACACCTGTTGTATTCGGCGCACGTGACAAAACATTTGATTTGTTATTTCATTGGGTCAATCTAGAGAAAAATGGGCTCTGGGAGCAAATAAATACTGCCACCATGGGGTGGGTTCTGGTAACGTAATGTAGAGCTCTCGCGCCAAAGTCTATGCATTGATAACAATGAAGTGATTTACAGAGTACGGGCGAAAGAGGAACTGTAATAAAAATATATGGAAACGTCAATATGCTTTCAACCATAGACGGATGAATTCAAACAATTATGTTTATTTCCATGTCTCAATTGAAAACCATATCACTACAAACAAACAAAAAATATTCACAATTATTGAATGGGGGGGTTTGGAGTGCATTGGAGTCATCCCATGAGCCCACAAGTCCATGCAGCCCTTTTACCAGCTTTGAATTAGCTTCTATTTTTTTTTTTTATCAAAATGAATGACATTCACAAAACCTATCATAAAAGGCACCTCTTTGACCAGTATACATCAGAACTTGCCAAGCAAAGACTGGTAATAAAAATAACAGCAATTTACTTGGAACCTTCCATAATCATGAAATTCTAAAAGGCATACCATGTGCATGGCTTTGTACTTATCAAGCATTTGAACTGTGGAACAAACGTCTAATTAGAAGACATAATATGCATGCCAATGCAAGTAACTGCAGCCCTGGTAAACAAAGCCATGCATTCTTGTGCAGGTAACTTTCTACCGCTCCAAATCCTGTCACTCAACAAAAAGGAAGAACTCAAGCATTTTAGCTGCAATATTCAAGCTCTCACAAACAATTCATACAAAAAGGAGAACAGTAACATACAGTCAAGCCAGGAGGGTTCAACACAATGAAATCCACCAGACAAACCTGTGGTATATTATTTACAAGGACACCATCCCGACACACTCACAGAAAATTGAGTCAGTTGTGGATGCCTCGAGTTAAAATACAGTACGGTTGTTTTTGATGCACCATAAAAATCAAACTAAACGTCATGGTCATTGTAATAATTTGATTTAAAAATGTCACAAATGACAATAGCTACTTTCAAATGAAATAAAACCGAGAAAATGTGGTCTGCTGTTTCTAAGGAAAATGACTGAACAAATGTACAACAAAATGTTACTCTCATAAGTGCTTCCTTATGAACCTGGATCTGAGGACAGTTATGGTGACTAACATCTACAGAATATTCTTGTTATCAGAAGCTACAATTTATTTATTTCATAAACAAACCTTTGACAAAATGTTGAGGAAGTATCTGACCTCTAAAATCCTCTGACACTCTACTGTGAAATGCTCAAGAAAATAGAGATTACATCAGTCCCCAAATATCCACAGGATGTTCACGCCTGATAGGCCCAGATTTACTCTCCTGTAAAAAGAGAGTACAACAACTTATGTGCAATTAAAACACTAATGTTTTACATAGAGATTGATTGCCAATGTGGTCATGACAAGTTCACTTTACTAAAGTGGCATAGCAGCACATTATCACAAAGAGCTTATTACAGTGCCCATCATGAGTCAGTGATGGCACATTGGACTGGGAAGTTTAAATACAGTGGAATAGTTGGGAGTACTCACCCCAGCATCCCAGACTCCTTGGTTTTGATGACGAAGAGGAACATGAGAACAGTGTGGAACAGGTTGTTCCTTCCCTGGGAGGACAATCAGAGGGGACTCAAATGAATGGAGCACATGTGGTTTTTGACAGAAACATCTCACTCACTAAAGGCATGACCAAAAAGGCCATAGGGTCAAAATAGGCAGAGATGGGCTCTTACCTTGGGAAGGCTGTAGACATGGGCCTGGTAGATAAGTTGGTAGTGCGGGGGATTGGTGCTACTTTGGTGAATGCAGAAGAGGTTTTCATTCGTCACGTCTATTTAAGAAACAAGAGCGGGGTATGGGTGAAGAATAGAAGAAGAACCATGTCCATTCTGTGTGTGTTGTGCCGCTCGGCCTTACCAGGTTTGTCTGGCGTCTGGGTGAAGTGCTGTGAGGTGAAGGTCTTTCCGTCGGGGTACTTGGGGTGAGGCGGGAGTCGGGAGTCCAGGTATGTGCATAGCACATGCGTGAGGATCTAATGGACAGAAAACACATCTTGTGTTTGATATTTAACCATGTTGATCTCTCACTATCGTCATAGTGACAGGAGGAGGTTAGACTATACTTTTTTTGGTCGAGATTAGAGGTGACAGATGAGACTCACAGCACAGTCTGAAGGGAGGTCTGTGTCCCACTTCCTGGCTTTGAGATCCCCGCCCCTGTTCCAGCGGAAAGAACTCATGCAGCCACTGTGGGCCAGCTCTGACGAGGGGAAACAAACATATTGTCAACAATGATATGTCAATCTCTGCTTTCATCAAGTCTTATGACTTTGGTCCATCAGTTGTGGACACCTATAGTATATGACAGGATTATAGCACAGTGAATAAGCAAGGATACAAAACATAACCTCTCATAGGCCTACCTTTGATCCTCTCCACTAGATACTCTTGATTAGGGGTGATGTCCAGGTACTGCACAATTGCAGTCATGGTAGGGATGACCAAGGCCTTCAAAACAGCAGCCTGTTTTAGGCTGGCTATACTGGCTTCTGTTGAATAGGGCAACAGACATGGTAAGTATAACTGGGTTGGCGTAAACTACATTTTCCATTTTGGCTCATTGCAAAATAAATACCTCCAATCTGGAGCTCAGAGCAACCCATTCTCCTTAGCTGGCCATTCACAGAGTCCATCTCCTTCACCAGTGGCACGAGAATGGTGTCATTTATCCACTGAAAGAAAGAGAAACTACACACTTATCATCCACTTTCTCAGACAAAATGACAGATTTGACCAGAGCTTCAGTGTTATATCTCCTTACATTTCTGAGCTTGGCCGTCCAGCTATCTATGCTGTCCACCACGAGACGACTGGTTGTGATTCTGGCCCAAACCTGCAGATCAAAAAGAAAAGTTACAGGAGAATGTGTATTCCTGCTAGGAAAACAAATTTCCCTCTGGTATAATAAAGAATAGTTATTTTATTGATTGACTGATGAATCAATTGATTGATCCCTCTGACCTCCTCAGCAGCCTGTTTGGAGCCCAAGTCAGTCTCATCCTTGCTGGCTGAGGGGGCCTGGGAGCGGCAGGCAGGCTGGTACTGAAACTTCCTCAGGCTCTGGGCGTAATCCCCCACCGAGCGGCTATAGTTCCAGAACGTGGGGCTGTGGGAGGGCGACACCGACTCTGGGCTCCCTGAGAAACAGTCAAAGGATGCATACAGGATATTACAAAAATGCTCTTCACAGCTGAGTTGTAGTTCATTATTATCCTTTATTTAACCAAGAAAGTCACAGTGGGATTGCCATGTCTTTAACAAGTGAGCCATGGTCTGTTTAAAAACAAATCCAGACCAGTTTCCCTAGTAGTAACTAAGCTACACTGTCACACTCATACCTAACTGACTGCGGTGGCTCTTCTCCTCCTCGGTGCGGAGGAACCTGTCCAGGGTCTTCAGGGACTCCATGTAGTCCTCCTTGCCCCCGGGGGAGTTGAACACGGAGGGAGAGGTGCGGTAGCGTGCCCTCAGGCTGGTTCCATCCACTGGGCCAATGCTGCTGGGGTAGGATGAGGGGGGGCTGTAGTTCAACTGCAAATCAACAGAAAGCTGTTACAAATGGGAAAGCATGATCTCCCTGACTTCATGCCAGTAGATTTCAAACATGACAACGAAAACAAAAAAGTGATAGCCACAACAATGGAAACTTAAATGATAGCTAGATACTGCCTATGGTTACAGTAACACTTCTAGTGTACCATTTTCATTGACAAACACCCAACACAAATGCATCAGATTGATAGCTAGATAGAGAGCATTGTGGGTCTGACAGACCTTTCCAAAGGCCAGGGAGGGTGAAAAGTGTCCCCCGCTGCCCGGGCTGCTCAAAAGGGGGCTGTATCCAGGAACACAACTGGGGGAGAACATGGGGCTGGTGCTGGCAGGTCTGGAGGGACTGAAGCTGAGCACACTCTGACCCTGGAGGGGCGACGACTGAGCCGGAGCTTGAGCCTCCTGCTTCTCTTGCTTGAGCAGGGGTGACGCCTGGATACCTGAATAGAGATGTTTAAAAAGACAAACGTACAAGAGGGATAGACTACATTTGGGTTTCATAGATAAAACAAACATGTACAACACCATCCTCTTAACCACTTTGCAGCCAATGACTCACCTGAGTTTCTGAGGCCAAGAAGGCGGTGCTGTTCAGGGGTAACAGCGATGGTAGACGGGGCCATGGTGTACTTGAAGTACTTCCAGAAGTCAAACAGGGCGTTGAGGCTGAAGACCGAGGCGAAGGCCAGCTCTGTGGGAAAGGAAAAGGAAGGAGAGATAACATGAATTTGACAGGTTATGGCTCATCTGTAAACAGTGTGCATCAGTGCCACACCTGGCCACTCCCTCCCAAAATCATGTTTAATTTCTCTCCATTAACGACACAGCAACAAGAGCACTCACCTATGTACCAGATAGGCCAATAAGAGATGTTGAAGTACAGGTTCAGCAGTTTCCCTGACCTGAGAGGACAATGTACATATTACTGAGAAAGGCATTAGCACCACTTGCTTCTAGTTAGGCATTAGCAACAGATTACTAATCATGCGAGTCAGTCGTTGACAAGAAAACACAACCTACATCTCAGTGTAGATCATGCCAGCTAGCGACACATTGAGGACTGCCCAGGCGAGGACCACCTGGCGCGCTTGCTCCTCCCTCCTCATCCTCATCGTCCTGTCAATGAGAGTAGACATGCCCTCCTGTTTCGTCGGAGTCATGTAGGCTGATAAATTCAGACAGAATGGTTAACAGTGTCTGACACTCAGAAGATTCCGAACCTGCCTTTAAACTGTTTTACACTGAGCGGCACTGGGGTTGGAACGCAATAATGGTTAGTTTCATTAACACACCATGGCGCCGGTGCAAGATCTGAAAATGTACCTCAATGCAGGAATGGGATATGCCACAGTACACCAAATTTTACCTTTGTCCACACTGCTCCATCGAGAAGATTGAAATACTGCTTGCGTTCCCGGAAAACTGCCATTTTCATCCTCATGCTAGCAAGCAGTAGCCACTGCAGCCATTATGGAAAGGCACATCATGTTGAACAAAAATAGCTGATTGCCTGACACTACAACTCAAAAATAGCTGATTGCCTGACACTACAACTCAAAAATGGCTGCAATCAATCGCTACCGCTAGCTGGCATGAGGCCGAAATGGGAAGTTTTCCAGGAAAACTAGCAGTATTTCAATCTTCACAATGTATCAGTGTGGATAATGGTCCAATTTAGAGTAGAGGGTCACTGGCATATCCCCATCCCTGCATCGAGGTACGTTATCCGACCCATATCCCATGCAGCTTCACTGTGTCTTAATGTAACCATGATTGCTTTCCCGACCCCAATGCAGCTCAGTGTAAATAAGCGTAATGTATAGACTTATTTGTCTACTGTATTATTGACTGTATGTTTGTTTTACTCCATGTGTAACTCTGTGTTGTTGTATGTGTCGAACTGCTTTGCTTTTATCTTGGCCAGGTCGCAATTGTAAATGAGAACTTGTTCACAACTTGCCTACCTGGTTAAATAAAGGTGAAATAAATAAATAAATGTATGTATGTTCTGGTAATCAGTTGGCTGGCTAGCATAGTATGCTAACGTCAACAGTTGGTTAGCTAATATAAACACTGAATCGCTGGCAAAGTATTTTTGTTTTACCAACTCGTTTAACTTGTTTTTACTTAGTCATACCACCAATACGATACGTTTAATTTAATATAGTAAATACAGCTAAATGTAAGTATATTTCATACATACCCCGTTAGTTCCAACAACGCTGCAAACTTTGCATTTCAACCGGAAATGTAATGTCCAAGAGCTGTCTAACTACTTCCGTTTCGTACACCCGCCCCTTTTCAAAACGTGCTGCTGTGTTGTGAATTGGCTAATACCTTATTACAGATGAGATGTGGAATGTAATATTTTGTTACATTATCACAATCAATAAGGAATTCAGACGTTTTACATTATTCTTATATTTGCACATACAGACATACAAAAATAAATTGTGGCAGACACATCACAAGGTATACCTCTTCAACATTCAACCAGCAGCAGAACCAGCATCCAGAGACAGACTCAGCATCTATTCCATAAAGAGATGACCACTGTTAAAAAAATATATATTATTGTGTGTTAAAAGGCCATGTCTTTTGAGTTAAAACATAATTATAACTTTTTCTAGGAAAATTATTGCCTGGCTACTCAACCACATCGCTCCGGCCAAACAGCAAGCCCACTAACATTACTTCTCCATGATGAGTCTGGATTAGCTGTCCTCCCCGACTCTTTGAGAACCCAAACGCATTCTGATTGGCCCCAGAAACCGATGGGTTGGGCCAAAGCCGGCCTACGTGAATCACATCATTTCGACATCTGCACAAACGACTTATAGGATGGCAGTTCAGACTAATGTATGGAGCGATGATAGAGCAGCATATCATCATTGTCTGGCAAGGAAAATGTAAGAAATAAAACATGAAGTCTATGCATATACAGTACCTCTAAATCACAATCTGGGTTATCCTTGTTTGATTGTTCCCAATGTTAAACTGATATTTGAAAATAAAAGAAACCTTAACTTGACAACAAATGAGATATTGGCAAAACAAACTAACAGTTAAAACTAAGTAAATATGAATAAACTTATCTAGTATTGGCACAATGAAGTCACAGTCAATTGTGTGGCGACAACGCTTTCTCAGAATCGTATCCCTCTAACCCACAGTCCTCTCTGCTATCTGGATCTATCAGTCTCTCTACTTCCTCTTCATCCTCATCATCATCATCATCATCTTCATCCTCCTCCTCATCCTCCTCCTGGGCCCCTCGGTCAGTCTTGGGGCCTTTGCAGATCTTGAGGTGTCTGGTGAGGTGGTATTTGGTGAGGAAGCCCTTCTCACACTTCTCACAGATGTAGTCCCGGCGACCCTCATGGGAGTTCATGTGCTTCTTCAAGTGGTTGGTCCTCAAGAAATGTTTGTCACACTTGGGGCAGTGGATCTGTCGCTCTCTGTGCGTTGGGAATGATGACGGGAGAGGGGTGGAGAAAAGAGTGCCGAGGGATAGAAGGGGAAATGCCAATAAGAACAGAGGAAAATAGACAGATGGAAATCCAGATATTTTATAAAGTATATTTACATCTGGTGTCCAGGAGTTTTCCCTGGCCATGTGACCTGAGTAGAAACTTTGGGCCCTAGTTACAGGCTATTAACTAGAGCAGAGACTTTTCCCCCATACTACTCATGTCAATAGTTTGGTTTAGTTGACTTACTGTGTATGTGTGAACATGTGCTGCTTGAGGTCCTGCTTCCTGATGAACATCCTGTCACACAGGTCACACTTGAAGTTCTTGGCCCCCGTGTGAATCACCATATGAGACGCCATGTGGGCCTTCTGAGTGAACGACTTCTCACACACATTACACCTGTAGTTCTTCTGACCTGTGGGAGCACATGACGTTCGAGTGAGTAAAACCTATATGAGAAGCCTACGTAGACCATATAATCAATCACCTTATACAGTACCAGTCAAAAGTTTGGACACACCTACTCATTCCAGGTTTTTTTTCCTTACTATTTTCTACATTGTAGAATAATAGTGAAGACATCAAAACTATGAAATAACACATATGGAATCATGTAGTAACCAAAAAAAGTGTTAAATAAATCAAAATATATTTTATATTTGAGATTCTTCAAAGTAGCCAACCTTTGCCTTGATGACAGCTTTGCACACTCTTGGCATTCTCTCAACCAGCTTCATAAGGTAGTTATCTGGAATGCACTTCAATTAACAGGTGCGCCTTGTTAAAAGTTAATTTGTGGAATTTCTTTCCTTCTTAATGCGTTTGAGCCAATCAGTTGTGTTGTGACAAGGTAGGGGTGGTATACAGAAGATAGCGCTATTTGGTTAAAAAGCAAGTCCATATAATGCCAAGAACAGCTCAAATAAGCAAAGAGCAACAACAGACCGTCATTACTTTAAGACATGAAGGTCCGGCAACGCGGACCTGGTCCAATAAGTTTCTGCAAGCGCAGTCTCGAAAACCATCAAGCGCCATGATGAAACTGGTTCACAAGGAAGACCCAGAATTACCTATGCTGCAGAGGATAAGTTCATTAGAGTTACCAGCCTCAGAAATTGCAGCCCAAATAAATGCTTCACAGAGTTCAAGTAACAGACACATCTCAACATCAACTGCTCAGAGGAGACAGTGTAAATCAGGCCTTCCTGGTCAAATTGCTGCAAAGAAACCACTACTAAAGGACACCAATAAGAAGAGACTTGCTTGGGACAAGAAACACGAGCAATGGACATTAGACCGGTCAAAATCTGTCCTTGGGTCTGAGGAGTCCAAATTTGAGATTTTTAGATCAAACCACCATGTCTTTGTGAGACGCAGAGTAGGTGAATGGATTATCTCCGCATGTGTGGTTCCCACCGTGAAGCATGGAGGAGGATGTGTGATGGTGTGCTTTGCTGGTGACACTGTCTGTGATTTATTTAGAATTCAAGGCACACTTAATCAGCATTCTGCAGCGATACACCATCCCATCTGGTTTGCTCTTAGTGGGACTATCATTTGTTTTTTAACAGAACAATGACCCAACACACCTCCAGGCTGTGTAAGGGCTATTTGAACAAAATGGAGAGCGATGGAGTGCTGCATCAGATGACCTGGCCTCCATAATCACCCGACTCAACCCAATTGAGATGGTTTGGGATGACTTGGCCCGCAGTGAAGGAAAAGCAACAACAAAAAAACAAGTGCTCAGCATGTGGGAACCCCTTCAAGACTGTTGTAAAAGCATTCCAGTTGAAGCTGGTTGAAAGAATGCCAAGAGTGTGCAAAGCTGTCATCAAGGCAAAGGGTGAACACTTTGTTGGTTATTACATGATTCCATATGTTTATCCATATGTTTAAGACATGATTCCATATGTCTTCACTATTATTCTACAATGTAAAATAAAGAAAACGTTTGACTGGTACTGTATACAGTAGAACCCTCATGTCTTTTAAAGCGACTAATAATATCTTGAATAATCTAAAAACACCCCTGAGACCGACACAAATAATGCTAAGCTGCTATGTTGAAAGGTCCCATGTCAATGTGTATATGTGTGCACGTGTGAGTGTAGGCCACGCCACCCATCCCCTAGCTGCAGGCCACGCCACCCATCCCCTAGCTGCAGGCCACGCCACCCATCCCCTAGCTGCAGGCCACGCCACCCATCCCCTAGCTGCAGGCCACGCCACCCATCCCCTAGCTGCAGGCCACGCCACCCATCCCCTAGCTGCAGGCCACGCCACCCATCCCCTAGCTGCAGGCCACGCCACCCATCCCCTAGCTGCAGGCCACGCCACCCATCTCCTACCTGCAGGCCACGCCACCCATCTCCTACCTGTGTGTATCTTGAGGTGCATCCTTAGGTTGCTTGGATCACTGAAGGCCTTGCTGCAGTATTCACACTTGTGCGGCTTCATCCCCACATGTCCCATGAAGTGCACGTTGAGCTTAGTGGACGTGGTGAACGCCCGCGAGCACATACTGCACTTGTACTTTCTCTCAAGCGAGTGTCTGTGTGAGTGTGTGTTGGAGCCAGAGTTATTTGTGTTATTAGAGTGGGAGTGGCAGGCCCAGGGGGATGAGGCGGAGCTGGAGGTACCGCTGGGCAGCTTGCCCTCCTGGTGGTGTTCCTGGTGGTGGTCCTGGCTGGGGCTGTGGGAATGGGGGTGGTCCTGGTTGTTGTGGCTGCTCAGGTGGGACTTGAGCTCGGCGAAGGACTGGCACTCTTTGCCGCACTGGCACATCTGGCCCTCTGGGACCTGAGGGACCCCCATCTGCCTGCAGTAGTCCCTGGTGTAGTAGAAGAGCAGCTCCTGGTCTGGGAGGATCTCAGTGGACGTGCAGAAGAACAGCTTCCCGTTGTCAGGGTAGGCCACCAGGTTCTGCTCCTCTCTGGTCCTGCTCACAGAGACACCACAGATCTGAATGGAAGCCATTTTGGATCAAAGATAACATTGAGCAAAATGCATGAGGTGGCTTCACTAAGTGATAATTACCGTGCCTTGCGGACAAACATCATCCAGTTGCATTCATTCTCATCTGTGGTCACAATACAGAACTCCAGCACGTTGTTGTGGAACATCTGAAACAACACCACCATCTACTGGTCAGAATGGTGCCTTCCTTCATCCACATAATTGACATAGCATTTCATGGACTCGCATGCAATTCTATCATAAGGTCATCTGAAAACTAAATGAAGAGATGTGTATAGTATAAGCCGCTGACCTTCCATATCTGAGGGGTGTCCTTGTCTGGCCAGTCTTGCAGGTCTACGTTGCTACAGTGCTGACCCACCATGGGCCCAAAGCAGGTCCTGGGAGGTATGATGTCCCGGGCAAACACTCCTAAGAGAGACACACACACACACACACACATATATATATAGAGATTTTGATGAGGGGCAAACAAGCTATAGGTTGTTTTTGAGTGGGCAGATCTCATAGATGGGCAATTCCACAGTAACGGAATTGCGCTGAGACTCAGATGTTTCACTTAAAATGTACGGCAAACACAGTAGAGTACAGTACAGCACAGTAGAGCTCAGAGTAGAGTACAGAACAGTAGAGTACAGTAATGTATAGTTCAGTATAGTGGAGTTCAGTACAGTACAGCAAAGTATAGTTCAGAACAATACAGTTCAGTACATTAGTGTACTCAACTCATGTTGCTCTACTGTTCACTGTACTGAACTTGACACTACTGTACTATACTTTTCTGTACTGTAGTCTACTGTACTAAGCTATACTTTTCTTTCCTGTGCTGTACTGTCCAATCTCGTGAGCCCAACTGTGGTTTGTGACTACTGTGATTTCCCATTGTAGCCAATTCAATTGCGGAAATGACCGATTTGGTAACTTTGAATTTAAAATTACTTAATAATTCCTAAACAAATCAGTAAAAACACTAATTGATAGGTCGACCTTTACTTGTTACTTCTGTGAACTTTCATTATCTTCTCTCCTTATTAGGTAGAGAAATGAGATAATATCGTAAAAGATGTGCGTTTTTGGTAACGTAATTTCAAGGCACAAAATGTTTAAAACTTACAGAAGGCAGGAAAATGTCCCCAAAACAAAATATAAGTTTTGATATTAGTTGACAGGGGTCTTCAATATTATTGTCTTTTTATCTATTTATAATACCTTTTAAGACTTTTTCCTGGTAGAGGGTTTCTAAGAGCCATTTTCCATCTGTTTAACCAGAAATCAAAACCTTTTTTTTATTCAATTTATTTTAGGAAGGAACATAGTTAAAAAATGTATATATGTATTAATGTAAAAAACTAAAATATGGACTCTTGGCTTTCATTTGACACCCAATTTTAAATGCTCCTATGAACTTCACATGTTGGTGCTCATGGCTCCTTTTACATGGAAATGCCCAGATCAATACACAGTGTACAAAACATTGTGAACACCTGCTCTTTCCATGACAGACTGACCAGGTGAAAGCTATGATCCCTTATTGATGCCGCTTGTTAAATCCACTTCAACCAGTGTAGATGAAGGGGAGGAGACAGGTTAAAGAATGATTGTTAAGCCTTGAGACATGGATTGTGTGTGTGTGCGCCATTCAGAGGGTAAATGGACAAGATAAAATATTTGTACGGGGTATGGTAGTAGGTGCCAGGCACACCAGTTTGTGTCTATAACTGCAACGCTACTGGGGTTTTCACACTCAACAGTTTTAAGGTGTGTATGAAGAATGGTTCACCACCCAAAGGACATCCAGCCAACTTGAAAAAACTGTGGGAAGCATTGGAGTCCACACAGGCCAGCATTCCTGAGGAACACTTGACACCTTGTAAGAATCCATGCCCCGATTAATTGAGGCTTGCATCTCCACGGCGGTTTCCATACCTAAAGGCTGATCAGCTACAGAGATGCGGAGGCAGAGCGGGCGAGGCAGAGACAGACGGGCTCTGCTCTGGATGGGCGTGTCTGGGATAAAGGTGACTGGGCCGTGCTCTGGGCAGTCGGAGGGATACGACCGCTCACACAGCGTACACCCTGTTCTCCAACACAGTATAACAACAAGTTAGGACAAAGATATACAGATCAGAAGTTCAAAGGCTTCCAATGGATCAAGAGAACAGAACAACAGTAAGCTAGTGTAGCTTCATACATTACTAAGCTCAAATTTCCCTTACAGACCAAAATAACTCAGCACAAGTAAACACAAAAGCAAAATGTCCGCCACCCTTCCCTCTTACTCACAGATGGTGAAGGCAGTGACCATGTTCTCCTTGTTGGAGGTGGAGTCCTCCAGCTGCAGGGTGGAGTTGACCAGCAACAGGCTGTTCTCTGGCCCCAGGGACACCTCTGCCGTGATGGGGGACACGTTTACCGACTCTAGGCCCATGCCCGAATGACCATGGAGGGACACAGGCTCCAGCTGGGACTGGTTAAGAACCACACTCACCACCCCAGAGTTCAGCTCCCCTGAGCTGTGTAAAGACTCCCCCAGACCGCCTCCCCCTGAGTTCCCCACCCGGCCCCCTAGGTGCTCTGGCTCCATCCCCACAGGAAGCTCCAGGCCAGGCCCGTGCAGGGGCATCACGCCCCCAGAGGACTCAACTCTTCCCAGGCCCTCATGGTTCTGGCCTCTCCCTCCCAGCTGCTGCTGGTTCTCAGCCCCCACCACCCCCTCCATGTTGGCCAGGTCCTCTCCCATCCTGTCTGGGGACATGGGGCTACTGACCCGGGACTCCATGTTCAGCCCTGTGGAGTCTAGCTGCACCTCGTGGCCCCCACCCTGGTGGAGGTCTCCCTGGCCACCAACCTGACGGGAGTCCAGGGACACCAGGCCTTGTTCCAGAGGCCCTCCAGGGCCATTGTAAGGGTCCAGCCCTGAGGGGTTCTGGCTGGACACAGAGAGAGTCCCATCCATGTTTAGACTGCTGGGGTGAATGTACTGAGGGGGAGGCCGGTCTGCCAGGTAAGACAGGATACCTTGATAGAGAGAAAGAGAAATCATGTCCAATCCACATACAAATAGATCAGCTAAGGTGTCATGGTGTAATATCATGAATCCTTAAGATATCCATGAGAGATACAATGGAGATTACATACTGTGGTGAAGAGAAGTGCTTCGTCCTACCTGGCAGTATGTGTCTGAAGTAGCTACTCTCCAAGTGTGGGTAGGGGGGAGGAGGTAATGAGTAGTTCCTCTCTGGAAGGCCACACATGACCCCCCTGTCACCAAGAGGACCCATTGGCAGCATGAGCGACAGAGCAGAGGGCAGAGACCCAAGAGAGGGCCCCAGGCTGGGTATAGCCACAGACATGCCTGAAGAAAATGTATGTATTGATCATTGTATTAACAACTATATTTGCAATAAATATGTAAACAAATTAAGAAAATATAGTTTCACCAGATAAGTGATAAGTACCTGTTGTAGTGATGGGGTTGTGTGTTGGGGAGGTGGGTAGACCCAGATGACTGGCACTCACAGAGGGCACACTTAACTGGTCCATCCCAACAGGGCTGAGGTTCATGTCATTCATTCTGGAGAGGAATCAACAAAAGTCAAAGGTGTTAGAAAAAGCAGTGTAATATCCCATTTGAGGCTGACAACAACAAAACAAAAAAAAACTGAAATGTGTGTGGAGAGTCTATCACAGTGTTTGGATACCTGACTTCGGTAGTGTGTGCTCATCCAAGATAGTGTGAAATGTGTGCATTCTGCCGGCTGGAGAGGATAGAGATCAATCATCAATTTGCTTCATGTCACATTCACCAAAATATGTTGCAAAATATGACACAATGCATGAGTTAGCTATCTAACAGCAACATATCTCTTTCATAGAACATGTTACAGTCCAAATCAGAGCCACTGACCTGAGACCCTATCAACAAAATATGCAATATGTAAGCTAACTTGTGGGCGACCTGACCAAATTCACATAGAAAATGTGACTTATAGATCAGTCTTTCTCGTTGAAAGCAAGTGTAAGAAGTTTTTTTTTTTTACTTTCGGTTTTGTACACCAGCTTCAATACAAAATAATTATTGGTTTAATGAAAAAAAGTATTATCTACACTATCCATTGTTTGTTTAGACACAAACTTAAATTAGGCAAACTATTAGGAAAATTAGAAACGATTTCTGCATATTGCACCTTTTAGCCACATTAATACAATTGACATTGTAGTTAGCTGGCTATTTATCTATCTAGCTTGCTAAGAATAGCTAGCTAACAGTAACGTTAGCTAGTTGACGAGAATCAAGAAAAACTAACAATTTGATCTAACAAACCTTACGATCCCTATTTGAGCGTATAGCTCAAGTTGACGATTCAAAGACAATGCTGTGATGTTATATATTCATGCAATAGATATACATTTTTTTAGCATACAGTAAGTGAACATTTTAAGAAAACAAAAGCTAACATACCAAAAGGCTTCCTCTCCGGGTCCATGACAGCGTGACACACTGAGCATGCGCAAGCAAGATGCATCGCTGCAGGACAAACATCTGATCTGAGGTCATTTGCCAAAGCCTCTCTGTTTTATTTTATTTTCTCACGGACCCTAACAAAAAGTTTTTTTTAGGCTACACAGTTCAACAACTTTGTAAACGTAACTTAAGCGAATTGACTTAGATGCTTATTCAATATGCAAATTAGACATGGCTTTTGTTTGACAGTTCTATCTCCCGTTGTCCCCACTATCCCTATCATGTTGCTGTCAAAAGTATATCCCCAATTATTCAATTTTGTTCAGTAATACATGTCTACTCATATACATAGCATACTGTAGTTTTGTTTTGAGAGAAAGTGTTGCTATCCCTTTCTCCCCGCCCAGAATAGGATCACACCCACCTGGCATGATAACCAACAAAAACTAGAGATTGTCACAGACAGAGGGAATGGGGATGTGACAACTTGCTTTCTAACAGGTTACAATTTCAGCTGCATACTTTAATAGACAAACATAAACGGGGAAAGGCGATAACGCACGATGAGAGATGATTATGAAGACTCTGTGAGAAGGTAAGCTCAGGTCATTCATTTAATTGTGGAATTAATGGACATGTTCTAGTCTGTGCCATGGATTTTACACTGTAATTTCGAAGGCTTTTGGGTGTTGGGAAAATTAAGACCCATGAAAGTTAGAAATAGCCTATAATTTCCAATACAACCATGGGTTGGATGAGCTTCATAATTTTCATGATTACAGGCTAATCTAATAGTATTGTGTTATAATGAATAGCCTATATCATAAGTATAATTCAAGCCTAAATTATTTTTTTCTTTGCAGAGAGATGTCGGAACAGAAGAAGGGATTATATGAGCGCATCCCATATGTCCAACCCATAGCGCTCGGCCTCTCCATGAATCACCAAATAGCGCATTACAAGGACACGCTTGGACTTCCCTTTCCCCTAAACACAACAACCTACCTGGATCCTGTGTACGGTCAGAGATTCGCAGGGAGTCTCTCATATTTCCCATTCCACAGGCACATCGGTGTATATGACTATTCATTCGAACCAGCGTTCATTCGGAAAAGGAACGAAAGGGAACGGCAGCGGGTGCGCTGTGTAAACGAGGGTTACGCACGGCTCCGGGAGCAACTTCCCCAAGAGTTCGAGGACAAAAGACTCAGCAAAGTGGAGACACTGCGTGCTGCAATATACTACATAAAACACTTGCAGAGTCTGTTAGATGTCAACGTGTCCAGTGGTGGTGGGACAGTTGAAATGTCAGCTGGAGAGATGCGCAGCCGTGCGCCCGTGCCAAAGATGACAGAATGCTACAGCGACGGCGAGTCAAAGAACAGCGACAGTGGAGAGTTGAGTTTCTAGAACTCTGTAAAACGAATAAACTTTATTTCCTATCACTTTATGCTACCCTTGTTGAAGTTTGGTAACAAAAAAAATGACATGAAAGTTATATATGAATGAACTGTGTACTCTTATCATTAATTTCAATGAACATTTTGATTACTTGATTTTGACAAAAAGCAACAAGACAGTGCATCTGTAAACGCCTGCTATCAGATGCTAAATCAGGTTAAAAGTTGCACAATGTTTCTCTCATGGAGCCCCAGGCATTAGGGTATTTTGGTTTGCCTTTGTAAACCAGTGTGAGGCTTAGAATGACCTTAACCCAAATATATTTTGCATAGGTACAGTACGTGCTTTGCACTTCCTAATTTAATGTACAGTGTCATCACATCACACTCGAAAAACAGGCCACTAGAGATATAATTGTGTAGGTCTACATTCCTTATGACATTTTCAGTTGTGTCAGTGACTCAGTGTGCCAGTAAAATGATTGGGGGGGAAAAAGATCCCCAAACTTTTTTTTTAGAGTGAAATAATAATATTTCATCCTTAGCTATTTGACACGGATGTGATGGACTGAAAGCAAGTGGATTTGAGTCATCCATCCTTTCAGCATTTGAACTCGGTCCAGGGGAGAGTAGGCCTGAACATCAATGCCTTGATGACAGGAGAGCCTGGAGTGGTGTATCCATCGGAAGTGTGTGTCTCATGACTGTTTACACTCTACACTCTGACTAATAGGTTAACATCTATCACACTTTATTATGTGTGGATGATTGACACTTTGGACACTTTTTAATACATTTTAGCATAATCTTTGGCAGTGATGAAAAGTGACACTTCTTTTCTTTGTATGGTGCCCTTTTGGGACAATGTATTACAACAAGTATTAAAATAGGATGTACAGTATTTTCAGTATCCCTTTGTTAATAAAATGGACACCATTATCGAGTTGTCATAAACAAACACATCCATTATCTGATATTGCCAGGCAGCCATGAAAAGAAAATACACAGGACTTTGTTGATGCAAACACAACACTACTGTTTTACTGTAATACATCTTGGAGATGTTATAGATCCATTTAGACCCCCAGTGAAGTCTATTAGACTTCCTGAGTACTTCAAAGCTAGTAACCATCTGAGGGTGCCATCTGAGGATGTGCAGGAAGTTCTCCATCCTAATAGTCTGTGGAATGCATTAAAAACCCGCAGCACCCGAGAGGAAGCCACCAAACTATGTATCTGTTTACATTTCACACCACTACAGACCTGCAGGGGAGTGGGTGCACGTATATCCTAATTCTCCTTCATAGGAAAAACCGTAGATACAAATCAACACAGCTCGAGGAAAAACACAGAAAAAAACAAAAATAAAACATCACAACAGGTTGGGTACAGGATAGGTTGAGTGGGAGACCAGCAGAGTTGAACGTCAATGAACCATGCTGGCAAGGAAGAATGATTGTCAAGTGTCATAGAAGCGTGACATCCTCAATAAAAGGTTGTTTGGCTCTGCAGTGTGAATTAGAAGCAATAATTAGCTGAGTGCTGGTACCCTGTTCTTGATGGTTCAGTGGCGGTCTGCAGAGAGGGAACAGGGGCCTACTTATTTGAAAGCATCTTCCGTAATGGATGTTTTCTTTTTGTCTTGTTACAAAGGGTCTGTATGTGGTTGCGTTTACGAATGCAGTTTTATCATTATTGTTTCGGGCCAAAGAAACGTGCACTTTACAAATACAGTGTGTGCAACATGCTGTATTTGATGTGTTGATGTGACAATTCAGTAGCATTCAACTTTCCTTGGCCTCGCTGACTGAGCAAAGCCTCCTCTCTCAGTCCAATAGCTGCTTTTCAAATGCGAGTTTCAGGCAGTCGTCATAATCTGAAAGCTTTGGCCAACGACAGCACGTGATATGTGCCCCGCTAAACGTGCAGCACTTGGGTCTGTCCATCCCAGTGCCCTGCCTCTCTCGCTCTCTGTTTGGGATTACTATAAGTCCTTGGTGGGATATGTATAATTCCAAACACAGACAAACAGCAGCAACATCACTTCTCTGGGCCAAACAAGTGAGCAGAGACACTGGGCCAGTATAGGTACAGGATAAACACTCTCTGGGGGACAATGATACCCTCATTCTCTCTGATGAAAATCCCCCACAACAGGATTGGTCCACATCTCCAGAAGATAGCACGAACAATGAAAACAGGAGTAGGAAGAAAACATAAGGAAGAAATAGAATGTTAGATAAATAAGGCTGCTGCCATGTAGTAGACTGCACTAGTATTCGCAAAGTAACATTCCCAAAGCTCCTGTTCATAATAGCCCATAAAAGCTAGCATACAGCCACACTATACTGAATGGAACAGGGGAATGATATTTAGTCTGATAGTGTTTGTGCAAATAGATTGAGTGCAGGGCATGGCTGCCTTAGTGTGTTTATCCTCGCGAGGTGTGTGTGTGTGTGTGCGAGCCAGCCATGTGTCAGTGATAGAGAGGATAGATAAGTCTTATCAGCTGAGGTAACATCAGTGCGGGACCACCAGCGGAGGAGCGGTAACGTGTATCGACAGAAACCTCACAGGCTTGGGGCGGAAATGTGAACTATGATGAACGTTGACAGAGAGGGTACAGGGTGCTGGCAGGGTACTAGCTACTTCCCGGAGACAAATCTACTGCACAAGGAGTTGGTGTATCAGATTACAGTGTACTTGGAGACACCTTTTCAATCTCTTTAAAAAAATATATATATAACTTGACAATCATCTAAATATTATAGTTTGTCTCTGCTTATTTTCTGATTGTAGATTTTGAACTGTAGCATATGCATGCTGAATTCACCTTCACTTTTCACCATAGCTGAGGGTCTACCGCCCCCTTCTGGGGATGTTTGGTGTTGCTCTGTGTTTCACAGGCGGTACATGACAGACAAACATAATTAGGCTAAGACCACTTGGCATTTGCATATAGGTTTGGAATTTGAGGACGAGCCTGAGGTAATGATCCTACATGTCAGTCTGGTTATTCAGCCAACAGGACTGAAGAAAACGAGACAATAACACACTCAGTCTTTGTACATACAGTATATTGAATTATTATTTTACAAGCATATTTACAGTGATGAGAGACAAAGATTGGAATAACTTTAGTTGAAGAGTTATGAAGTGGTGTTCAGTCGCGTGTGTGCGCTCATGTGTGATAAAAGTGAAATGGGCTTGATGGCAATGTAGAAACTCAAATAACTCAGTCAGGATGCCCACTACACTTCCACACCTAGATGCACACTCAGCTCTTGCAAAAGGCGGTCTCTCTCCAGCTCCAACAGGGAAATTTGAAAATTCTTCTCGCTCACCTCCTGCCAAAATAAAACACAGGAAAAATTGACCTAATCTACCCACTCACATGAATCAAAAGAACTGAAGGAGGATGCTTTAGTGCTAGGCTGTAAAATAAACAAGCCAGCACACCCGTTAGCTCTCCAAGACCAGGGTTGGAGATCAAGGATAAAGATACTAAAGGGGTTCTCTCTCACCTGTACCAGCACCGTGTTCTGCCACCGTAGCTCATGGTCTGATACCTCGACCCCGTCCCTCTTCGGAGAGGAGGGACAGCTGGTTATGTTGGGCTCAATCATCAGACTACCCAGAGATCC